>NC_066375.1:2044444-2668888 GCF_013377495.2 Cygnus atratus
TGATTAAGTCTGCGTACTTTCTATATCAGGAGCAATCTTGGTGTAGAAATCTGTATCTGAGCCCCTTCTGTACTTCCAAGGTGAGCTGTACAACAACTCTAATGTAGATAAAGTAGATATTTGTATACTGGTGTGAAGTTAGTAGAGGATCTGCTCACAGATCGCAGATAGACATGTATACACACAAGTGCAGGTGGTGGAGAACTAAATCTCATGCTAAATCTTCAGCACTTTTAGAAGTTTGAAGGTGATGTAAAGAAAATACACAGATTCTCCCAGAAAACTGGGGTTATAGTGCTCAACCCTGCAATGTTTATATTTTTTACGATTTCTCTTAAAACTACCACAACTATTCAGTGCACTTTCTACAGGGAATTCTGTGAACGAAGTCTGGAATATATTAGCAACTCGAAGCATTTTCAAAATCGGGAGTATAAATTCAGCTTGACTCTGCATCAGGCTGCCCATCAGCCAGAGGTACCAAGGTTCTTAGGGTTCTTAGGAAAGGCACCACAGCATCAGGGCAGGTTTCACGGCTGGCTGAGCTGACATAGCAACCGAGAAAGTCTGCGTTAAGTAAAGGTTGTTACCTGATACTAAAATCCCAGCTCCTTCTGACACGTGCGATCCTACCATCCAGATCCCGCTGCCAGGACCGAGTGCCCCCTTCAGTCAGGCAGGCAGGGAGCTTTTCCCCGAAACTGCAGGGAAAGCGGCAAGCAGATCCCATTAAATATGGGTAGAGCTGCCAACGCACCGGACAAACTAATTGTGAATCTCAAAGGGAGAAACTTGATAAACAATGATTCAGAAGCCTTCTGGACTGTGAATACAAAACAACCGTCTTTTGTAAGAACAGCTGTCCCCTAGGTCGACTTTAAAGGAAGATCTGCCATGGGCGCAGCAGTCCTGGCAAGGACCTGATCTGGTCCTGGGCTCCGTGGGACAATGGGCAGCAAGCAGTAGTTGTCCACGTGTCACTGAAGGTCTGGAAATGCAGTCTCTGTATCAGTGTTATCAGGATATTTTTTACTTCCTGGGCTATTGAAAATGTGCTTGCAGGTGCTGGGTGAGGTTATGGACTTCTCCTGGGAAGGCAACGCAGTCCTGTGATGTTTTCCCTGTCCTGAGCTCACATCCAGAGCAAGAAGCAGGAGTACACACTCTGACATCCACTTTCTTTAGGATGTACTTTGCTCTTTCATCTGGTACTGCTAATTAAAATCATGATGAGTGCAAGAGCCAGAGCAGAGTGCTAGAGCAGGGGTTGTGCAGAGACTTGCAAGCTGATGGGGAATTGTTGCATATCTGCTGTTTTGAGAACTTACGTATATAGATGCCTAATATTGCAGTTTCACTTATTTTCCCCTGGTTTGCTTATGAGAGTATGATGTAGTCTTGAGCAACAATTTCAATATTTTATTTCTACTAACCAAAGGAAAATCCAAAGAGAGTACTGTTTTTCTCAAACATTATAATTTGACATGATCTGCTTTGCCCTTTTTTTGTTATTACCCTCCAGAAACTGAAAGAGGTTTTAAATTCAGCTTGTCCCATGGACAAGCTGTGGTGTTATTCCGGATGGACCATAGGGAAGGGGATCTTTGGGGTGAGCAATGCTTGCTTCTTAGCCTATGTGTGGGTACTTTGTTGACCTGCAGGTCAGTTAACTGAATGCTCCCTTTTGGTGTAGCTCCTGTGTTACCTGGTACGTTCAAGTCACACATAAATCTTGCATTTTTCAGTTTCTAAGATGTATTTTGTTAACATCATTAAATACATTTATCTCCTGAGATGTCAACCCTGCTGTAACAATCTGCTTTTCTCCCTTTGTAGCATGAAAAAAATTACACCAGGACAAGCATTTTGTAGGCAACACTGGGACATTGCACAGCCTTTAAAAATGTAAAATTAGAAGGAAAAGGAGAGAGCATGTCTCCTAGGGTAGCACATTATCAAATCACAATGTCAGTACACTTTCTTCCATCCACCTCAGAATTCCGTCATATCTATAGGGTTTCAACTAAGGGGTAGTTTCCAGCAATGAGCAATGGATTCCTCATAATTTTATTAATATTTTGGCCTCGACAATTCCTTCCACATTCCTGCCATAAACAATGACACTCCTCTGGTAATTCCCCAGTTTTTTAGTGCAGCTGTCAGGGTCATGAATATTTCAGGATTTTTTTTTGGTGTTCTGGACATTTTTTCAGGCAGAGGCAGTGGCTCCTGTGTGCAGGCAAGGGCTGAGGGCTGGCTGAAAGCTTGGGTAGGATAAAGAAATCATGCAGAGGTAAATGAATGGTTTGGGAAGAAAACCAGCAGGTGTAAAATGTATTGGTAAAATACATAAAATGCATCAAGTGATTTACAGCAGGCCAGCATAAAGCAGTTACTCACACTGTCCTGCAATCAAGACACTTGCCGGAAAAAAACATAAACCAGTGTTAAACTCTGGGGTTAAAATCTGAGATAAATACCAGGACTATGAGTTTGATGATTACTTTATTGGACTCAATCTAGATTGTTAGAGTAAGCAAATAGCTGCGATGAAGAGGTTATGGAAAAGCAGTGTCGCCGTCTGGTGTCACCATCATCATTATGAAGGAAGTGCTTCATCAGGAAAAGGCTTTTGCATTACAGGAGTGAGACACTTAGGTTTCCAGGGAAATGAAGGACAGAATAAATCTCTGTCATGGCTTACTTCTGTGCAGCCTGCTGATATGTCCCAGGGGGGGCATGTGCACATTTACAAAATGTAAAACATGAAACAAACAAACAAAACGCACACGAGAACACAACAGGCAAGCATTGCTGATATTTGCAATCCTTTGGTGCTGCTTGGCCATTATGTACTTGTTCTTTTGATCATTTGCTTCTGTAAGTGTCACACCTCATGCCTTATTGCTCTGCAAGCTCCTTGCCATTCTCCTGTCCCCATCCTATGTTTACCTTTCTCCACTCCCAGGAATATCCACAGTTCTCCGGGTTTTCCAGGTTTGTCGGCAACCAGCCGCTGTCATTGCAGAGAGCCTTAGGAACTAAAATAAGGAATTGCACCACCTCTCACAGACCAAGCTATGGCTATCTTATCTAAATATTTTTTTTCCTACAAAAGACAAAGACAACTAGTGTATTTTCTTGACCAAATCTCCTACGTACATCCTGGTTTACAGAATCTTTGCTCCAAATTCTGCAATAGATGAGTAAGAACAGCTGTGTGTTGGTGGTAAAGGAAGAGCCTCAAAAAACATAACCCAGTTACAGAGGGCTACATGGTCAACAGATAGATTATCACCTACAAATAAATCTGATAGGTTGTCCTATGAGATGTGTAGTATTTGTAGTTAAAGCCTTTAACTTCAAACAGCAATAATGTTTTGTAAAATAGTGAGCATCCGACCACAGTACGAACTTTTGCTATGTATGAAGCTACAGATTCCTTACAAAATAATGTACCAGTCTGTTCTATGAAACCTGCAAAAAAAAATCCTTTCTAGGAAATAACAAACCTGTGGCAAACTTTTGGTATTGACCTATATTGGGGACTGGTGCAGAGGAGGATTTATGCACAGTCATCGTTGGCCATCACGTCAGTACCTGCGCTTTTTCTGCATGCTCAGCCAGAGGTGCCTGCAGATGGGGAGAACATTCAATGGACTGCGGCAGCACAGGCTGGGGATGGTGCGGGGGCACCAGTGGGTGCAGGGGGCCAGCACCCACTGCAGCCTGGGGAGGGGGGTGCAGCGGGACTGGGACTGTCACTTTGTGCCACAAACCACAACTGATGAGCAAAGTCAGAAGGGCTTTTCCGGTCCTGCAGTGGTGCCAGATGACATGGGGGAAGGAAGGATGGCCTCTCTTCTGACTCCAAACTGAATTTCATGCTTACAAGATGAAATTAATTTCTCTGAAATTAGCATATTGAACGAGTTCCATGCTATCAGTATAGCATGAGCAGAGTATATACTGAAGAAAACCCTAATGTTTCAGTACACAACCCAAGTCCCAAGTGGGCCCTCCCCACAGCTGTCATCATTCTCCATGATAAGCAATCATGTAGGAAGGTGTTTGCTTTCCTCCATGGTGACGGTGTGACTGGAAACTAGATAACAAAACAGATGAATTAAGGGGTAATGTCGTACTGCACCCACTGCAGCACAGATCTTCTGAGAGATTGAATTACCCTGACATTCAGCACCCCATTAAGGTGAGCTGAAGATTTAATCGGCTTTTTGGGTGCTGCCTTTCTGGAGTGACCTTCTGTAAGAGGGTAGATTTCTCCCATGCTCAGTAATCTCAATTCTATTGCTCTTCTTCCAATGACTTTTTTCAAAATGTAGATATTTTGCACATTTTGCAAATAGCAAATGTATGTTTTCTCCTGGAACTGTCAAGACTTGCTGTTGGGTGATCTCGATTAAATAATCCTGTTAATTATATTTGACCAACCTAACTCCCGAGGGAATAAAAGAGTACCAGAAATATCCACGTTGGAAAACTGATTTATGTTACACAGATTTTGTTCCTAGTCTTCTATGGAAGGTTTACAGAGGCCTTGTCATAAAAACCGCAGGTGCGGGTAGCAAGTGCTTTCCTGTACCCTCAGCAAAATCTTTGCGAGGTCTGGTCTGTGTATTGCTATGCTTTGATGAGTGCTTTAACAATCGGTTCTGGTGGGTCCCCAGATTCCCATCTCTGAAGTGGGCCTTTGAACGGGCCCTTCCAAGCCATGTGGCAGCCTCCAGGCTGCGGTGGCTGCAAGGCCGTGGGCCGAGCCAGCCTCCCGCTGGGCCGCAGCCTCTCGCGCTTCTGCGCTGGCCATCAGACCATCAGATGGTTTGGGGCGAGGGTAGGCACATTTATTCAGTGCCTAAAAATACAAAACACAGCCTCAGGTGTGGTAGATGGGTTGGTGTGGGTCTCCCAAAGCCCAGAGGAGGTTTTCAACATTTTGAAAGTAGCTGTATGCAGGAGGTACAGTGAGGACTTCTGTTTATAAATACTTTTCGTGACACGAGTTTGAGATGGCTGCACTGGTACTATCTGCATGCAAGGCATTTCCAATAGAACTGGGGAAAAATATAAGCCCCTCATCATGATAAGCTCCCAAACACAAATCAGTGAAGCTCCATGAGCTAGATCTGGCAGACAAGACTGATTTTACTGCAGCAAGTTGTCTGGGCAAAAACACTGGGATATTTTACGTAATAAATGTGAAAGAACCCAAACTGATGATGAGAGTCTGATGATCATCAGACCAGTGTCAACAATTTTTTTCAAAATCCATCTTGATGTTGAAGGAAGAAGCCTCAGGCATACCAGGACTCAAGTGGCAGTGAGAAGGGAATGGAAACTCCTTGTTCCCAGTGGTGGTGAGCCAATGATTCTGAGCTGATACCAGGAGGCAGCTGGTGGTTTCTGTTTCCAAGGAAGGATGCCGCCTATGCACAGTAACTGCAAAGAGAATGGAAGTTCATTTTTTTTTCTACAAAACTAAGAAAGAAACTATTGTCATAAATCCAAATTTGATGATTTGATCCTTGCTGCCAAGGGTTTTACCTATGCATCTTTCACAATTTCATAACAGTCTGGGATACAGCTGATCTGGTAACTGATTAAACAAATATTACCTTTTCCTGTTGTCTGTGTAATGAATCCTTTACTGGATGACCACTTTTTATACATTATTGCTAATAAGAACTAAGTTAAACACTTAAAAACAAGGAAATGCTAAAATGAAGTTTGCTTTTGCAGCCCTGAATTGGTCTCATTATGTCAGGCTTTCTAACTTTCTTCAGTTCTACTTCATACAATTTTTCCCATGAAAGGTTTGTTTGGCCTCATGTTTGCTCAGGCTGGACTTATTGGCCTGCAGCAATTGTCCTGTTTTAGCATTTTCTAACTTTTAAGTAGTTGCTTTGCGACCTTAATAATCCTTTTAGGCAGCTTTTCCCTATCTAATTTTGAGGGTTTTATCAAGTAAAACAGAAATCCCAGGCACAAAACCTTGCTGAGTCACAGTTCACTCTACGGTTAGGAACTGGGTGAACTGCACTATATAAGGTCATAGAGACTTCAAACAAAAGGTCGTTTTTATGTTTTCAGTCTTACTAAGCAACTTTTTTTTTTCCTTAGGCCTATTTTTAGAAACAACTACCTTGTGTGACATCTTTAAGATAACCACTCAGTCAAGGCGGAAAATTTCAGCCTGGAGGTTACATGTTGGTAAATCTACCAGCAAAGAAGTAACAGGCAGCGCATGAGGCTCACCGAAAAAGGGAAAAGGTGCATCTTTTGAAATTGTGTTATGAGAGATCTTCACACATGCTAAAACTGGTGGGATTCAGTACCTTGGAAAAAATGCCTCTGGTTGTGTGGGAGCTGGTGACATGCACCTAGCACGTAGGCTGATATGTCCCCATCCCTCCTGGGGCATCTGCTGCTCTTGGGCATGGTGCAGGTGCACAGCTGCACACAAACCGACCGAGTTTGGCACACGTTGCAGAAAAGGGCAGGGTATGGGAGTTTAGTCCTTAAAATAAATGATATCTTTAATGTGTTATTTTTTGTTATTTTATTGTTATTTTGGATATAGTTCTAGGCTAAATTATGAAAGAAATATCACTTTTCAAGCTATATCACATATGTTTCTTACTTTTTATCCATCTTTTTCATGGAAATCTCTGGCAAAATCAAAATAACTTTCTGGAACACAAATCCTATAAGGAGCGGCTGAGGGAACTGGGGTTGTTTAGTCTGGAGAAGAGGAGGCTCAGAGGAGACCTTATTGCTCTTTACAACTACCTGAAAGGAAGTTGTGGGGAGCTGTGGGTCAGCCTCTTCTCACAGATAACTAGTGATAGGACTAGAGAGAATGGCCTCAAGTTGCACCAGGGGAGGTTTAGGTTGGAAATTACGAGATGTTTCTTCTCAGAAAGAGCAGTCAGGCATTGGAACGGGTTGCCCAGGGAGGTGGTGGCATCACCGTCCCTGGGGGTGTTCAAGGAAAGGTTGGATGTGGTGCTTGGGGACATGGTTTAGTGGGTGACATTGGTGGTAGGGGGTGGTTGGAGCAGATGATCTAGGAGGTCTTTTCCAACCTTAATTATTCTATGATTCTGTGATTTTATGATTCTTCTCACTAACAGGTAGCCTCCAGAGAATGACAAACATCTTCTGACCTGTATTTCCCTGGTTTTATTTAAATTAAGGTAACTTAGCTACTATTTCCAGCTTTGTGAACCGGTCAGTATGCAATGAGAGTCCCATTTACTTTAATATTTTCCCTTTTCTGACTGCTAGGAAATAGAAATCACATTTGTCTAATTCAGGCAGCTAACTGAAAAGCAGCATGAGTTATACAGGGTAAATCATCATGGTTCCACTACTGTTTTGTTTTGTAGTTGTCAAAACCATGAGTGAAACCAAAAAACAGAAGTCGCTGTGAGGCAGCAAAACCCAATCTCATCCCCCGGGTCACGTTTCGCCGTCCCACCTGGAGCGAGGCTGCGGTGGCTGCACTCCGGCTGCTGCGCGGCTGCGGGCAGAACCCTCTCGGGCAGGAGTTTCTCCACGATCGGCGATGCCTCACCAAGAAAAACACTGGGAGTCAGACGTTAGAGAACCCTGAATGAAGTTTGTGGAGCAAAGCGTCTCAAATTGTTCCCTGGATCCACAGCAGCTGCTAGATCCTTCCTGTGAGTTTAATCACATCCTGACATACCCATATCAGCTGAGAGCAACGTCACTGTTTAGAGTTGCTGTGCTATTTTTAAGCAATGAAGGGACAATTTGTCTGTCACACACTTCAAACAACATTTTTTCTCTGTGACTCTGATATTGTTTGTCCCACCGAGCCATGGAGACGGTCGCACACAGCCTGTGCCCGTGGCAGAGAGCTGGAGAGTCCACGCTGTGTGGCAGCACCCCGCAGCTGCCGGCGGGCTGATGGCAACGACACAGTGCTGAGAAATCAAAGCCTGTCATGCTCAGGGCATTCAAAAGAGAAAGAAAGGGAGATTTGACACTGGTGTGAGGATTTCAGCCTGTTTTTCCCTACCTGGGTGCGGAGAAATAGGTATCTCACTTGATCATCTAATAAAATACAGCGTTTCATTTTTTTCCACCTGTGGGAAAAGAGATTTAGGTTGGGGCTGTAATGGTGTCATTTGAAAGCAAGCAGCAGGCAGTGCCTTTATCACCGTTGGCTAGAAGTGTCATAGGAAACACAACATCCTTCCTGCTCCTGTGCCGCTTGTTGGCAGCTCCAGCTGCTTTCCCGCTCGTCTGGGGAGAGAGGAAAACATCTCCCTGTAGGGAAAGCCTTGTCCTGGCTTAGGAGAAGGTCTCAAGGTCTCTAGCGTGCCTGAAGACAACTGCTTTAGCATCCAGGAGGTGTTTTCAGAACACTAACATAAATGGAAATCGAAGCCTTCTATGCATTTCTTAGAACCCTTGATTTTCCAGCACACCTATACCATCTGTCCTTAAACTCAGCACTGCAATGTTTCACTTATGCTCAACCACACAAACTCAGCTCAGGCATGTTTCTACTTGCTGACTATGAAAGCCCCAAAAATCTGCATCAATAGCTACATCATAACATCATCATGTATTTGTGCAGGCATGTGAAAATAGAAATACTATCTGAAACTCTCTGTGCCACCTGGGAGAAAGGCGTAATCCCAGAATTTACCTGCTCGTGTTTCTGCTTTTCTTTCATAGAGAGTAGACAAAAATAACTCTTTTTTTTTTTTTTTCCCTGTTAATTTTGTCCATTTTCATTTCACTAACCAACTTCCTCCTTTTGATTCCATTATTTCAAACTCTGCTCAAATCAGCCTAATGCTGTATTGCTATTTCCTCTTCCAAGAAAATCATCACCAATAAGTGTGTGAATAAGCACAGCCCCGTGGGATAATTTAGGTCACTGCTGAAGCCCAAGAAACGGGAGCAGAGAAGAGCTTAATTTTGAGGTTTCTCACAACTCCACAGTCACTTCAGTGTCCACTTAGGTATCAGTCTGTTCGTGTTTCCGCTCTCTGAGCCCATGGTTTTCAGAAATGATTACTACTGCTTCTGCAGTGGTCTCCAGTTTGGGAGGTATAACCTGAGACACTTTCTGAAATTATGGATTGTACTAAAACTGACACAAGCAATATCTGAGTGCCTGCAACTCTGCTTTCGCTGAGAGCATCACTGTACTTGTGCTTACAGACTTGCAGGTGGAAAGACAGGTTTCAGAAACGTGACCATGCATTTTGGAGCTTTCCACAAAATAGCTGTTTCATTTTAAAATTACTTGATGATGGGCTATTGGCTCACGTCTTATTGGCTCACTGACCACTGTGAATTTCTGCGTGGTTGTAACTTCACTATGGGCATTTGGCTGTCTGGTAACACCATCCTTTGTTTCTGTTGCCTTAGCAGCAGTGAAATGACTTGAGTTACCATCTCTCCTGTTGGGTATAAAAAGACCACCTCAACAGAAATATTCCTGAGGTCATTAATGAAGTGAATTAATTGTCTGCTGTATATAGTAAACGCAACAGCTTCTTGCACGTAATTCAATATGAATATCTAAATGTAATTAATGAGCATGAGATGGCTCTCATCTTTTTGAGCTGCTACTATAGAACATACTAACTTTACCAATGAACATAAAAGACTAGATGAACCAGGCAGATCAAAGGTCTATCATGACCCAGTGTGCTATGAGCAGCAGTGGATATTTAAGGAAAATGGTGTGAGATACAGAGTGTACAGAAAGATCTTTCCTCATGATGTCTTCCTGACAGATGGCCCTTGGTGATATAAGAAGACTCTGAGACAAATGTTACATCTGATTGCTGTATTTAATGCCACAATGTTATTTTCTGTAAATTTAACACATTTTTGAACCTAAGCATAGATTTTCTTCCCAAGATCCTGGGCAGAGTAAGACTTATGTAGAGCCCCTTGCTGTTTTTAGTGAGGCTGTGTTCCCACATCCATGTCTATGCTTACCAAGACTGAGATTTCTGTGCTGCTTGCTTCCCCAGTCACTCATCATCACTTAGATGGCTGGACTTGATGATCTGATGGCTAGACTTGATCTTGAAGATCTTTTCCAACCTGGACGATTTGGTGATTCGAACATAGCAAAATCATCCTAGAACATTTCCTACTCAGCTTCAGAGAGTATTTGATACCACTGCATGCTTTCTGTCATTACATCCAGATGACATTATGCAATGCAGGTCCTTTGTACTGTTAATTCTGGCTTTAAATCCTGCTGATGACACATGCTGCTGCGAGTAGTTCTTCTAAAGTAGTTATATCATACAACGACATTTTCCCTTTAGTTTGACTGAAGTCAGTCAAACTCGTTATCTCTTTGGTTTTGTTTATGTTTTCTTTTTACACATTCAGTTCTCCATCCATGCATTGAGATAAGGATTCGTTTCTATTACATTTGTATTGTTAGACCATACAGTGCATTTTATTCCACTGCAAGATATATTCTTTGATTCCAAACAGTAATGAAAGATTTCACAGCCACTTTTGCTGTTATGTTGCTAACAGTGATCTGTTCTTTCCAGGTGGCACAAATGGACTCCACACTGATGCTCTTACAGTGCTTCTAGAGTGACCACCAAGTTCAGACTCAGCCTTGATATTCATATCTCATTTATCTTCAATTTTGAACAGGTTTCTAAGTTCTTAACCTTGTTATTACAAAACTTATGTGACCTATCCTTTCTATCTTCTAATTAAACCAACATAAACAAACAGCTGGCAGTCACTCGTAACAAGTAGAGAAACAGCACAAAAAGCCCCAGTAAATATCTCGTTGTCTGCAATGAAAATGCTACGGGCTCTTGTTTAAAAGATGCTCCTAAATATATTAAACCTAAATATATTAAACCATGAATAAATGTGTGAAAGAAATAGTAATAAGAAGTCATATAAAAAGCATTTCAGCCTGCACCTTCAGTGGGCTATTTCTGCAGCTCTTTGACTTCTGCTGCTTTTACTGGCATTGGCTCAGTCCCCAGCACTGTGTGTCTGCTTGAGCTCTAACAGCAGATGGCAGCTTACTCGAAAATAGAGGGGCAAAAAGGATTACTACAGGAGAAAACAAAGCAGAAAGATCACTGGCACGCTCTGCCAGCCTGCTGCTGTTGGCAAGGTCACATCATTGATCAACAGCAAAATTCAGCCATGAGCGATCTCTGTGCTTGCCTAGGCTGGGGAAGTAAAGTGCTTTGCTTCTCTGTGTAGCATTTACAGCATAAAAGGAGCCTGGTCGCTTTTTAAATAATACAATCGACATTTCATCGAGTCACCAGCGTATATGACCTGTCACTTTACAGTCACAGCACAAGCTCATTGCCTGCACAATGCTGCAAACACTGGTGTCAACAGATCTGCCTCAGCTCCCTGTTCACCCTCCTCTTGAGATTCGTCCATGGCCTGATGAAGAAGGGAAAGAGAAGCAAGGGTAATTTAACAGTCAGAATAAAATTGTTATACTCCTATGAGTCCTTCACCTTAAACCTGTGACAAAATAAATAAATAAATGTGTAAATATTTTTCTTTAAAACTCCACTTCAACTTGAGTTACAATACTGTCAGAAGGTGGTACTTTCACATGGGCTAAGGCATTAGCTTTGTCATTTCTTTACTCAAGAGGTGCGACCCATTAGCCACAACCCAAATCACCATATCTGTGTTTCTCCATTATCTAAATCCAAGGAGAATTAATCTAATAGAGGCACAAAGGTCATTGCAATGTATGTTTGTATTTATACAAGGGAGTTGATGCTTTACTGCCAGATAGAGGTGTAACATAATTTGCTTCAAGAGAATTAATCCTTACTGACCACAGCAAAAGTGAGATAAAAGTGTGTTCCTGTTCGTTGACAGGAGTCTTCTGGATTCAAGCTGTAAGTATGTCCTCTAAGCCAGAAGAAGTTAAGCTGAATATCTCTTTTTTGCCTTATGTGATTGCAGCATAGCTGGCATGAAGGGTTACGAGATTAAACAACTGTCCTGTCCAACTCTGATATCTTAATTTGTTCCGGAAAACCCACAATAGTACTACTTGTTTTCTCATTTCTCACTATAATGTAGGAAGAGCAGGACTAGAATGTATTGTTCTCAAAAAGCTCTTGTAAGTTTTGACTTTGTTTTTGTAGCTGGAGCCCTCTGAATGGGCATCTGCTCTCTCCTTGCATAACCCTACCAGAAGTAGCTCAGAGAGTTCATGATAATGAAGGCATGTGAACAGAAACAAATCAATAAAGGAGGGCATTGCATCACTTCTAGTCTGATACCTGCTGGTGTTTTTGTGTCCTCAGAATGAAACAATATATTTTTCTTAGTTTACATAGGCAATCTAATGACTTTTCCTGTGAATAGTTAAGTAGTGGTTTTGTCTCTAGCCTTTTTCTTGCAGCCAGGAAGATTTTTGTCACTACAGTCATTCATCTCAGCTAACAGTTGTGCATAGGTTAAAGAAAACGAAATTAAGGAGAGAGATTAGAAATTGTCCCTTGGTAAATTGCTTCAGAGTCCAAGAATTACAATTTGTGTGCATACGTGTATTTACCAAATTAAATGTCTTTACTGTGAAAGTTTAACAGATAAAAGTCAGTTAATTAACACTGTTACAATATCAGGTGGGACCCTCATTATACCAAGTAGAGCCAAAGGTTTAGAGACAACCTTTTTCTGCAGAAAGTTTGTACCTGTCAGAGCCGCAGGGGCACTAACAGGCTTTGATGGCCCTGACCAGCCTCAGCTGGGCCTCTGCCCACACCCTACCCATGGACCCAGCCCATTTAAGCTCAGCCTTGGAGTCTTTACAGTTTCTGCTTGTATTGCAGAGGTGCTGCTCTCCAGCTCAGCTGCAGCCATGCCTCTTCCTGACTGTGCATCTTGGTGATTCGGACCCTAACCTGTGGATGGACTTCCTGACTTGGCCTCAGACCTGCTTCATCACCCTGGCTGCTGAGGCCACTGCCCTTCAGCTGCGTTGAGTGTGGCTCCTGGCTTGTAGGGAGCAGCTGCTGCCCCTTGCTCTATTCTGACAGTAAGTCTACTCTTGCCATTAAGCCTGCTTCTGTTGGTGTGCATCATAGCTTAAACAAAAGCTGTCAACAAATCCAAAAGTTTTCAATCAAAATTGATAATACAAAAGTTGGGGATGCTTTGGATATTTATGTAGTGTGTAGAGGAAGTCTTTGCTCTGATGACTTGGGGGATGATTTACATTTGAGTTCGGGGGGCTGATCTTATCTCTTCATCTAGCAAAAATGCTCTTCTTAAATGTTCAATGTCACAAAAATAAGGGCAGTTGGCACCATACAGTATGGTGATATAGCTTTTAGCAGCACTTTGTACTGTTCTTTTGGCTATGGTATACAAAACAGATTTATTGCACTGTCAATCCCCTCACTTCTCCCTGACTTGGGCTGCCAACTAGCACAGCTCTGTGTGCTGTGCCCGTAGTAAACACATCATCTGCCCACCCCAACACTGTGCCGCTCTCCAGCTCTGCCCAAATTCCTCCGTACGAGGTGACCGCGGGTAAACACAGCAGGGACTCAACCGTACTCTCTTCCACAGGTGGAGAGGAAAACTGGCTGGAGAAGGGCCGGGCCCAGGAGCGGGAGAAGCAGAGAAGGGCAGAGCCGAGCCCAGGGCCGGGGCCCCGGGGTGGGCTCGGGGCTGGGCGCTGCCGCTGTCCGTGGTGCTGCAGCGGCGGGGGGCGGCTCCTGCGCCACGGGGGGAGCCAAAGCTGTCGGCGGTTCAGCGAGCCCAGCGGGAAAGTGCTGTAGCCCTTTCCGCAGATACGTGTATTATTATTTTTTTTTTTCCAGAAAGTCTGTGAGGCATAATTCTAGAAAGCGGAAGCCAAGCAATGGGCTCGGATGAGGTCCTGAGCCAGCCAATGTAGACTCACCTGTATCATTGATACCAGGCGGAGGTAAAGCAAATATCTCAACATGATGAGATGGTTTGTACCTTTCTACCTCTGGGACGAGGTAATCATAAGATGGAAAGCTACAGGCTTTTCAGGTTCCCATGTTATCAAAATTACTTGTTCCTAAATTGACTCACAAGTCTTCTCATGCTTTTAGATATGGCAAATTGGGTGATGTTGTGGATTCCTCTTCTCCACAATTTGCTTTAAGGTATAGATTAAAATCTGTGGCTTCCCTCTTCATGTGAGCAGTAGCCCTGCCAGTAATAATGTGAACTGGCTGACCAGTTCACCAATAAAAAACAGGATCAAGGTGAAAACAAGGTGTCAAACCAACTTGCAAACCAAGGTAAATGAAGGGGGAGGAAAAAAAAGTCCCTGCCCAGGAACAGAAAGCAGGGAGGTCTGAACAGCAACAAAAGGAAAGGGAGTTTCTACTTACTGAACAGGTTTGGGACATTTTGGAGCAGGGCATCTTATGGTTTGATATTAGGCTAGCTTGCTTGGCAAGGGGTAATATAAAGCTCCAGAGAAACACTGAGACATGATTGGAATACTGTCAAACATCTTTTGAATCAACAGAAACGGAAAGCTGAAATAGCATCCTGAATAGTATCTTTACTTAGAAGATTCTTGCATTGATTGCCTCAACGAATGTTGAATTATACAAGGGCAACGTGATCTCATAATTCTGCAATGATACAGAAAAGAGGGCATGATTACCACCATCATAAGAAACCAGAAGGGCAGACAGCTGATACTGAAATGTGGGGGAGTGCTGAGTCACTGCATTAGGTGCTGCCATAGTAACTATTTACCAGCTGGCTGGGGATGAGGAGAGATTGAAAATCCTGAAATAGAAATTTAACAAGTTATAGCTTGAAATATTACACATATTTAAAAACAAAACTTATCAGAATGGAACACTTTCTAAGAAGTTTTTTTGTATTAACTTTACTTGGGGGCAACTAAATTACATCATATTATTGAATGGGCACAGAAGAGTATCAAAAAATAAGAAATTGATGAAATCTTCTCTTTTTAGACTAATGTTGCTGCACCTAATTGTGTGAACAAGTAGGAAGCACTTTGAATTTGTTTATTCACAGGGATTTGGCATAGTTTATATTTCCTACAACCCAGACCAAGCTGTGATGGAACAGAGTAGAAGGATCTTCTGGTAGTGACAGGTTTTGGAATGAATTTGGAAATTTAACATAGTTTAGGGAGGAATGTAAGCACAAAGGCCCTGGTTGATCTTTTCTGATGTTGTTCTCTGGTGTGGATATTAAGAAGATTGTTGTTGGTCTGTTACTGGTTTAAATCTCCTGATGGTGTAAGGTATGGCCTCTGCGGCAGAGATGGCTCTGTGGTGTTGTAGCAATTTTGGACGCTTCTGTGACTCATGAGTTCTGAGTAAGATTCTGAGTGACTTCTCACTGTGGAAAATGTCAGCATCATGACAGGTGTCTGTCACTGACACCTCTAGAAACAAAATCTCCATTGCTATCATCCCAATGAGGGACACGATGAGTGAGAGCACTAAAATGGGCTGCTACAGTGGTGTGAGCAACTTCTGAAAATGACCTCAGATAGACCTTGTGATCAGTTGGGCTAAGTTTGCCCTGGGATCTAGTGTACAGAGAAGCAGAAATCTACTAAAGGCTTAAAATATAAGTCAAGAATTAGAAGAGGGTTTACGCGCACAGAGGCAGGAAGCTTGTGGTAAAACACAGGATGTCACCAGTTTTTTTTAAATCTACATAGAGATCGGAGGAGCTGCTGCGGGAACTGATGAGGTCAGGAAAGCTCTTCCTTGCAGGGCACAGGCAGACACCCTGTGGGTGCCCAGAGGTCCAGGTGGTAGCTGTTGTGTCAGTGATCCTCACTTCTCTGCTAGGAGGAGGAAAGGAGTTTTCAGGACCCAGTGTACAACTGTATGTGCAAATCTCTTTGCTGTGAAGCTTAGCGGAGTTCTGGGAGCTGGTGGACTTTAACCAGCTCCTACTGCTCCCTCCACTTCCTAAAGTAGTATTATTTAAAAGATTCATTGCCTGAAAAGCCAAGGGATCCCATGGGATTAGGATGACTTAATTTGTCCTATCCATCAGCTCCAGTGTTGCCATTTCTGGGCTCCTGCAAACTTCCATTAGCTAGAAGCAGGGCTCAGCAAATAACACTGGTGGTTTGGGGGAAGTCTGGGCTTTTTCAGACATAGTGGCTGTGGGATTTTGGTTGCTTGCTGAAAACAAGATGTGCTGTCAGTCTTCAAGCACACAAATCTTGATGCAGGGAGGAAGGTACAAAGTGGGGTAGAAAACATTCTTCCTTATCTAGAAATAAGATATCAGCAAGAGGCTAGACAAAAGCTCTTAATTAAAATACTGTTTAGCAGTAGAGATGATTTTCCAAGTCCAATTTCATAGCTGTTTTGTTTGATTTTGACACCAGGTGTAACTGAAGTCACAATTGTTGCAGTCTGCAGCAATGTTTACCATGAGAACTGTAGTCTGAGGAAACAGATGCAGTTGTCTTCAGTTCCCAATGCACTTGTTAGCACACTTAATGATGTCTTTTTGCTTTGAGACCAAGGATCTTGGAATCCCACTTTACTTGAGCAATTGGATGTGGCAATTTCCTAACAGGTTTCGAGAGTGGGCAGCGGTGACACCAATGCAAGTGACATCAGTTTACTCTTCTGTATGCAGGATTTTTTTTAAAGTCCTTTTCACAGTGAATCAGAAACCACGCTTGAAAAGCGTCTTTTCCCTTCAAATGGAAATTCTTCACTTATGTCAGCTCCATTCTCACCTTAAAGAAAATCAAAGGTTTTTATCTTCAAAAGGAAGTGTATGTCCTGGACAGCTATAATCAGTGCTGAACAAGTGCTAATTCCTCATACGTGCAGGGATTTCCTTGGTGTACCTTGCTACATGCTCACAAAGAGTTAAGCAGCTGCACATCACAGCTTTGAGCAAGCAGTTCTGCCTGCCTTGCAGATCTGCCATGTTAGTTGCTCAGAAGGCTGAAGCACAAGGCTATGGTGCGTGTTCTTCTCCGTGCCATTCCTGACCCACTTTTACCCCCCTGGTGCTGTGATTACCGGGGGATGTAACACTGGAGTCACTGCTGGCGCAGCTGTTGTAAAGCCTTTTTCTGCAAAGCCTTTCTCCTACCATGGAGCCCAGATTAATTTTCTACTACCAGCTTGTGGGGGAAAAGGTGGAACCCATAAGAACATAAATCTGCTGTCTCCCCACACCCCCCTCACGTTATTTGCCATCACTAGTGCATTTTACCTCTGTTCGTGCACAGCCATTCACTGCGTTTTAAGGCGTTAGAATATCTGGAGCGATGCTCAGCCGTCTCCTAGGCACTGGAGCTGGAGGTATTTCGCTATTTCTGCCGGGCAGGGCTTTCAGGACCGCTCCTGTGCAGCAGAGATTCCCTCGGCCCAGGAAGGGGAAGCACCAGCCATGGCGGAGTAAAGTTCCCCCCATTCCTCTCCCCTCCCCTGATGCTCTTTGCGCGTTCGGGCAGGGAAAGGATGCTCCGGCCCGGCAGCCTCGGCCCTGGCAAGACGAAGCCGGAGGGCTCGCCGGGATGGGGAGAGGAGGAGGAGAAAGAGAAAGAGGAGAAGGAGGGGGGCTGCTAAAAATACCGCCCTGTGCCGGGGGAGAGCGCCGGGCCGGGCCGGGCTGCGCTGCGCAGTGAGCGCGCCGCAGTGCGCGGAGCGGGGAGCGCCGCAGGCATGCTCGGCCCGCTGCTGGGCTCCGCCGGCTCCGGCTGCCTGCTGCTGGGTGAGTGCCCCCGCCGCTATCGCGACAGGGCCGGGCTGTCGCGATATCCTCGCCCCCGCCAGGGAGCGGGGAGTTGCGCGCTGCTGGTAGTGGGGGGGTGGCTCCGGGGCTGGGGAAGCGCGATGGGGGCTCGGCCGAGCGCCCTGCTTCATCCCCCCCCCCCCCCCCAGCAGCCCCCAGATTTATGTCCCTGGGCTGCCTGCAGGGGGGTGCTCGGTCCGGTGATTTATTTGGAGTGGGGCTGGGAAACAGGGCGGCGTGCGTGGGTGTGCTCCTGTGGGTCCGTGTGCTCGTGGATGTGTCCGTGTGCTCGTGGATGCGCGTGCATGCTCGTGCGCTGTACCCGCTGGGCCAGGGGGTTGGATTCAAATCCCATTGTCTGTGGGCAGGCACGGTGCTTCAAAGCATGTCTGGGCTAGAAAATGACTGCAGGTCTGAGATAGGTGGGTCTCTGTCAGGTGTTTAGGGGTTCAGCTTTAAGCGGTCTGCTGCACTCGTTCAGGTTTGGGTGCTTTGAATCTGGGAGTGCCTTTTCCAAGGGAAGGTGAGGTTCAATGCCCGTGCTATTTCCCCTTTGTCCAACAGCTTTCCTCTAAACAAGCAGACTACCAAGGGGAAGAAGTACAAAAGGGAAAATGATTTTTAAAGACAGCGTCTTCGCATTATTAGGTAAATATTCTGCTGGGTAGCACCAAGAACGGAAAACATCTAGCGATTGTTTATGTGCATGTCTGCTTGCTGCTTCTGACTCTGAAAAGGGATGTTTCAACCTGGAAAAAATAGGGACCCTAGTATCGCTGGCCTGCATTTTGTCTTTGAAAATATCCTGGCAGCTCCCATAAAGTCAGTGGGCTTACAGCTGCTTATATCAGCAGCTTGAATCAGCTGCTTTCGAGCTGTAGCAAAACTCATGCAGCGTTAATTTTGCCCAAAGGGAATTAGATGGGTGAATCAGAAAGCAGGACTCGGCTGGGAGGCTGCAGGCAAGTGTTTGTTACAGTATTTTGGGCCCAGGGCCCCAGGGACTGTTCTGAGCTCCATTACCGGCTCCGGCAGGCTTGTTTATGACAACAGGAGGAGAGCGGGGCGGGCTGGGGACGCGTCTCGTGGGCCAGTACCTGCTCCCAGGCCTCCGCGTGCACCCTGCGGCATCGATCCCAGCGCGTCCCCGTGCCTCCCGTCTCGGTGCTCGCTCTGTTGCACCCCAACATGTCTCCTTCACGTCTCCTGCTGTCCCAAAGTGTCCGTCCATTCAGGCACTGCCCTGGCTCGTGGCCTCCCTTAGTTCTTTTCCCATTTGATTTTAGTGTGGGTGGGGACTTCAGCCTAACGTTGTGATCTACAGAATAGGTGTCCTTGGAAGACAGGTGTGCCGCTATTGCCTCTGGTAGATGCCAGGGCAGGTCACCTAAGGGAGACGGATCCCGTTGGCCCAGGGGGGCCCCATCCGACCCGGCAGTGTCATGTTTGCTCAGCTGCATGCTCTGGCTGCTGCTCTTGCTCGTGGTCTCAGTCTTCTGGTGGCTCCATCCCGTAGGCACCGCTCCGTGCTGCCAAGGAAACGCGGTGGCTGTGCAGATTTGCTGAGCGAGGTGCTCTTGGGTGGCCATCACAGCCCGGCCCAGCACTCTAGGTTATTTTAAGTGAATTTCTTGCATCTTTACAAGGCTTTTGAGTAGTTGCGGATGGGTCTGTAATGCTCACCTCAGTGAAATAATGGTGTAAGTCAGAGGACAAAGACAACTGTTTCCTAATGCGCAGATGAGCTCTGTTACCTGGCTTGGTAAAAGAGCAAATAAACCCAACAACAACCTCTGCCTCAGGGAGCTGCACCTTGGGCTGGTTTGGCTGAAGCATGACGAGGTTACAGCTGAGTCCCCTGCTCCTCTCCCCTTGAGTAAAAATAGGGAATCCTAGAGACTTCCCCGCTCTTCTCTTCCCTCCTCACTTCATGTGACTGCATCCCTGCGCCAGCCCCGCCGCTCAGCACAAAGGGGGGCCCTGTGCTCCCCTGGCTCCTGCTGGTCAAGCGGGACCTGTGGAGGCACAAGGAGGAGGCTATGCCCCGCCACCGCCACTACATCCCAAAATATTTGTCAGTGTGTGTTTGCAAAGGAAGCAGAAGGTTAATGTGGCGCTGCAAGAGACTTCTACAGTCCCACTTCTAAATCCGGTTCTTGCACTGTGGCACAGGAGTTCTTGAGGATGGCCTGAAATGTAGGCCTTGGGATAAGGAATGTTTCCTGCTGTGCTTTGTGTGGGAAACGGAGCAGATGCCCAGGGCTGCTCAGACCAACCCATGGAGTGCTGGCTGCTACAGGGGAGGCAAAGCCTCTGTCATTTGATGGGATATATTTAGTTGCTGTTATTCTCCATCTCTCTATTACTTTTCCATTTGAAGAGTTGCTAGATACCATCAAAAGGAAAGAGGAAATGTGTCTGGATTTCTCTGCCTGCTTGCGGGGGGAAGGCAGCGCACAGCAATTTTTCTCTGCTGCTCTGGACTAATCTAGACATTGATTTGATTTTTGTCTTCACTCTACTATGGATATAACAAATGTATTCAAGTAATGAAAAGAGGAGAAAAGCGTTGAAGACAGATGGTAAGCTGAATTAACTGAATACCCGTGGATGTAGGAAAGCTGACTTGGGAGCAAGCCAGGGACAAAGAAATACCACATCGCACCAGTAAGGATACAACTGCCGTGGTTTTTGCATCACCAAATGCTGCAGAGCACCACTGGGTTTAAACCTTTCCTGTTTATTACATTTCTATGAGGAATTTGAGAGGAATATCAGCATCTTCCTTCCTCCACAGTACACCATTTCAAGCAGTGCCTGCAACAACCTGGCGGCAGGTAAGGGCAAGAGAGAAGCGGCAGGACACAGGCACACACCTCTGCGCTGGCTGCATGGGCACCGAGCACGGCTCTGTTCCCATGGCTTTCTTCTTGGCTTGGCTAGATTAGTCTTCCACGCAGACCCAAACAAAACGATCAGCTCAATCACCTTCTTTTTTTATCATCAAGGAAGAAGAAAGAAGAGCATCTATTAATTCAATTTTTATTTTTAAGTGCTCTACATGCGCTCCTTTGGCGGTGGATCAATACAAGTAATGAGGTTTTCTCATGGCTGCTCTTTATGTCCCTTGTGCTGCTGAGCGAAGCCAAAGCCCTGCAGGCCCCTGGTGCCAGGGTCCGAGCTGTCCCCGCTGCCGTTTGTGCAGGGCTGCAGGCACCGGGCGCATGGGGAGCGATGTGCTCTGTGCTCTGCTGCTGCCCTCGGCCCTCCGGAGAAGGTCCTCGTGTCCAAACTGCTTCGGCCTCTCTCCGCCTCTCCCTCTGAACAAGGGCTGGCAGTGCCTGTGAACCCAGATACTCTCTGACCCTGGGAGTTGGTCAGTTGCAGCGGAGTAAGGTGTGCCAGAGAGCACCTGGCTTTGTACTGTGGCTTAATATGCTCGAATTTTATCTCTCAAATCCACAAAACCCCACCTTAAAAGTGGGATTCCTCACGCTTCTTTCTGAGCTTTCCTGTAGCTTGCTGTGAGCCCAGCCTGGCTCCCAAGGGACTTTTCTTTCCAGATGTGCTGATTCTGAGTCCTTGCAAATCCTTTTTCTGGAGCCTCCGAGGAACTGAGCGTTGTTTCCCTACAGCGTGACACAGGTAGATGTTTTGCTGGGCTCGGATTGATTGCCATCACGTGCTATCAGCGCTTATTGATGACAAGTCGCTCACTGTGTCGAATCCTCTTCTCACCGTAAACATTGTCACAGAGCCTTCAAGGTGACCTGTGGCCGGTGGGGAAGGAGGTGAGGCAAGAGGAAGGAGGAATTTTGGCTTTTGGCTTCTTCCACACTCTCTGTATATAGATAAAATCATTTAACCTCTGGACTAGAGACTGCTCAATGGAAATCTTGGTGGCTGGTGATGAGAAGGGTAAGGCAGGGAGACGAGTGGGGATTTTTAGCCCGGAGAGAACTTCGGAGCCGCGTGGGCAGCCGTGCCCCTGCTCATCCCGCAGGGCCCGGCGCTGGTCATCGAGCTCCGGGGCTGCGGCCACGCTTTGCCCGCCCGTGGGGTTTTACGGGCAGTGATGCTGCTGCAGGGTGTTGCAGGTGCCTTGGGAAATCCGGTCCGTCTCAAAACGCAACCCCTGCTCGGTGGGGGCTGTTAGCCAGCAGGGTGCTTGTCAGTCTTGCCCCCGGTGTGGTGTACCGCTTTCCAAAACGTGGAAAGAAGATAAATCCAACCATCTTGTCCAAGCCCATCTTCCTTTGCACCACAGGAAGCTTCTCAAAGAAACGTATCGTTCAGTGGAAAACACCATCTCATCGGGAAAACCCCAGCGAAGGGAGGAAAAGTTTTTACATCTAGATCTCTGTGGGATGGTGTTGCAAGAATGCAGCTCACATTTCCATTTGCTCAACCGTGTGGCTGCTGTGGTGTAGATACAATCTGAAGACAGGCCACACCACAGGGAAGCAGTTTCCACTTCATTACTGCTAAGTAACACTGCAAAATCAGTGTAAGGTGGGTTGGCCTCGGTGAGGTCAAGGCGACCCCGGGATGTCTGGGTTTCGTTATTTGGCTTTTCTCCCTCGGGCCAGTGGTGTCGTTTGGCACAAGGACCAATGGTCCCTGTCCGGCAGAGCAACTGTTCTAGACACTGTAACTCTGAAATCTAAGCTTCAACCCAGTTTTGTTTGTGACCAGTCCAGATCCTGCCTCGCTGGGTGCCAGAGCAGTGGCTGAGCCGACCCATTTGTTTTCCCTGGTGTTTCCTTCCCAACCTCCTCTCTGAGACCATTTCCCCTGTGGCAGCTCTGTCCCCATCCTGCCTGCTCCAGAGGCTGGGCCCCCTCCTCCAGACAGCTTTACCCTTTGGAAAGGATGGGGTTTGGTGGATGGAAAGCCTCGCAGCCTTTCTTCCCTGGGCTGGGCGAGCCAAGCCACTGTGCTTTTTCCTGGCTGAGAGGAGAAGGGGCTGAAGTGGCCTTTGCTTCCCCTGGGGAGCCGTGGGGGCCGAGTTGCCCCAGGGGAGGATGCGCCAGGGTCTCCCCGTGGCCTCCAGAGCAACAGCCAGCTCCTCTCCCAGGCTGCCGAACCCTTCGGATCGGCTCCACCAGCAGGGTGGGTGTTGCCGCTGCTAAGCGGGGAGTCGAGACCGATGACTGCGGGGGGGTCTTGCAGCCCTAGCAGCGCTCCTGTTTGGAAAATTCAAAAAAAAAAAAAATCAAACCCTTGATGTGGTTGGGGATGGAGGCCCTGCCTGGGATGGAATGGGATGGGACGGGACAGCCACGTCGTGTCGCCTGTGGCTGCTAGGTGGCACCACGCGAGAGCTGCCGTGCATTCACTTGGCTGGCGTGCTGACATTACCGAGCTGATTAATGCCTTTTTTCTTTTTTTTCTCTCCTTTGGAAACATATCTAGGAAGAGAGCAAACCATTATTTTGTTGATTTAAATGACTTAGTCTGAGCTATGTTTGCACTGAAATAACAAATGATATGAATGATCAATGTCTTTTTTTTTTTTTTCAGAATTTTGCATAGACCAGTATTTAGGTATAACAAGTAGAAAGAACATTATTTAGATATCTTTTGAAGATTGTTTTTAATGATGGAGAAAAAAAAGACATATCAGTCCCTCTTGAAATTCTAAATATGTTTTAGCTTGTATGTCCAGTGAAGTTCAGTTTTAGGCAAAACCGTTATTTGTAACTGGAGATGAGCTAATGCAAGGTCGCTTTTATTCTGCAAAATGTTCACATAACTCCTGCTGGCTGCTTGTGAAGGGTTGCCTGCCTTGTACCGGCAGCCTGATGAACGTGAAAGCTTCACGAAGCGACTTCCATTGCGCCCGTTCGGTGCCATTGGAGGGCCCCTCCCCGGCACACCCCATGTCGCTGCCATGGGCGCTGGGGCGGTTTTGTGAAATAATTTCATTTTTGGCCCCGGCCTCTGCTCGGCCGTGGCGGGATGGGGTCAGAGGCCAGTTGGGGACGCGGGGTGAGCCATCCCCAGTGACCTCGGCACTGCGTGGTGCCCTGGCCCTCGTCTGGAGCTGCCTGAATAGGGGGGTTTGTGCACGGCCTCCTCCTGGCTGCCGCTCCCGGCGGCCGCAGAGGCCAAGCAAATCCCTTCAGCTGAGAGGCTGCTGAGGGTGGTGTGATGCTGTGACCTGCCAGCAACAATTCAGGCCTGTGTTTCGCTTGGGAAAAGGCATTTGCATATCCTCTATTCACTTTATTTGGTTAAACACATTTGAAAAGGCAAAAGCTCTCAGCCATTGAGACGGAGGAAGGGGCTGAGGGTGAGGCCCCCCCCTCCACCTTAACTCTTTGAAGCCTTGCTCTGGGCAGAGCAAGGAGGGCAAGAAACAGAAATGTCATAAAGACACCTTAAAACATCCAGAAAGGAGGCTCTGAAGGCTGGAAAGGGGAAAGTGCTGGTGAAGGGGAAGAGCCCGGCAGCAAGGAGGTTGCAGAACTCCCACATGTCTCTGAACTGTATATTCGCCTGTGTGCACCTGTAGAGATTTGGGGAGAGTCTGCCGAAATCGGCACAAACAGAAATGTCTTCAGGATGACTTGAAAATATCTGTGAAAATAGGAGAGTTTGGATAAAAGCAAGTTGCGCTCATATCAGGAACACAAACATAGGGCATTCTCCGGGGTGTGAAAATCAGAAAGCAGAACTGACTAGAAACAAAACCACAGCTAGATTAATTGCTGTTTCAATTAAAGTTTAAATAATCTCCCCAAACTAAATCAACAGCAAAGATCCTGAAATGTAAACCAAGTGTTTTAAAACATTCAAACAGTAAAACCGCCTGCTATTACCACCAAAAGAAAAGCGATCATTTCAGTGAAGTGTTTAACTTTGGGTATCCAGGAACACCTCCAAGCACAGCCCAGCCACAGATTTCTCAAAAGCCTCCCTTGTGGTGATGCCCACGCACCCTTTTCCCTCACCTCCCGGTGCGGTGCTGGGCAGCAGCCCCGTGCACCAGGGCAGGATCCGCGCCGTGCCCACTGTGCTCAGCCGCAAAACGGAGGCTCCACTTCTGGGTGCCTGGAAGATGTTCTTCGGGTGGCAGCAGGGGAGAGCTGCATCAGCAACCAAATCATCATCGTAGATTTATTTTTTTCCCTTGCCACTCATTGGCATCCTTGCAGTGTAAGGAAATTGAGGGCTGGAAGGAGAAGAGTCAGAAGCACTGGTCTGGTAGCCTCATATTAGCACCCCTAATTATTGAATTGATCCTCTGTTCATACAGTGTTTTTCCTTCCTGCTGCTCTTTGTAAGTGGTCAGAAATACATACTGCATAATCAATACAAGCATAACGTCTGACCAGAAGTCATAGGAAGGAAAAAGAGCCTGCAAAATAGCAAAACAAAGTGGCAGTCTCCCAGTTTGACATGACCATCATTATTTTAATCAGCAGCTGTTTTCTGCACTTGCTTCATGGTCAGGGCAACATTTTCCATGGATGGGCCTTAAGGAATCTGCAGTGCTGTTGGCAGGTTTGTGCTCAGGAACCGAAGCTATTGCCCTGGGCAACAGGAACGTCCTGAAAGACCAAGTAGCAGATATTGGGGAGTTATCCTCATCGTCTCAAAGTGCTGTGTGGGATGAAAGGAGCAGCGGCTGCAACTCTGGCTGTGGTTTCCTGGTGTGCAGCCTCAGTTAGCTGCTCGGTCAGTGCTGCATCCTCCTGGCCATAAGCATCGCTTGGTTCAAAACTCAGCCTTAATCTGTATTTCCCATTAACTTGGATAAAGAGTAAAAACGTAGAGAAATTCAATAGGTTTCTCTCTCCGATAATACTTCTCTTTCATGTTGTGTTCAGTCATGAGCACTAAAAGCACTGTGTCTTAATGATATCGCTTTTTTTATTATTTTTTTCTGGACAGGTGGGGTGTCAGCCAAAACACATAACAGTCCTTTGAAGCCTTTCCCTTGATTTTACCGGTAGTTGGATCTCTCTGAGCTTTAGCCTGAGCAGCAATCAGCACAAGAGGTGAAGTCTTATTTCCTTTGTACTTGCAGAGTACAGACACCCCTGCTACTTAACTCACTAAGGTGATGGCCAGCTTTTGGGAGCTGCTACAGGAGCAGAAGCTGCCTGGCTCCTGGTTTGAAGCTCCAAGCACTTTGCAGCTCCAGCTGCCTGGCTGGGGCCGGGAGCTCAGCCCCAGTGCTCATCACCCATCTCAACCGGGCCCCACTAACGTGCCTACAGCAGGCTCTTGGCCTCTGAGCTGCAGCACCATCAGCTCCCACAGCAAACCCCGCGTTTGGGTGAACTGCAAACTTTCCTCAGTGGCCCATCCGAAAAAGGGAAGACAACCGTATTCCCCTAAAACACTCTCCTGATTGCTCTGCTCCATAAATCGCTTGGTGGAAAACAATGGGGCTGCTCACAACCTGAGCTGTTTGACTACAAAATCTTGTCTGGCTGTAGCTCATAAGGAACGACGGGGCAAGGACTGGAGCTGATGAAAATTGCTGAGCTCCCATGAAGGCAGCGATGTGATGCTGATTTACACCAGCAGGCCATTTAGGCTGGCACTGCCAGCCTTGCTCTGGCAATTTGATAAATTAAGCCTGATTGCAGAATAGCCACAGCTGAACCAAACGCCTGATGTTTGACTTGCTTGCCCAAAATCTCATTAAATATCTGTCCCCTTCATTCATGAATGCTTGGAGTTCTTTGAGAACTCTGCAGAGAGGCAGTATTAGTGAATTGTGAAGCTTTTCTTTTGTTATCAGCGTAACAGAGCAGAACCTATTGGGGGCTCAGATGCTGTTTTTTGCTTTGTGCTTAATATGCTGGCCATAGTTATATTCCCCTACTGTTTTATTGATTCATGTGATTCACATTTATTCGACTATGGCTCTGAAATTTTTAATTTAGTGGACTAGGACTGGCAGCACAGACTTTAACATTGTCAGGCACTGTAAAAATTCATTTTGTGATGGGATTTCTCAGAGGAAAAAAAAAAAAGGATGCTGCTTTTCATTTTAAATCAAGCACTCGCAGGAAGGCTTTGTAGTTTTACACCCAAAAACCTTGCCTGGATTCCGCTAGGAGCTGTAAAGCTTTCGGGAGGTCTGACAAATGGACGTGTCCAAACCCCGCAGCCCCCAGCGCCGGGGGGGAGCCTTGCAGCGGGCGAGCTCCGCGCGCCCTCCCGCAGCCGGGCTGAGGATCCCAGCTCCAGACCTCCAGTGCCTCAAGGGTTACAGGCGGGCGCTGCCGCTGCGCTAATACGGACTAAGCTGATATTAGCCAAGCTTAACTTCTTTTGGCAGTTTGCAGATGGGAAGGGGGTGGGACGTCCTGGAGTCAGCAGTTCTTCAACAAGTACGTGTACGGGCGCGCTGTGGCGGCAGCCCCAACCATGAGCTGACTGCCTGGGAAGGGAGCGAAGGACGGCCGGCCTGCTGCCGCTGGTGAGTCTGCTGCTGCTGCTGCTGCTTGGTCGCGACGTGTCGGCTCTACGTGCAGCTGGCTCCGGCCCTGCGAGCACCCCGAGGGGCTGCAAGCAGCACGGGGGAAGCCCCTGCAGCCCCTGCTTGGTTTGGGGTGCGCGGAGCTCTGGGTGCTGAGCAAAACAAAAAATGGGCTGCGGAGAGGGAGCGGGCGCTGCTGCTGCCGCTGCTGGAAGCGGTGGGTTTGGGCTGCGCTGCTCGGGGCTGCTCCGGGGGAGAGCCCGCTGGTGCTGCCGGCAGGATGGGGATGAAGCACAAGTGGCCAAAAGGGTTTGTGGCTTTTGCAGTTTCCTGTTTTCTCAGATGTTCCTAAGAGCCTTAGAGGGGGAAAAAGCTGCAGCCCCAGCTCTGGCTGAATTTCACAGCCCCGTGCGGGCTGGGAGCTGCAGCCGCAGGAGCGGCAGGGGCTTCTCCATCCAGCCCGGGGCTCCAGCCCTGTGCCTCAGAGCACCTCGTGGGTGCAGCGCTGCCCCGGCCACGTGCTGGGGACAAGGTCATTTAACGCGGGGGTGCTGGTTCCTGGGGCTGCCTGGGAGGGCTCAGCTGGAACCATCGGTTTGGGCTTTATTCCCCCAAGCTCCTGGCCCCAGCGTGGGTGTCAGGGCTTGCTTCGAATAGCAGGAGACCAGCAAGCTTGTTTCATTGTGTCTGACACCCTGCGTGTTTCTAGGCTATGTGTGTATTGAGTTGTTAGCACCCTGAGTTCAAGGCAGGCTCTCTGTGTTGCTCGTTGCTGTCTGTGGGTCTGTCCGTGCTGACCTGGCTGTGGGGAAGCTGGCCGGGATCTCCTGGTGCAGGCGGTGATGTGTGTCTGCCAAAGCTTTGTAGGGACCGCGTGTTGAAAGTGTTAAATTTATGCATGATCCGTAACAAAATGCTGAGGCTTCACACTGCCTTCAAGCACACAAACGTGTGTGCCCCATCTGAGAAGCCTGCCAATGTGTGGGGTCATTGGGGTGCTCCCTGGAGGTTAAGCACAGAACGTGCAAACCTTACCTGTGGATGTGAAATACCCCTTGCTGTGTTGCTTTGGTGTGTCCCTGCCATCGATGTCGTGATGGGGACGGGTTGGGGATGTGAGGGGGGTCCTGCCAGGGGCATGGGGATGTTCCTGGAAGGGAGAGGGCCCCCTCTGCTCCTGGAGGATTACAGTGTGGCAGGACGGTTCCACTGCCATGCCTGTGTGCAGCTGCAGGGCATCCTCAAAACCTGCCCAGACCCGGTTATTTGCTGTTTTATGGCGCAGTGAGAGCGCTACCTAACGCAGTGGCAATTTCTACAGAGAATGGCCAGTTTTTACTGACCTCACGTGCAAGAGAGGAACCGATGCAATGTTCCTTTAATGGCACCACGATGTCCTCCTGTGCAGAAACCATGCAGAGATTATTTTGAGAAGCTCTGGCTGGTTGCAGGCACTGTGTGGAGGTGATGCCCGCGGGGGCTGGCGAGGGGCCCAGGCAGGCGGGCAGGATGCAGCAGCTCCGTGCAGCAGGTGAGGCTGTGCCGTGCCGTGCCTGCTCCTCCTGCCTGCCCCAGCCATGGTGGTGCAGAGCCTCCCCGTCTGCCCGTTGCTTGCCTTTGGGTCTTTTGGCAAGTGACTCCCTTAAGCCTTGTTTTCTTGCCCCTTCCTGCACTGCCGGGTTGCCAGAGGAGCTCTGCATGACTTGCAAAGCCACCTCCAGCTGCTGGTTGGTTTGGGATAAAGCTGGCATGGTTCCGCCACTCGTGTTGCACAAGCACGGGGGCAGGATGCAACCCTCCTCTCTTTGGGTGCACTTTGGGGTCTTTGCTCCTTCCCCTCTGCACGCACAGTGCCCTTCAGAAAGCTCTGCGATTTGCAGGGCACTTGGTTGGTAATTAACCTGATCTAATTATAGACGGCTTACTGGGAGGAATACAACTGTATTTATTGTAGTTGAATCATGACACGACTGTTACTTTTTTAAGCTGCTATTTTCAGTGTAGTTTTCCAGCTTCAGGTTCCAGTGACAGGCACGGCGCTGGCTTCGTGGGTGCCCGCTTGGCACAACGCGCGGGGGCTTTTGGTCTGTCCGTGTGTGCGTGCGTGCGTCCGTCCTTACTGCGTTGGCAGGTCGGTCAGTTCGGGAGCTCTTGTAGCTGTAATATTGGCTTAAAGAGCGTCGCTCCTGATAACAAGCGCTGTGCTGGGCTATTGTATGGCAGGTCTCCTGCAGCAGCAGGTGCAGCTCTGCGGCACAGTGGGCACGGGCAGCATCCTACGGGCAGCCCCAAGCCCAGCTCCAGGAGCACGCAGCATGCAGGTGACCGCGCTTCACGGCTGCAGCTCAGCTGAGCCCTTCTGCACGGGCTTCCTACAGAACTTTTAGTATTACAGAAGGAGACACGAAATTAGGAGTCAGTTTCAGTACAGACTGAGCTGACAGCGAGGCTCATGCCTCTCTGAGAAGCGTTGTACGAAACACTTCTGTCCGTCTCCATCCCCTGCAGGACTAACGCTGAGCATGCCATTGTGCTCCCTTCAGCATCACGGAAGGTCTTTTGTTAGAAGCTTGTTTAGGTTTCTACGTCACTTTGGGTGCTGTGCTGCCAGGGCTGCTGTACTTGCCCAAATATAGCGTGGTGGCCATGCAGGGCGCTTATTTTGGGATTCAGAAAATGCTGTCAGCTGGTGCCTGGGGGGCAGGAGGATGTGTCTGTAAGGTGGAAGAGAGCACCCACCTGTGGGGGGGAGCCCCGTGGCACATCCAGCAGGTTTGGATCCCCCAGCCCCTGTGCAAGCACAGCACACACCAGGAGAGCAGCTGGAGCCAGCTCCTGCCTCCTGGCCTCCCTTCACCCCTCGTGTCACTGCTGCCAGCCTCGCACACGCCGATCGCGAGGGTCCGGCCACGGGGAGCGGAGTCTGCAGGAGCACAGAAGTGATGCCCATGGGTTAGGGTTGGAAATGTGGGTGCAGCTGAGGCTGAGGTAAACAGCACTGCTGCAAATTACAGCCTCCACTGAGCAATTAAAGGTGTGCTCTTCATTAAAAACAAAGAAACCAGAGCACCGAGGTAGGAATTAGCAAGGTCTGGAGCTGAACGTCCCCAGGGCAGCCGCGTGATGGGTGCTGGAGCTGGAGCCCCTGCGCCTGTGCAGTGCCCTGCGCCGTGCTGGGAAACAATTCGGCTTACTGAGGTCCTTAGCTGGAACGTGGCCTCTAAAGGCAGCGCTAAGGTTTGCTTAAATCCAGTCGATGTTTGCAGGCGAATAGCAGAACTTCTCCTGGCAGTGAGCCGTCGGGCTGTGTGCAGAGAGCCACCTCCGTCTTCCCTGCTCTGCAGAGCTGCCTGCCGCGGGTGCAGAAGGCTTTTCCCTCCCTATTCAGTGCTTCTCTTTGTGCTCTGCCCCAGATAACTATTTTTATGCAATTATTTAAGCTGTTTGTTCTCTGCCTGCCACGTGGCATCCAAGCACCATATAGCATACAGGACAATCAAGCATCAATGCCACTCAAAAATAAAAAGCAAAACAAGTCTCCTTCACAAGAAATAGGATTTACAAACAACCGGGGTGCTCAGGGAGGGTTTGCGGACTCTCTGGAAGCGGCTTCCAGGACTGAAGGCCAGCCCTGGCAGGAGCAGCACGCGGTGCGGTGCCGGGACAGGAGACAGCCCCGCACCAAACAGGGGCTGCAGGCAGGGCATGGCAGCGCGAGCCCCAGCAAACCCCCACGGGACCCGTTGGCACCGCCAGCTCTTCCAGGTGCCCCGGCTCCTGGCACCTCCACGGTGCTGAGAGGGAGCAGGTGGGTTATGGGGTGCAATTTCACCCAGTGAAATTATGGATGAGGATTTCTGGTGGTTGCCCCGAGCGCAGGCAGGAGACCAAGGAGCCAGAAACACACCCAGCTTTTGGGTTTGTGTTTGTCCTGGCCGGGCTGGGGGGGAGCCGCCTGAGCCCGCGTGGGGTGAGCGCGCAGCCGCCGCGCTGGCACAAGAGGGTCAGGACATTGTGATGGGGACAGAAATAGGCCAGGCACCGCTGAGCTTTGTCCCCTGAAAGCCCAGGCTGGGGCTCTCGGCCTGGCCGGCAGAGCCCTGTGGCTGCAGCACGTCGCCTCGCGACGAGGCGGAGGGCACTTCAGCAGGGAGGTGAGCTGCTTCCTCGCCGTGCCTTCGGGCCTGGTGGGCTTGAGAGACAAGAGCTCTGAGCCGATGAGCTTTCCCCTTCTGGTGGGAATCTTGAAATATTCGCAGGGCTTCCTAGCGCTTCCCCGTCAGAGCGGTGGCGGATTGGGACCAGCATCGCAGCCTCAGCCTTCCTGTACGCGTCAGTCGCGGTGGCTCCAGAGCACCGCTGCGCCGAGCCGCTCGCGGTGCCAGACGTATTTTTAGGCCGGTTCCCATCTGTGAGCTGTTCCTGAGCGCAGCGGGGAGGTGAGCAGTGGAGGATGAAGCTTTCTGGGGTGGGTTTGGCGTTGATGGCAAATAGGTGGCACGGACACAGAGGGATGAGGCCGCGGGGCGCTGCTGGCTGGCGGTGGGCTTTGCTCTCTGCAACATTACGGGCGTGTAAAGTAAAATCTCCACACAGCCTCTGAATTATTCATTGAGTAATTTCTCTTGGCAAGTGACTGGTATGCTGTAGATATTTCAGATACTTTAAATACTTCTGTTTATGCTGTGATTATTGTGCTCCTTCTGTAAAAATGGCCTGTCAGGACATTGAGCCCCTTGTTAGCATTTTTCCCTTTTTAGCGGATGGTTGCAAGGACCTTGTGTCTTGCAAATGCGTTTCAATGCAAATGCATTTCTCAGCAGGGCCGGGAGCGGGAGGCCAGTGCTGCTCCTGCGGGTTGCCTGGAGATTTGTGTCCTTTGTCTGCGCCTGTCCTTTGGCGCTGGGTGCGAGGAGGCTGGTGGCACGGCGGGACTGGGCGCTGCCACCGGCGATGTCCCCAGCAGTGCGGTGCTGTGCGGGGTGCTGCGGAGGAGCTGTGCTGCTCGTGCACCAGATCCTTGGTGAGGAGGAGTTTGCTCAGGAACACAGTGCAGGAGCGTGAGACATCTCTGCAGGAGCACCAGCAGCACTAGTGTGAAGCATCACTCCCCCAAAGTGATATATGTGATACACGTGTGTATGTGCGTATATATACATACAAACGCATCCATATGTGCATTAGAAAGTCCTTTGGAAGCCCTGTGTTGGAAGCAGGCTTTCTGCACGCAGCGTGTTCCTGCCCACCCCTAGGAACCCCTAGGAACTAGCCCCTTACACCACCAGCCCGGACTCACGCCCGGCCCCGTGCTGCCCCGTTCCCCTTCGTCCGTCCGCGTCCTCTCCCCACAGTAACCAAAGGTCACACGAAAGCATCGCCGGCTCCCTCGCCGTGAACTTTATTTGCCTTATTCCTCTCAGCAGATCAAAGAGGCTTGGCCTGGATGTGACGCCCCCTTTCCGAGGCAGATAACCGCTGTGCTGGCTGGGGGGTGGCCCCGTGGCTCCCCCAGCCCCGCTCCATCCATCTGGCCCGGGGTGCAGCGAGTCCCCGCCAGCTCTGCGGCAAGAAAGCAATTGGGGCTGAAGAGGCTTGCGTACCATCGAAACGTCAGTCTTTAATAGTCCTGCTGGCAGGAGGCCAGCCGAGCAGATTGGACGTGTCTGATTCCCAAAGGGAGGGGAGAGGGACGTTTTTCATTTAGTAAAAATAAGACTTGCATCTTGCTTCTCTTTCATTTCTTGCTGTCTGGGTGCTGCTCCAGTGTCCCTGGAGAGATGCTGCACCTCACCAGCGCTGCATCCCTCTCCTCCCTTGTTCGCTAACAATGGAAATAGGTGTCCAAAGCAAATCCATACTCTGCATCAGTTGCCTCTTGCTCCCTATGCTGAGGCCCAGTGTAATAGTCTCCCCCCAAATTGATTTTTTTCGATTTTGAATCTTGACTCACTGAGCTGTAACGCAACCATGAGGGCTGGTACTTTTGCTTTGATTCTGGAAAGAAGAAATATATCTTTGTGGTTTGACCCTGCAAAGAATTAGGTGTAGTCTAAGTAAAACATGGTAATTGTGTTTTATGTACCTGGGAGTCAACAGTTTTGCTCACAGTTGGAAAAATCAAGCACGTGCAAGAGCTTGTTTTGATCTGGTTTTGGTGGGTTGGGGGCATTTTTTTTAACAGAAAGCACAATTTTGATGATAATGTAGAGTCCCAGAGATCAAAGCAATGATACATCACGAGGAAGCCATGAGGAGCTGGCTTCAGTGTGATCCGTCTGAAGGCGAGGGAGAAGCCTTGTAGTGGAACATGTCACTGCACAGGAGCACAAGCAGGTAACATCTAAGGAAGCTTTAGGTAGTATTAACCTTGCACTGGCTGATAATCCCACTCAGCTTCTGCTGCGTGCCTCCTTGTTCAGAGCTTTTGCCACTGACCCTGTTTTGGGATCAGAAATCTCAGTCTGGGGCCCGTGGAGCCAGAACGAGGGACAAGGCAGCTTTCAGAGCACAGAAATCTTGTGCTGCTCCACTGGAGGGAGGTTCCTCTACGTCTGCCTCCTGGGACTGGGACAGCTGAGATCCTGGAGACTCCGAGTCCTTGGGGAAAGAGGGCAGCTGCTGGTGCCACAGCCCCGGGGAGGGAGCAGCTGAGCCGCAGCCAGCCCTGTGCAGCCGCGTGCAAATGGCCTTTTATTTGTGCTCGGATAGAGGGAGAGCCATAGAAGCTTTGTCTGGTTTCCAGCATAAAACAGGTCATCCCGCCCCATTCCCACTTGCTGGGGATGCGTGGTGGGCTGGCAGGTGAGGGCATCTTGTGAGGAGTTCTCCTTCCCAAGCAGGCAGCGGGGTGATGGCACGGCCTGTACGGGTGCGGGTGCGTGGGGTGAGCAAAGCTTCCCCGTGTACGCGCTGTGCACGCCGCGGGAGGCTGAGCCTGTTCCCACGCGGGTTCGTGCCGCTAAATCTCCAGTTACAGAATCACTTCCAGCAGGAACGGATCAAAACCGAATCGCACAATAGTGCCGTTTGTATCTTGCATGCCAGAAAAATATTTCGGAATCGCCGCTGTGGTGCCTGCCGCTCACAAAGCTGGCTGGCAGTTCAGAGCACAGCGCCTCTTCTAGCTGGCCAGAGACTCGCTGCAGGAGCCCTTTTCACCCCGATCCACGCGCTGCTCTGGAGGTGTCAGGCACGCCGTGCAGTCTGGCCAGTCCCAATCAGGCACAGCTCTTTACTCCTAGCAAGTAACCTGTGTTTTTCCCATTTCAAAAGCTTTTTTTTTTTTTTTTCCTCATGTTTGTGCCTCTTTTCTCTGCCATGGGGCTACTCCACAAGCCCAGTGGTGATGTGGTATGGAGCAAACGCCCATGTTGGTGCTTCTGTGTGCCACTTTGAAGCTCCCAGGGCTGCTTTCCATAGCTCCCCGGTGGGTGAGAGGTGCCAGCACACAGCCCAAGCAGCCAGGGCTCATTGCAGGGCAGGGGATTCACCGCAGGTGACAGAAATGGGGCAAAACTGCCAGAGAAGGGGTGCGGAGAGCATCCTGCTGTGGAGACCAGGGTGACAGCAGAGGCTGTTTGCGGTGCGCTCGGGTGTGTGATGCTACCTTGCTGGTGGGAAACCAGACCCAGGGTCCGTGCTGATTTTTTCATTAATATTTTTTTACTGCTATTTTTAATTACGTGATTTATAGGAGAAATACAAGCGAGGGAGGCACAACCTGCCCTGGCAGCAGGGTGCCCCAGCAGCGCGGCTCCTCTCAGACATGCCTGGGCCCCTCTCCTGGCCCCTGTCCTGAGGCAGGTTCACTGCCCCGAGCCCATCAAGTATGGGCTCATCGTGAGGCACCTGGGGATGGAAAATCAAGATTAACTATTGCAAAAGCCAAGCTGGGTGAGCTTTGTAGTGCCAAAATCAGCTGTGTTTGGAAACTGGGGTCAGTGCATGAAGCTACAGGTCTCAGGCTGGATGGGAGGAACCAGAGTTACTGGGGTCTCCCCTGGACAGGGTAAGCTTTCTCCTAGGAGCAGGGTCCTGCCTTCAGTTTCTGTATTTAGTCTTCATTGAACTTAGATTATTAAATGAAAATAGGAGAATACAAGCAGATGACTTTGTGGCCCTACTTGCCACACTAACATCTCTATTTAGCTCTCCCAGGGATCCTAGCACTCTTGCTGCTGCGTTATAAAGAAAACAAAGTGAATATCTGCATTCACGCGTATTTTCTGATGTTAATTCCTGTTAGTGGCATCTCCATCACTGTGGCGTCCTCTGAGATGCCCTGCAGCGAACTTAGTGAGTCCCTAACAAGATGGACTTACCCATTTTTTTAGCTAGAAACGTTCTACAAAACCTTGCAGACATTGTGGCCGCAGGAATTCCTGTGCTCCCAGGGAAAATGGGCCAGCAGCATCCTTCGGCAGGGAGAAACAAGCTTCTGTCTCGCAGTCAAATTTATTTATTAAATCTAGCCGATATGGTTATGAATGAGGAACTCTGGCACGTGTGTGATTTGCTGTGCAACAAAAACTTGGGGTCAGCAGGAAATAACGGCCCAAGTAGGAACTGAGCAGAAGACAGCAGGGTCTGGCACAAGCGGGCAGAAAAAATAAATGCACCACGAGCGTTTGGCTGAGGTAAATGTGCTGATTTTCCCCCGTAGCTCCTGGCAGTGGGTGGAAGGAGTGCAGCTGAGGTGCTGTCCCTGTGGGCCACGAGCAGCTTTGGCTGCTGCAGCACGATTTATGGCACCGCGGGGCAGGTGCTGCCAGCAGCGCCCTGCTTGTGGCACATGTGGGGCTGCGCTGTCCCTACCACTGCCTCTAAGGGAGAGATAACAGGATCACAGGATGGGATGGGTTGGCAGGAACCTTAAAGAGCACCTAATTCCTTCCCCAGCCCAGGCTGCCCAAGCCCCATCCAGCCTGGCTGTTGGCACTGCCAGGAACGGGGCAGCCACAGCTTCTCTGGGTGGCCTGTTCAGTGTCTCGTCACCCTCATACTGAATATTTTTTTTCCTTACATTTAATCCAAGTCTCCCCTCATTTAGTTTAAAGCCCTTTTATGTTCTGTGTAAACCCAGACTGCGCTGTGCCCTTCTCTTTGCTCAAGCCGAATACCTCCCGGTAATCATAAGTGATTCTTATTTCTGTATTAAAGCATCCTGTCTTTTCCAGAGTTGAAAAGCACGTTTCTGATGTCTTTAGATATCTTTTTTTCCCAAATCCAGGTACTGATGTAAATCTCCCCCTAACATATGTCAGAGGGATGCGAAGTTGGTGCGGGAAGGTGTGATCACACATCCTCCATTACCCGTATTATAACAGAAATACTTGTGTTCTGGTGTGCTACCAGATCTGGCTGCCAACACTTGTTCTTTTTACTACAACCCTGGCTCGCACGATGCTCTTGCCGGTGCTGTGAGTTCCCAGTGTCCGTCGGTGCCCTGTACTGGGATGGATGTGCAGGAGGGCCTGGCCCTGGTGCACCCCATCGCCCCTGTGCTGCCACTGCTTCCCCATTCCCCGGAGCTTTCCACCTTCAGCTTGGCTGCACAGGTGCTTGCAAATCACTGCTCCCAGGCTGGTGCAGATGGAGTCTTCTCAAGATTTCGGTGTAACCAGCAACCGTGGCAAATTGGGTGGCTAACTTTGGTGGGAGAGATTGTGTTTCTGGGAGCAGGCGGTTTTAAGTGGGACTGGCTGAAATGCTTTTGCACAAATGGCTGATTCATTAGTAAATGAAGAGCTCCCTCACTTTTTGTAGCCTGCTAGTGATGATGTGTTTTGCAAGCTGCTTTTCATAACCTGGTGTGGAGAAGTACCGTGAAGGGAGAGACTGGTGCTCCACCTCGGTTCATCCTGCAGTTGTTGCAGCCAGGTTGATTTGTGCCAGATGAGCAGATTTCTGGAGAGATGCTCAAAGCTCGGGAGAAAATTACACCCTGGGTGGGCACTGCCCAGAAACATCACTGAGATGCTGCTTTATTTGCTGTGATCATCCCAATCGGTCCTGGAGGGGCTGTGGGGGGGGGAGCTGGGCCAGCTGCAGGATCTGGCCTGTGGGGAGGACTGGGCCAGAGCCCACAGAAGGGAGAGATGCTGCTCCCACCTTTAGCCCAATTGGCAAGGTTAGCTGTTCTCTGTGTCTTTTTGCTCTACAAAATTGAAAACTTCCCCCACAACCCGGTGCAGGGGGGCCCATTTGCGGGCTGGCACAAGGCAGCCTCCGGAGCTCACTCTGCATGAATACGGGGAAGGGCTGCGAGCGGGTAGTCCTGACCTTCAGCATGTCCCAGACACTGTTCCCAGGAGGAAAAAAGCCGGTTTGTGTTAACGTCAGTGGTGCTTTTGTGCGGGGGGCCCCAGGCCCCGTGGGGGGGAAGCCCCTCCATTCATCACTCGGTGCCTCTGCGAGCTGGAGCGAGACCAGAGGGAGAGGGGAAGGGGCTGCCCGGGTTCCCGTGGCAGAAAAGCTTTTTCTTTAAGATCTTGACTGCTGGTAAAGTCATAAATAGCGCTGTGGGGCTTAACAGGAAACCTTAACTGTTCGGATCCCCCCCCCCCCCCGCAGCATCTGCTTGGCTTGTCTCTCGCAGGGCTGGCAGTTGCTACAGGCTCCCTGGCAGGGAGCTGATACAGGGCTGTTACTGCACATACAAGTTATTTAAAATGCCTCGTGTTTACCCAGCACCCCACCACCAGTCCCTGGAGCACGGCTTCGCCTGGCCGAGCCTCCCTCCTTGTACCCGCAGCAAAGCCACATGGGCAGGTATGAAGGGAGCAAGCAGGGGACAGCAAAGTACTGCCGTCCTGTGCCCCAAAACTTGTCCCCTCGCCTGCCTGCCACCAGCCGAGGTGTGATCCTCTCCCATGCCAGGGCTGTGCCTGAGGAGGGGCCCTGGCATGGGCCCCCCAGTCCCTGTGGAGCAGCCGGGGCGGTGCAGGGTGGAACCCGGCGGTGCCTGCGCCCAGCCTGATACCCGGTGCTCCCTTATCCCCAGCCGGCACTCCCGGGTGGTTTTTTTCCAGGAAACTTTGAAGCGATGCTGTGAAACTCTCTTTGGCTCGAATCACCTATAATTTAGCCTGACATAAACCATAAGGAGCTCGAAGCTGAGAATGCGAAGCTGGCATAAACAAAGAAAGCGGTGTTTGGGAGCGTGTCTGCACAGCGTTTTGTGCTCTGAGGCGTGCTGGCTGTGCCCTGCTCTGCGTGTGCTGGTGGCTGGAGATGGCACCGCATGGCCTGACCCCAATGTCCTGTGCAGGATGGCTCGGCTCCCTGAGCTACGCTCCTAGCTGGGTCCTGATGCAGTAACCACGTGGCTGTGCTGCCGGTGCTCAGGTGTCCTTTAGAGATCTCGCAGGGATGTTCCCTCTCCTCTTGCACCTCTTCCATGGATGCTGTTGTCCTCACGTTAATTATTTTCTGGCGGGCAGCCCCACAAGGCGGCAGAGCGGTGCGTTGGCAGCGGCTGAAGAGGCTCTCCTCTTGGCTCTTGCAGAGTTTGCCGTGTCGCTCGTGGAGAAGATGCAAGCTCAGGAAATCTTGCGGAGCCTGCGGCTCCCCGAATTCGATGACCTCAGCCAGTTTTTCCGCAACCTGCCCACCACAGCGCTGGTGGGCATCGGTGCCTTTGCGGCCGTCGTGGCCTACTGGTTTGCCAGCCGGCCCAAGGCTGTGAAGCCGCCCTGCGACCTGCGGATGCAGTCGGAGGAGGTCGAGGTGAGGCTGGGGTGGCACGGGGGAGGCTGGATTTCACCCGGGGTTTGCAAGGGGGGACGTCCAGGCAGCACTTCTGTGCTCTGTGGGCGATGGAGCCCTGGCACAGTACCCAGAGGGGTGCTGGGGTTTTCTCCTCGGGGTCTCCAGCAGCTGCCTGGCCGTGGGCTGGGGGAATGGGACCGGGCCAGAGGTGTCTCCAGCCTCCACCAGGCCTGGGGCTGGGACCCCAGCGGGTGCTGGGAGGTGCTTTTGTTCATTTTGAGCTCTCCAACCTCATCTGGAAATCAGCCGCGTTGTGCGCTGGGCCAAGGATTATTTCACTCCTTAATTCACCTTTTTCTGTAAAGTGAAAAATGAGAATCCAGCCCACTAATTTATTCACTTAAATTTTCAGTAACATTTTGATCTTAACTTTTCTTTACCTCCAATGATTGAAAATTACAGCAGCACATTTACAGGGACACATCCACAACCCGTTGTCCCTGCAAGAGTGTTAAGAGCTCTCGGTCAGCTCCTCTTCCTTGTGCTGGCTGCTGTGAGTTCTGCAATAATGAGAAGATATACCCAGATCCATGGGTGAGGCTGAGGAGTTATTAATTTTCATGCTTTTAAGAGGCCTTAAAGTTTAATGAAGCTGCTCCATTTTAAGGAGGAGAAATATTTCTGAAAATCGTTTCAACTTAAATTCATGTCTGAAACTCTAAGATAATTCTTCTAAGATAAGTCTTCTCCTGTGTCCCCTGTGAAACCTTACTGTCTTTAATTCCAACAACTTTTTAAAAGGGCAGGAGGAATTTAGATTTTCCCAGAAAGTTTCCCCTTGTGGATGGGGCTTTACCAAGCCTCCCTTCCTACTTGCAGCGCTGTCCCTGTTCAATTGCTGTCTGACAGCAATGGTGGCATCTGTTTGTCTGTCCTGCCCCACCTCTGGGAGTCACTAGGAACTGCTCTCTGTCTTTTCCCTCCTTATCTGGCTACCTGTGGCGTCAGCCCTGGTTTTATATTCCTGCCGTTATCTCCTGGTGGCCTGAGCTTGCTTTATGTCCTTCCTTTTGGTCTGGATGTCCTTGACAAGGTGCCCGTGGTTCTGGGGACACCTGCAGAGTCTGGAGCGATCGCTCCCCCCAGGGTGTCCCCACTCCATCATCCTCACCAGCCCAAACGTCTCAGCCCCATCCAGCATAATTTGAGCCAACAGTTTATTTTTATTTTATTTTATTTTATTTTAACTGGAGATTTAGAACTCCTTCTTGGATCTCTTTGGGAAATAACAGCCACCTCCTCTGGTGACAAGCAGGGTCATGTTCTCGTCCCTGGGATGCAGTTCCCCGTGTTACATGGGTGCTGTATTTCACGTCACACCTCTCTGGCACCCTTGGGTGCCAGGGCAGGAACACAGCAATGGATGTAGCGGCACTGTCAGGCGGTGCTGACGGCTGTGTCGTGTCGTGGTGCCATGTCGTCTGTCACGCAGGGCCTGGATGGGGCGCGCCGGTCGGTGATCGGGGACAGCCCGCAGCTGCTGACGCACTACTACGACGATGCCAGGACCATGTACGAGGTCTTCAGGAGGGGATTCAGCATCTCCGGTGAGAGTACGGTGGTGGGGAGGCAGGGAGAGGGGGGAGCCTCAGAGCTTGTGGGAGGCCCAAAAAGCCTAGAGGCCTAATGAGAGTATGAGGCCCCAATGTTTCGGTCACTGAAAGACTACAGAGGCCCAAAACGTGGGAGGCCAAGAATGATTTTAAAGCCCAAATAGTGTAGGAAGGGGAAATATTGTGGGAGGCCCACGGAGAGTGTTGGAGGCCAGAAGAGTGTAGAGTCCCGAGGAGCTGGAGGCGTAGAAGGTCAAAAGGGTGCCCCCACATCTGGGTGCAGTTTTGCTCCTATCCCACTCCTCCCTGCCTTTTGCAGCACTGTTATCCGTGGGAGCTGGGCCATGAGGGCCGCAGTGCTTACCTGGCCCTAGGTGCCCAAGGAGCTTCAATGTCTCTTCTACTGATAACTGAATAACTGATTTACAAGTAATCATTAGGGATCTGTAATTAGGGTTACTGTTTGCAACGTGTGCTATTTTGCATTTAACGCCATTGAATTTCACTGTGCAGGCTCTTGGTACCACAAGGTCTTTTTGCTGCCACTGGCAGACAACTTAATGCCCTGAGTTTTGCCCCGTCAGCAAAGCTCATCATACATTATTCATTTCCAGAACGTTTCTGGATATATTCAATGAGGCTGATCCAGGTGTAGATCTGTGGATCCCAACAGAGCTCAGCTGCAAAAGCTGCCGTTTATTTTTGCCTGTTGCTGCCCTTTCATCAATTATCCATCCAGGTTACATCTCACTCCACAATGGGGCAGGGCAAGGGGCTGTGCCCAAAGCTCTTGGGAAAGCTGGCTGTGGTGTTTTGGTCCATCACACCTTGCCATGAGCGATGGTACCACCAGAGAGCTCTCACACAGCGGGGGGGTGACATTTCCCATTCCAAAAAGCCAGGAGGACTTCACTGCTATATCATAACCACTTGTGTCTGCTGCTTGCGATGTCCCGCCGTGCTGAACACACCGATGTTGTTACCACGTTGTTATTTTTGGTACCACCGAAAACCTCAGCGTAACGCAAATATTCTACCCCATGAGACAGAGGTAAATCAGTAACTCAGTAGGTGCACAGAGGGGTGGATTTTGTGCAGAAAGTACAGTCAGCCGATGAATTAAACTTCTCAAGTACTCCTCCTGTCACATAGTGCCGTGTATTGTCTTGTCCTTCTTCCAGAGCGGCTGTGTTAAAAATAGCAGTTTTCACTTTGAAGCCATGATATCAAAAGGCAATGAAAGCTTCAGGAGCTGGCATTCAGGCTGATGGTGCTCACTGTGAGCTTTGTCCCAGCAGCGAGAGCCAACCTCGGTACCGATGGCTTTGTTCTCCCAGGGCTCTGCTGCAGCCCCACAACACTGGGCACCAGCTCCCAGCTCTGTCCCCTAACTCCGCCGTCTCTGCTTGTGTCTTGCAGAAAACGGCCCCTGCCTGGGGTTCAGGAAGCCCAAGCAGCCGTACCAGTGGCTGTCATACAGAGAGGTGAGCTGGAAGTGAGTCCCCCCGGAGCCCCCTCCCCGGCGCTCTCGCCCTTCCCACAGAGGAACGGGTGAACAGGCACCGTAGGCTAGCAATAAAGTTTTAAAAAAATGGGCTTTTAGATAGCCAATGCAGTAATTTGAGAGCCTGCCTGCACAGCTATGTCTTCTCTTCAATTGCTGCTGCTTGTGTTCCTCTTTTTTGTGTACCTTTTTCTCTCTGACTTCCAGGTGGCTGAAAGAGCAGAGGCTCTGGGCTCGGGGCTGCTGCAGCAGGGCTGCAAGCCATCCACCAAGCAGTTCATCGGCGTCTTTGCTCAAAACCGCCCAGAGGTGAGATTTATTTTAACTTGACGCTGTTTTACTAACGTTCTTGTCTTGTGAGCTTGCTTTATGTCTGAAGCTCGCTCTCAAGTGTGTTAAATCTGCTCCCACCGCCCCCTTCTCACCTCTGTGCTTTGATGCCCTCCGGCAGTGGATCATTTCCGAGCTGGCTTGCTACACCTACTCCATGGTGGTGGTTCCCCTCTATGACACCTTGGGTCCCGGAGCCATTCGTTACATCGTCAACACAGGTAAAAACAAAATTAACATAATCTTCTCAGAAACCGGCTTTGTTGCTTGGAATGGTCCGTTTCCTTCTGCTTTCCGAAAGACGGGTGGTTTCCACTCACCAAGTATCTTGAAGTCACTTGGAGAGGTTTTGGGGGGGCTGCTGTGCCCCCACACCAGGTCAGGGCTGCCCCCCATGCTTCCCATGCCTGGTTGTGCTCAGCTGTGGGGGGAATTGCTGTGGGGCTCCCCACTGCTGCACTTCCTCACGTTTTGCCTCCTAGATTTCCTAGCCCACGTAGTGTGCAATTTTGGCATTTTGAACTGAATCCCAGAATACTCCTTGGTGTCAGCTACAGCTTCGGCGTTGATTTATGTTAGCTAAAACTGCAGTGGTTTTCTAAGAGAAATATGTTATATTCTAGGAGCTCTGATGTGAACCCAAAGTGAGTACCAGCACTGACATGATGTTAGCTATGAGCGAGCAGCCAGTCTTGTGTTAAAAAAAGATTTACTGAAAACAACTTGTTTGGCTGCTTTCCTTCCAGCTGACATTTCCACAGTCATTTGTGACAAACCTGAAAAAGCCAGAACGCTCCTCGACCACGTGGAGAGGAGAGAAACGCCGGGTCTCAGCTCCATCATCCTGATGGACCCATTCGAGAAGGAGTTGATGGAGAGGGGAAGGCGCTGTGGGGTCCGCATCCAGGCCATGCAGGAGGTGGAGGTAAGCCTGGTTTCCCCCTCCTTCTCATACACTTTGTATTTTCTGCAAAGAGGCAGTAAAAAATGCTGGGACTTGTGAACTGCATGAAAGGTTCAGCATCTGGGGCTCGTGGCTGTTAATATTGATGCGTGGCTCAGTGCAGTTCCTCATAGTATTATCCCTTATTGACAGGATAGCCAATATTTTAAACTTCCCTACTCAGATAAGACATCAGCTGCTCCTTGAGCCTGGTTGAGACACAGTCCTCCTCCATGTAGGCCTACATCCTCACACTTCTTATGAAACAGCCTGGCTCCAGCTCAACCAGCCCAAGCACTGCTTGAATCCAGGGATATCTTTGCAGTTAACGCAAGAAACTTTGGACACAAAGGATGACCTAAGTGCTAGCCACAAAGATTTCTGCTCTGGCTCATGCTCTCCTTTAGTGGTTTGCAGATTATTAGCTAGTGGGTTACACCACATGAATTGTAGTGGAAATCATTTTTGTTACTTTAATCTCTTTCAGGACTGCGGCCGGGAGAGTCGACATGTGCCTGTGGTGAGTGCTGTCATGCTGGCTTTCCCACTCAGGATTGCAGCTGGCCATGGCAAACTCATTTCACTAACAAACAAGGGGCAAGCTTGCTCTGGGCAGAAGCAGGCGTGTGTGGGTCAGGGCAGCGTGCTGTAACCCGCCCTGTGCAGAGGCAGCCGGGGAGCTCAGGGGCTGGCAGTGCTGTACTCTGGAGATGTGCGTTGTTTGCTTCATATGCTCCGTCTGGGACTCTTAAATGAGATAATTCATCCTTGCTGAACGTGTTAGCAGGACAGTAATTAAATGCCAGTGTTAAGCCACGCTAATTCCGCTGCCTTACCCCGGTGGCACCGGTGGAACGTGTTTGCAGCACTGGCTTTGTGGCGGGGTGCCTTTCACTCAGAAACAATACTTGGCAATATTTCTGTGGGATCTTTTTGGAAAACTGCATTGATATTTTCACCAAGGGTACTCACACTCTTACAAAGCTTTCAGAAGAGGCTTCTAATTTTCAGGCCATTTATTTAATCACTGGTGACCCAAAATGGCACGCGCAGTGGTACTGAGAACACAGAGATGCTACTCGGAATGTGAGCCCTCAGCGGCTTCAGCTAGTTATACCCTCTTGTGGCTAACCACGCTTTTCCAGCATTTATCTGGAAGTTGGTTAACTAAATTTTCCCAGACACCCACGGGTATTGACAGTGCCTTTAAAAATGCTAGGGGCAGGGTGGAGATGGTGGCTAGATGATCACAAGTAGAAAAAAAAAAAAAAAGGAAAAAAAAAAAAGCAGCACATTTTCAGAATGCTGAAATATAAGTTATGGCTGATATCAAAACCCTAGGAATAGCAAACACTGTTTGTCACTGTCTTTTGTGTGGCCGTATTTCTAACAAATACTCTTACTGACATCAGGCACAATACAGATACCTCAGCTTTTTAAGGAGGTGGAATTTTTGCACTAAGAAGTATCGGTGCGTATTCTGAGATGCAAACCTTCCATCAAAGTCTTGTTATGCTAAAGCACAACCTTAAAGCAGATGGAGCAAATCATCAGGGAGGAATGGGGTCTGTGTCAATTGAAGATACCTAATAAAAGAAATTTGCCAAGGGCAAGGAAAGCATTTTATGGCAGAGCTGAAGTATAATTGGTTTGATCTTTATGTTTATACAATGACAACGTTCTACCACTGCCCCTTGCGCATTTGATTGATGTAATTTTCGTTTTTTTTCTCATGTTTCTAGCCTCCTCGACCAGAAGATCTATCAATTGTCTGTTTTACTAGTGGCACTACAGGTAAGGAATGGGCATTTTATTCATGAAATAATAGAATAGATCATCAAATTCGTTATTAATACCACATTAATATGTGCAAACATGCTGCTATACTGACACAACAACGATATTTGTAAGTATTTTAGTATTTGAGAATATCTACGCTTCTGCAGATTGCAGCTGGAATTCCCTGACACACACTTGGGCAGTACGATTTTGCGGTTGTCTGCAAATCTGCCCATGTTTCTGCCTCCCGTTTCGCAGTGCAGATATGAGGCACTTGGCTGGAGGATATTTATCTTTTGCAGACATTGAAAAAGAGAAATGCTCGTCCAGAGCTTTCCGTTTTTCTCCTAAACACACTGTCATCCCTGGCCAAGCCCTGGCGCTGGTGTGCTGCAGGCCCGTCCTGGCAGAGGACAAGCAGGTCGTTCTCCTGCTCAGGGCAGACGCGGGACTTTCTCCTCTCTCCACACCCTGGTTTTCTTGCAGCTTGCAGGAACTTCCTTCTCTCAAGAAGTCAAACTCCTTAATACCCACCAACAAGTTACACAGGCAGACAAAGGGACAGCAGAGCTCAGATACATGAGGCGTGAGCGCTTGGGAGAGCGCTTTTCCCTTACCTGCAGGGAAGGACTGGGCTCTAGGGACTCAGGAGCAGCTCTTCCAGGTTCCCCTGGGCTCTCAGAACTGCCTAGTGCTTGGTCCTGCCGCAGAGCACCCTGGATTTGGCCCCGCTGGTTTAGGAGGCGGGAGGTGCTGTTTGACACCTGCAGAGCCCGAAGCATTGCCTACCTCTGGGAGAAGATCAGTATTGCAGTCAGGTAAGTGGCTTTTATCAAGTACAACCCCTTGCTGCTCAGTTTGTGTTAAAAAGCTGTGTTTGCTTTTGCGTTCATACATCATTTTCAGTTTACTTGGAGGGTTTTTGAGATCTGTGCATTTCGGGCTGCACCATGCAGTGCACGGTGTGAAAGGAGCCTGACTGCCCAGCCTCGGTGGTGGGAACCTAACAAGAGAGGGCTGATGTTAAAGTCCAGATGAATTACTTTTTCAAGTTGCATCTTTTTATTGATATTTTATTTTCTAAGTTAGACTTTATTCTAATTAAATTTTAAAAAAAAAAAAAAAACAAAAACAAAACTTTTCTATTTGCAGTACAGTCATGGGCCAGTTTCTGGGTTAGTGCTTTTCCTAGGACTGTGCCTGAGGTTACAGAAATAGGACAGCCAGGGAGCCCCTTGCTTTCTCCCACCCAAACCCCAGTTTGCAGGCCATCTGCAGACTAAACTCTCCCAGAGTAATGGGAAGCTTCGTGAAGCACCGCCCCATTCCCGTGCTTTGCACGTCACCTTCTGTTTTTTTTCCAGGGCTTGTATCAATGCTCTGACCCATTTTCCATGCTATGTTTTGGTTGTAAAATGCCTGGCTTTTGTATAGACCATGTTAGGATATTTTTAATGACCAGATTTAGAATTTTATTCCAAGAAACATGTTCCCAAGGGCTTTTGCAATGCTGAAGGGTTCCAAGTATACTTGTGTGACGTGAAACCAATCTTTGCTGTAGAGTTTGTAACGTGGAAATTGTGGAGTTGGGAACAATTTTAGCTGTTTATCAAAAAAAAAGAAAAATAAAATACCAGAAGTGGATTTGAACGCATGCTTTTCTTTCATTGCTAGGCCCAGCTGCCCACATGCCCCCTCACGGAGAAGGGAGACACTGAGACCTCCGAGCTGGGAGAACAAGATGGACTCTCATTGTTGCACCAAGAAATCATCGGCACTCACAGACAGACCAAAGGTGCACAGATGCCCCCAAAACATCAGGATACAATTTTGCAGGCCGGCTGCTCCAGAAAAGCCATTTCCACAAGGACTTTCCTGTAACTGGTTGGATAAAAATTGCTTCCCAGCTATGCTGCCTGGCAGTGGAGGGTCCCTGGGGGAGGAAGGCGCCTGCGTCCCAAGATGCTGATGGAGCACAGCACCGAGACAGTGCTGGAGGTGCTATTGGAAAGACCCATTTAGCAATGTGGAAAAAGTTTCTTCATTGTCAAATTGGCAAAGCAGCTTGGCACTGAGATAAAGGGAAGCTGCCATACCGACCATTACCCGACCGGGATCGCCGTGCTCCCATTTCCATCACGGGACGGACAAGCTGTGTCTTTATGAGGAAGCTCAAGCTTAAGAGCAGTGTCAGAGATGTGGCTTGGACTTTTAAGAAAGAACAAGCAGTGCCATTAAGTCTTTTCTTCCAGAACTGGTCATTCTGGGAAAAGGCTCGTGGCAAGGGGCACCTATTCTCTTAACTCCCAAACAGCCAGAGGAACTAAAGAGGGTGAAAATTCACAGGAATCCCCCGGCCCAGAAGGCTCCCCCTCCCTGGCGGCAGCACGGTCAGCTCTGGATTTCTCCTGATGAAGAGCCCGGGGTCTCAAGCACCCGAGGAATCTCCCAAGGAGCCTGCGGAGCTGTGTCAGGGAGCAGGACGGCCGAACTGCCAGAGCTGCAGTTTGTGACCGCCTGTTAGCAAAACCAGAGAAATTCCCACAGCAGCACTGAGCGCGCCTGCGGGCAAAGAGGTGCTTGCACCCACCGAGGCTGAGCAAGCACCCGTGGCCAGATGCAGCCGGAATACCACGAGCAATTTCTGGGTGGTCAGCGTGCATGTACAACGGGCCTCGGTTCGAGGAGTTTTGAGGGCCGCTGGACCCACGCGTGCACCCAGCTGTGAAAATGAGAGCCTCAAAGCTCAACCTGGCGAGCCTGTGTGCAAGGCGCTGGGGCGGGAGCTGTTGGCAGAAACGCCGGCTCCAGCTCCTCCTGGGAGCGTTGGAGGAAGACGGATGTACGCGAGACCAAACAGCCTCCTGTGCACTGTGTTCAGCTGTAAGGATCTGGGACTGAATTATTCAAAGGCACTTGGAACACCGAGTACGGATTTTTTGTAAACTGTATTGTGTTCAAAATGCCCTGCAATAAATGTGTGCAATAATCATTATTTTCACTTGGGTCTTTATTTAACTATTGCAGTGCCGGGTGTGAAGCAGTGTCAGTGAGGCTGTGGGGCACAGGGCTCAGCACTGCCAGGAGCCAGACACAAATTCTGGCTGACTTACAGTTTTCCGAGGCTGCTGCATCCGTCATTAGCAGCATCACAAAGCTCCTGGCACGTGTCCCCGTGCGCACCGTGCCGGGGCCACGCAGGGTGCCTGCAGCTGAAGCTCCTCGCTCTGCTTCTGCCCGGTGCAGCAGGAGCTGGGCTGCAGCAGCATGATCAAATTAAAGCAGTCTGCTTAAAAACACACTGCAGAGTCTGTAATCTTTATTTAAGCTGAGCTACTCCTCCTTTTCTGAAGTAAACCCTTTGAGGGTGATGCAAAGTGACGGTGCTGGGACAGGAGGGCACAGCGCTGCGGGCAGGGCGTTGTGGATGGAGCCCTCGCTCGTGTGTGCACCTCACTTCTGGTGGAAACCCTTGTTAAGTGTCTCCAATAGAAACATTCATGTTACACTGTGTTTGTAGTATCACGTTAATAATTTCTGAATATTGCAATAAGTGCCTTTGGTAAATGTTACTGCACATGAATGACTGAAAATTACACAAGTTTTAAAATCCATTTAAAATTAATATTTTAACAATTTCCTTTTTTTTTTTTTATTTTTTAAAGCTTTTGGAAATGAACTGCTGGCTTTTAAAATCACCCTCTCTGTTTCCTTTCAGGAAACCCCAAAGGTGCTATGCTGACTCACGGGAACGTGGTTGCCGATTTTTCGGGCTTTTTGAAAGTGACGGAGGTGAATACCCTGACTTAGAGAATGTCGCCGTGTGCGGAGTGTGGGGGTTGAGCGGTGTCCCTGCAAGGGCTGGGAATGTGCCCCTGCGGATAACAGGCCAAATTTCCCTTACTTGGGGCCAAATTCACAGCAGTGGGAGCACGTCTGAGCTTGCAGTGCTGATGGGCATTACATCGCCATGCTACCAGCACGGGCTCCCTGGGGCTGCAGGGTGCAAAGTGCTGCAGAGGAGCAATGCTGGCTCCTGCAAATCCTGCACAGCTGTGACTGGTGCCTGAGAGAGTAGCGTCCACTTCTGGGGATGCCCGTGCAATGTCCCAGTCTTTATTTGAAAGCTTTCTGCATATTGTGTATATGTATGGGAACTTAAATATTTATTGATTTATTTATTTTTACCAGAATGGTCAATTTAATATTAAAGTATACTTTAGTTTTGGATATACATTTAAAAAAAAAAAAAAAAAAGCAGCACTGGTCAAGTACATGTGTAATATGGTTCATGCAGCATGTAAAGTTCTGTTTAGAAACAGTATGTGAAGCACGTTTGCTTTAGCAAAACATATAAAGAATTATATGCAGCTTGTACCTATCAAATATAAAGAATCTAGTTTTTCATAGTAAACAGGCAATTCTGTAAAGCAGCAGGGCACACATGGGATGCACAATTTATTACAGCGTACCCCTTGTTTGTTTTATGGTTGGTGCTAGAAATACTGCAGCCTGATTATCTTAATCCTCGAGTTTTCTGAGATTTCCAGGCCACCGTTGTAATGAAACTTGGACACGTGACATGAAAAATCCCCCTGAGCTTCCATGTTCGAGCACTCGCAGGGCGGTGACTCCGGTAACTTGCCGTACGAAATGTCACTGTGTTCGCTGCAGCGAGCCCTCGGGGTTCGCAGTGCGGAGCTTTGGCTGGCTTCGGAGGCAGCGAGACGCACAAGTGGAAGCTGATGCCTGGATGTCTCTGAGACTCAAAGGGCAGGAGCGTTTATTTTGGAAGATAACCACTTTACAGGGAGCTGAGGGAACTTGGCGTCTTCCAGGGCTGGCTCACAGAGATGGATTCAGTGTTCAGTGACGGCAGTGGGATTCTTTGATTAATCTCGAAGGTATCAGATTCAGACGTAAGTCTGGTGTGTGTGGCTGTCAACCCAAAGCTTCGGGCACCAGGGCATTGCTGGCCACGGTGCAAACGCCCGCAGCCAACCCGCACGGGAAGGGCAATTTCTGACCGCAGCAACGAAGTCGAGAGAAGTGCTAAACACTTGACAATGGTATCGGGTAGTGAAATACGGATACCGAAAGCTGAGGGGCTTACACACTTTTGTGCTAATGTTGCTTAGTACGGTGGTTTCCATAAATGGGGAAAAAAAATAAGTGAAGTTAGAGCTTTATTGTAATGCTACTCTCAAAAGCCGTGAAGCTGTTTTCATTTTATCTGTTTAACTGGACAGCTGTGCCAACTGTGAAATACTAGTAAATGTCACCGTTTCAGTCCAATTTCAAAACAAACCATTTATTGTCTGGGCACTTAAAGCAGTGCAAAAAGAGCAGCATAGCTAGTGATGCTAATGGTTTTACATTACTGCGCACGCAGAAAATGAGGCCAATTTGAAATAACGTATAAATAGATCTGCAGATCAGATTGACACATAATACAAATCGGGATGCTGAAAACACCCAGGTGGTCGATCCTGTTTGACTTCACCAGGTAATGGTCGGGAGAGCGTACCCAAAGCTGACTTGCCCAGATTTAACCTCAGTAAAACACCTCCCGAGGAAGGAAGCGGTGCTCCTCCATCCACCGCCGTGTCCCAGGCCACGGAGTATCGATTCCGTCACAGCAGTGGAGATGCAAAGTGGGTATAAACTGTTAATACCAGGAGCCAAAAGCTTTTATACCCATTTTACACTAACCACTGGCCTTGGTGCAAGTCAGTGGGTAATCAAGCTTTCAGTTTTTCTAATCCATAATGTTATGGCAAGCGTTAGCCTTGGAAATGCAGGCAGACAGGTTGCTTTCCTTCAGGGCATGGACCAAGTAAGGCTCTTGGGGCCACTGCTTATTCCAGCCTCTGAGACAGAATTAAAACCTTGGCAAACCAAAGGCTTTGGTTACATTTTTTTTTACTGCATAACTTTTTTGCCTTCCTTTTCCCTGCTGCACCTGTCTGTGGGGCAGTGATAATGCACTTAAAATCCCATTTCAATCGATAAAATGATGAGAAACACTAACAGAAATCGTTAATTTCTGCAGCTAAGTGATCCAACATATCCTGCCTCAAATCAATGATTAACCTAAGGGGGGGGGATCTTTTCTCTTTGACTGTAATAATGCTGGGAATCTCTGACGGGCTCTGCGCGGCGTGGAAAAATGGTGTATCCACGGAGCCCTGCTGATTTCAGGGAGGCTCCGGCAGGTCTGCACGCAGTCGAGAGTGCAAACCGTGGCCTGAGCACCTCGTGGCAGACAGCAGGGCTGGCAGCTGGGCTGTCTGTCGGGGTGAGCACCTGTTTCCAGCGCGAGCTGTGTGGACACGGTGTGCCTTCGCCGTGGAGAGCCTCTCCACTGCCCTCTGTGTACATCTCCGTGCTGTGTACTCCTCCTGCTAACGTAGCTCACTGACGCTGTGGCTTTAACGCTTCACTTCGTGCGCTGCTCCCTTCCTCTCTCGATGATCTTTACCCTTTTGCTCCTCTGGTGCCATTTTTCTTTTTACCGTTTTATGACTTTCTTGTTGTCTTCCTGTCAGTGTTTCTTTCCTTTCTGTCTCCCATGCCCTTCACCTGCAGAAAGTGATCTTTCCGAGACAGGACGATGTGCTCATCTCCTTCCTGCCTCTGGCTCACATGTTTGAAAGAGTTATACAGGTAAGAAACTGCCTGAACTGACGAGGCCTCGTGGGGCTCCTTGTGCTTTCTTCCAGAGTCAGTGGTCTCCTACTTGTGAGGATGTACACATTTCCTATTTGCCTTTAGCACACATGTTTGAGAGAATGGTACAGGTAAGGTCCTAGCGTCAGTGGAAATTGCCTTTTTCCACACCAAAAAATAAATAAAATACTAAATAACCAGCGATATCTCATAGCACTAAAAAAGCTTGTACTCCAGAAGTGCCACGTGGTAACACCGGGGCCGGAGCGGTGCCGGGAGCGTTTCCCAAGCTTTGGGTTTGGGAAATGGCCCTTCGTCAGCGGGCAGCAGCCGCCTGCAGCCTGGCAAAGCGCTCTAGGGTCAGTGATCGTGGGAGCAAAACCAATTCTGCACCATTGTTTTCGCCAGCCTGCAGAACTGGCTTCTTGCATCTCTTTCTGAAAAGACAAGTGAAATTTGTGCTGTGGTTGGTGTGCTGTGCAGGTCAGATGAGAGGAGCACATCAGCCCTACAGCCTGAAAAGCTGGGGGCTGAAAACCGATGCAGTGTGCGAGCAGTGGGTCTGGATTCAGCTGCAGCTCTGTATTTTCTCAGGGAGGGCTGTTCTGGGCTGGAAGCATGCTTTCTAGTCAGACAGACATCCGAATATAAGCCTTCCGCTTCTTAGTAATGTGCCAGAAATAATATATTCTGCCATGTTAACACACTTGCAAATTGGAACTGAAAGCCCACGAAAGATTTGGGGAATTACAGCCAGCATATTTTTGCTTGAAAGCCTAATTTTAAGAGGCAAGTTGGTCAGTATGCCACCGCTACTCAGGCAAACCTCGTTGTCAGCTAATAAGAATGTAATTATTAAAAAGTCATCTGATGGGGTAAAAAATAGAAACCTTTGAAATCACCTCCTTTCACAGGATGCTGCCAGACGGAAAGGGGCAGCCCTGCAAAGCATGCGGTTCAAAGGAGAAACAAGGAAGGTTTATCCTCTCTGCTGAAAAACCTCATTAATATAAAGATTTTTCAAAAGGGCTAAGAAATTGTTCCCAAAATTATTCCGCACAACAAACACCGTATCAGCTTCCCTGGTTTTTGCCAACATTATCAGTTCCTGGAACTTACAGTTAAAATTAGACAGATCTGTTCGTTAGAGGTTTCTGCGAGTCATCTAGTCATTCACAATTCCCAATGAGCCCCCAGTGATGTTATTTTCCTTTTTTATTTTTTTATTTTTATTCACATGCCTGTGCAGTGTAGTACGCGATTTGGCAGTGCAATGCCTGTTAAACCCACATCACACGTATGAAATTCCTGTGGTTTCGGTCTGTGGAGAGGGAGCCTCTCGCTGGCTGACAACGCAGCGAGAGCACTTCGGGTTAGTGTGGCAGGCTGTTGGGCACAGCACAGAAAAACTTAGGTGTCTCTTAAGGCATGTTTAACCACTTTGGCTGCCTGGGGAGCGGAGTGCTCCAGCGGGAGCTGATGCTCTCACCCTACCCTTCCAGCCTCGTGGGATGGTGCACAGCTCAGAGGGGCTGGGCTCAGCTCCCAGCACCGTGGGTGCCTGGCCGAGGACGTACAAGCAGGACAGGGATGCTCATCCCTAAATGCACTCAAGTGGGTGCACAAGCCGTGTCCTTCCAGTTTTAGCAAGGTAGTTACTGGCTACCAGGGCTGCCCTTCCGCTGCCAGCTGGCTCATCACAGCTCTACTGCCCGTCCAGCTCTTCTCTCATCTGATGAAAAAGTGGCCTCTTTTCTTGCCAAATATGAAACTTCTGGATCTATGCGAGCAAAGCACCTTTTAAGAAGTGGGCGCCTATTTCTGGGATACAGGATCAGGCACTGTATTGCTAACGTAGTCTATATCGTTATGTTTAAACACCACTAAAGCATTAACATCTAAAATCCGTCTGCTGCTCACTATGTTTCACAATGTTTCGTAATAATTTCTTTACCAACATTAGGTCTTCGTGCTGTGAGCTGCAGGGGTAGGTCCAGGCTTCAGGGGTGAAGTCCGGACCCGGGTCTGACCCTACCTCAGGCTGCTCCAGGGAAAACCCCTTCCCAAAGCTTCGGCTCCTTGCTCTTCCAGACAGTGGCAAATTTGGTGGATGCCGAAATTCCCATAAGAGCCCAGAACTGTGTGTACATTTCCATTCAGTGCAAAATTGTCTGTAAAGTTTATATATGCTTCTAAAGCACCATTTTTGCCACGCTGGAGAGCAGAATTTCAGGAAGGGCATTTCTACGTTTGGGAGGGATGCTGTACCACGGGAAGTAAAAGCAAAGAGGTTACATGGGGTCTTTTTTCTTCCCGGCACAGTCCGTAGTGTACTGCCACGGGGGGCGGATTGGGTTCTTCCAAGGAGATATCCGCCTCTTATCTGACGACATGAAAGCTCTGCGTCCCACCATCTTCCCCGTCGTGCCGCGGCTGTTAAACAGGATGTACGACAAGGTGAGCTTAATTTTGTTCTTCTTGTAATAATGAAGTTTATGTCCCTCTAGTGCATATCTGAAAGAATTCCCTCGGTCCTGGGGATATCCTGAGCAGGTTATGCTGCTCCTGCCTTATTGCAAACACGTTCTTACCTTGTGTAAGTGATAGAGCTGCTCCGATCTATGGGCGTGTGTTATGTGGTGTGGCACAGGCTGCAGACGCGTCAATAAGAAATCCCTCTGTGTTAGACCCTTGCCCTCTTCTCTCTGAGATTGCCGGTGACACTGACAGAGCAGAGGCGTTTTCTCGCCAGGGAAGCAGCAGTCAAACCTGCACGCACTAAGACGCTTCGTGCTCTTCAACATGTTTTGGAACTAGAATCTTTCTGGTGGCAATGACAGCTCAAAACTGGGAACTGCAAAATGATGAGGAGGATTTAGGCAGTGTAAACGTGAGGTTGGCTTCTGGATCTAGAAATTTTTTAAAACAAAGAGGTGGTCTTGAAAACTGTGTTAGAAAGATGTCTGGTCATCGTCTTCTCTGTTTGAGCAGCAGGGAATATTTCTTCCTCGGAAGATTTATCCTTTAAAGATGGGCTTAAAGCACAAGCTACTGGGCTGACTTTCCCCCACGGTCAGGCATGTTAGATCAGAGTTCGGCTACCCCCTTCCCTACCCCCAGCAAAGCCACAGTGCCATCTTATTTAACCGTATTTCTGACGTTCCTGTGCCCTGCTGGCACCAGCAGAGCCGTGTAGCTATAACTGTACGAGCAGGTGCTGATGGCACTGAGGGACATGGTTTAGTGGCAGGACTCGGTAGGTCAGGTTGGTGCTGGGCCCGGTGACCCTGAAGGTCTTGTCCTACCTTGATGGCTCTGATGCTTTCTCCCTCCCACTGCCCAGATCTTCAGCCAGGCAGACACCTCCCTGAAGCGCTGGGTTCTGGAGTTTGCCGCCAAGCGGAAAAAAGCAGAAGTTCGAAATGGGATCATCAGAAACGACAGCCTGTGGGACAAGCTGTTCTTCAATAAAATACAGGTAAGGAGTTTCCGAAGTAATTCTTAAGTCAAAGAACTGTCATTTCTTCTGGCAACGACTGATTTTCCTTGAAGTTGGTGTGATCTGCTTGTCTGTAGCAAGCTGGGGCCAATTGCTGCTCACTGGCAAATTGCAGACTGAAAATTTGAGTAGAAAAAGGAAACGAAGCATAGTTTGTTGTTCCATTAACTTTTGCTATGTTTCCATTTTTGCTTATATATTCATTCTGAGGTCTGAAGCTGTGTTTAAGGCATAGCATGATGCCAGAGCCTGCATTCGGACAGGCGATGGACTCAGCAGCACTGCTCTTGGGGCGTTTTGCTCTTCCTTCTTTATTTGGGCTCTGCCTGTGCCCCACAGGTGAAGGGTTTCTCCCCTCTCACACCCTACAAAGGAGGGGGGGGGGGGACGATGGCATTCAGCTGCTCCTGTCTCCTCTCGGAGGGGATGAAACTCAGGGACGTAGTCAGGAGGGGGAAGGAGGAGTGACTGATCGAAGGGATGTGGCTCCAAAGCTCCCTGCAAATTCTCTACAGATAATGATTGGATTTAGGGATGGGTTTCAGCTGGGCATATTGAAAATGGCTTGTTTTCCTAGGAAAACAAGGATAAGGGTGTAGAGAAAAATGCACGTGTAAATCTTGATTTAACAACAGGGGGAATAAATCAGACTGCCCTGCTGCGTGCCATACACCCCCTTGGTAATTAAGATAAAATAAAATAGCTTTAAACCAGGTTTTCCAGGCCCTGTACTGCTCTAGGAGGCTCTGATTACTTCATTTTTAATTAGATAACTTATCTGAAGACACGCCACTTTATTTTTAACTGCAGAAACTGACCGTATCTTTCATCTGCGGATTAGATGGCTGCAGCTTGCAGAGAACAGGGCTCGTGGTGCTGAGGGCAGCGGGGCCGCAGGGTGCTCCGGGAGCTGGGGAGCCCCGGCACCAGTCCGGAGCTGTGTTGTCTTGTGCTTGCTTCGTTTTACTCTTAGAAAAAGAAAAGGAAATGAAGCGGGGGGTGGAAGTAAAAGTTGGCATGGGAGTGGGTGTAGTAACCTTCACAAGGATTGGAAAGTCATCTGCCTTAAAAAGGGAGAGCGTTATTTTAAATGGCTCGAGAGCCTGCCTGTTTGCCATGATGGGGTGTAAATAAGCAAAGACAAACATTGTGGGGAAGAGCCTGCTCTTTGCCAATGGGTTACCCAGAGCCAGAGGCGTTTTCTGGGCAGGAGCAGCTCCTGTGAGGGCGCAAGGGATGCTCGTCCCCAGCGCTGGACGGATTTGACAGAGCAAGAGCTGTGTCTTTGGTAATATTTCTGCCTGAAGGGCAAAGTTACTGCTTTTAAGATTTAGCTGGCTTTTTATTCCTGAGGTAAGATTCAGGGTCAGTTCACATTTCCATAGTGCGGCTGAATCTGCTCTAGAGGGAGCAGAAGTGGGGCCATTTTGTGCAAGCTCCGCATGAGAAATATGCCTGGTTTTTGCCATCTGTACTGATCTGTGATGTATTTCTGATTTCATTTTCTGGTGTTGAGCAGGCGAGCCTCGGCGGCTGTGTCCGCATGATAGTGACCGGCGCTGCCCCTGCCTCTCCCACCGTCCTGGGCTTCCTGCGGGCGGCCCTCGGGTGCCAGGTGAGCAGGGGGTGCTCGTGGGGAGCTGGGGAGCTGGGCTGGGACCTCAGGACTGCCAGCATCTGTCACGACAGCAGGGTTTGCAGCCTCAACAGCCTGGTGTCCCTGCGGCGGCGGGGCAGCAGGGGACAGCCGGTGGCCTCAGGCAGGCAGGCGCTGCTGTCACTGCAGGCAGCTGCCAGCACAAAGCATCAAGTCATCCCACCTGTCCCAGCATTTGGTTGACTGCGCAATTAAGCAGGCCCGTGCATGTGCTAGGAACTTCATGAGGTTTGTTCTATATATAAACGGGGAATGGTAATCTTCAGGTGGCCATGTAACCCAGTTCAGATCTCCTCTGCCTTATTTCTCTCTGACTGGGAAGCCCCAGGCAACTAAAAGGCCTCATTCAGGAGCCTAAAACTAAGTGTAAAAAAAATTAAAAGGTGTATTTTCAAAATGTCCCAGAAACATAGCACTTTCTTCCCCACCAACAGCTCCCTCTTGCAGAGTAACATCCTTCTTGGCTTAAAAGCTAATTGCTGAACTTGTCTTCACACCATTTTCAGCTCTACGCAGCAATGGTGATTAATAGTAAAGTAGAGGCAATTTTGTATTCAGTAGGGGCCAGGGAAAGCATCCGTGTGTTAAAGCTGTGCCTGTGCATTGCAGCGGGCAGGGTTAGTTCACAGGACAGTTCCTAGCACTGTGTTCTGCAGCGGTGCAACCGCACACGCTACTTCAAAGGTGCCTGTTTCTTTGCCAGGTCTATGAAGGTTACGGCCAAACAGAGTGCACAGCTGGGTGCACCTTCACCACCCCAGGTGACTGGACGTCAGGTAGCTATTTTCTTCCACCTTTTCCAAATTATTTCTGCATACAGATGCAATTCCTGCAAGAAAATCAAGTGTATCTACAACCATGCAAGCAACTACTAATGAAATGCAAATAAAATATATGTAAGAGAGCTGACAAGTGACTTGCAGTCTTTGATTTTCAGGTCACGTAGGAGCTCCTTTGCCCTGCAACTTAATCAGACTGAAGGATGTGGAAGAGCTGAATTATTTTGCTTCCAAAGGAGAAGGAGAGGTAGCAACTCACATTTTTCTATAAAATTCTCACTAGTTAACCCCTTATTAAGTCACAGTGTAGTTACAGAAGCATTTTACCTTTTCAAGGTGTATGGTTGCAGATTTATTGCATGTTACATGAGGGTAGGAAAACATCAATTCACCAGCAGAGCAGCAAAGCATTCATTAGCAAAGGCCCACAACAGTACTTGCAGCCAATGTCATGCCTGATTACTTTAAAAGCTAAGACCGAATTAATTAGTTCAGCTAGGAAGAGCTGAATTGCTGTGATTTCTACATTGCTGTTGTTTTTATATATTGCACAGAAATTAAATTTACTGTTTTTTGTTTGTTTTTAACTGCAAGCCGAGTGAAAATAAACTTTAAACAAATCAGTTTTGCATTCCCTGCTTCATATATCCACTAGTCTGAAAAAACATTCATAGGTAATTTTATAACTCAATATATTTTAATTTCATGGAGCGCAGATACTAAATCGACCTTTATCAGTGACTATCAGTGAATTACTATTTAGCTTGTTAGCAATTACAGCAGAATAATAAAATAATTTATTAGCAACTCTGACTGTTTCGCAGATATGTGTGAAAGGACCGAATGTTTTCAAGGGTTATCTGAAAGATGAGGAGAAGACAACTGAAGCACTGGACCAGGAGGGCTGGCTTCACACTGGAGACATTGGGAAATGGTTACCTGTGCGTACTGACCAGCTGCTTATTCTCATGTCAATCTTATTATCCCACATAAATTTTCAAGTATTGAAGTTTCCAAGTAGATCTGTCTTTACAAAGGATTAAGCTTATTTTTTTCAGAATAATTTCAATGCATCAGTGAAGCATTTTCTGATAATTTAAACAGCACTGTTTAGAGCAGACTGTTTACCAAACCTTTGTGGTTAAATAACTTCTCTGGGAACTGTCATTTCTTTCTCCAAACAGAATGGGACTCTTAAAATTATTGACAGGAAAAAGCATATATTTAAACTTGCTCAGGGAGAATATATTGCACCGGAGAAGATAGAGAATATCTATATCCGTAGTGACCCTGTTGCCCAGATCTATGTCCATGGAGACAGCCTGCAGGTAAAAACGAGTTTTTCAGAAAATCTTACTTTATTCCTTGTAAATATTAGTCAGAGGGCTGGGCGTGAATGGGGGGACAGCATGGGTGTGTTACACCACACTTCTGCCCTGATGTCTCTTCAGTTCTGGGGCTGAACAGGAGCTGAGCTGCTGGCGTTACCCTAAGCAGCTCGGGGGATGTTGTGGCCAAAAATCACACCCTTAAATTAGCTTTGGTGTCACCTTTCAGGTCTCTAAAGCCCTTCTTTGCCATGCTGAGGATGGTAAGCCAGATGAAGACTAAGCCAACACTGCCTGCCTGTTTTGACCAATCTCATCCCAAGACTGGCCAATTTGTGGCCAATCTTTTTTGTTCCCTCCTCCCAAATTACATTCCTGTCCACTGGTTACAGCTGCATATGCAGCAAAGATGGGTTATGTGCGTATTTGTACAAACATGTACAGCCCCTGAAACCATCACAACTCATCCCTCTGGACAGATTGCCCTCAGAGGTGAGGCCTCCCTTGGCCTCGCAGGTTGCCCGAGACTCCCGGGCCCACCAAGTGCCTGTGTACAAACGGCACGGGCTATATTCTGCTCTGACTTATGTGTGAAAAGTGTCAGCAATTTAATTAATGTCCAAGCAGAACACAAACCCAAGTGAAGGTGTTAATGTTTTTTTTGGCAAATACAGGAACAGTCACGGAGAACCATTCTACCTGAGAAAAAGGCACAGACACCAAAATGCACCTCACTACAACATGACAGCAAATTACTGATGTAATTGGTCAAGAAGTGATAAACACTCAGGAAATTTAACCCGTTTATGTATTCACTTCAGCATGGTGCCTTAAATGTGGCTCAGCCTTTGCCTGAAACTGCTGCTCTCTTTCACCTGCAGGCCTTTCTGGTGGGAATTGTGGTGCCAGACTCTGAAGTTATGCCAGGATGGGCAAAGAAAAGAGGGTTTGATGGAACATACTCAGAACTCTGTAAAAACAAGGTTTGTTTTTGTATCTGTCTGCAGTCCGGCCTTGTGTCAGTGTGCGTAACCTTATCAGAGGTGGTCTCTGCTACTGGTGGTCGCAGTCGCAAGAACTGTCCTGTCACGGGAAGCCAGCCCTGAGGGAGCCATCTTCTAGGCAGGGCTGACCCGGACGCAGTGCTGTGGGCCTGGGGGGAGCCCAGTGTCTGCCTGGCAGGGAACAGTACAGCAGCAGGAGAAGCTGTGCTTGTGTAGATGTTAACGAAGGATCCCAGCCTTGCTCCAATACTGGCTCATCGAGCCGGATCACAGCACCGAACACCGGTGCTGCTGGGTCACCCCACACGTGTCTGTGGGGAGTAATTCTGCCTCCGAGTCTGGCAGGTGGCTGTAGGATTGCAGATTTAACATCCACCCCTCAGCCCTTCTCTGTGTGGAAGTACTAGCCAGACATTTCCTACTGAGGGAAGGAGTTAACATCACCACACTTAGTTTTAATGTTTGTACCTTGCTTTATTGGAGTATTCGCTAATTATGTGCTGTCAGTAAGGCACTTGAACTTTTCTGAGAAACATGTTTAATGATGAACAATGGCATTAACTGCATGTAAGGTTGTTTCTGATATTTCATGGGGAATTTGTATGTTTTAACCCAGGAACTGAAGCAAGCAATAATGGAAGACATGGTACGGTTAGGTAAGGAGAGTGGACTTCACTCCTTTGAGCAGGTAAAATGAAACAATTAATACATTATTCACTGTGGTCAGACAGGCGATTGATTGGTCTATGTATGTTGAACAGGAGATTTGTTAGCATTTGTTGTGTTATTGCATATTCTTCCTGTAGCTGGCATACAAGGTCTTTTGAAAAAGAGGTTTAACGCTGACAAGCTGTATTTGTTCCCTTGAAAAATATATGTGCCATGGTTCTGCCTTCCACTCATGCTTGACATTTGAATTAAATTTAGAGAAAGTTGTGGGTGCAGAGGTAAAAATCCAACCCAGGTACATGGGTCATGTCTCCAGTCTGATAGGCGGGATTCAAGATGAATACCTGGAGGACTCTGATTCTTCTCCCGCTGTAAGAAAATGGGGCTGTAATTGCCTTTTTTATAATTGCCATAGGAAATGCTGCTGTTTTGTTTATTTTCAGCCTGTGCACTAATCCTTTTCTGATGCTTGTGTAAATATTCCTGCAAAAGAGCCACAAACACTTCAGGAGAGATGTGAAATCAATAATGAAATATATAGCATTAAAAATACAGTAAAAATAAAATAAATGTAAATAACATATTTCTGTTAAAATAATGAACATCTTAATCAATATATATAAGTAGCAAGGGGCTTTTTGCTTTTGTGTAGTCTTTTTCTGGGTGGTAACTCCAATGAGTAATTCACCATATGAGTGAAGCAGAAGCAACATTAAACATAAACTTCTTATTCTTCATTTCCCTGTTACACACGAAAATGAAATGATATTAAAAAGAAATGAATTTTAAAAGGAAATTCAATATAAGCACGGTTTACAGCGCACATTTGTCTGTGGTAATAACTCTGGTTTGCTCCTGCTGTGGCATTCACAGTATGAAATATTCTCAAGCCATCTACTCTATCAGCATTTTGCAGCTCATAAAGTAGTGAGGAAAGCCCGGCCATCTTTCCTAAAATTAAGAAGAAATGTTGTGCACTTCAAAACTAAAGGGCTTCAAAATTAGATCTTTGTTGCAATAGGTAATTTTAAAACCCACCCTTGAGCCAGATAGTATGGCCAGTGATCTTGTACGAGGGGATCCCCTACATGTAGAAGAGCCACTCTCTTCTCTCTGTCTTTGTCCACAGCACCGGGGTCCTGAGCTGGGACCTTGGGCTGTGAAAGGACAGCTCTGGCTTCCATAGCCAGCCATCTCCAGGGTGCAGGCTCTCTGAAATTGGTTGCAGCAAACGGAAGAAGTGCTAATTGTATCAACGCTGATTATGGGAAGGATGTCCCTTGGGAAGGCACTGGTCAACAAAGCTTACAGGGGAAAAAATGAATCACGTAACCTAAAAGGGATTTTAAAACCGATCCTCAATCTATATTCCTGCAACTCCCAAGCTACCAAAATGCAAGACAGCCCGGTTTGGGAAATCAACAAAGCAGCAGATGGCTGGGGAATTTGTCTGAACTCAGTGGCTTGTGACCAGCCACGCAGCAGCTTTCTGCATGCTCCCACGAGCTGGCTCCTATCGGTACTGCAGGCTCCCTGCTGAGCTCAGCCACCGAGGGCAGCCCTGTGGCATTGTTTGCCTGGGAAGGGAGACTTCACATCGCTTTAATTAGCCGGTAGGACACCATCAATTCGTTTCCTTTAGAGACAATCCTCATGCACACTCCTTGTGCCTGCAAAGCTGCGGGGTAATTTTGCAAGACCGCATCAGTGGTGCTTGCTTTCTTTGCAGCGTGCTTTGCTCTTCAGAAAGGTGATGTTCCTTAGCATGATGTTTCTTCTCCTTCCCTCTCCTCTCTTGCATAGTTGTTCAGCTGAGTGAAGCTGCAGTCATGATGTCACGTGTGGCAATGCTGTCCCCGGTGCTCTGCCTCCCCAGGTTTTGGCTTTGGTTTCATGCAGAAAAGAGGTTTATGTGCTCCATTTTTCGGTGTGTCCCTCCCAGGGGACAGGCCAGTGCAGACACAGGCCAGGTGTGGTGGCAGGATTGGGTGTCCCCACCTGGGCACTTGAGGGACATCCTGGAGGCCTGTCAAAGCCTCCTGGGAATGCAGGAGGGGTGGAGGTGACCCCTGCGAGGCTGCTGCAGGCAGCCACGTTCACCGAGTGTGGTGCCTGCGATCTCTGCTACAAATATATCCCTTTTTTTTGTTCCAGGTAAAAGCCATTTACATTCACTCTGATATGTTCTCAGTACAAAACGGTTTGTTGACACCGACGTTAAAGGCTAAGAGACCAGAACTGAGAGATTACTTCAAAAAACAAATAGAAGAGCTATATTCCAGCATCTCCATCTGAAACCACAGGAAGAATCTTCTGAATAATGGACTTTGTAGCAATATTAGAGTAATACTCGAAAGTACAGAGCCAGAACGACACAGCCGAAACGGATAAGCATCTGAATCTTACATTTGAGCCTTTTGTTTTAGGATTTCACCACTAACCATATTTTCCCTTTTCCTTCTTTTTTTCATCAGGTGTGATACAATTTTTACTCTATGTACACGGTAGGGCACTACCAAGAATTATGCTAAGTTGCCACAAAATATACAGCAATTTCAATCCATGACCAAGTAAATTATGGAAACTTATCTTATTAATAACTACAAATATTTCAAATTAAACTAGGGAAAACTTCAGGTATGTCTGTTGATATTTGATTGTATATAACCTAACACGTTAGAGACTAAAATTGTGCATAATTCAATAATGTGGTCTACCTCAAGCTATCAGTGATTGATGGTGAAAGCCTATTTTCCCTGATCTGGAACTTCAAGCTGGATATTGGTTTATATATTAAGTGATAGTTTTTATATTTTCCAGGACATAAATTACATCGATTTGATTTAATCATTAATGACCTAACAACCAGAATAGAAATAGGAACAAATCTCCTGGTATTTGTACTTAACAGGCCTATTAGTATATTACACCTAAGGGATTAATATTACCTTGAGATTATAAGAACACTCTAGCAAGCGGTAGGGTAGAAGTCCCCCTATTCCTCTCCATCCGAACCCAGCCCACCAACGGCATGCTGACTTCTCCCCAGGGCCTCCTCCAGCACAGCCCTCGTGGGCATCCCGGCGACACAAAGGATGCTGGAGCGCCGCTGGCTCTGCGGAGCTGAACAAAGTAAAATAGCCTGCACAAGAGCCAGCGCAGTGAGCTCACATTAACCCATGTGCTCTCGGTCCCTAATTTGTTACTTTACATGCTGCTAATGCTGCATAGTCCGGTCAGGCCAGCTGCCTTTCAGAACAGCACTACGGAAATGGAGCGCGAGGCATGAGCTGCGATCCTGAGCAGGGCTGAGCAAAGCAGGTTTGTTTGGGAGAACGGCCAGCCGGGGGTGCAGCCGTGGAGGGCATCCTCCGGCACGCTGGGGACGAGGAAGGAACACTGCTCTGGATGGGCTGCGAGAGCCATTTCGGTTGCAAAGTGATGCGGTGTGGTAGAGCCCTGGATGTGGCTGCAGAAAGGGCTGCTAGGAAAACATCCCCACATTCTGATGCCTCAGTTCCCATTGACATCGCTGCCAGTGGCCTCTCTGGAAAAGGCAGCAAACTTCGGGATGAAGCCTTGGATTCACCACCAGCCGCAGCCTTTGGAAGGTCCCCCATGGAACAGGAACGGATGCTGGAGCTCTCTCCTGGTGTAAAGCACAGTACAAAGCAGTCAGAAAAGCGTAATGTCAGGTACTGTGAATATTGGGACTGTTGGCGGCTTCCTCCTTTGAACAGGGTCCTACACATATCCGTGTATGTTAATAGCTGCTGTTTGTTGCACCAGAGCGTGCTAGCATGGAGCTGTGCCTGCTAGATCTTCCTTGCTAGGACAGTGAGAGCACACATTTTTTCTCTTAGACTGGAATCCATTGTAGGCTTTTGAAGCTAAAAGATTAAATTATTAATCTGAATTATCTCTCATTTTCCCTCTGAAATTCCACTGCATGCTTTAAAAATTAACTAAATTGAGTTAATGAGTTAGTTTTACACAAAGACTGATTTATTGCAGTAATTTCAGAACAAAGTGATACGAAGGAAGTTGTATCTGTTAGCATAATCACTCACACACAGAACAAGGCAATTTGAACTATCAAATGTGGAAGTGTTTGTCTGAGTCCCTTTTGTGCCCGATTCCTCATTTGATTCCAGTGTAATGATTCATATCAGTCCAAGGCAAGTAAGAAATATCACTGCTGTGACCAGATGGTATTGTACGTTCATTTTTTTTCCAATATACACAGCAACAGCATCCCTAGGGAGTTTGGGTGTGTGGCATGAATTAGTGTACAAAATCTGGCTCTTTAGATCAGGTCACACAGGAGTTTCATCTCCGAGGAGTCTAGTCCGTCTCCTGTCTGTATCAGCCAAAGGACAGCAGTCACATGCTTCAAAGCAACGAAGAACTACACTCAGTTCAGTTTCCTCCCTTCTAAGGCAACATACCTCTTGAATTAAAATAAGGGTAACTAGTCATCGAAGAAAGTATAGAAAAGCTGTTTTCCACTGACCTTTTTCTGCCACCTAAATTGATTTACTTTTCTCCTAAGGTGATTTCAGTTTACCAGGCTTTTCCGGACCACTGAACTCTGTGTAAGCAGGGAAGCTCCGAATACGAGTTTACTTAAGGCTTGGATGGCTGTTATCTGTAAGCGTATAATGCTGCTTTGTTACTCAATAATAAAAGAAAAAATACGGACCACAATAGGATGAAGCAAAATTTGAGAGAAATTCACTTCTGAAGTGTGAATATTTTCAGAGCTTGTGGAAAGCTGTTTGAATAAACTAAGAGCTGTTTCTGTTACTTTCTTGTGTAATCAGATTTTCCTCTGCCGACGACTCTCTCACCACAACCATAACAAATGTTGCGAGGGATTAAAACTTGCCATGAGTACATGCGCAAGGCATGTGCTAGGCATAAACATGCTTCTCTTCAAATTCCAGGAATGTTTGTTTTTCTTTGAGCTCTCTTAAACTGATGGACTTCTTGTGACCACCAAGGAAACCCCCAGGGTTGTACAGCAACCATTTTTTTTTTTTTTTTCCTCAAGATAACCAATTACAAAATTAATTTCTAATACACTTCTTATTTAAGGAGTTGAGACTCAAGAGCCACTGCAGAAACAGCAACGCATGTTACGCTTCTCTGTAAACAGCATTATTCTTGATGGCTTAAAGATGACTGTTTTTAACTACTGTCATTGCGGCATTCATCAAGTACGTGAGAAAACACAAGCCCACTAAAATCAGCACAGCTCTGCTCTGGTACTGCAGGTGGGATTCGTGCAAGAACACCTTTGCCTTGAGCAGTCAAGTGTGACAAAGTAATTTTACAGCCCCTTTCCCCAGAAGGCTTTGTAGTATGTGCTGCAGATTGCGACTTTCTGTATTCTCCTATTAAAAATGGGAGGTTCTTCCTGGGCCTGGTGCTATGCCTGTGAAATCACTGGAAGACTGCCTCCAGTGCTTGTATATGAAAATCAGAGTAACATACTTTTTCCAGGAAGAGAATATTGCTTAGTTATATATTTTGTATGTTCTTTGCTCAATATGTTGCACAGACAAAATACCATTCTGCCACCAAAATGGTCAAAGACACACAAAAGTGTGCACAGAAACCATGAGACAGTCTTAATGCCATGTTGGCAGAAATGCACAGAATTCTTCTGTCCTGAAAGGCACATTTACAGGTTAAAATAGTTGATATAGATCAGGTAAGAGAGAAATGGTGAGTTGTTTATTGATAAAGTACTTTTTTGCATCTGTCATCACTATTAGTAAGTACGTATCTGCATCAGTAAAGTCCAATGTCATTTTTGCCATGGATATGAGTTTTTTGCTTATAACAAAATAATCTGACTTATACAATCTTCTGGAATGAAACAAATCGACTAATTTTATTATTATTATAATTATTTTCCATGTGTTAAAAGCACAAACTGGTGATCTATATGTAAATAAATTGCTACAAGATGAATGTAAACTGGGAAATAATATACTATTTTTGCATGGTAATGGATTACTTAAAGACCTCTTGATGCCTTACATAAAATTTGGCAAAGCATTTTATTTAGAGGCAATTCTATCTGCATACTCTTTGTTTCTATATCTCATTTTGGTTTTGTCTGTGGAAAAGGAAAAAAAAGTTGATACCAGAATTAGATTTTTGTTTCTTCATGGAATTAACATTCTTCAGTACTTTGCACATTTAATGGTTTCTACTCTGTACTTTTTTCCTGTTAAATGAAGAAGCTGAACCTATTCTTTTTGGAGGAGAGATCTGGATACCTGTAATAACTGGGAGGAATACAACTTTAGATCTGTGGAATTGTTCCAAAATAAAATGTTTTCTGAGGCATCTAGAGCCCCTTTAAGCCCTTCACTTCACTTCAGCTTTTGTTATATATTTTAGCAAAGTGCAAGCAGCAAACAAATGAGGCATTTTCCTAAGTGTTACCTATTCTATTTTCAACTGAAAGTGAAGGGATCAAAATATAACATATACATTTGTGTAAAAAAATAATCAACTGTAAATTTTTCCGTTTTGGTATATTAGCATGTATATCAAAAAGTCATCTATGGAAACTTTTGTAAAGAATTAAACTGTCACATTTCTCAGAACTGCTCCTAAGATTTTCTCATTGACTGACCTACAATAAAATCTCTTTTTTTAAAATCGGTTGTTACTCCAGCACTCTGTCCTCTGTATGAAGTAATTCAGAATGTGTGCCTATACGAAACATGTTGTAAAAAAAATAAAACAACAACCAAAGGAATATTGGAACCTGAGATTGATTTTAGCAATCTTCTACAAAAAAAAAAGAAAAAATAGTTGCAAAGTCCTCTGAAGGTGCAGCAGTCTTTCTGTAATGGTTTCATTTTTTTATTTTAAATCAATAATAATATAACAAAATGTATATGCTTGTTTAATATGAATTGACAATTGGGAATGCATAGTATTTTTTCAGACTGTGTCTAAAACAATAAACTTTAAAAGCACTCAGCCTCTATTCCAGTTTTTGCGTGCAGTTGCATCTATCCCTTTGCTGGTCATCCAGTAATGCCAAGGAATTATCTTATTTTGCCTTGTTAAAGAAGCAACGAGATTCCTCTTCTCTATACACACAAGCTGAAGCATCTGGTCTGATCACCAAAGGGAATATAACGTACACGATTCTGGCTGCAAGGCGTGTCACAGACCTAAATATGCCTGCAGATTTGTTAGTCGCGGTCAGAGGAGCTGAGCAGCAGCATCAGCACACAAGTCAAAGCCACCAGACGAAAGAGTGGGATGGGGCTGGAAGTTTCATGGGAAATGGTACTTTCTGATGATTCATTTTTCGCCAGAAACCAGGGGCTGGCGCTCGCTTTACGGAAGGCAGCCACCAGAGCTGCAGCCTGCCAACACCTCCCGGGTGTCCCTAGCCTGAGGGCCCCAGGGCTGATCCTACGGGCGCGCCCAGCCGGGGGCAGTTCCCCTCGGCTTCCATTTCTCCCTTCCATCCTCACAACCGCCCGAGACGTTAATTTATCACCCGCCCGGCACAAATCCCCTCAGGCCCAATGTTTATTGATGTAACGCCCAGAAAAATCCAACCCTCCCCCTTCCCCCGCAGCCGCCTCAGCCCGGGCGGAGCCGAGCCCGGCGCCCGCCCAGCCTCGGCCGAGCATCGCCGGGCTGCGGGCCCCGGGGCTGCCCTCACGGAGGACCGGAGGGGCCGGGCCGGGCCGGGGGGGCTCCGGGCTCCGCGCATGCGAGACGTGCCCCGGCTGTCCCGGCCCAACGGCGCCCGGGGGCGGTTGGAGGCGGCCGGGTGCTTCGGGAGAGGGTTGCCCCTCGCCGCCCCGGAGGGGAATGGAGCGGTGCCGGTGGCGGGGCGGCAAGGCGCCGCGGAAGAAGCGCTGCTCGTCCCCGCTGCCCGGCGGGGCGGCTGCCCTGGGCTGCCCCAGCCCGCTGCAGCCCTGCCGGCGGCGGCTGTTCGGGAGCGCGGCGCCCCGCGGGCCGCAGCCCGGCTGTAAGCGCCGCTCTTTCCCCGCCGCCATGTCGGGGGGCGCTCTGCCGGGGCGCTGGGGAGGGGAGCCGGGGGCGGTGTTTGGCCCAAAATTGAGGTTTTTGCGGCAGTTTTGGAGGCGGGTAGGGGAGCTGTGCGGGCTGGGCCAGCCGCCGGGGGAGGGCGATGGAAGATCCCCGCGGCCGGGGGCGCTTGGTTTGGGTTCTCGCTGGTTGTGGCCCGAGCAGGTTGTTGCTGCCTGTGGCTCACGGCCTGGGAAGAGCAGGTCAGGGGTCAGGGCCCTCTGCTCTGTACTAGCCATTAGTGAGTAATAAAAAGGAGTTTTCTATTTCGTAAGGTACTTCTTTTTTCTTTTTTTTTTTTTTTTTTCTGGCCAGCAAACCACTTCCTCTGGAAACAGCGTGACAAAACCCCTGCCCACCTCTGGAAGGCTTTAAAAATTTGCTTAAAGCCGTTCCTCGAAAGGAATGGCCTCGCAGTAGTATACAAGTTTGCCGATCTCTTGTTAGGAATTGGAGGCTTTAAAGGGAAAAAATGTGGTCAGAACGGGATTTAAAAACTGATGGTAGTCTTGGGACTTGCTAACGTAAATGGGGAAGGTAACGTAACGTAAATGTGGTAACGTAAATGTGGGAGGTCTCAGTTGTCTATGGGTAAGAGTTTAAAGGAGTTTAAAGAGTTTAAAGGGTGCAGTGAGCATCGCTTCTGGTCTTGGCCATGCTCTGCTGGCTCGTGCTCATGGAGGCGTTTGGTTCTCTCGCACAGCTGGCCACGTGCAGCAGGCAGCTGCTGAGGTCTGTTCGCTTATACTGGCGTGTATGGGGAAGAAAGAGGGAAAGGGGTGAGTCCTGATCGTACGTTGTCCAGCCCTGAAACCCAGGGAGTTTTAGCTAAAGGGCCCTGTACGATGCTAGGGCAAGGCAGCACGTCAGACCTGTTTCTTAGCATGGAGATGCTTTTTTAACTTGCTGTCCTAAAAGTGCGACTCTAGAAAAGTTAGGCCATTTCAAACTCTAGGCTACTGAAAATAAAACATAAAGCTCTGAAACCTCTAAAACTAGCTTGAAGATATTAAAATGTGTCTCTGATATTTATCAGAGAATTACAGAATGACTTGGGTTGGAAGGGACCGTAAAGATTATCTAATTCAAACCCCCTGCTGCTGTCAGGGATACATCCCACTAGACCAGGTTGCTCAAAGCCCCATCCAGCCTGGCCTGTTTCTTAAGTAATTTGCTGTTTCTTAAGTACGTGTGTCATCACCTTTGGATTATGTACAGTGAGGACCAATTTTTATGTAGAAGTGGTTGATTATGATGTTACTAAGGAACTCCATTTAAAGTCAGGTTAGACTCAAAGATCTTTTAGGCTTGGTATAGCAAAGGTCACTTCCAAGGTGGTCTGTTTTCCTTTTAATTAACAGATTTCTAAAACACCTGCAGCTGTTCTTGGTCTTGTTGATATACTGATGAAAAAAAAAAAAGCTTGGGTAGAAATAATAAACCAAATCTAGACTTCACCCTGTTTGTGAAAAAATAGGGCCAAAAATTGTTGTGAGCATGGACAAGAGAGATTAAGATGCTTAAAGGTGTTGTAGTTAGAAATATTCAGTTGAATTCTAACATTAAAATTGCCAAACTAAATACTTCTCGTTCCCTAGGCCTGAAGGGAAAATCCAGTGTGAAAACCTTACCAAAAATTAAAGAAAATCTTGAAGTCACCGAAGTGAGCCATTCATCCAACCAAAGGTCTGTTAGAATACATTTAAATGCACCGTAATTAACACTAGCTAATAATTTATATCGTCTTGCCTCTTGGAGATGCACAGACTGAATTCCTGGCACACTGATATTTCTCAGGCTATTTGTTGACAGCTCATAAACAAATTTTGTAGTTTATGTCAGCTTCCTCTAGCTCCATGTATTGAGCTGAGCTCTGTTCTGTTTTTTTCAAATGCAGCATACAAGCGAATGTCAAAGAAATACCAGGCTTGGAAAAAAATGAGGAGAATATAGAAGACAGCACTGTACCGCTGAAGGTGAAAATGCTGCTTTGCTATTTACCTAACACTGAAAAGTGATGTTAAATTCTTTCTCTATTCAAGCAGAGCTTCTTGTGAGTTGTATTTTTCAGACATAACGTGGTCCTCTAGTTTGGTGGCATTTTCCTGTGGTTTTGGCCAGCACAGAAGCTGTTGGTGCTATAGGTAGCATGGCAAAACACCAGTGCAAATTGTCTTTGGCAAGTCACTGTTGTTGCGCTATTCCCCACGTTTGTACAACTGGAACAAAGAATTTTGAGATGACTGAGCATGATTTGAGCAGAACTGTTCCAGGACAGTTAACACTGCAGTTGCATTAAAAATAGGTCAACACGCGTTTGAACTGAAATCTTCTACAAAGGCCTGAAGTGATAGTGATTTAAGTATTTTTCTTAAAAAAAAAAAAAAAAAAAAAAAAAAAAAGCTCTCACTTAGAGTCCACCAATTTACGTGTCCTGCAAACGCTTAGTTTCATAGAATATGTTGTGTAAACCATGTAAAGTTGTCTGTGTTTATAGGAACAGTCTGGGATTCTGAAAACGTGCAGCATGAGTTGTGCCTAACTAAAAATCAAGACAAGGAAAGTCATTACTCCACTGCTCTAACGTGTAACTTCAGTTGATGTCAGTACGTCACTGGAATTCTCACCCAGCAAAGACTGTAGGATCAAATTAAGGGATATTGGTTATGGATTTTAGAACTGTAAGTCAGCTTGCAGATTTGTTGGTGGCACGTGAAAACAGTGCTACAAATCATGCTCTGAATAGCGAGTTTAGGTGATAAAGTACCAGACAGTATGTTTCTTATTGTCTGTTAATGCAGGAATACGTGTAACTGCATTTATTTGTCTATATCCAGTTTTCTTAGGTTGTTTGTATTGGTCATTTAATTTTAGGAATCTCTGATAATCAACTTTGAAAGTAGAGACAGTCTGAAAAATGCTGATGTTACTTCAGGTGAGTATGGTGATACTACGTTATTTTACAGAATACATTGTATCTGTATAAAACTAAGTGTAAAAAATCATTATTGAATTTTAATGATATTTCTGTAAAAGTATTGGTGTGCTGTTCTTGTATGTTATGAGACAGTAAAGGTGTTGTGATCTTTGGCTAGACTTCTGCCTCTTATTTCAGCATGTGCTTGGTTCACATGACTTGACTGTAGGCAGCCCAAACAGCACAAGAAATATTCCAAGTAGGTGAGTGTACCTTGTACTTAAGGTGTTTTGCGTGGCCAGCATACTTTTAGCAATTAAAAACTACCGATCTCAAACTTCCTGTGCCCGTGTTTATTTTAAAATCTTCTGAGAGAACTGTCTAGCTTATTCATTAGGAAAAAAGGGAGGAGAGAGGGGAAGAGGCTGTTAATATTGCCTGCTGAGGGGAAGGCTACAACACCTGAGACAGTCTTGAGTCCAGCCTGTTGAAACCACATGATCTTGGTTTTATTGTTGACAGAACTACTTGTTGACATGAGTTCTTCAATTTACTCAAACATTCGTTTTTAAAAGCTTGTTTCTAAATGGTTCTTCAGAAAATAAATCTGGCTGAGGTTTATTACCTTATCAGACGCTAAATTCTTCAGGTATTTCTGGTGAGCCTTGGATAAGGAAGGTGTCTTCTGGTAGCTTATGGTAGTATAAAACAGGCGTCAGGATGTCCTTTGTTTTTAACTGTATTATCAGTATAAAAATATTGAATTGATAATATTTAACTTCTCATGGGAGTGGAATTTAGCTAAGGAAATCATGACGGTTTGTACAAGGCTTGGAATCCTTCTTTTTTTGCCTCTCTCTCCAGATACAGGAATGACTCTTCCCACAGGCGTTTCAACGTTTCTCCTGGAGTGTTTAGATACAGATTCAACTGAAGATTATAACACAGCTGTAAGTGAAAGCCTGAACAGTTGTCCATCCCCTGAAACATTCAGAGATGAGGAAGGTTTAGGTGAGACTTCTGTTTTTTTTTTGAAGTGTTTGATGCCATAAAAATTCAGGGAACTATCTACGATAGAAAAACTAGTGGTCTCTGTTGGTGTGATGCACCAGGTCAGATCTTTGCCATGAGCCAACTTGTGCTTAATATGAAAAATGTATATCTGGTCTTCCAATCCAGAGTGAATCAGGACCTGATATAATTTGAATTGTACTGTAAGCTTAAAGTATTTGCTGTTAATACAAGCTGTTTGTAGGGAACGACCAGCTAATCTGCCTTCAGCCAACCTTTGAGACAAATTTCTCCCAAACTTTTCTGCATCTGTTTGAACCAAGACAATGCTTTCACTTTGCTTTAAGGTTATTGTCTTGCAAATGAGAGTTTGGTCAAAATTTTAGAAACTCGGTTTGGTCAAAATTTTAGTAACTCACTCAATTCTAGTATGGGAAGCTTGCACTTATATCTTCTGTGTCCAGAGAGAAGTAATCCTTACTTTGAGGACTTCATTAAATACAAGAACTCCACGCTCCTGGACTCCAGCAAAGCAGTGGCCATAGATAAGATACCACAGATCTCAAATCTTTCAGCAATATTAGGTAATTATTTTCTACAATACTAAATAATATATATAGAAACAAATTTCACTGTAATACAGGGAACCTGTATAAAATGTGTATCGATCATTTTATTTAAGACATGTCTGAGGAATGGGGAATAGCTTCTTGTTGGAGTTCTACATTTGCTTTTAATATTTTGCTATATAACTTATAATTTGTTAGCATACACACTGTCTGGCTTGCTTAGCTTTTTCTTTTAAAGTTTAGATTTTGTGTTTTTTAGAACCTGTATTGGAAGATTTTCAAGACCAATACACAAGGTAATCTGCAAAGCAGACTCTTTGATGCACCTGAATGCTTAGGTTTTTCCTCTTTTACATGATATTTTGGGCAGTATGAATAAGCCTGTGATCCTGCAAACACTTCTGGTGAGTTTCAACTGCCTGTGTCCCCACTAACTTTCAAATTGATGCATTAAGACAAGCAGGTATGAGCTTGCTTTATGGACTTCTCTTTCAGTACTGCAGCTGTAGGGAAACTGGTGAAAGAAAACCCAGTGCGGGATTTTATGGAAGTGGGTGTGTATCTGCCAAATCCCTAAATAAGTTGCTTTTACCCACTTATACTCCCTTTGTCAGATTTCATTCAGTTGCAAACAGCAAGATGGGTATGCCCAGGTGGTCTGGTCAGGATTACCTGTGCAGTACAGACTATGAGGAGCGCCTGTTGTCAGCTCCTTATTTTCGGTGCTTGCCCAGGACAAAATTAGTTTTTGGCAGATCTTTTATTTTCTGTAGCAGTCATTAGCTAACATGGGGGCCCACCTTTGCTTCAGGATCTTGCTGAGTTCAGCCTTCAGAAATCTTAGGCCAGGTTGCTGCCCGCTATTTTTTGTTTTGTTTGTTTTATTGGGGATGTATTTTTCCCTAACAGGAACGGTATATGTGATGTGCTGCAACCCTGTTGCTGTCCTCCTGTTGTTAGGATGCCAGGTTTGCTTTTGGCAAATCGACTGTGCTGTGGTTTTATCACAACGCATGGTCTTCACAGAGTCTTCTGTACGCTGGCTTTGCCACAGTGCAGGCCTTGTGGTTCTGGCATAGACTCGCGTTCCTCATATTTGTTTCTAGGAATGATATCCTTTCTTATAATGCTTGTGCTGCTGTTTCCAGTCTTACACACAGACGTTTCCATTCATATGTTGTGTAAATGATCTTGATATAGTCTTGCCGTGTTACAGATCTCTACACAACTCAATTTGAATTTTATTGTGATCCTAAATTTTCCCCTGCATCCTCCTTAAATATGTTCTGTCCTAGCATGTTACAACGCTGTGTACTTTTCTTCAGTGACTGTCTTCTGTAGCTTTTAAATAGCAAGTATCTTCAGAATAAGCTGTTACTTGATGATAGATCATAACCTATCAAATAACTGTGAAGGGTGTTTAGTAATTTTAAAGACCCCGTTCACTCATTCTATATTTTTCTACGATTTCCTTGTATGTTGTTTTATGAACATTAACATTTATTCAGAACAGTTCACTTTTTTTCTCTTCCCGTAGAAAGCGACCATCAAAATGCAGTGATGGTTCTTCAGAATTAAGTGTTTCAACGACTCTGGCAGGTAAAGTATCACAGGGTAAGCTCAACAGTAGCTAGAAGGGAAAGTGTGAGTTGAAAATCTCAAGCAGATAAGACGTGGTTCTAAGTAACTTGTTAGGGGGTGACAAAAAAATGAAACTGCATTTTTATATTTAATCACCTGTGATGCTCAGTGAAAATTCATTTTCTTATTTAACTTATCCAGCAACAAAACTCTTAGAGTCATACTACTTACTTTAACTTAGCTCCTATCAGCCTTCACAAACAGGGTGAGGAGTCCCTCCTGTAACTACAGTTCAGAAAGGTGACTGATGCAGTTCTGGCTCTGGCCCAGGCACCACATAATTTTCCTCTGCTTAATTTGGACTGTAATAGCAGCAGAAGTTGCCACTGGCAGAGACTGCAGTGATTATGCAATTCCTCTGCTCCCATAGTATGTGTGTGTAGCAGTAAATAACCACGTGAGCATACAATTAATAAACAACCTTATTTCCCCAAGGAAAGGGAGAGTAAAGGAGTAAAGCTGCCCTGTTGGGGGGAGGGAGAAAGGCAGATAAGAATTATATTGAAGTAGGTATTTGTATGGGTGGCTTTGGAACAATCCCTATTTAAAAACCATCCTGTAGGACATGGGTTGAAGAGCAGCTGTGGTCTTCGTTTCAAAATTAATTTGTTTGTTGGAAATTTTTCACAGGAAAAAAAGTCTGTAAAATTACAACTGCAAGAGAGAGAACTCCAGACCGAAAACCTGGTGTGCGCTGTTCTTCACCAATAGGACCGGAAAGAAAGGTGAAAGATGTTCAATAAATCAGCTAGGTTGTAACGCAAACGACTTGCCCCTTCCTTGTACAGGTGGAAGTCCCCACCTAAAATTGTTGATGTGCATTCAAGTGTAGTTCCCGTGCAAGGGGTGCTTGCAGACCATGACATAGCGAAGACACAGCTTGTGGCTTGCCTGTACCTCTGGATAGCTCCAGTAGCGCCCCCTGGGCTCACTGTTTTTCAGACTGATTGTGTCACTGCTACCAGCCCAGTTGTGCAGAGCTCGAGTATGACGCTAAGATTCCTTTTGTTAGTGTTTACCAGGCTTTAGAGATTTGCTTTAGAACATGAAGTATAACCGTTTCATCCTTTAGCCTGACATTCAGACTGCCGAACCCAGAGGGGTGAAGTGCAAGAGAAATGAAGAATTTTCTAATCCGTTAGAAGATGATGCATCATCACTCAGTCAGCTTGAATCTGTCCCAGCAAATGTTTCAGCCAAATCAGTGGGGGTGACAGCAGAAGCACTGCCATCCAGACAGACAGATGCTGTGGTGGTGAGTATTTCCATTGTGCTCTGCTGATGAATAAAGGCATGAAATTGAAGTGAGAATTCTGAATCGTGGCAAAAGTAGCAATTAAATAGGAAAAGTGTTAGGAAGTGTTTTATCCTCTAGTTTTAAGGGGACCTCAAAAGTATTTTTTCTGGGCTGCAATAAACTGGTTTTCTGTCTTAATTCTGGAGTGCATGAGACAAAAAGCAAACAGCTGGAATTCAGTACTTAAATGCTAAGAACTGTTAGTGATTTTTAATGTAGCTGCTATAAAGCAGTATAGTCTACTAAGGGAATACTGTAGGAATAATAATGAGTAGACAAGAATTTTGTATTTAATTCTTATCTGTTTTTGTTTAGCAAATGAATTCTACTGTGCCGATCATGGAGAAAAAAAAAGCCCTAGAAAACACTGATTATGCTCAGCGTGCAAAGCTAGATGTGAGTGTGTATCCTGCTATACCTTTTTTTAATGATTAAAAACAAAATGGTCTTTGGCACAATCCAATTCTTGCTATGCTGATGGTACGATACAAACTACACAACAAACTGTTAAATACAATCAGCTGAACAGTTTAAAAGAAAAGAAAAAATCTTAGGTATATATTTTTTTGCATTTTTATAACATCTTCTAATGGAAAAACAGCACTTAGCCTCACTCCCATTACCTCTTCTTTCCAAACAAACTTGCTATTTAAATGCCAGTTTGGATTCTTTGTCAGTAAAAGTAGTGCTACCACTTCTGTCAGTATGGGAGTAGAAGTAATGTCTCTGTTACTTTCACGCCATAGCTCCCAACAAGTCAGCAAACTGTGATTTTTGTAGAAAAAGGGAAACTTTAAAGAGAAAGATAAATTTATTTAGCACCAGGTGATTTGGAAGGATTTAAGTTGTAGAACTTAATATACTGTTGCAAATGAGCTTCAGTTTATGGGCACTAGATTAACAGATAGAGAAGATCAGGGTCTTGTTACAGGCTGAAAACAAAAAGTAGGAGGCTGGAGTCCTAAATCACATTTTCGAAGCAATAGAACATCTTTCACATGAGCCAACAAATGTTATCTAATTTGAATTGTTGTCTGTTCTTTAATTGGGCAGTTATTGCTGCATGTTTTGTATTTTGATGGAGCTATAGCTTAGCTTGTCACCAGCCTCATCAGGGGAAAACTTATTCCTGAATACCCCTGTCCATATGTAAATTCAGAAGAAATTGTTTGTGCATCTCTGAGCTCAGAAAAAGAAAATGATCTTCAGAGTCCAGAAGAAAAGAGTTCTAATGTTATGGCACTCCATAAATCCAGTCTTTACGTGCTAGTATGTACAGTACTATTAAATAGTTGTGTGAATGAAATGTTGTTATTTTTTCAGCCTTTGTGTTCTGGAAAAGAAATCTGCTCCATTGTCAGAACCTCACCAGGTGATAGGTCTTCCAGGCATCACCAAATTCCAGTTAACACAAAAAAGTTCCACCTTCCTGAAGGAGTGCCTGAAGGTGATGGAATATAGAATTGATTCACTGTGTAAATAATAACTATCTATTTGTGTTTAAAGGCTTTTTTAAAAATCTGAATATTTGGAAGAATCACAGGGTTAAAGGTTAAAACGCCATGAAAACTTCAAATCCTGACTTAACGCTGTTTTCCCGTAGTAGTACTTACAGACAAACTACACTAACACTTTCTGCTCGAAGGGTCTTCGATATATCAATTCAGCCAGTCTTAGGAGTACAAAGGCTACGCCTGCCAGTGTAACAGTGGGAAGAGCTCACAAACTGTCCATCTGCCTGCGTCTCACTACAGGTGGTTGACTCTTTCCCCAGCTGGCCTGTAGAAGTGTCACAGTGTGGACTGGAAAGTAATACTAAAATAAGATCTGTCTTCACAAGCCAATAACTTTCTATCTGTCTTGATCATCTGTTTATCTTTTAAGTACCTAAAGCTGCTTCTCCCGCTGCCCAGTCAATAAGATGATACAGAACCTGTTTTGCCAAATACATAGTTGGCATCTCAACTTCTTTATAAAACTGTTGTGTTTTCTGTTTCATTATCATGGGAGTAACTTTTAGTTGGCATTGTTAAGATATCAGCTGGTTGACAATTTTCTGCTGAACAAATTCTATTTGAACAACCCCTCTTTCCTGCCTGTAATGTTAGCTTCACTCTCCATGTTGTTAGACAAGATATTCCGAAACTTCTGCTAAGCGTTTTCTTGTAGCAGATGACACGTGCTATAAAATATTTGCCTATACAGGGCTCAGCAAAACTGGGCTCTTGGCCCCTAAGGGGGCACTGGGCGTTAAGTTACTGATTAAGGTACAGGACAAGTTGAAGGTGAATTCTTCTGAAGAAAACTAGAGCTTTGCACTTCAATATGGCTAATTTAAACTAACATATAAGCTTTTGGAAAGAGAGATTTGTATAGAAAGACTCTGTCCCTGGAGGGTATTTAAGAAAAGCTGCTTTTGTCTGATCTGTCTTCAAAGCTGTGATTAAACTTCCGGAACAAGACATTGTGTTGCACATCTCCAGTTTACTTTCTGCTTTTTTGACTTAGCTTCAGTTCATTCAGATCTGTTAGCAGTGTTTCCATTTCATAGGCTAGATCATTAGAGACAGAAGGTGCTACTAGGTAACACTGGGAATATCTGCGCCTCTTCAAGGTGCTCCTGTACACAACTTTGAGCTTCATTGCTTTGAGCTTCATATGGAGACTCTCTAGAATCAACTTGTTTAGTAAGTTATTATCCTTTATCTTATTTCTAAGGTGAAGATGTCTGACTTTAGCGTTCAGCCACTGGCAGGTTTTACGGCTTTCTCAGCTAAACTGAGCTCTTTAGCATCCACATTTTTTCTCTGAAAGTAGTTCATATAGTAGGCTATGTTTTTCTTTAAGGATTGTCTATTTCTCTCTAAAGGTTTCTGTTCTTTCTCTGAGACCCTCAGCGTAGGGGGAAGCTCCTTTCTTCACTTCCTAGATTTTTTTAAAACAAGAATGAGAACTGTGTACAGAATCGTCTCATTGCTACCACAGAGTTAAAATTCTCTCCCTTTCTGGTCTCTCTTGAAGTTTCTCAGTGTGCCGCTGGATGGCATATGTCTTCTTAAATTTAAAACAGTTCTTTACAGACAGTGTCTGCAAGTTGTATTCATGTGTCATATATGCTGTTTTAATCCAGTGTAGTGATGCTGTATAAGCATAATAGTGTTCAGAAATGCTGAATATGCACAAGTTTTCGATGGAATTGCAGGTTCCTAGCTCCAGATATTCTCCTGCTTTAACGCAGCTTGAGTGTATGCAGCATCTAGAATGCAGGGAAGTGCTTTAAGTGTGTGTGTTAACTAATGGCAATCATGTGATGCTTCCGTACAGATCAAGGAACTCAGTGTGACAAGGATGTAAGGTCATGTGCCTGAGAGAATTGTGGCAATACTGAACATAGGTCATACTTGGTAGGCGAGTGGGTCTTAGAAAGTGTTGCTATCAGAACAAAACTTGTTCTTTTGTTACTGCTTCTCTAGAAGAGTCTGGGAGTCGGAATTAACTTCGACTGATTAAGGGTGGGGGGATTTTTGTATGCTGGTTCTTTCCATCTCTACTTGAGGAGTCTTTTGGGTGATACTCTTTTTTCATTAGGAATGGACGTACGCTCAAAACTGTTTTTCTCTTCTCACTGACAACTGACTTAGAAGATTTAGGTTACTCCAAACAAGTTATAAATAAATTTTCTTAAACATTTCAACAGCTTGTCAGAGTAATAAGCCTTCTCTTACACTTGAAAATAGCATCTAACTTATCATTCTTGTTCCCAGATATTATTACAAGTACCAAAAATTGGATCCACTGTAAACGCAGATGAGGCTTCTGGGTTTCAGCAGGAGTCAACAGAAGAAGCCAAGGGAGGTGAAACGGAAGTACTAATAAGTAATTAATGGCCACATTTTTTGGCATGTACATTATCTGAAACTTAGTATACTGTTTGCAGAAAGTCTGTAAATCCCTTACTTGAACACTTTAATATTAAATTTTTTGTACAAGCAACTAGATCTTGGTCTGGCCATTATTTTTTAAAAACTCCATAAAGATGCTTCTTTAGTTCATTTAGATTTTTAAAAAGCGTGACTCAAGGACAGCAGACCAAATTCCATTAATGGATCTATTTTTGGCTCTTGCTGTGCCAAGACTTCTAGATTTTTTTTTAGTGCTATTGGCATTTAAAGATGTGACCTCTGCTTGAGGTAGGAATACCCAGTTTTGGGGTGCTTACATCAGTCATCTGTAGCTTCTTACGATTTCTTCCCTCCCGTCCCCATCATGTTCCCAGGTTGCTCTCTACTTCCCTACTTCTTTTTTCTTTTTTTTTTTTTTTTCCCAATCAAGAAGTAGAGAATGCACGTCTCCCATGATGGCAGTTCTTTATGCTCTTGGCTTAACTTTGTATTATATCTGCAGTCTGGAACTGCTTTGTATTAAGTATCAGTGGACCTGATCCTTCATTTTGTGGTGCAAATTTGGGGCTGATACTGATGGATTTCGACGGTGAAACAATGACATCGTATTCTCATAAGTCTATTGAGCCTTGTTTGTGTGGTGGGTAATCTCAACACTGAATTTATGCTGTGATACAATATAATTTCTTGGCAGAGAGGTTGATCTGATGCCCTGAGGATAAGGAGCTATATGCTCTGTGGATAAAGGCTCAGAAGGCCTATCTGATAGTCAAAGATGAACAGCTGTTTGTGTCTTTTAGTAGCTTCAGACTTGTGCAGAGCAAGCAGGTGCCTTACATGAATACAAGAATTCAAAACAACAAAAAAAACCCTTCATAGACGAATTGTCAAGCAGTGGCTGTTGGTGTTCTGGATTTTTGCAGTTATGCTCATGCTCCTTGGCACATAGGTTAGACTCCCAGTGCTTCCAGTTCAGTTTGTGGATTGTTAATCTGTAGATGTCATTCTTCAGTGTGCCGAACACCTCAAACACTGACAAGAACACAGCTATTCTCCACTTGCATTTACTGCACGTTAAAGTAAGTTGGATCCCTACAAAGTTCTCACTAACAACACCCCTTGCTCAGGCTCTTTTCTAGAAATAAAGGAAGTTTTTTCATGTTTTAAAATAATAGTTTATCTTCCTAGACATCTTGAAATCTGTTTCTCAGTATTATCATCCTGAACTTGCATGCCGCAGAAGATATTTCCATGTTTCCAGAAAGCATGTCAAGAAGACACAAAATCCCCAACTTTAATTGGTTTGACAACTTCTGAAAATACCTGTGCAAGTTCAGACCTCAAGCCTTGTTGCTCTGGGACAGAAACAAGTATGGATAGATGCTTATAGGTTTAGTCTATAAACAAATACTGTATAAACATATTGTATGGCTCAAGGTTAAAAATGGTGCCATTAAATTATGTTTCCTTTAAGCGTTAGCAGAGAGAAGTAACTTGCCAGTAACTTGTTGGAGCCCTCTCAGGAAAGCTTCTAATTATCGATATCCTTGTTCTTACAAATGCTAAGCTGCTGATAATTAGGTATGCAAGAATTTAGAGCCCCTAGGAGATGCAGGTTAGCTCCCTGGTGCAGCTTTAAGGAAAATTAAGTAATGTATCTAATTAGTTGTGATTATGATGATTGTTCAAGTAAAGGATGATCCAGAATAAAAAAAGTGTCTATTGTAAGGGTTATTCTCGGAGTCCTAGGAAAAAACGTATTTTGTCCCCAAAGCAGTTTTAGTTTCTGTTCAGGAAATAGACTGACAAACTACTTGGAGAGTGCAAGAGGAAAAAGCAACTGTGTAACTGTGGAGTTGGCTGGAACAGCCTGAAAATTGCCGAGTTTTGCTTTTGTTTTTTCTCAGTGTGATGGGACTATGTAGGAAGACAGAAATATCATGAACCACGATCTCTCTTGTCCTTCCCTTCAGTTACGAAAGTGCTGCTTCTTATTTTCATTTTTTGTCTGACTCTTAGAGAAAGTATAATTAATTGCAAGGCTAGCGCTCTGCCTGAGGGAAGGAAATTTTAATCATTTTGAGGCTACAACAATATCCCCTCTTGTTCCCCTTTTCTGAAAGGGTAGGCATTTTCCCATGTTTTGGTTTCAAACTGGAGAATGACTACATAAAATTTCATTCACAGTGGAAACTGGCTCTTCCATGTTAGTGGATAAAAGTTATGGGTCACAGCCAGTTAATGGACGGTAAGAGCTTATTTATGCAGTGATTCAGGAAAGAAGTCCGCTCGATATCAATAGGGCTGCTCTGTCACAGACCTAGACATGATGAAGTCTTAATGGCTTGAAAGGAATTGCAGTGAGTCAGTCTGTGCAAGAGCTGTGATAGTGCTTTGTCACTAGAAAATGAGTATTGTAGACGAATGTTTCGGAAATGTTTTATACAAAAAAAAAAAACTCTAAGAAGGTTTTCATTAATACTTTTCAGTTACTTTTGATCCTAATGGTACTTACGGGAGGCAAAGTGCTTGGAGATGATGAAAGATGTTTTTTCTCTTTCATTGAAATGCTAGGGGGGTATGTGTGCCTGCTGTTGGAGTGTAAAGCCATTAATATGCAAGAGGCTCTATATCTTGGTCCATAATCTCTGTAAAGACAGGCCAGGCCCGATGCCCAAGGCGATGCAGACTGGACAGATAAATTGAAACTCATGTTTTTTGTGTAGGTATAAGGATCTGTCTGTGGGGAGGTTTTTACAGGAAAATGGATGGTTAATCACATATTCATCTCATTTTCTCTTACTGTCCATCATGTCTGCTACCTTGATTAAGGTATGTTAACCAAGCTTCAGAATCCCTTGCTGTTAATTTAGGAGCTTTGGGAACAGATTAATATTTTAAAGGGACGCTGTCAACTTGAATTTTAATGCACTTGAGATTAGCTGAATCTTCAACGCTGTAAATTTTGAAACTGTTGAAAGCTCAGTTGCATTTCCTGGCCAAATTCTATGATTTTGTATTATTCCCTACTTGAAGGTTTTATTTGAAACTGTATTTCTATGCCGACTTTGAAGGTATTATATTCTTTCACCATGTGAAAGCCTAAAGATCAATCGTCTGTATATCTGCAGCAGGCAGGTGTATCCTGCATACAGAACAAAGGGGAAAAGATGCATCTGAACGTTAATTCCTAGTTTCTATTATAATCATCATCAACTTCTACTAGGTGAAAAGCAAGAGTTCCTCCAGGTGGCTGGTTACATCTATCTACAGAACCATCCCCTGCACGTGTTACCCACTAAACTATCCTTGTTTAAAAGTATTTTAATTTAATGTTACATCATAGTAACATTATGTCTTAGTTTAATTCCATTTTCTAGGGAAAGCAATGAATCACTTCTGTTTACCCAGTTCTTAATTAATTAGCTTTCTGCTAGTCTTGTGTCTACAGAGGGAGGCAGTGAAGGAGGCTGTTAACTGTATCCAGTGTTGCCATTTCGTTTAAAGGTGTATTAATAAACAGTTCTGCAAAATAAATAATTAAATAAAATCTGCAATTCCTTTTGATTTTATAAAATCTATCGAACTTTTTTTTTTTTTTTTTTTTGCTTATATTTGTTCTGGCTTCAACCGCAGCGCATCACGTCCCCGATGCCGCTCTGCAGGCGGATGTTTTATTTGTTATGATGGCTTCCTCTGCATGCAAATGCCTGCGGTCCACCTTCCTTCCCGTCGCCTGACTCGCGGAGGGCTGGGGCTGAGCGCTGTTTCTGTCGGGGCTGCGGTGCGGGAGAGGCCCCTTCAGCTGCCCCCAGCCGGGGCCGGGCGAGAAGAAAGGGGGCAGGAGCTGGGGTCCTGCAGCTCCGGGCTTTAACGGAGAAGACGAGAACGCAGGAAAGCAGCGGAACGCTGCTCCGACAGCCTCTGCGGGGCTGAGAGAGGCTCGGAAGCGGGGCTCCCGGCCGCGTCTCCCCGGGCAGGAGGCAGCGGGGCCGCGCCTCGCCCTGCCCCGCGCTGCCCCCGCCGGAGCCCCGGGGCTCCCCCGCGCGTTCCCGGCCGGGCTCCGCGTTCCCCCCGCTGGGCGCTCCCGGGCTCGGGGGCCGCGGCTCCTTCCCCGTCCCGCCCCTGGCGGCCGCGGCGGGTGACTAATGGCCGTCATATGACTGTGACACCGAATGGAGGCGGGCGGGCGGAACCAGCCGCGAGGGGACGGCGCTCAGCGCAGCTCGGCGGCGGGCGGCGGCGGCGGCGGGCGGCGGCGACGGCGGCGGCGGCGGCCGGGGGGCAGCGGCGGCCCCAAGATGCCGCCCACCCTGTTCCAGAAGCTCTTCAACAAGAAGCACGGGCTCGTCTCCCCCGCCAGGGACGCGAGGGACGACTGCGTCTTCAGGTGAGCGGGCCGGGGCCGCCCTGCGCCCCCCCCCCCCCCCCCCGCCCCCGAACTTCTGCGCCCGCTGAGGGGCTGAGGAGGAGGAGGAGGAGGAGGAGGAGGAGGAGGAGGCGGAGGGGAGGGGAGGGGAGGAAGAAGGGCGGCAGCGCCCCTTCCCCCGCAGCCCGCTTTCCCCCGCAGCCCTCTCCCGGCAGCGCGGGGCCCCTCCTGGCGGCGCTCCCCGGCTCCCCTCAGCCTCCCCGCCCGCTCCGTTGGCCCCGGGGCTCCGTCCCCCGCCACCGGGGGCGCCGAGCCGGGGCCGGAGCCGGAGCCCCCCTCCCGTGCCCCGCCGCCGCCCAGCCGCCTGCAGCACCCCCCCGGGCCGCTGAGAGGCCCCCGGAGCCGGTGCGGGGCCCTCGGTGGCTTCCCCGGGGGATGCTCGGGGCCGGGGGGGGAGGCGAGGAGGCGCCATGCCGCTTGTCACGGGCGGGCGGCTGGTGATCCGCAGGGAGCAACCTGAAAAATGTGCGGGAGGGGAGGGTTTGGAAACGCCGAGTTTTCCCCTACAGCCAAGCCAAGCGTAGGGGTTACGTGTGAGGTTTGTCGTGATCTAACCGCAACACGACTGGATCCACCGAAAGGTGCCAAGCACAACACCGGCAGGCAAAAAAAAAAAAAAAAAAGAGGGGAGTATTTTCTCCAGGAGAACCCGTCCTGCTGCCCCGAGCCCCTGGGGCTGCTTGGGATCTGCCCCCATCACAGCGGCCTGCGCCTTGGTGGCCTCGCCAGGGACAGCCTGGGCTCTGGTGGTCCACCAAAATTCTTTGTGTGCAGGGGGACGTTTCCCTCGGCACCCCTGCACCGGGGCCTAGACGTCACCCAGGGCTCGGTGCAGAGGTTAGGGCACGGACTGGAGCTTTTTGTGGCTGCGAAATGAAGTGCTGCTGTTGCACAGACAGGTAATTGCTACGCTGGAAGGCGATGCGGTCCCAGTCTTGGCTGGAGTGGCCAAAAGGTAGCCTGCAAAATCGTTTTAAAGTGCAAAGTTTTCAACTCGAATTCAAATCAAACGCGCTTCGCTACTAAGAGTTGTGCATGTCTTGAAACTCTTCTACCAATGTCATAAAGCACTCCTCCATCCCGTCCTGACATTTATTACCCACCAGGCTCAGAGATGACCAGCCCTTGGGTTGCCCTGTAAGGGGAGATACCTGGCTGATGCGCTCAGCTTACGTGGTGGCATGTGTAGCTGCCCTGATAGAATTTCAGACGGCAGTTCAGGTGGTCAGGAGCATAACTTCAGTAACCGAAGCATCCCGGTATCGACGGGTCTGTGGTGTCCTTACACAGGCAGGAAACATGGCTGGACGCTGCGTGAGGTCCGGTGCTGTTACAACTACAGCGTGCCTTCCACAGACACTGGTCACAGCTGCTCCCACGCCTCCCTGCCATTTACTGGAAGGTGGTCCCTTTTTTTTTTCTTCTTTTTTGTATTATTTTTTAAGAGACAAAACTCTGCAATTATGTCCATGTCATCCAGTTTTCTAAATCAGCTGAATACTGGGCTCAGGACCCTTGATGGGGAGGGTCACTAGGGCTGGTCTCTATAATTGCCGTGCCTTTTCCACCCTGTTAAGACTTCTGGTAATGATGAATTTGTATGGAGACTGGCGGTTAATTCAACAGCTGCAATGCAGACCCTGGGGCAGAAGTGTGGGGATCACGCCTGTGTTGAAAGAAGCGAAAGTGAGTACTCTGCAAGGAGGCGTCTCTTCTTCCCTCTTAACATGCATCGTTCTGTGCCAAACTGGATGTGAATTTTCAAAAAGATATGTCACGCTGTCTGCCTTACCCTCCTCCGCTTGCGTAGTGCCGTTTTGCTTTGTGGTATGATCTGTCAACCAGCAACCAGTGAATTTGCAGTTGTTATTTATTTTTTGGCAGACCTGTGTAAAATCCCAAGAGGAGGCTGATGGTTCTCCTGGTGGAGACAGGGGGGAGTGCGAGACCTGGCTCTTTCTTACAAGAGCCAAGTATTATATTTCGAGGACTAATACAGATGCCCTCTAGGCATGTTGCCTAATGGCTTCTTTTGTTTTCCAAATGGGGATAAGTCTTGAGTTAATCCTCGCTATATATGGCCTTATCAGTTACTGGTGAAACTTTTGGATAATGCACAAAACACAGACCATTACTTATTACGGCTGTGAATTTAGAGACTGGAAGCAAGCACTCTGGATTTTTAGTCTGTTCCTGTGTTTCCAGCAAACCTGAGGGCAACACTCTCATCAATTTCAGTGGTACAAGATTGTGTTGATATATTATTATTGCTTATGTTTTAAATAACAGAACTTTTTTCCAAATATTGTGAACTCTGTTATTGTTGTTTGCCTTCACTGTGAAAGCTTGGTCCTCTTATTGAGGAGGCTTTAGAATACCCATAAAAAATGCATGAATTCACTTAATATATTTAGGGATTAAAATGTTAAAGAGAGAAATCTAGCTACTCTGGCATGATATCAGTATAGCAAAACATATAAGGATGATTTTGATGCTTTTTTTTTGTCTGTGAACATACTTTGCATTTTATTTGGGCTTATTGTGAAAATTTACTAGGGCATAAATTCTACTTATCTGAACTTACGTTATTTCAAAAATAACATAATGCTTTTCAGGGGCAAAGTATTTTCTTTACTATCTTTTTTCCTGCTTAGAATCTTTCTGTCTGTGATGGGTGTTGAGAGAGAGTCCAGCCAAACCGGAGGTCCTTCAGAGCTAGGTGGTGGAGTGGTTAACAGCTCTGTGATGGGACCAGTGAGTTAGCAACTGTGAAGTATTTGGTGATTTCCCATTTTGTGGTCTTTTTTCCCCACATACACGAGCCATTTATGTTACGGAAGCGCTGTCAGGAAGTCACAACAGATCCACTACATGTTGGTAGTTCAGCCCTTCAGCTTGGCTGAGGACAGTTGGCAGACTTGGTCCTTATGCTGAAATGTCTCTGCACAGTGAGGCATTCACAGGAAGAGCAAAAACATTCAAAGTTTTAGTAGTAAAATATGTTTACAAGGAACACCTGCAAGTGTTCTAGAGAAGAGACAACCCCTTAAGCTGTAAGGTGTAGAGTACCAGCTGTCTACTGCAAATAATACTCACGTGAGTGGATTTTCCCCGAGGGCAACTTCTGCTATAAATAGGATCCCCTGGCCGTGTTGTAGCATCTGGCAGTGGCCGCTGCTGGTGACAGGAGACGGGACTAGCCGAGCCCAGGCTTGGGCTGTTACGGTCATTAGGAACTTGAGATTGCAGGTATGCTGTTCTCTAGAATTTCAGAAGCAGAGTATTCATGTTATAAAAATACATAAAGCTGTTTGTGTGAATCGTGTGCTGTACAAGTGTCTAAAATGTGTATACATTTTTAAATACCAATTAAATGAACCCTATTAGAAACCTTGTTTCTAATCAATCTCCCCAGTAAAGTGGACACAATCTTTCAAAAACTTCCTTAAACTAAGCAGAAGCAGCCACAGGTTTCTGCTGAGTATTGTGTGCGCGCACACGGTGTTCCACTGGGCGCTTGGATTCCCGACTGCCACAGAAGCTGCTTACAAGCAGGTATTTCTTTTTTGGCTTCCTCGCGGTGCACTTCAGTGCTTTGGAGAGGAGGGAGCTGCAAAAGCACTGATACCTTGACCATCGTTTTGTTCTTCAAAACGCACTCGGTAGAATGAGCCCAAAGCTCAGGAAGTTGCTGAGAGGTCTCAGTTTATGTCTTTGTTGTTAAGATACGTTTCTTCCTAACTTGTGAAATTTGTGGACGGTATTTCCGATGGTAAATAGAGCTGTAAGGGCTGCAGCAGAATTTTTGTGTGCGGGTGAGTCTGTTGAGACAGTAATTGGGGTTGCAGTACTATTAACCTCTTCCAGAGGGGGAGGGATGCTCCTGTAATACGGAATCACAGTACTGGAACATTTTGGGGTTATGGGTGGGTGGAAATGCAGTGCTTCTTTCCGTCCTGTGCATCAAGTTTAAGTGCTTGCTCTCTTGGATATCTAGACATCCTTCCCACCTAGCGAGAGGTTAGCGGGATTATTAATTAGGAGTTCTTTTTACACTGAACCTCAATAAAAGTTTGTGTCTTTTTTTTTTTTTTAACCTAGGGAGCTCTAAAGAACCATCTCACCCCGAGGGGCATTCCACTGATGTTTGCAAACTCTGTTTTGCTCTTGTTAAAGCACCTGTTGTAGAGGTACAGCTGTGTGGTAATTGTTCAAGCTTGAAAGAACCCCTTCTAGTTTCGAGTCTTACCAACCGTATGGAGTTTTTTTGGGTACGTTCTTCCTTTAGGGGTTTGCTTTGGTTTTCTGGGTATTTCTGAGGACAAGAGCAGCTTTCCAAGTGGGAAAATACAGGAGTAAATAACTTTAAATGTTACTTTCTTTCTACATGGAGAAGGCCATTTCCAGTCATTCTGGAACAGTGCTTTCTGGGGGTCTTTCTGGAAGAGGTGCTGTTCCTTTATTGGTGGTGCTTTGCCTGGTTCATGAGAGATGAAAGGCCTGAGGCTGGCTGCGAGGTAGTGTTACCTGAGGTCTGTCTAGGCAAGTATCCCCCATCAGGCCAGACTCCTTTTATTTCTCTGTGGCAGTGACTTTAAATGGTATCCTGAGAATTGTTTCATTTCACATAATTTTTGGCAGCTGGATTCATCAAGGGAATTGCAATAAACCTAGAGCTGGAAGTGGGTAGTGTGACACCGGGGTGCCTCACCAGGCAGTTCCTCTGCAGAGCTGTTGGCCTTGCACAGTAAGAATGCTGTGCGCTTTCTTACAACAGCATAGCTGCTTCTCAAGCCAGGAGCTTCTTTCTTCTAGAGTGATCTACACTGCAAAGGGATTTGGAGACAGCTAGCAACATGTTACAGTGGACTTTTCATGAGGGAGGCTGGAGTAAGGTAAAGGAGGAACATGAAAGTTGTCTTTACGTTCTTTTTCCAGTCAAAGTTTTACCCACAGAACTTCTTGGTAAGTGCTCGCATTATTTCTGAAGGTAGCTAGCACTGACGTAAATGGTGTGGTATCGTTGCAGGGACTATTTTGCGTTTGTTCCTCCTGTGCTCAGAGCAGGGGTAACCAGCAAAGATTACTGTGTTGCTCTGCAATTTTTAGGTACAGCTTTATTAGAAGCCTCAGGAGTTCAGAGCTAGCAGCATCTGGACACCGTGGTGTCATCAGAGCCAAAGTCTGAGATACATCTTGGAGTTTTGGCTTGGTTAAACCACTGCCAGAGCTCCTACTGAATTTACCTCCTCCAGCAAACCAGGTATCCCACTCCACCCAGTGAGGAGCTTTTCTGCTGCACCAGAGCCTGCCCAAGGCTGGGGAGTCAAGTCTCTTACACAGCCATGTTAGTTCTACACAGCCTGCAAATTTATTAGCCTAACAGCACCTCACGAGGCTTTTTCAAGCTGTTCCGTGGCAGCCAGTCTGACCAACAACTGCTATTAGTGAAATGCTGTGTTTTGATATTTGTTCACTTCTGGCATTCCACAAATTTTTCACCGGGGCTGTAAAATTACTGGAATATTACCACCTCAAAGTCTTAACACCTCCAAAAAGAGCTTTAGCTGGACTTCACTTTATAATTGCTCCTGCTTTTCATCATTTCCAGTTATCTGGTGAATTTGAAAAGCTTTTGTCCCATCATTTTTAAGATGATTCAAATCCAGAAATTTTCTTGTGTTTTTATTAAGCCCATTTCTGCCTTTTAATGTCCCTTAAGTTTTTTTTAAGTCCGCCTTTTCTGTAATATCTCTGAAAGAGTTTTTGGCTTTTTGGTTGCGTTCATTAGCTTGAGTGCAGCTAGTTTTTAATAGATGTTTGATTTATGCACAGTTCTCTTGCTACGATGACTTTGGCCTGTATTTTGAAATATATCGCTGTTTTCCAAAGGACTTCTTGTTGCCAAATTCTGTTTTGCATTTCCTGTCATCTGGGCTTTTACATACCTTCCAGTGCTTTCAGTCGAGTTTCGTCGAGGAAGGAGAAAGATGCAAATGAATTGCTGCCAGTAAGCTCCTCTGGAGACAGGCGGGGTTTTGACGCTTTCTGGTGAAGGTCTCCAAGCCAGAAGGAGGTCTGTAGGTCTCCTGGTGCTTCTCCAGGTGGGCATGGGCTGCTGAATCCAAAGTGTCCCAGAGAAAAGTCTGTCAGAAATGTCTGTCAGGCCTGGAGCTGGGGCTGTGTGGTCCCTGGAGGAGCAGCGTTGCCCTGTGAGACAGGGGCAGGTTTTCAGTGGCCCAGTGGGTGATTGCCGTCCTCTTGTGTTACTGTGCGGTGCCGGGAGTTAATTTGGACCAGCACCGTGTCGTGTGAGGGGTGTGTGACCGCAGAACTCGCAGGGACCAAATGCTTTGGGGACGGCTGGGTGCCAGGCCCTGCCTGAGCTTGCCTTAGCGCCCTTCATGTCGGTTCCTCCTGTGCTGGCTGGGCCTGGCGCTGCCTCCAGAGCCCTGGGAGGACGTGGCGAGGCCGCTTCCTCACCATGGATGGCACGAGGTGCTGGAGGCCAGCCGGCTGCGCTGCTCCCAGAGCGGTGGCGTTCTCTGTTCCCCTTCCAGCGCCTCAGCTCCTTCCTCTAAGTGAGAAATGGTTCTGAGGAGAGGCTGCAGCAGGTGGGCCGTGCGGTGCCTTCCAGCGCTGGGATCTCTGCTGGCTGGGGCGTGCCCCTGTCATCTGAAGGGGGCCCCGCTGCCAAAAAACAAAGCAGAGGTCTCGTGAGATGGGCTCTGCTCCTGTGCTCAGCCGCAGAGCCGAGGTGAGCTGGCACCCGATCGCCACGGTGGGAGGCTTCTTGTCATGGTCCCTGTGCGTATGTGTAGCTGTACTGGAATAAAAATGCTCCTTTATGTGTGTGTTACAGTAGACTTGGCAAGCATTGAAAGAAGGTGTTTCTGCAGAGCTACAGGTGCCGATTTTTCCTTCCTCCTCTAGACAAGGTCGCGGGGGCAGAAAGAGGTATCTGTGCCGGTTTGTCCACTGTGAGCTCTTCCTTCTCTTCTGAAGCAGTTCCACCATTTGTCTTCTGGTGACCGAAGGTGTTTTGACCTGACCCAGGTCCCAGACCTTGCTCTTCTGCAATGATCAGCTTCTTTGGTGACTGACAGGTCGCCCTCCCTGTATTTTCATAGGGGTTTATCCTTTGCTGTGTGCACACTTCAGAGTAAGCGTATGCTCCTAGTGACAGCTTGGACAAATTCAGGCTTCTGTTCTGGAACAAACCGGCCCAATGTGACTCGGAGCCTGAAACTTCTGCTGTAATTTTGGTTTAATGCAAGAGGCGACCGCTGTAGAGACGTGCTGTACAAGTGGAAAGTAACGCGCACGGTGGTTTCATGCTCGGAGGCTGTGCGCTCTCCTCTTGCTACATCTGGAGCAGAATGTCTGCAAGATCACATGTTTGTGAGTAACGTCAGGAAAAATGCAGAGCTCAGTCGCGCTAGCACATCCAGGGTGGCTGCGGTGGACTTCCAGAATCAGCTGAGAGCACAGCTCGTCTCCAAGCACTTGACAAAAGTCTGAGCGCGTGGTGTGCATAGAAAACCTTATTCTGTATAGTATTGCTGGAGGGGGGGAAAAAAAGTTATGCCCATTAAAAACAGGAAGTAATTTTAGTCGTTCGTAAATGACTTGCTAATGCACCAGCTGCTCCACCTTGTACCGAGTAGTAACAGAATTCACAAAGGGGAAATACTCTGGAGGAACTTACACAAAATGTACGCGATGTTGCTGTGCTTAAGGAATTTCTCCATAAAGATCCCACTCAAGAGGGGCAGTCCTTTCTGCAGGGTTACTCGCTTATTTCTAAAAATATATGCTCAACTGTGTTCTGCTCTGGTAGAAGTGTGAACAGTTACTATGTAGTCTTTGTATCAAAAATGATTTATTTATTTTTGCAACAATGCATTGTGCTGTTGCTTGGTGCTCTACCAAAGCTTTTAATTGAGGTAATTCTGCACGTTTACGTAAGAAGTTCAACCTTTTCCTCTTCTGAAACTGATAGCTTCTGTAGATATTATTATTCAGAATACAATGCACTACAGAGAAACTTGTTCAAACACGTGAATTATACAAAACGCTACACAAACTGCATATAGAATATTAACAGTGTGTGTGTGCAGCACGTGGCCACAAGTACAGCGGAATTTTTACTTTGGAATTTTCCTGTCTTTTCTGAAAGAAGTAATTTTGTAGCCGATATCAAATGGTTAAGCTTTGGGACTTAAGTAGCCTGACTACACCAAAAGCTCTTTATTTTAAACAGCCTTGCCTGATGTCTTCGGGGCGATAGCCTGGGTAACCTCAGCCTTTTGTGCATTCTCTCTCTTTGAAACTATGGCCTTGGAAGAAACCCTCGTTTTGTACACGCGAGGGGCTCTTTGCAGTGCTGTCTGTGTCCGTTAGTAGCAACGAGCTGTGCTGCAGACACCTCCTGTCCACTCCAGCCTGAGCAGGTGAGTGAACCAGCAGCAGCCCCGCATCGGTAGCTTGAGCACTGGGCTTTGCTGAAAGCAGCTGTCTCGACGCATGGAAATGATCCTCACACCCCGCTGATCGGCTCTGTTTCTCCAGGATACTTCCACAACATCGTCACTGGGGATTTTGACCTGAAATGAGTAAAATCCATCAGAGAAATGGTCTTATTTCTTGTAATACAGGTACTGTTTGTGCTCTGCCCCTTCACGGTATTTGACGCAAATCCAGATGTGTGCTTCGTTAGCAGTGTCTTTCCCTCGCCCAGCTAAAACGTCAACAAAACTTAACACTTTTTATTATATCACAAACCCTCTACCCTTTCAGTTTGTGTGATATATAACTGGAAAGAAACAGGAGCCAAGTTGCAGTTCTTTGCCATCTGTTTTAGTAGATAAATGAAGAAACTTCGAGCTCGGTTCAACCCTGACTTAAGATCCTGGCATTGCGCCTGTTCAAGCCAGAGCAGTATCTTTGCCCAAATTCCTGTGTCATTTTCCGTTTTAACAGAGAAAGTGTCTTGTCTGAGCATCGCCCCCAGGAGCTGTCGCCTTGCTGTACGCTTTTGTTGTTTTTGTTTTTAGCCTCGGTACTTATGGAAGCGGTGGCTTATGCAGTGCTGCTGCTGCTGCCCTCTTAGCAATTTCTGAACCTTTTGGTCGTTTTCGGTCATGTGTGATGGAGGTTGTGAGAACAGAAGTGCGAGCCAGCTCGGTTTCTGTACCTTTACTGAAAGTCGTGCGTGTGCCGTTGGGTATCCCCTCGGGCACCTGGTGGCCGCGGTGCTCCGGTGGGCGATGTGCTGCGGCGGGCACGTCGGGAGGGACGTGGGGACAGCTGGAGTCTGGGCGGCTTGGGAGGTGACACCCGCTGTGTGGCTTTGTGGACAGCCACCAGAAAGGCCACTCCCGGGTTACTGTGAACACTGGAATATCAAGATCTCCATTTGCTGGGTGGTTCTGCTTTCTGGCTAGAACCAAAATACACACCGTCTACCCAGATTTCTCTCGCCTGCTGCACCTTCCTTGCACAGCTTTATCCCAAGGCAAAACCAGGCCTCCAGAGGCTGTGGGCTCAGCACAGTGTGCTGTGATTTGGGCAGCTGTGAGAGAGGATGGTATGTCATAAGAAAGCATTTGAGCTGTCAGCAAACGAATTATCCAGTAGAAATGAGATTATTTTAAAAAATTTTATTGGCTGTGATGCCCCCCAAGAAGACCTACCTAGAAGATGTTCTTTCAATTTGGAGAGTTCAGCTGAATGGTTTATTTACTCCTTGTCTACTAGGAATTGGTAGGAAAGTGGTATTACTTCAGGTGTTAATGAAAAGTGGGTACAGACGATGAACTGTGGGTGGTTGTGTGCACAGGGAACGTAAGTTGCAAAACACAGGGTGAGCGCTGTCTCCTCAGAAGCTTGTTCTGGTTGAATGACGTTATCTGAACATCAGAATCTGTATGGCAGTTTTTCTGCCAGAATTTTCCTGTTGCTACAGGAAAAAGAGCAGCATTACCCCCTTAAAGACAGACTGAAAGAAACGTGTCAAGTCTTCGGACAGTGAATTGGCTTGCAGTGCTGCCTGCCTACTATTTCAAGGCAGTCCCAGCTCTGACATAAAACTGAAGTAGTCAGAGAAAGGTGCTGTGTTGGCTTGTGTGTGTGTTTTTTTTTCCTTCAGTACCTAAACATATTTCAGTTGCTATGAGTTACTGGAAATTACTTTCTTGGTAGAAAAGGAAATTGTTCTACTGACAGCGTGGAGGGTTAAGAAGCTGTGAAAACAAGCACGTTGGTTTCTTAACTGCGTGCATCTCCCAGGCATGCAGGAGGCACCAGTCATGAACTGATGGCCTCTTTTTTCTTTTCTCCAAAACAGACATAGTGGCAAAGTATGGGCTTGATAGAGCAAAAAATTAAAACAGCTTAAAGTAAATTCTTATGAGGTTATAACAAAATTATACTTTTTATGTGAACAAAATTTTCAGTAAGCTTTCTTTTTCAGATAAGCAAAAATACCGATTTGGTATAAGGCTAACTTTAATTTACCTGCTTCAAATTCTAGTGTTTTTTTCATAGTATCTTATTTACAGTTGTCTCCAAATTGGTTATTTTGGTTAGTCTGAAAGCATATCTATTTAAAACGTGTCATCACATTACCTTTTCGATGAAAGCAGTCACAGAGCTGCTTGGTGGCTTCTGGTTGTGTGTTGCGTAAGCCTTTTTTCCACGCTGGGGTCAGACGGTAAGGTTTCCGGAGCTAAGCATGTGCTAAATGCCGTTTTCCCTTTACCACCACGTCTGAAGTCGTTTTTATTTAGTTACTCACTTGGATTTGGTATACGCTTGTTTAAAGACTGGTCTTTTCGATATGTAGCCACCAGAGAAATCAGCTAAACTGCACCTAGGAGGTGACATCGGTGACGCCTGCGCTGGAGGAAAAGCTGTGCCAGAGGAGGGGACTTCGTGAGTGGAGTTTTCTCAGCCATGTGCACGGAGAGGGAACAGGCAGTTTGACAAGAGGTTGCTTCTATTTAACATATTTTAAAAGAGAAGCAAATAGAAATTAACACAAATACAAAAAGGCACAGGCCTCTAAGGGGCTGAGCGTCCTCAGTTTCGGCATAACTCAGTGAGGTTTGAAGGCTTTCGGTGTCACAGCCTTGAGCTTAGCAAGAGGAGATGTAGGCTGGAAGGAAAGAGATCCCAGAGAGCAAGAAAGACCCTGTCCTCAGACCTCTGTCTCGTGTGTGTGTACATATATGTGTGTGCTTCAGAACATTCCCCGGTATCTTTGCTTTCTGCCCGCGGCCAGAGCGTGCGTGCGCCCGCAGCGACACGACGCAGAGGGCTGAGCAGTGAGAGCCTTGGCCAGCAGAGCGCCCGCTGGTTTGTAGTAAGGCCTTGTGTGTTCCCCCAGGCGGTGAGAGAGCTAAATTGGGTGTATGTGTACACTGCAGATAGGCCTAAATTGTCTAATATCATGCTGGATGGACTCGTTCGCTCCTTAGATCAGAAGAGTATTGTTGTGAGACTTCAGTGTGAGGATTTATGGCGATAATAGGTGCTGAATAAACATGAGCTAAGATGTTGGCAGCGGAAGAGATGGGAAGACTTTTTGAAAACTAATCTTTATTTTCGATCGCTTTCTCTTGTCCACCAGCCAAGAAGCGACGGTGCCCTGCCTGCTCGGTGCAGTGCTCGATGCCCGGGAGCAGCTGGAGCCCACCGCGGGGGTCTGCTGATGGAGAGGGTCCGGCGGGTGCTGGCCCTGGCCTGGGCTCCCTCCACGTCTGGGCAGCAGCACCGAGAGGTGCAGGGGGCACAGGGAAAGGTGCGACACGAGCAGTGGCAGCTGCTGAGCATAACAGAGAAAAGTCAGGCTGGAAATGCTGAGGTGGGTGTAACGAGTATAAAGCGGTGGCATTTTGGAGTTGCCCTGCGCTGAGAAGGATCCATGTGTGTGAGCGTAGCTGGAAGCAGCTGGAGGGCGCTGCCATGACTTGGTGCACACGTTTGATGGGCTTGGTATTCCCTGATCCTTGTGGTGCTCTTCCTGATCGTGTCACTGACCCTCTTGGGTCCTCTGCTTTGGAAACTGGTATTCACACTCAGAAGAATAAAAGGGTTAAAGGCCAGATCACTTTCTTTTCCATTTTTCTGTTCTTTTCTTAGTTTTGTCCTGTCTGAGACCTGCAGTGCTGCCTCTCCTCTCCGAAGGTTTCCCCTGAGCGCTGTAGCGTCCCCTCCTCCTCCTGCCACAAGCAGTTGGGTGCATCCTGTTTGGGGTCACTGCTGTGTCACTTTAAATGACACGCACTGGAATGAGAAGGGAAAAGAGAAAGAAAGAGCCAAGTGAGCGATTACTTTGCCAACAGCTCCTTTCCAAAACAAAAAAACAACCCGGGCTGAAATATCCCGGTGGCACTGACAGCTATTGCTGTCCAGCACGTGATATTTCTTTCCTGTTGATGCAGCAGAATAAATAGCTTCATGCGGTGCTGTTACTGCTTCGCAGCAGGGTACCCGCAGCGCCAGGTTTCTTCGAGTTCCCACATCTTACAGATGCTCGTGTGGATGGGCCGAGTCAGGAGAGCAGAGATGAGGCAAGAAAACGCTTTTGGGTGAGAGAGCAGAGTGGACGTGCCGCTCCATAGGGATGAGAGGAGAGAATAGCTGGTCTTGCTCGTGTCAGGCTGAGGTATGTGAACCACAGAAGATGCACGCGCTGATGCTGAGCTGATCGCAGCTCGCCTGGGAATGGCTCGGTGTGCTGCAGCCCCAGGGGAGCCCCTCCAGGAGGCTGGAGCTGCTCCCCCTGCGCCTGCTGGCTGGATGTGCTGCCTCAGGGTGCCTTGCACCCCGTTCTCCCCAACGCTGTCAAAAAGGGGGTTCCTGAACTCGGTGGACGTGTTGATGAAGTGCAGCCTCTCCCGGTGGCACAATGTTGGCTTTATCAGGCGTTCCTGTTGACTCTGTGAGGCAGAGCTGGCTCGGAGCACGTGCACAGCAGGATCCCGTGACGAGGAAGGGGTGCGCTTGGCCTCAGTGCCGATACCCAGGGAGGGCACGTGGATCTGAACCTGCCATTTCTTTATCGCAGACCAAGACTTTAGGAGTAAGAAAAGCCATGTGGGCATGCGGGGACTGTTTCCAGAAGATGCTCAGAGCTTGCACGGATCTGTCAAGTGGAATTTTCAGTAAGACTTGGCCAGTTGAGCTGTTCTGCACCGGAAAGTCCCCCTAGATGGACAGGTGTGTGTTTGAAGGCTTCAAACACCTAGAATTTCCTGCCCATTGGAGTCTATTAAAATGTCACTGGAGGCCCTTCCTCATGAAGAAATACAGAACGGGCATCCAACCGATGAAAGTGCTGTTGATACATGCATAAGTGCTAAACACCAGCCTAGTTTATAAAATCGTGCGGTGCATTCGATTCAAGACACCTGTAAAGGAGGTCAGTTTTGTTCGGGGGCTGGATGCTCAGCTGGCTGACACTGGATATCAGCCCTTACTCAGGTGTCTCAGGTTTACTAAGTTTTTGAAAATCTTATTACATGGTATTTTTTTCAAGTCCATTTTTTCTGGTTTTGATCTTTTAAACTATTTTAAAGCATAATACGTGTTCTTTGCGTAGTCTTCCTTTTACTGTGGTGGTGTGCAGAGCATAATTAGAAGTTCAAGGCAGAAAGCACCCATCCAACCCTGCTGTTTTCCAGGTCTGGCGGTAGTGCATAGCGCTCTCCTGTTGGACTTTTCATTGACCCCAGCCAAGTGCACGGATCACATGCAAGGGACAAAAGAGCCGTTGAATACCTCTCAGAGTGGATTGGGACCGCAGTGTGATTCCTTAAAACACGTTGCGTAAAGCCCATTCTGGCCTTGCTCCGCTCTTGCTCAGCATGTTTGACATTCAAGTCTATTTTTGTATAGTACTGACCTGAAGAGCCTGGATCTGGATTAGATTTGGATTAGGGTTTGGGATAAATAGCACTGGAATCTCATGTGAGTTCTTTTGCAATTTTTGCCCCAAAGGAACCTCCCGAGTTAAAAACTCGCTGTCTGTTTCATCATGAAAATTAGGCCTTTTATCTGTTTTGAATAAATGCTATCTAAAAAAGAGTGACAATGTATTTTGTATGTAATATATCTGCTCTAAATACTTCAGTCCCTTAACTTGAAGGGCTCATCTTAGGGCTGGTAGAACAGCGGATCCCGTATGGGTAGCTAATTTGGTAGTTGCTGTGTCCCTCCTAAACTGTGCGTAATTACAAAAAGGCAGATGTAGGGCTGAGAAGCCCTGAGCTGGTCCCACCTCCCGATGTGCTAGAGGCTGCAATTCTTCCTTTCTTTTTTCTTTAAAAAATCACAAGACAGTGGGCAGTCCTGTACTGTCCTACCGTTCTTAGAAACCCAAGGCTGCGAGCACGGAGCAAGACCTAGAAAACCGAAGGGGACACCAGGAAGGTAGGGTACAGGACTGCGAGCGGCGGTGAGCGCTGGCCTGCAGACCCAGCAGAGGACTTTGTTCGGCTCGGTTTGGTGATGGAGCAGCTCCTGTAAAACCAGCGGGACCCCCGCCAGTGGGACCCCCAGCTGGAAGCATGCTCAAAAGCTCTTCTGCTTCAGGGCACCAAAACCTCCTGGTCCTAGTGCGTGTGCGCTGGCTGCCAGGCTGGGCCGTTTGTCTGACAGGCTGTTTTTTTGCTAACGTTAAATGAAGTTGTGTGGCTGGGTGGCTTGTTTGAGCATCTGCTTTATATTTGTCCTCATGTCCTTACGAGTTACATAAAAGTGAAGTCGAGCAGCGCCTTCAGTGTCTGTCTGCTCTATATAGATCTACCTGAAATAGTTTCAGGTCACCTTTGCCTGCTTAATTTGGAAAACAACCGAGCAGCATGACTCTCGCCTTGGAGAGCTGAGCAGTCTCGGCTCCTCGCAGCTGTCTTAGGGCTCTTGCAATAGCCACGCAAACCAAGATCTCAGCCCTTCCACAAGTGCAGCAGGCGCCCGCTCGACTCGTAGAGCCAGTAGGGGAGCGGTGCTCCGGCCACGAGCGGGAGCCGAGCCAGAGCAGGCTCCTCTCCCGGAGAGCAGCACATCCCCTGCGGGACGATGCCCTCCGTGTGGCCGCTCCCTGCTCCTCCTGGGTGTGGAGGTGTTCCCGCTGTCCTGCTTGGCTGCCTCTGGGTCGGCCTGGCACTCGCCTTGAAGTGCAGCGGGGTTAGCAGAGGAGGCTGGCTAAGGGCTCCCCGGCGCGGAGCTGTCCCTGGAGCAAGAAACTGGAGCTGCAGGCCTGGGCCAGGCATCGCGACGGGCTTTCTGTAGGTGTTAGAGGATGCCTGGGTCACGAGCGGCACGGCTGTCCCGGTGGTGTCCCGGGGCCTGGCTCCCGGGAGTGTCACACGCTAGCACTGGTGGCTTTACCCAGCTCTAGGTAATGGTGCACCACGTCCACACGCTGGGATTTCCTTCCACAAGCACTGCTTTGTTACGCTGCTTCGTACAGTTACCCTCTGCCTGCTTTTTGCAGTTGTTCCTGTGTAACCGAGATGGGGTTTTGGTGAAATCCGAGGGGGGAATAGGACTGAGTCAGCACTCTGCTCCAGCCATGTGCTTTGCTTTAAGTACGTGAGGAGTTTGATTGCTCCCAACACAGCCGCTCATGTGCTTAGCATTAGGCATGTGTTTTAAATAAGTTGCTGATCCAGGGCCTTTTTTTTTTTTTTTTTTTGAGAAAGATCTACCCAAGCGGGGGTAAGACGGCGAACACAACATCGAAAATGTTCCAGACTGAAGGGTTAATGTCGCGTTCTTTGGGAGAAAAGCTTCTGGCATTTAACGCGTTTTGGTGACACAGCGAGTTGAAAGGTAGCCTTTGTTGGAAAAATGATCATCTTTGATGGTTTTATGTGACTCTGTTAGTGACCCAGTAACATAACAAGCCGAAGTCCAACGTGCAAACCCAGGCTTTAGGCTGAAAGCAGTATTTGGGGATTATCCGTACATCAAGCTTCAGTTGGACTGAGTTCATATAAATAATTGTCCTCCAGCTTTTCCTATTACAAATATACGGAGTTTGAGAAATTGGTTTACCACGTGCTGAAAATTTCTTTGATATTTTTAAAAGCCTGTTGCTGTGGCGACGGGACCCCATAACAGAAAAGCTCTTTGGTAATAAGAAATGGTGTTACAGCTGGGAAGGAAGGCACAGCAAAATGGCTAATATTCCTTTAAAAAAAAAAAAAAGGCAGGCATGGTGTCCCGAAGCTTGGACCTGGATCACCAGACAAGGGCGCACCCTGCTTGCAGGGCTTGCTCAGCTCCAAGCTTGTAGTGCAGGCGTTCAGCCTGGTCTTGGCTCTCCTGGGGGGGAAAAATGGGGGCTCTGCAAGCAGCTTCCTCCAGCGTAGCTCAGTGTATTTTCTTTTTCATGCGGAAGGGTTGAAGTGATTCGATGGTTTGGCTTATGGGCAAGGAAACATGAGTTTTGCTTTTCAGAACTGGATGTCCCCTTTGTGCTTTGCTAATACAGAAACTGGCAGAACAGGCATTACTTTTCCTTTGACGTTAGGGCTTGCAGCCCTGTTTCCTTGTGTCTCATGACTGAGTGAATCAACACCTAATTAAACAGTCACATGAGGGACAGAGTAAAATGCTGCTCATGCACTGATCATTGTGAATCCGTGGAGAATAACTACTTACATCTGTCTGCCTTCTTCTCTGAGGAACCCTGAACAGCTGCGGCTTTTTTCTTTTTCTTCTTTTTTAAAGAAAAAAGCTCACATAAACCTTAGAGAAAGCAGTGCTGTCTGTGCAGATAAATGAGAGCTGGCGTAGGGGAAAGAGAACACTTGGAAGCACTGGACAAAATTTCTGAGAAATGCGAATGATTCGAGTTTGGGCCGGGGATGACTGAGCTGCAGGCTTAAAATTGAGCTCCTTGCACGTTTCACACTCCTGCTGCTGTATCTGAAAATGCGATTGCTGCGCGAGGGAGTACAGTAAGCTGTCCTGAGTGGTCGGGGAGGTTTCTGGATGTTTTCAACATCAGTTGTAATGCCTCTGTTTGCAGCAAGTTACAAAGGGTCCTTAAGAGTCGCTTTCCACATCTGAGCAGCAAATACTTATCTGGAGATTTATTGGGCTCTCCATTCTCACTCAGTCACAAGTGCAGCCACCTTAATCAATTACGCGGAGGTGGACTACCGCCAAGGAGCGCTCCAAGCCCCGCGCTGCCTCTTCAGGCTCTATTACTTCCACCACCGAGGCAACGCTTTCCCGTAAAAGCTCACGCAACAAGTACAGCAGGGTGCCCTAAGCACCATGAGCAGAGGGCCACCGCCACCCCGACACCGTGGTGGGCTTCTGGCAGTGTATGGGGCTGGCTGGGCCGTGCCACCCACAGCCTGGTCCACAGTGGAGTTACTGCCGTTGCGCCCTGGCACCGAGGCAGCGGTGGCTGCGTGGGTGTTTGCAGGGTGCCGTATTCCCAGCTGAAGCTATCCACCAGGGGTCATCCTGGCCTGCGAGGCCGGGGGGCTCGGGGCTGTCCTGGGGCCAGTGGGAGCCGGGAGCTGCCCTGGGGACCGTGGGCACAGCAGGACCCGGCCCCGCTCGCCCACCTGGGCACAGCTGCCCAGCCCCTGGCTTGAAAAGCATCAAGAAAATCAAATAAAAAGCAGCCGTTTGAAGGCTAAAAAGCCAGAATGCAGAAGTTCCTTATTTCTTGAGACGTCTATCTGATTTTAAAAACGGCCATTTAAACGTGTTAAATTAAATTCAGTGTTGGAGCAGAAACCGCATGGTGTGTCAGGCATAGCTGGAGCACGTCAGTAATTTGTGTGTGCACCTTAGAGCTTTGTGTTGTGTCTCATTCTGAAATAACGCAGTGAGAACCTCAGGTTTTCATTTGTGTAAAAGGAAACACAAACTGCCATAGTCCTTACAGTTGCTAGGAAGAAAATACAAGCCTTAAAGACTTCAGGCTGAAGATAAATACAGAGAACTCAATGTTTGTGTATTAAAAATGAGAATATTAGGATTGTTAACCAAGGTGCTCTTGTTGCATCAGGTGTCTCGTGCGGCACAGAGGCGGGTTTTCTTGCGTGAAGCGCGCCTCGTTGTCTGCTGGAAACTCCCACGTGTCAGGCAAAGCTAGGTGCTGCGTGTCACCCGGTGTCGTGTTGTCATCTGTGTTTTGAAGAGGGGGTAGAAAACAAAAGTTAGTTTTATGTCTGGATTTAAAGGCTGAAAAACCTATTTTGACATCTCCAGAATCCCACAGCACAGCTAGGGGAGGAAGGGGGGACTTCCCCCAGAGCCCTCCTCTGCTAGCCCGGGCAATGCTGGGAGATTTCAGAAAATCATTTATTTCCAACAGCTACTTGTGTGCATCAGGAGAAATGTGTATTGCGTCTATTTTCTCCCCAGCTTTTCATTAGACACACACAATGCTGAGCTATTTATTTTTAATAGCTGCAGTGAAAGATTATTCTGCTCTGCGCACCCGAGGGTGCACAATACCAGAACTGTTCGGCGGGGGGAAAATGCCCTGTTGTCTTGCAGTACCAGTTGGTATTATGGAGGTTTGTTTGGTCTCTTATTTATAGGAGATGGCAATTGGAAACGTGATACAAAACAAACACCAACGTTCCAGTAGCTTAACCATGCATCAAGTTTTTACTCTGCTAGTTATTTTTATTTTAAGCATCTTTTATCATGACTTGAAAAATTACAACAGTAAAGGGATGGTCGAGCTGCTGAGGTCTCAGTATCCACATTCTTAAAACAAAGAACTGTTCCATATCACACCCTCCAGGAATGCTCCGAGACAGATCTGTATTTATGCTGATGCTCCTTTATGCCTCCCGTAAAGACAGTTTATCCCAGTCATGAGACCTGATGCTAGTGAGAGTCCTGCGGGTAGAGAGTTTATAAGCTTTGCTCCGGTGTTAAGTGTGTGCTTGTTTGCTTGTTTTTAAATCACATATCAAAAGCACTTCGTTTCTTTAAAATCTGATTTGCTTTAAAGAAAATCACGCCTAGATTTTGAAAAACCTATGGACTACTTGCAGTGCTCTTTGTTGTCGTATTGGTTCTTACTGACCTTTGCCTGGGCTTGTGTTTGTGTGTGCCTATCTGTGGTATGTGCAGGTATGTATACAGAGGAGTTGTGCTTTAATGCTGGCCACTCTTCCTCTCCAGCACTGAGGAATTCAGTGGAATTTTATTTTTTTTTTTTGCAGGGATACAAAAATGCACAGAAAGCACATTTTTTTAAAGTCTAGCTCAGTGGTAATTCTACTAAGGCAAATATTTGTAGAGAAATGGTATCCAAGTATTTCTAGTCAGATTTCAAATAAACTCCTAATTGGTTTTCTCTCTTTTTGTCTGGTGTGGCTTCCAGCCCCTATCTTCATGCATTACTAAGCAATAAACATTTCTTGGCTTAGTTACTGGTTCTTTGTTGTGTGCTTTTACAACATGTGTGAGGGAAGCCTTCTTTCAGGAGAAAGACTAAGAAAACTTGTTAAGGCAGCAGAGAACAAAAATGAATCATTTCATTACTTTTTTAGCCTGTGGTTGGAGCAAACTGTTGCCTGCTGACTTTAAAAACAGTTGATTTATACCCAAAAGTTGCATATGAGCCTTTGCTGTAGTTTTAAATTAAGTTTTCAGAAATGCCTGTGGATAAAATGAAGAAAGTAACTTTTTTTTTTCTTCCGTGCAGTTTTGAGGATTTTGGCTTATGTTTAATAAGGAGCCACCACCTCAGATCCTAGTCTAGGATCTGAGTGCAGGCTTGGACCCGGCTTTGAAATACTTTACGTACCTCCAGGTGTGCCCAGAAAATCTCCCTGTCCTCAGAGACTTAGCATCAGGTGTTTCTGAGCAGGTCTCTCCCCTGGTCCAGCTCGGTGACCAGGAGGTTTGCTCTGCCTGGGTGCTCACCTGGAGGAGTGCGTGGTGCACATCTGGTCTTAAAAAGGGCTGCCTATTTTTTGGGTCCGGAGGTGGGGCAGCTCTGAGCAGCACCAGTCCTTCCCCCAGCGATAAATGTTCGCTGATGTGGCTGAGGCTGAAGCCCTGCTCGCTGCCTGTCGGCTTTGTGGCTGGGTTGGAGCAGGAATTCCTTCCAACAATTTTTCTTGGTCAGTTGTTGGATGGAGGCTGGGTCTGCTTTCAAAGCACTTGTCTTCAGTGTGCATCGGGTTACCCTGAGGTAAAATGGAAACTTTAGATGTTACTCCTGTAAATAAATGTTTACATAATACATCACACTGAACTTCTCACTATTGCATCTCTAAGAAAAAGGTCACTTTTGACATCAGTAACCTTTAGAGAGCAGTGCGCTTGCCACACAGGTAAAGGAGGGTTCTGTGTACAGCGCATTCCTTTGGCTGCACCAAGGAGGTAGCAGACAGAGGTCAAATGCTGTTGCTTCTAGGTCCCAAGGCTTGGCATTTTAAGCTTTAAAGGCAAGGCTTGGCTTTAAGGCATGGGTCCTGCAGTCACGCACATGCTTAGCCCTACTCATGTGAGTAATCCCATTGAATTCCCTGGCACTACTCACACATGAAAAGCCAAGTCTGTGGTGTCCGTCCTTGTGGGATCAAGGTCTCCACACTTTGTTTCTAAATGAGGAATTTCCCCCGAAACACCTGTGCTCGCAGCAGATCATAGTTCTGGCTTTGGAACCAAGTCTCCATGTCGTAGTTTCACTGCTTTTGTGTCAAAACCCTCACACAGCACCAAAGACAAAAATATTACCGCCGCAGAAAAGGCAATGGCAAGACTCCCGTGGTGCCGGTAGGTTAGGGACCTCTCACAGACTGAGTCCAGGGGATGTGCAGCAGGAGAGGAGCTCGGTGGCCGGGGGGACAGCACCTGGGGTGCTGGCATTGCTGGGTTTTGGGGCCGGAGTGCATGGCCCAGGGCATCAGCTCAGCCGCTGCGTGCCGTCCGTAGCCCCACACTTAGTGTTGGGAACAGGAGAGCCGTGGGTCTCTTGCTGCCTCTGTGTCTGCAGCGCTGGCGAAGCCGGTGGGGTCTCAGATGCTGAGAAAGAAGGGAAGCGGGAGCTGTGGTGCTGGTCGCCTGCCTGTGTCCATTTGTCGATCGTTGTCTGAAGAGGACACGGAACGCGTAAGGCGGGCGGTTAGCCCCACGTACGCCCGAGATGGGCGCTGACCACTTTGACGCGCGTCGCTTTTCACACGCCCTGCTCCTTCCCCGCTGCCCACACCGTGAGGAGAAAGGCCCCGGGCTGGCAGCGGGCCCAGGGGAGGCCACGCGTGCAGCCCTGGAGGGCCGGCAGCCCCCTCTGGGCGCTATCGCCCCGCTCCCTCAGCTCGCCGAGCCCCCCCTTGGCCCGCAGCAGCCGCGGGGCCCCTGAGGGGCCGGGCCGGGCGGGGCGGGGCGGGGCGGCTGCCGGGAGGCTGCCTGCGGGCCGCCGGCCCCGCGGCGCCGGGAGCCCGGCCGGGGCTGGCGGCCGCTGCTGGCCGGGCTCGGCGCGGCTCGGCTCGGCACGGCAAGGCACGGCTCGGCAGGACGCGGCACGGCACTGCCCCGAGCGGCGGGGACCCGGGGGGGTACAGCGATGCTTCCCAGGTACGGTCGCCGCGCGGCTCTTCCGACCGTTCGGAGGGTTCGTGGCTTCGTGGGGAGGAAAGCGGGGCTTTTCCCGAGATGTGAGGCTGCTGGAGCCTCGGGGATTAATGCTGCTGCCCACAGCTGCGTGCCCAGTGCCCCGAGGGGGGGTTATTGCCCTCAGTGGGTTCTTGCCTTGTAGTTCTGCAAAAGGGAGCGCAATGAATAATGTAAAACCCGGTGTGTAACGCTAGTGCATTTAACCGAAAGGGAGTGTTTCTCGTTTGTCTTTTACTAAAATAATTTTACTGAAATTTATACTGAATTTCAGAAGAGCAAGAGCCTGTGTTTGCGTACGTGCATGTGTTTGCACACGTGTATGTGCCTAAATCATCTAGAAACCGAACAGGTGCTTTTTGAATGACACGCATGAAATAGTCCCCGAAATCTTTTATCGAGTTACTAAGACTGACTGTCAGTTCTGAAGCCGTGTAAGTTGCAGAGTTCCTGAACGTGTTACACGCCTTTAACAAAACTTCCAGCCTACTTATTTTCGATATCACGCTGCAGGTTATGATTAATGTGTTGACTAGACTGCACCTAACCTGTATAGTAATATATACACCTTTTTGCTTGTGGAAAGACATCTGGCTCGTGTATTAGACTTTAGAGTATAAATTAAGTATCTTAATGAGAGCCGAGTGACTTAGTAGAGGGGGAGAAAAAATGAGAACAAACTGAAGTCAGCTTCATATACAGCTACAGGACTGGACAGAGCCAGGGACCGTGGAAGCCAGTTGATGTTTAGGTCCAAGTTTCTTACACCGAGTGTGAAATATCTGGCTGACTGTGCCTAGTGTACAAAGGGTGCTTAGCACAAGCAGCAGAAGTTTCCTGGATCTCAAGTAGTGCAGCTACTCAAGGTGAGGATTGCTAAGCTGGTAACTGAATGAGACAGATTTATAGATGTTAGCATAGAGTTGACCTCTGCAGCGCGACGATGCCTGTGGACGCCTCATCCTTCCTTCAAGAAATGGCAAGGAGGTGGCTTGGATTCTTTTTTCTTTTTTTAAAATTTTTCATAGAAACATTATTTCCTTGTGCTAAACCTTAAACACACCCTCAATGAAAGCAGGTACTAGTGGTGAGCGGTTGTCCCTGAGGCGATCCGCTGTCTGTCAGCTCTTCCAGGCTACCCAGAGACAAATCCTTTGACTTCTGCGAAACCCCGGCTGAGGTCAGAATGATAGAGGGCAGCGTCACCCGAAGTGCTCGGTAAGCTCCTTCGCAATCAGTTGTCACAGGCTCCCGCGGTGGCCTTGGTCAAGTCACAAACACCAGCTTTCCCTGCAGAATCAGCAGGCATTCACCACAACACCCTGGAGTGACCTCAGCTCTTATAAAGACAATTATCTTGCAAAATTTTTTTCTAAGTATACGCCCGCGGTTTCTCTAGTGTAGGGATCTCCTTCCTCCTCCCAGCCTTATGGCCATGTTATGTCACTAGCAATTACATGGAGTCTCTCGCTGAAAATGCCAGCTTTGCAAATTAGTGATGCAGTCTGGATCATCCTTATCGCGTGAATCCAGATAATGTTCTTCTGCATTTCAGGTGTTCCTATTAAAAAATAAATAACTTGCCCATGCCTCTAAAAAAACCACTCTGTTAATGAATGGTCTTCCAAAGCTGGAAGCATCGTTAACTTGCCATACATTGCTGTTCTCTTTGGTTTCAATTTAATTGCGCTCTTTCAGAAAGATCTACACTGTTGTCTTTGTTTAATCATGGTCAAATAATAAGGGAATTATTGAAATGCATAAGAAGGTATTAAATTGCATAGAATACCCTCCCTGCGTGTCCTATAGACTCAACTTTCATTGCGTCTTCTCAAAGAAAAAATTCCAGTAGCAGATACTAGAAATGTGCGGAGGAATTTGGGCAGAAGAAGGGAATCCCTTGCAGAAGGCATCTCAGAGGTGAGAGTTGAATGGTACGGTGGTTGGGCTAGACAAGGGCCGTTTGCCTCATGCTTCCATTCACCTTCCCTTTAACAAAGCAGCCGCAGGATCCTATACAGTACCAGGCCGTATATGTGCGAGTGAGCGTGCTTCTGTGTGTGTAAGCATCTGTGAAACTCACGGATAGTCTGCATCTGAAGTGTCCCAGTGCACGTCTTGGAGCAGGCTCCTGTTTCCAGTGCAAGCTCTTCAACACAAGGATGCGTGTGTGGAAGTTGCCTGGGTCTAAGCACCACTGTAACAGCAGAGGTGAAGACCATCATGTGCAGGTGTTCCAGATAAGCTCTCAGATCCCTGGACCTCTCTTCGGCTGCTCATCAGAGAGGAGTGAAGGAAAGCATTTCCTTCCACATAGTGTTTTACTATTGCTGGTTTGCTGGGCCCAGCCCACGAGGGGGGCGCAGACAAGGTAGACCTGCTGTCCGCTCTGCCATGGCTGTCCCTGTCAGCCTTTTAAAAAGGTGCTAACATGAAAAACATGCAGAACAGATAAGCTAGCATAAACTATAAATATCATTTGCGTAGATGCATTTAAAAATAGTTTGAAGTGATTCATCACCAGGCAATTTTTATAACTATGGGTAACATGATGTAGGAAAACAATAGTTAGATAGTTGCAACTTACTTTTTCGATGATTAGTCGGGGTCTTGTTTTGAGCAATTTTACTTTTTAGAAAACTCTTCTACAATTGCTGTCTGATTAATATTTTGATCAGTTTGCTTCAGTTGTTCTTTTAGCATTGTTTTCTTTTAGCATACTAAAATATCTGTGTTAATTGTTTAAGAAGTAATCAGATACTACCTAAGTTGTGTTAATATGAAATAGCTTCAAAAGTTAAGTCTTGAGCAGAAGGAGAAATAGTATTAAACTACACCCTTATTTTAATGAAAAAGCACTGTTCATGTTGTAGTGGAAGCAAGGAGGAAGGAATGTACTTGTTTTCCATTACAGGCAAAAACCTCGTATTTTAATTGGTGGCGTGGTAACGAGGGATTTCTGTGTCTGCTTTTTCATCTATTAAAACTTGCCCGGAGTGTAGTAGTATCAGTTTAAAGCCATTCAGTTACCTCTTGCTGACAAATGTCTATGGCAGTAATAAATTCCAGGAACTGGATGCATCAGAAAATCCATCCTTGGGGAGAACTGGCAGTTGGATTGCCGTGCGATTCGTGGAGATGTCGCGGAACATGTGAAGGATCTGCTCATGTAGTCTGCAGATACTCCTGGAGGTTAGGTGCAAAAAGACAGGAGAACAAAGTGGGGCGAAAGAGAGATAAGAGCTGACCAATAGTAGGGCATAAGTGTGAGCGTGCATTAAAATAGCATTTTTCAGGCCGTGGTTTCATTATTGTTAGTTTCTAATAATTTCCTTGCTAGTCCCATGGAAGTTTGCTCTCCTGTCCCCAGTTATTCCTTTCCCTCCGTGCTTTGTGCCTGCGTTAGTGTCTGTGCAGCCGTGACATGGGAGGGAAGGGGCCCTGGCCTTCCAGTTTTTTTGTGATCCATTTTAGCTACATACATGACTTGATTACAGCAGTTTCCAGCCAAACTCACTCTGTTGGTGTGACATCTCTCAGCAGAGCCAAGTATCCAACCCAGAATCCAACCAGCCTTTGGTAATTCTCTGAATTTAGTCTCCTTTGCATTTTTTTTCAGACGTTAAGAGGTTCTATGGATCCATACAAATACATGAGGAGAGGGGATGCAGAAGACAAAGCCGGGCCCGTCTCAGTGGTGCCCAGGGCCAGGACAAGAGGGCACAGACCGGAGCACAGGGGGTTCCCCGAGCACCAGGCAGCGCTTCTGTGCCCTGTGCATGCCGGAGCCCCGGTGCAGTACCCAGAGAGGTGCCGGGGTCTCCTCCTCGGGGTCTCCAGCAGCCGCGTGGACGCGGGCTGGGCAAACGGGGCTGGGCAAAGGGCACTCAGAGGTGCCTCCAACCTCCACCGCGCCTGGGGCTGGGACATCTGGTTTCTACATGATCAGCTTCTGAAACATCCCACCCACCATTTATATGTTATTGATTCGTACCCCATTCTATTCATATAGATATTTCTGAATATCTATATGGACCTGCTCAGAAATGATTTATTGCTATTTCTGCCCTCACAGTGCTAACTTTGTGGCAAAGGCACTGGTGAAAAGGGTGAAATTTATTTTTTTGGATGTAGTCAGTTCCAAGGAAAGACCACGCAACAACAGACAGGTGATGCAGGAAAAGCTCCTCGTTAAGACAGCTGTTATATCCAGAACAGCACGGGAGGTGGAGGCTCACCTTTCCTTAGCGTTACTGGAACATTTGATTCTCCAGCTCCTAGATTTCTGCAAGAACCTCGAGAAAACATCAGCTAAATGTCAAAGTTAGTTTCCATTTATAAACACAACTAATTATATTCAGAAGATGTAGGTCAGTTTCCATCCGGCTGAAGAGCAGCGCTGGAGTTTTGCCCTGTTCTATTTGTTTTGAGAACGTGCCCTGCGTATTGCACGCAGGAATCTGTGCGTTTCTGGGGATAATCTGTCCAGATAGCAAGCTTAACGGTGCTTTCAGGCTGCTGACAGCCAAAGCAAAGCAGCTCCGTGTTCCGTTTCCTCCCAAAATGTGCCTCGCCATGAGGTGGTCAGGGCAAGTCGGAGGTGCCAGGCTGCCCGTGTTTACTGTCTGTCTGAATGAACTTTCCCCCAGCTCTCTCAAAGTTTCTGCTGCTTTGGGAAGTGGCCCACTATTGCCAGGGAATGTTTTTGCAAGGCTGCAATGTGCTTGAGGACCGTGTTATGTAACAGAGATAGCGGCGATTTGGAATTATCACAAATTGTGATTTAAAATATCTGCTAAATACTTGTCTAGAGAAAGTTGAAATGTCATGTGAAGAAGCTGAGAAGTAAACAAGCTCTTGTTACCTTGATCAAATATGTTTCCGAATACAGCAAGGGTTTTATATTTAGCTTTCTCTCCTCTTGGTGTGTAATCTGCTCTTGGAGCTTTTTATAAGTAGACTTCCCTACGATCTGGAACAGCTACTGCCCTTCTTTGCCAGTAATTTCAAAGTCAAATATCAGAAGTACGAGGTAATGGAAGACAGGCCTTTGTCCGAGGGTGAAGGAAACTCAAATGTTCTGCAAGGGTGGGGCAAGTGGCAGTACCTTTTTGGCAAGCAGTTTGTTATTACTGTCCTGTACCGCTTCTTTATAGGACCCCCAGTGGCTTATCTCGAGCGATGAGTTTCCAGGCCTCTGTTAATTTCAGCTGAATAGGAGGAGATGGCTCCCCCGGGAAGCCAGGTTAGCCGGCAGCCTCATGCAGCTCCGCCTCAGGCTCTCCAAGGAGCCCTCCCCAGCTCTGCTGCCATCCAGCCGTTCAAGTACGCCTCACGCAGCGTGGAGTTGGTTTTCTTACGTTTTCTGAAATGCAAGGTGGGGCTCGTTAGCAGGGGTCCCTGCTAAATGTAAACTCTGCTCTGAGCATGCCATCGTGCTTGGGTTTTGGTTCAGTTTGCTCGGATCGCGGCGGTCAGCAATTCGTGTGGCCGTGTCCCTCTGCAGACAGTGCTTTCGGTGCCCAGGCAGAGGGTGCAGGGCTCTTTGCCCCCAAAGCTAAACCGAGTTATTTCAGTTTCAAGTTGCTCAAGCATTTTTCTTGTAATAAGTTGCTTTGGACATTTGTTGCACACTATCTTCTCTGCAGCTTCTGTTTTTTCTCTTCTGTTGCTAAATGGTGGGGCTGAGAGGATTAGGAAATGGATTTCCTCTCTTGGGGCTGAGTAACTGTATGTAGTGGTGCTTAGTTTCACCTAGCCAGGACTACTCTAGTTGTAAGGCCTGTGAATTTATCTTGGGCAGTCTGAAAAACTTCTGATGGGCATCCGTGGCTTTGGCAATCAAATTGATTCTCTGCTGTGACCTATTGTAGAAGTTGTTGGCTATAAATCATCATTAGCGTAGTGATGACGTGAGGCATGGGCGCAGAGAACAAAACTTTGCTTGGTGAATTAGAAGGACAGAGGAGAGTAAAATTTGCCGTGGTCTTGGAGTCTAGCATGCCAAGATTACTTTACTCCGTACTCTCATTAACAGGAGTCTTTTTGCTGAAAGTCTTTTGCTCTTTCTCGTAAACTTGGAGCCGGTATCCTTCGTTAGTGGCTGGAAAGTTCCAGGTTCTCATTTCTCACTTCTTGGTGTTTCGTGCTAGTGCTGCTTGCCTAAAAGCCAAGGATAAGGAAGATAGAATTTCACTTGATCTAGGAAATGGCTCGTAAGTAGCTGAAAGGTGATTCCGCCTGGTTTCGTGGATAGAGCAGGCATCTTGTTTCCTGTCTGCCAAGCACCGAGCAGGTAGGAGTGAAAATGAATTCCCAGGCCCAAGCGTAATAACACTTGCTGGGCTGGTTGGCAGTATTTGGGGGATGATTTTTTTTTTTTACTATTACTGTTTTTCTTGTTTGTTTGTAAACATACCCTCTGGTGTCACAACGCGTGTCCTTTTCCGTTCTGCTTAGAATAGAAAGCCATTTGTTCTGGGCCTTAGAAATCGAAGATGATGGCTGCGGTGCAACTATAAAAGTGAGCATATGCCGTGCTAGCTAAGCCCGAGCCCTGCCAGTTCTCCCTTTGCAGAGCTCCTCCAAAGTCAGCGGCATGAGGCAAGGCAGAGGCTTGGGAGAGCCCCGCTCCACGTTACTGGCTGCGGAGCAGTTTGGGAATAGGTGTGTTAGAAGAGGGCTGCTGAGGGTGTTCTGCTGACCCAGGCAGTAACACGGCCTTGAATCACGGTGGCTTAAGTGGAGATTATTTCTGACTCTGAATATAGCAAGGACCTGAGTGTAGTCAGGTCCAAGCTATGCGTGGTTGTCTGTTCATGCATCGTGACAGATATATCCTGGTCTCAGCGTCGTTTATAACTCTTCAGTTAGTTCTATACGTGTGTGTTACTGCAGTTCTCCTATGGCTTTGACTTCAGGAACCTGGAACTTGAGGAAAACGTTAAGTACCACAAGACAGAGCACGAGAGCTATAACGCTGCATGCATCGTCGTGCAATGGCTGTAGCAGAGTGGTGCCCTTTATGCCACTGTAATTTGGCTACTTGCGAGTGTAGGGGAAAAAAATTCAAAAAGGCACAATTCTGGCTACAGGATCAAAGCGTTTGATGAAATGACATTGCACTTGCTGGATATTATGTTTTAATAAAGTGGGATATAGAAATAAAGTAGGAAGAACAGTGTATTGAAGAGTTGTAGTAATTTGATCTCTCTGGTGTTCTGATTTTTAATTAAAGCTGGCCTTTGCCGGAGTTTGACCCAAGTCAGATCCGACTGATTGTGTATCAGGACTGCGAGAGAAGAGGACGGAATGTCTTGTTTGACTCGAGTGCTAAAAGAAAAATCGAGGACGTTTCGGTGTCGGTGAGTATTGCGATTTACGTGGCTGTATTCTGTATTTTTTAATATAAGACTGATAAAGTACAAATGTTCTGGTTTAGCCATATTAACATCGGTTTTATGCAGGGCTATATTTAAATGCCTGTGAAGTTGCAAATTATTCAGGCTTCACTGATTTCACTCTTAACAGCTTTAGATACTGAAGTGATCTTCTTCTTCCTGTGCTCTCTACTTTCTGCTCTTTCCAAGGGAAGGATTCCTCCGCGGGGCTGCAGCAGGCAATGCTAGGAGGCAGAGGCAGGGCATAATCCGATGTTTATTGACAAGCTTTTATGACATGGACACTTTCCGCTGCGGGATCTGTGTTCTGAGTCAGAAAGTCCTCCCGGTCCCGTGTCCTCTCATGTCCTGTTTGGTCAGCTTTTGCCAACTGTTGTTCCCATGCTTTGCTGACAGCTCTCACACAAAGTTACTTGAAAACTTTTTTTTTTTTTTTTGGCATGGTTTGCATGGTAATCTATTAATTGAAACTGTAATGGATGCAGTCAGAGGAGGATACTTCCTTCTAAGGGCTCTGGCCAGAAGATTAATTTCTAGCCACAGTGCTATTGTAAGTGGTTGTGTGAGGTTGGACAACTTATTTCACTGCTTTGAACTTCCCTTTCACCATCTCTACAAACATTTGCAAAGCGTTTTAAGTTCTGCAAGCAGAGAGCACTGTGTGAAATGGAATTTATGATCACAGCTGCTTTTAACCCTAGGACCTACTGGGTTCCAGAAGCAGGAGAACATAAAATAACGCGTTACCTGCAAGCCCTGGTTTTCGTGTTGGGTATTGGATTACAGCCAGAAGAAGGTTCTTCATCCTGCTTTGTAAATTCCCCCAGCCCATTGCTGGATGCTGCCAGCCTTATGCTTCCCATCGTGATTCTGAGCTCTTTCTCCTTCCACATATCCTAACCTCAGGGAGCCGATTTGTGTGTCATAAGACACCAGCTTCCAGGCTTCCGCTGTGCCTGTGCTAGCACAGTTATACATGAATTGAGGTCCTGATTTCCTAGTTCTGTTTAAGAATGTGTGACGTAAGGCAAGTTGAACAAACGTTCAAGAAGATCTTTAAAGAGGTTTATTGCGATGAATTGCTGGCTTTGCTTATTACCATTTCGTCATTAATAAAAGTGGCATTGTGCAGTATGAACCGTCTTGCTATATTTCAATTGATTTCTTGAAAGCCCAAAGCCTCTGTAAGATAGATCTGTACTTGCACAGTTAACTTGCAAACTTCATTGTTTCGGGTTATTTCACAGTTAGTTGTCTGTGGCAGCTCAGTAGCAACAGAACAAACAGCGGATAATGAAGCTAATATCCGTATTATCTCCTCTTTATTTTCTTCATTAAGGGGAAGGCGGGGAGGGGGAATAAATTATGTTCACGTTCCCTTTGATATGAGTATGTGAGGCTGGTGGAGGAAGACTGTTCCCAGAGTATTTGAAGTGCCCTTAATTGTATCTGGTAAGTTGGTACGTTTTCATTCTTTTTTGTGCTACTAAGAGACTTGGAAAGAGAGTATATTGAAAACCTTTACTTGCTATGGTATGTGCCTTCTGCAGCATTCCGATAATGTAATGTTAGGCAAAACTTTCCTCAAGAAACAAAACTTTCAATAGTGGAAATGTTATACAGGTGAAAACGTGCATGAGTCCTCGGCTCAGCTCGCTGCAAGCTGAGTACAGCCTTGCACAGCTAGCAGTACACACTGGCCATTTTCAAGGAATCGCATTGTTTATTTTCCTTGTTCTTTATCATGATTTTCATTAGCAAAGACACACCCTGCCTATACAAAGCCAGATCTTGGCTCTAAGCACATTCCAAGGCACTCTTGCCCTTTTGCAGCAAGACGTGTGTGGGCCGGGCGCTCTCCCTTGTGAAAGGCTATCTGTTAGCGGCTCACAAAGGGCAGTGCTTTCTGCATCTTCTCCCCCCGCCCCCCATTTCCTACCGTGATTTATACCTCTGGATTTACAAACACACCAAGGGGGAGGTTGTGAGAGTGCCCAGCGGTGGCCAGGCTGTTCTGTTTAAAGTCTGACCGGTTCGTCTAGAGCACAGAGCTGAGCGGGTGCCATTTTGCTCCGTGCTGGCAGCTGGGCTCTTCAGTTCCTATCCTCTGTTGTTTCTGAGATCGGTAACAAGTGTCTGATTGAAAGCAATTATATGCCTGCAGCAACATCCGATACACTTTTCTCTATTGTATATTTTACATATCAAAACTCAGTGTATGTCAGGAGGTGTGTGCAGTGCACCAAGGCTCGGTCATTTGAATTCCATAAGGGGAGGACTGGTTTTAAAACTCAAGGAGCATTAGAGCAAACTTGTCCAGAGGCAGATGTTTAAAGAAATAAAACTAGGCTTCAACTTCTTGAGGAGTAAAAACCACAGAGTTTGTGCTCACGCCAAGCTAGGCTTTAATTAATAAAGCATTACTGAGTCTATATTTTCTGTGAGGGACATGTGATTATAAAACAAATAAGGATTTTGTGTTTTCATTGGACATTAAATCAGCCTCTTCTTGTCTTCAATAGAGCTAAATATTAGGTAAACAAGAATTTGGCGAGAGCTTACTGTGCAGAGACAGACAGAAGGCAGCTGAGAGGTTCCTGGTATTGCTGTTACAATATTTTAATAGTTCTAAAAGATTGTAAATTTGCTGGAGTTTTAATTTTAGAATCTCTGTAGCAACAGTAAAATACATCTCTTTCCAGGACTTCAGGACTGGAGAGAGAATGACAAGTAAATAACCCTGCTTCCCAGTGGGCTCGTTAAGCACACTTCTCATTTCGGGGACGCTGATACAACAGGTGCCCGTGCTCTGCCACACGCTGCAGAGACGTGATGTTTTCCCTGGGTCCCGATAGAGTTAAGCTTCACGAGCAAAGCTGCGAAGCCGCCTGGTGACTCGGCACCGGGAATGTTGGCCCAGGGCTGTGCCAGGCATTTCCACCCAGACGGAGCCGTGCTAGGCAGCTGTGGGCACTTGGCATGTGGAGGGAGGCAGATTCCCCTCTGAGAGCCCCACACCTTTTTTGGTACGAAGCACAGGAGGTTCTTCCCCCACTTTTCAGGGGATGGCCAATGATGAGCCGGGCTCTGCAAGCAGATACCTGGTGCAGCGCCTGGGCAGCTGCATCTTTCCTCACAAATAACCGAAAATTAGCTAACTCTCCTCTTTTAGCTTTGTCAGGGGATCCCGTAAGAGATCGACTGCCTTTTTCAGCCCTGTGACACTAGATCATGAGCAGATGTCTCAGCACAGGCGTTTGCATACTGAGTGTACGAGGGCAGCATGTGACAGGAGAAGTGGGCACTGCTGCCGCCCTTGCTCACAGCCGTGGTCCCCACCCAGACATCCACGTCCCCGGGGCTGCCTCGCTGGATGGGGATGCACCTCTGCTGCAAGCCGGTGGGTTTGTTCCAAATCCTCCGCTAGGGAACTGCGGCCCGGTCTGTTCCTCGTGCTGCTAAGTGTCTGGTTCCTAAGGAGACTGCATTACTTGATTCGCAGGTGACAGTACTGCGGCCTGTGACTGATCTCTGCTGGGAGACTCACTTCTGTTTGTCTGTTCTTCTTTGCTGTGACGTCTCCCCGCCTGCATCCTGCTCACACGTACCCCCTCGCCCGTCTCGCCTCCCTGCTCGTTTCCCCGTGTCCGTGCAAGGTCCGGCCCAGACCTCCCTGCACACGTGCATCCCTCTTGGGCCGTGCTCAGCTTTCAGGCCCATAGCAGGCGTGAACACAGGTACACTGAGGGTTGAATTTCAGGCCAAGCGTGACAGACAACTCCTTTGGGGTGCAGGCACCAGGTGGCCCAGCCAGTGCTGAGCTTTCAGCCCTCACCCTGCGTTTCCTGGCCCTTGCCTGAGTGCTTGGCTTCTCAACCAAGAAGCCAACCACTGCTCGTGTGAACCCTTGCGAAGACTGTTAGAGTACTTCGCTGCGCTGCTGCTGCTGCATGCACAGGTTATGTCATAGAAATGGTGCAAAGATCAGCTGAAACAGAAAGGGCTGCCACTCAGACGGGATAAGGATGCCCCAGGAATGGTCCACAAGGGAGAGGGGCAGAGTAAATAACGAAGCTGGGAGGGGAGCCTTGCCTTGGTGTTTTCCTTAAACTGAATGAGTTTGAGGATGGGGTTGGTTTCTAGCTGTCTGGTTTAACTGTTTGTTTTCCTTTTGTGTTGTCCACAACGAGGTGGCTTTACTGCCAGGGATTTGACTGAAGAGAAGTGCCGGTTGACATGTAAGGAGCTAAAAGATTTTCTATGTCTAAAGATCAGCCTAGAGGAAAGTGTGGAAGAAGGTGTTCAGAGGGACCATGAGGAAGGGGAAGAGGAGGGAGAAAAGAAAACAAGAGGCAAGCTGTGCGCTGTGCTGAGTTCACATCCAGAGCTGGAGTGGTTTGGCTGGGAAGGGGGAAAGACAATGAATCGGAAAAGGGCCGTGGCTTGTTTCCAGGATGCAGCAACAGAAGACGATTTTCAGAAGCTGTTTGTTTGGAAGAAGTGAAAGCGAGAGAGAGGGCCAGGGGTGCACGCTTTGAGATCTGGAGGTACAACCATAAAAAAAAAAGAGTGGGTTTGGATTAGGAGAGCAAAAAGTTCGTTTTGCCATGTAACCTAGTTGTCTCTACCTTCGAGATAATATAACTGAAAGGTCATATGATATTTGATCTCCTACTGCGGCAATTTCTTTCACTCCAAATGTCACATTTATCCCAAAGCAGAAAAATGGCATGCTGTTTTAAACAAGCGGGGATTAGCCACGTGTTCTAATACACTCCAGTGCTGGATAAATGGTGAGCAGTAAATTGCTTTGAGGGATTAGTAATCGGATAGCGAGCCCTTTGCTTTTAGGTGAGTTGTGTGAAATCAAGACCGGTCTCTATCTCGCTCCCAGTGGACAGGTTTCCAGCGAGTCAGGGCCAGCAGACAAAGCCCCCAGCTGTAAGCAGCAGAGACGGAGCCCTGCCACCTTAGCTCTGCACAGAAACAGAACACCAGTGGGCGAGCAGCGGCTTGTCCTTTTACTTCTTACACTCACCGGTGACAACTAGAGGAACTTGGCAACTCTGGAAATAGTGAGAAAGCAGCGCTTGAGAGCTGCCTTTAAGAAAGATACCTGGATTTTTACAGCAGGACTCAAAGGGAAAGAATGAGCGCCTGTTCAGGCTACTCTCTTGTCCTAGACAGAAGCACACATTTAACTACACATTTAGACCAAAAAATAAAGCAAAGGAGTTAACTTATCAATTTTGGAGTAATTTTTCAGCCTTGTGAAGTTCCCTTTGCTGAATGATGTGCTCTAGAAATGGGGTACAGAGTTCCCGAAGAATGGCGGCTTTATTTGAATACATGGATTTCTCTATCGCCACCACCACAGTGGTATTTGAGCACCGGCTGTTGCAGAGAGGTAGAGGAGTGTAAAACATACGATGACGTTTCTGTTTCCTTCTGTCACTCACAGCCCCTAACACACACACACACACACACACACACACACAGAGCCTGGTTTTAGTTCAGTGCACCAGGCTCCTTTTCACTGTCTTATTATTCCCAAACCAGAACTTGCTCAGTGGAAATTCCTCTGCCTCCTCCTCCTGTGCACAGCACCATGCATGTTCTTTCCACTCACTGGGGAATTTATAGGCACGGTGGCAAGGAGTTAAAGGTCTTTGCTGATAGAGGTGCAGAAAAGAGATTCCAGAAGCAGAACCGTGGAAGAAACCTATTTTGTACCCTGCCTTACTATAAAGGCAATTTGCTGTACGTTACCTTCAGTACTACCTGGTAGGTCTCCAAGACTCTCAGCAGATTATGACCTCTAATGTAAGAACTGTGCCTGTCGGGAAGTCTTTGGAGCTGTCGGTATCTGCAGAGAGTTGGCAGAGAAGGAACAAAGAGCACGGCCGCAGTGGGGAAGGCAGCGTGGCAGCTGGGAGCAGCAGCTGCCCGCAGCATCCTTCCAGCAGATGTGCTGCTCTCCAGCAAAATGTGCATTTCGGAGCACTCCAGCAGCACTGTGCCTAGAGAGCTGCTTTACTGCAACTATATATTTGGAAAGAAAATCCAGAGTTTTGAAATTTTTTCCTTATACAGTTCTTAAATAATTTGGTTACCGTTTTATTTTTGGAAACCTGGCTTGAATATGTTTCAGATATTATACTGGAATGCAAGTAACCCCACTCCTTTGTTGCGTACTAGCTTGAGATTGGTTGCACCTAAAGTTGCATTGACCTTTGGAGTCAGTGACAGTGGAGGAGAGGGGCAGTGCAGGTACTTGATCTCACTGTCCAACAGGTTATTCTTGAGCACATGGTAAGTTTTTAACAGCACAACAACCAAAGTTTGCCAGTGGTTTGCGTTTTAGGAGGGATTTACTGTTTGAGAGGTTCCATAAAGTTAAGTATCTGATAGATCCTGACCTTTACAGACTCCTCACAGGAGTCTTGGTTCAATAAATACCACTGCAGATACCAAGTGACTATTTTCCTGGTTCCTATTTAGATTAGGCAGCTGTTACCTCAAGATACCAGACTCCCCAGTGGATCTGGGGAAAGCTGCTGTGCGGAAAAATGCAGTGGAAAGGAAAAGAAATTAGTTAAATGTCAGTAATTTGCAAACTAAGCCTGTTCTTCTAGTGCACAGAACATTTGTCACTTGTAGAAATGCACTTACTGGCTTCACAGTCTCAAGGAAGCTCACTCACAATAGGAGCTTTTTAGAGGGAACTTTCAACATCTGATGGAAAATGCAAGCTGAAATGTGGTTTGCCTGCAAAAGCTTCTGTAACCCTGTGGATCTTATGTGGTTTTATCACATGATGCTTGCCTAGCCTAGGACATTGTTGTTTGTGTCAGAGATAAAATGCAATTCTAGTTCACGAGTTCCTACTGCAGTCATATGATTATCATTCACATGTTCCAGCCATTGTGCACTGTGCTCGAGCCACAGATACTTGCCATTAGCAAATCCACATATTGCAGGAATTCAACGTACTCGCAGCGTGTCGTAATGAGAGGATACTACTGTGGGGGGTGTATGTGGCAGTAAAACACAGAACTCGGTGGCTGGTGGATGCTTCCTTCCCCTCTGCCACCGATCTGCTGATCTGTCTGCACATTTCTCCTCCAGGCTCTCTGTGGCAGCAGCTCTATAATTGGAGCAGCAGTGCAGTGGGGAGCTCGATAATCCCGGACATTTTCCGCTGCTTTGCCTAAATCTTCCCATGCTTAGGGCCAAGTAAAAGCCACCTGGTGTCTAAGGTGTTCCACGCAGAAGGGGAAAAGACAAACGGACAGACCAGTAACCTGCACAGCCTGGGCTGGACTTGTGGGATCCCCATCCTGTCCCTGATCAAAATCTGCCAGCCCTCCCCAGCAGTCAGGGCGGTCTTCTTGTACACGTGTGGCTGATTGTGGAGCAGAGACACGAAGTTAACACCCTTATGAGCTGGGTGTTTCACACTTTCCCTATTCTGCCCTTATTTTCTAGCTATTAAAGATTGGGACATGCTTATATTTTTGCCTGAAGTGGGAGCTCGTGATGAAAACTTGTGAGCCTGGAGACGAAGCTATGCCCCGTAATGGCACTTTGGTGTTTCCCTCAATCCTTTGAACCTTGCTTGCGGTGTTTTTTGCTTCCAGCGTGCTCTTACTGGTTGGGAGATTGTATCGGAAATGTTAATTGAGAAAGTCTCAGGGCAGAGTTACTATGTAATTTTAAGCGGTGTAGACTATTTCTGTCTCTCAGTGCTGCACACTAGCAAATGTAAATAATGTCAACCTTGCGTGGGTGTTTCCAAGTTTAATGAGTATACGAACAGTCCTTTGAGATCTCTAGGTGCAGAGGGCTGCCTAATACTGCTGTAAATGGCATTAACGTGGGCTGATTCTGCTCGGGCTGCTGGGATTCGCAGGTGAAGTCATAAAGGTTTTTGAATCTCGAACAAAACATTGGTGGAGCATCTCCAGTGCCAGTATTGATAAAGTTTTGTGCGTAGGGTCGCACTCCTACACCCAGATGATCCCACGTTTCAGTTCCAGCTCCATCCGAGCCCTTCTAGCTCCCTTTTTTGCTGTGCTTTCTGTCTGAATCACGCATCAGAAATCACCCCTTGGACCATTTCTCCATCATTTTGTGGAACTCCTCTGGCGTCTCTGTAACACCAGCTGTGGTTTTCAGCTCTGTCGTGTTCAGCCTCACAGAGCACTCATACTGAAAACAAAAGGAAGGGAACGGGTCTCCTCCGTGCCACTGCTCTGAAAGACATGGGGACGTGGACACAGCTAGGAAGAGATCCGTAAAGTAACGCCTTTTCTTCCCACTTAGCCCTGTCACACGAATCTCTCCCGAATTCTGTGTTGCTCTGGCTCGACCGTTCCCAGTCCGGGCGTTTTTCTGTACATCGGGAGCTGCGTCGTGGCGTGGTCTGGCTGGCATCGTCACGGTGCGGGCCGTGCACGGCACACCGCTGCCACCTCTGCCCCAGTGGGCACAGGCAGTGGGGTGCAACAGGTGGAGCCTATTGTTGCCGTCCTCTGAGCACTTTGGTGCCCACCTTTCCCCTAATCCTGGGCCTAAAAAAGAGATGGGTAAAGCTTCAGAGAGGGATGTCTGCTTAGGAAAATGGGGTTGGAGTGATGTGCTGGCTCCTGGCTAACTGGAAGTAAACCAGCTCAGCTCTCTTTCCTACAGCCAGGCTGCAAGAGATGCTAACAAATACTCTGTTAACTGTTTTCTTGGCGCATAAACCATTCTGCTGTTAAATGTCTTACCCAGACAGGTAAGTGCAATAAACATTGCACTAATCAGTGATTTTGTGGCTGGGGGTCTCAGTGTGGCACATATGTTGTGTGTTTCAGAAACTCTGCAGCGATGCTCAGGTGCGAGTTTTTGGGAAATGTTGCCAACTGAAGCCCGGAGGAGATAGCTCTTCTTCCTTGGATAGTTCAATCAATTCGTCCTCCTCATTCTCTGATGCAAAAGAACAATGCCCAAAATACCAGGTGAGTTCCCTTCCTTTTTTTTTTTGTATAACTATGTCAAATACATACAACAGGTGAGGTACCGAATGTTTTTAAATGCTTGAAATTAAATGCTGGCTGGGGAGAGCAATTTCTAGTCAAACTTGGACTTGGTTCTGGCTGATTCTTATTTAATTCTATAGCCTTGGGTTTGAATAAGTTTAAAACCAATCAGCTGGGTCTCTGAGGACTGTTCTTCAATAGCAGAAGCTTCTCCGTGACGTTTGTTCTTTGTTATGACCTAGGTGATAACAGTCAGTGTGATCAGACTTGGCACAAATATCCCATCTGGGTATCAGTGGGGTAGTTTATTTTACTTGATAGCTAAATGCCAGGGAAGCAACACAGAAATATGCTGTGTGAAGGGATTGTCTGTGTAACAGCTTTATAACGAGGGTTTCAGCACACTTGAGTTACATTTTACATAAGAGATTTTGGCTCTGGGAGTAGCTAGAGTCATCTGACACGGATATATTTCTGTCATCTCCCCTTCCATGGATCACAAGTGTTTTATATTAAGCCATCCTAAAATAGAACTGAGCCCTTCCACTCTTTGTAATGAAGTAATTGTGTGTTTGAGGGAAGCTGCTATCTCCACGACGTATTCTGAAGTACAGTACTACTGATGTCTTCATCTACTGTAGATAGAAATGAAGAAGCTTTTGGTGCTGACTTTCCCACTGTCGTGCTAGCTCTCGCTATGTTTGGCGAGCTGCAGATTTTTCTTGTTTTCTCTTTCACATCACATTCTTTTCTACAGTTTCAAAAGGTGGCTGAAGGTCTGTTTTCCATTCCTCCCTTCCTGGAAGGGCATTTAGCCGCGGTCATGGAAGGAAGAGACGTTTCTGTCTGCAGCTTCCTTCCAGCACGGGGTGACCTCCTCCGTGCATTGTGCGACCAAGAAAAGTGACGTCCCCCCACTAGCCAGAAATCCTCTCTCCTGCTGGGCAGCCTCTCTACAAACAACGTTCAACGTTATTAAAGGAAATTAATTTTAGTGGTTTGCACGGCAGCATATTTTAAAGTTGTGGAAAGTTTTCCCTTTTAAGTCCTCACTTCCTCATGCATATCTCCCGGTCAAAATCTTACCGAAGTGAACTGATGTGTGGCCATGTGTCTGGCTCGGAAAGTGTGCGAGAATCTTCCAGCTTAAATTGGTCTTCCACAGGGTATTTGCTGTAAATTATTTACTGCGTTGCCAGTACTCCTTCCAGGCCTCCTCAGCAAGCGAGCAGAGGTCCATAAATACAAGAGTTCTTTACTACATGATAAAATCTGTATCGTAATTTATCATGTATATGAAAGGGCCCTAGTAAGTTCGTCCAGGCGTCCGTCAGCCTGGTATTTCCTGTCTTCTAACTACTCTATTTTGTACCCTCGGAAGCTGCTTAATGGGTTTGCAGTATTTATAAGTTCTTCTGTTGCTTTTTTTAATGGTATAAAATGGAAGTCCAAAAATACAATGTTAATAGGACGTTTACGTAGTTCTTTGTTTCCTTGTTTTGGTACACTTTGACAAGGGATGGGCAATTCTGATAGTTCTTCGGAAGGTGAAATCTAAGGTTTTGGACATTATTACGCTAGCATTACTTCTGGACTGAAAGTCTTCCAGAATTGTTGATCACAGCATTTGAGATTTACCTCTGTATTGCATATTTAATTTATGTATGTACTTAGCTATTAATAGGACAATATGCACAGCAAATGGAATAGTAAATGCTTGAGGTGTTATATTAAGAAAAGTAATTTCCAAATAATGCAAATGTTACTACCTCCAATATGCTAATGTGCAGTAACAAACACTTACTGGTGTTTTATGATCTTTTTTAATGTGAGCTTGTAAATACGACCTAGGGAATTGGTTTGTGTCCAAGCTGTCAATGCTGGAGGTTCTGCCCTTTTTTACCAGATGCTCCTTGGCTATTTTTCATTTGAGTTTTTAATATTTAACCTCCTTCCTCAGCTGATTGCACTCTACTTTGGTCTCAAGTGACCTTTATTTTGCAGATTTAAAGGCAAGGAGTTGAGCTGGAGCAGTGTTTCCATACTGAGTGCATTAAAGACGTGCATCTTCTGTTATGCATAGCTTAATAGTTGCCATGAAGTGTAGATGAAATGCCAGACTGAAAGAGACCATGGGTGCATCTTACCACGCTCTTTGCCTTCAGCATTGCTTGCCTCTGTCTTTCAGAGGGAAGGGAAACCCCTATAATTAAATTTGAAAGCAGCAGATTTTCACTTGCTTTTTTTAATTTGCTTTCTTGACAAGGAAAATCAATAATTTACTTTCAAGCATTTCTTTCCTCAGCTGTAGAAATAGATTTTTCACACTAGCAGAAAGTAGAAACCAAAACTGACCCATCAAGGGCTTGACATTTATTCAGAACAAGCCCTTCAATTGGAGACCTGCAGCAGATTTAAAAAATAGCAATCAGAATATCTGGCTGTAATAATTGGTAGTTTCCTCGCGTCGAGGTTTCGTGATGCTGATAGACCCATCATTTCCCAGAGCCATTAACATTCATTCTTGTACTTCCTCGGAGCTTCTGGGTTGGGGTAGACTTATTCAAGTCTAGTTTTTCCAGTACTGCCTACAGTGCACCTAGACAGTTAGGCAGTAAGGCATCTTGGAAAGTAAGGGTGGAAATTTCTGTGTGACTCAGCTAACGATCAGATTTTGCCTTGTCATATGAACATGAGCAAACCTTGCAATTACATCCTCATTTTTATAACTCTGATTGCTCCTTTCAGATCTCCCCTATCTTTCTTGCAGTGATAGCAGACTTCAGAGGTTAATAGTATGTCTGTTAAAGGACTGTCATCTTAATTGAGAGTGCTTGAGAAGAGCTGGAAATTAGTGAGTGTTACAAGTGTGCTGCCTTTTGGTCGATTAGCATTTCCTTGTTCTTGCCCTTGTTCTGCGGGCTAGCATTGAGTGGTCATCTCCATATCACTCCTTATTCCTGGTAGGAATCCGTGGTGTGGACACCCTGTCCTTGATTGTGCTATGAGCTCACTGTCTGACGCTGGGCAAACATCGAGATATATTCCAAGCCTATTTAGGAATCCAAGTGAGGATCCTGCGCGTTCAGAGCTTTGATAAGGGGTACGGAGATACGTCACCTAGCATTTTCCAAGAACAAAGTTATTTCCATGGCTGGTTTTAAGAACATTTTTTGGAAAGATTGCTCTGAGGAAGTGTTCTGAGTTATCACACACCTCAGAGCTCTCTTGCGTAGTACCAAAGTATCTCATCTATGAGCTGCCTGAGCTCTGTGAGTGCGTGACCACGATATTTTGAATTAATCAGGGTAAGGCACAAATGGAGAGCCAGTGCTAGCATGCTGCTAGCCTAGAGAAGAAACAGCCCTGGATAAAGAGACGGTAATCTCAGGCATTGACAGCATACAAATAAGATGACTGTCATCTGAGCAGTCATCTGCAGTTGATTGCCCTGAGTAACATTGTAATTTTAGGGCTTTGTTTGCGGCGTTTGATCTAGCCTGTGATCCTGTGCGGTGGCGTTCCTCCTTTGTAGTTGGCCAGCGTGCCTTACAGCAGGCTCTGGCCAGCCAGCTAGCAGGAAATGCTCATCTCGAGCATGGCATGTAGCTCAGAGAGCTGCAGCTCTTCCCTGGTACCATCGCAGGAGAAGGTACCAGGAACCATGAGAGAAAGATGTTTCAAGCACAGAACACCATCCATGGCTAAGTTACAAATCAATATTTGTTGAGAAACCGCTGGCCCAGCTTGGCTCCAGTGGGCAGTCTGCGTAAGAGCACCAGTGAACTTGTGCCGCCTCTTGTCCCCCAGTTACGAGGTTTAGGCTTACTGGTTCTGTGTCATCCAAGTGTGTAATCACACCCTTTAAGCTTCTTAGTCCCCTGACTCAATGCAGCTTGAATCTGCCCCGCTGCCCTAGATTGGGTAGGTGTGTTGGATGATTTTAGTGGTTTACTGCACAGCCCATTTGAAGATCACTTTCTGTTCTAGCCTTATCTTTACTGAACTGTTCAACTTAGTGTGTTTGACAGTGTTAGAGGGAGAGAGATTTTGCATGTTCATCTTTTACGTAAGGCCTGTTTTACTTCAGTTTATGGTGCCTTAAATGGAAGTGTGCTTCTAAAATGCCTAAAAAAAAAGTGGATTTTTTTTCAGGGTTCTCGGTGCTCTTCAGATGCTAACATGCTTGGAGAGATGATGTTTGGCTCTGTGGCCATGAGCTATAAGGGCTCCACATTGAAAATTCACCAGATCCGGTAAGTTTCATTTTTTTCCTGCTGGTCATTTCAGAAGATTTAATCCTCAGTGCTAATTTAGAATGAATTGAATGCTGCAAGGGTAGAGCAAAAGGAATTTCTGGTTTGCTTTAAAGCTATTCTGATGTCACTTTGGACACAAAAGGTTGTTAAGTTGTGTTTAGGCCTATAAAATCTGGAGGGTTGTGAAATGGAAATGAAAAGCCTGTCTTGGCACTGCTTCTGACTGACATCTTCCGTTTTGACCTCTAGCTCACCTCCTCAGCTCATGCTCAGCAAAGTTTTCACAGCTCGCACTGGAAGCAGCATCTATGGAAGTCTGAATACGTGAGTCCGTTAGAAATCCTATCTATTGCTTATGAGCAGATGAATGTAAAAAACATGGAAGACCTTTTTTGGAAAAACAGCCATCTGTTATATCCTGCCACTGGTCTCCTCACCTTTCCCTTGTGGTTGTCTTCACCTCAGTTTGCTTTAAGCGAATGAATGAGCCATTCCTTTGGAGCTTGCTGTTGTGAGGCACAGAGGAGACGGGATGAGAACAGAACAGTGGAGTTGGGGAATTCAGTCCAAGATGAAGAAAAAGATGTTACAAAAACATCAGGCTTTGGACTGTTTGATATTTTGCTTTCTGTGTGTTAATTGACCCACCCCAGAATGTGGCTTGTTCTAGTGTAAGTCTGCATTCTTACCTTGTCTGTTCCATTTGAGGCATAATGAAGTGACGCTGTATTAAACTGAAACACAAATCACAGGTTTTGCTGTATGTTTTATTTTCCGGATTTTTTAGGTTGCAGGACAGTCTTGAGTTCATTAATCAAGACAGCAATACATTAAAGCCTGACCACAGTACAATTATGAATGGACTTCTTGGGAATATAGGTAATTACAAAATGATTTTATTTCCTATTATCTTTGAGTAATCACATGTTCTAGAATATGAAAGTCTTCTAAGTAGAATCAAATAAAAAAATCAGGGAAGCTAAGAACTTTACAGAAAAATAATGTTGATGAGGTTAGGAGGAGAATAAATTAATTCAAGGAATTGACAGTGGATTAATATATGCAGCTATGCATGTGTATGTGAAAATACATAGAGAAATATGTTGGAAAATAACAGTCTGTAGAACTTCTAAGCAGCACATCTTAGATGAGGCAGGATTGATTCTTCCTGGCTTAGTTCCCCAATTTTGTTTTTGTTAATAATTTCCATTCTGTTCTGTACTCTGGCCACCTTAGCACATGTGGCTGCATATTCCGTACAAAGTTAACCTTGCACAGTTGCACTTTAGTTTTTGATCAGATTAGATGGATGGTGGTTTTTTTTTTTTTTGGTCTGATCTTTGAAGCTAAGCAGTATTGAAAACTGATTTGGAATCTTTGATTCTCAGCCGTCATGGAAGTGCTGTGGGTGAAGGCTTCACAAGCTTTAGATAACAGAGTGGAATTTCCCCATTTCCCCATGGAGGCAGTAGAGCTGATAGTAAAGATACTGTACTTGAATGCTCAGGTGGAAGCACGTCTTCCCTTTCCCTTGGTTTAGATGATCTGCTTTCCAAACAAAATGTCTTTTATGGTAGGTGGAATAAGGGACTTCTTTTTACAACTTATAGAATATTGCTGTCTGTAAAATATACTGTTCTAGGGTTGGAGGTATGGAGTGAATTTGTTGATTTTGTTACCCTAACTGGGTCTCTGGCTCTTCCATGGTCCTAATTCTTGCTGGATGCAAGTGTCTACTGCTCTCCTTCCCATTGACTTCAATGCACGGGGTAGAATTATTGAAGCTAAGCCTGAGCTTAAATGCTCTTCAAACTGAAGAGCTTGTATGCCTCATTAAAATCATTCCCACTTGTCCGTTTATGAAGGAAGCCAGTGTAAGAAGCTGTTAGGTGCTTCCTGAATTTACTAAGTCGGAAAAGTTTAAAATATATATATATGCATTCTTCTTCTTTTAATATTCAGCATTCCTTTCGGACTTCAGTTGTGATTTTCCACTAGTGCAGGTGTGGGTGAGGTGCCCCATCTATGACAGAAGGGAACCCGTCCATTTCTAAGGTTTTGTTTGTGGTTTGTGCTGGCAGAAGTGTTCGTTGTATGACCAGAGTGCCATAAACTGCAAACTCAAACCGGGGCCCTGCGGCTCAGGCGCGGACCGAGGCTGGTTTCGGTGCCGGCTGTGCGCTCCCAGGAGGAGCACCGCGGGGCTCAGCCGCTGGGCACCCCGCGAGAAGCGACGAGGGGGCTGCTGGAGGAGGATGCTGAAATGTCTGTAATGGAGCCGCACGGTTCTCAGGCTGTCGGAGAGCGTTTGTTTACAGTTCCCATTTCGGCGCGGAGGGAACCTTGGGTAAGGCAGGCACAGAGGTTAATCTGTAACTGCAGCGTTTCTGACAACTCTGCTAAATACCAGAGGCTGCTCCTGACTCGCCGACTCTTGCCAGGCTGTGATAGGAGAAGGCTCTATGTGTTTTGGTTGGGAACTATTTACAAGCTGCTTTTTTTAGATATGCTAGTTTAAAAAAAAAAAAAAAAGGGGGGCTAGTCATGGCCTTTCCTCTAATGAGGAGTGAAGACCCAGGAGGACAGAAGGGAGCTTTGTGGGAGTGCAGCCTTCACGTTTTCTGTAGTCAGTAAACTTTGAGCAGGAGCTTTGGATCTGGGAGAGGGACTGGCAATTAACTCATTAAAACTACCCGTTTATTTCTTCCAGCTCTGTGTACAGTAAATACACTCTGCCCCTTGTATGTATATGGTCCGGTGTTACTTTTAATCCAAACCGCTAGGACTGCTAACATTTTATTTTGTATACAATCGTTTCACTACCCCGATGTACTGTCTCTGTTCTCAGAACAGCTACTTCGGCCTGTAATTTTCTCTTGGTTCCACCAAGATGAATTTATGCCTGCCTTCCCTCCCTTCCTCCCCCATTGCCTTCAGCCACGGCGTTCCTCAGACACCCCCCCAGTGTGGATGTTAAAACAAACATTGTGCTCTGAGATGAATCTCCTGTTTGTGATCAAGTTCGGCTTCAAGCCTGCATAAATTAATCATTTTCAACACAGAAAAATAAAATAAATAAAAGCCCATGGACAGAAGCCCATCCTTATATGGGAGACAGTGTAAAGCTGGCTCTATTATTTTTATTCTATACGTACTGTGCATTTCAACTATAAGCCATACTCCTTGACTCAACGTTCTTGTTAAGCCTAAGACCTATTTTCCTGCGTATGTTAGTCTGCATTTATGTTGGCTTATATCTTCTCCCTGCCCTGGCCCCCTCCCTACAGACTGTTCTGCTTTACTAACCTCATTCTTTCATGTGTATTTTACGTTTTGCCATGTAGGTCTTTCACAGCTTTGCAGCCCTAGGCGGGCATTCTCTGAACAAGGTCCGCTCCGCCTGATCCGGAGCGCCTCTTTCTTTGCAGGTTTGCAGTGTGCTGTGTGCTGTGCTGTGTGGCTAGTCTAGCTGGGGTGACAAAACATGGATTTGTAGTGCAGCCCTGGAAATAAGATTATTTTTTTTTTAATACAAAATGGACAGTGATTTCTGCTCTCTTATCTGTTTGGATACATGCTTTAAATCCTGAGGACAGCAGGTATTTAAATAGTCCTCTTTGGGGCTGCTTGGTTGCTTTTTTGCTTCGTTTTGTTTGGAAAACTTACATAGATTTAATACAGGATTTCATCTTTCTAGAAATAATATTTCACAATAGTGTCAAGCTATTTTGATCTGGACTGCTTTCAAACAAACTGTAAAAGCTAAAAGTAACCTAGGTTGATACAAAGTGGATTTTTCCTGCTTTTAGTGTCTGGGTCTTATTTCCATGGCTGAGTAGCTTCTATTTCACAGGCATATTTGTAAAATACATCACGTTTAAGTCTGTTAAGCCTGATACACTTTTGATCTTCTCTATATGCAGATTGTGAATCTGGATAGCTTATGGCTTAGATGAACAGCCAATACACTGCTCACAATTTCAAAGTATTTATTTTCTTCAGGACATCATTGTAAAATCCTTTTAAAATTATATACATAGTAGCTGAGAAGGCCGGTATATGAATGAAATCTTGTTGATACTGGTTTGTGGTTTTTTTTTGGTCTATACACTGAATGCTACCTATGTGGCTAACATCTTTTTGGTAGACTAAAATTTTATCGAAAAATACCCATGTTAAGAAATAGTGAAAGTGAGCCTGGTTCAGTTTGTACTGAAGTAGGTGTATGGACTGCAGAAAATTACATATGAGCTTTTCAAATAAGTGCTTTGGCTTGTTCAGCTAAGCAGCCTTTCTTGGTGATGGCCTTGTGCAGTGCTGTTGATCTGGATTAATGAGCATGTTTTTGTTTCAATAATTACACGGAGATCTGCAAACAAGAAAGGAACTGTATATTCCCCTGCTAATTGGTGTTCCTTCTTTTACAGTTCACAGCAACCCTATGGATATGCCTGGGAGGGAGCAGAATGAGGACAGAGACAGTGGTATAGCGAGATCTGGTAATGTCAGTTCTGTGTATTAACCCTGTAGACTCTGAAAATATTAAGTACTATTGACTAGGTAGTCATCTGTCTTGTTACTGAGACATCTAGACATCATCAAATAGCTTTCCTGAAATGTGACCGTTGTTTTTTGTTATATGTAAGCATTAACGTGTACATAATATGTATGGACAAATACCTTAGGCATCCAGGGTATTCCATTAGGAACGTCACAGAGCTAATCTGAACAGCAGTGCAGTTTATTAAAGCATACTGCAAATAAACAAGCCAAATTAAATGTTGAAATGAGTTGCAGTATTTCTATACAACGCTTGTTATGTCTTTACCAAATTGAGGAGGATAGTAATGCTAAAACATGGGTTTGCCTTCACAGTACCTCTCCCTGCCCTCATTCAGGATATTGGGCACTGAGGGTGGAAAGGCCTTTAAAAGATGTGATTAATGTTACTCTTGTTTACAAAGAATTTATTTCCCGATGCTTGGGGTTGAGGAGCAAGGCGCAGCCTGTATGTTGCTTATCATATAAAACTGCAGGACTGTCCCACCCTTGTAGTGCTTGTATAGCTTGTTAATGTTGTTATAAACTGGTTATTTTTAGATAAGAAGCATTGATAAGCAAAAGAGAAGGCTCTTGATGAGCAACACCAGTTTATATTCAGGGTCATAGTTAAGTTGCTGGTATTATTTTCCAAATATTCTTTCTCCTGGAGAGATTTTTATTTACTGCTCTTATTCTTGCAGCGTCTCTTAGCAGTCTGCTCATCACTCCGTTTCCATCTCCGGGCTCTTCATTTAACAAAAGCTGTGCTAGCAGCTACCAGCGGCGGTGGCGTCGCAGTCAGACTACCAGCTTGGAGAATGGGGTCTTCCCTCGATGGTGAGCTGGGCGTGATACTGCTGGTTGCTTCCCATAATTTTCTACCATTGTCAGCTTGATTCTGCTCTTGCATATATACACCTGTTCTTGCTGTTGCTTTCTGTGGGGCATTTACAAAGGTGTAAGTCAGGCTGCAGTTCAGTACCTGACCTTTTCAGTATCCATTTTCTTCATGCCAGTCATTGTTTTGCACTAATGGGAAAACCTTTAGCGAAACATAAACCTGTAGGCTGTACTTTTGAGGATGAGAAGCCCTAAAATCCTACTCAAATTCTTGGCAGAGGTAAGAGAGAACTAGGATGCCATATTCTAATCCCACAAATGCTTTGAACCTGGTTCCAAATTTTGTGATTGCAGGATTAATTAATGATTGCTTTTAAAGAATTGCAAAATGGGTGTTATTGAAGGGTGTTATTGCTTTGACAACACGTGCAAACAAATGGTGTTCGTTGAAGTTAAATGTTCTAGAATTTAATTGCACAGGAAACCAAGGTACAACTTTAAACAGTGGATTACATTAACTTTCTATTTTTTCCATGCTTCAAGGTCCATGGATGAAAGCTTTAACTTGTCAGATGACAGCTCTGGTCCTAGCCCAGGAATTGTTAGGAAGAAAAAGATAGCAATTGGAGTTATTTTTTCACTCTCAAGAGATGAAGATGAGAACAACAAATTTAATGAATTCTTCTTCTCACATTTTCCACTTTTTGAGAGTCACATGAACAAACTGAAGAGTGCAATAGAACAGGTAAATGCAGTCTCTCTTGATTCTTGCACTTGTGTTGCTATACGTTCCCCCTCAGCCCTTTCAGATTTAATTTCTGACTCTTGTTACTGGTTTACAAAAGAGGGATCAATTTGCTGCCTGCTATTGGAACTGCACCAGAAAGGAACTTTGCTCCACAACATCTTTGATGTTTCTTATTGCTAGCAAAAGCAAAGCACGGGGTGAGGACAGGACATGTTGCGTTGTGCTACAGGGATTGCTGAAAGCTACAACAGTCATTAGGCTGTGTTGGCTCCCAGCAAGCCCAGGATCAGCCATGGGGGAAAGGTGCTTTTGAGGCCACCTTTACCTCCCTGCTTCAGCTGTATCTGAGCATTGTGGATTACAGGATAAGAGCCTATCTCTAGGATATTCCAGAGTAAATAAATATCAGCTTCTCACTTTCCCTATGCTTTTTTTTCCTTTTTGTTTTAAGCCCCTGATTCTGATGTGTAGGAAACTTTCAACCATGTGGTTAGATTTGCTTCAAATCTTTCTTCTAGGAAATACTTAGTGGTTACTTCACCACTGCAATAAAAACTTTGACCTCTTTTATGCCTTGAATGATTAAAAGCACTGAAGAATTAGAGGCTGCAAATGCATGTGCCTCACCTATCTTCCCTCAGATATGAAAGTTGGCACTTGTACCATCATTTTATCACTTAAGAAAAAATTATTTGCATGACTGGTTCCATGGAAGATAAAGTCAAACACATGACTTTGTTTTCCATTTTCTGTGCTTCTATAACTATGTCTGGTGTTACTTATCTGTTTAATGATTGTTTTCAAGGCTATGAAAATGAGTCGTAGATCAGCTGATGCCAGTCAGCGGAGTTTGGCATATAACAGAATCGTAGATGCCCTTAATGAATTCAGGTGAGCAGTTTGTCTTGTATCTTTTGCGTCTGTTTCTTCAAAAGCACTGAAGTGGTTTAGAAGGACCTGCTCCTTAGTGCAGGATTTTTTAGCCCTTAGAGTTCTTGTCTGAAAGGGAAAATGTTCTTGACACCTTCTAGAAAAGTACGATGTCCAATGTCTTCTGTTAAAGTTAAGTGCCATAAATGTATCAGTGATAGCAAGCCATTCTGTTCTGTTTGTGGTTTTAGATTTTGTCAAGTGCTTGTGTCCGTAAGGGTTGAGCATGAGCAGGGCACAAGTGACCAAGGTTTTGTGTGCATTAGGTGGTAATGAAGCTCCCAGCAACCTCTTAAACTGAGACCCAGCGAGAGGGCTATAACTGCAAGCCCACGTTAGGGAAATCCTCCTCTAGTTGATATTTTCTTGATGTATGAACAAAACAAGACGTTTACCCCTCTCTAAGTTTTGCTCTAAGTGAGTTTCAGATAACCAGCTACTAAGAAGGAGGACTATCATCTTCACACAGAAAAATGCACTACTGTTTGCTATCAGTACCTGCAGAGAGTCTCTGTTCAGCAGTTAATATACAAAGTAATGCAGATAAGCACATCCCTGGCATTTATCTGTGTGTTCTTTCCATAGTTTAAGTAATGGGGAGGGAAATAAAATGAAATCCGTCTGTTTCAAGTGATTCATCTCCTCTCAGATGGGAGTGGCAGCGTGCCTCCTTTTACAACCAGCATTGAGCTACTTCTTAAAGACGTTACACAAGACAAGGCTCTGATGCTTTACAAAGAAAATTGTCATCAGGATGCATTTTACTTAACATTCTTACTCATTTTTCTGTAGTGCTGCATGCTACCTGGATGCCATGAAATAGGTGGTGTTGCAGGAGGAAGGCACAGTATTTTTTTTCTTATTTTTAGAACCTCCCCCCAGGGAAGTGTCGAGGGAGGGCACAGGATGTGTTCGGCAGGGACAGGAGGCAAGGCAGAGAGCACGTGGGCCCACAGCAAGAACGGGATGGGATGAGCTGTGCCAAGAACCGGAGCAGAGGGAGCTCGAAACTTTTTGAGAGCCGCAAACTCTGCCCAGGGGGCCTGGGACGGGTTAAGCAACTCTGAGCAGCCACAGGCTTCTCTGCTCCCCCTCCCGGTTCTCTTCTTCCTCTCCTCCCCCTTCTCACCCCGAGCAATTTCTTTGCATTCCCATCCCCTGATAACACCATCTGCCCAGCTGTTTTCCCAAAACTTCCCCCAGATCATCCCCCCCCCCCAGATACATTCGGTGGACTTTGTCCCTTTTTTTCCTTCCCAGCTAAGCGCTCTCAGGGTGGTGGAGAGGGCATTGTGTCCAGAGTCAAAAGCAGGAAAAATGAGTCTGAAAACACCGTGCTGGCTTTTTCCTCCTCGAAGGGAGGTTCACGGGGCTGTGCCCTGCAGGGCAGGGAGGTAACGTCCCGTGTCCTGTGCCATCCATCCCCTCCAGGGCCCAGGGTCGGCTGTCTCGTCTCGCCGAGCGTTGTAGGATGCGGTCCCGCGCATGACCCGGCCGTTGCGTAACCCGCGCTGGGAGCACGTGTGTAACTGCCACTTGGTGCAGAGGTTTCCATGGCTATACAAATATTACTCCTTAATAGCGTAGCGAGGTAAATTAAACCCGGTTTAATTTTGTGTAAATGGATTTCCCGGGGCGGCAGACTTGGACGATTCTGTTTTTTGACGGAGCGCGCTGGGAGGCGGGCAGGCAGCCGGTGCCCCCGGCTGGTCCCTCAGGCTGGCACGGCCCCGAGTCCTGCACCACAGCCTGCTCACCGAGAGGAAAGCCTTCTCGTACCGATAGGAAGCCTTCCTGTACCATGCAGGAGCCTTTCAAAGCAAAGCAATATGCCTATAGTAAGAAAAAAAGGCATATTTAAATACCAGAGGCTGGATGCAAAGTTGGTTTGGCACGGATTCAGCAAACCCATTTAGGCCACTATTATCTCTTTAGGCGTCTGCGTTCCCACTGAAGTCACGGGGAAGTCAGGAGCCCGAGTCCTTTGGTGAACCTGAGACTTGTGTTGATTTCTACCCTCTTAAGCAAATTCCGCTGGAGGGAAGAAGGGTGCTGACTGCAGTGGGTTGGTGTTTCTAAAACATAATCCTGTGCTGCTTTAACTCCTTGCAGGTGTTCTTTTTTTTTTTTTTCCCTTTGGAAGGAGAACTTTTTTTTTTTTTGAAAATGGAATTTCAAAGGAAAAAGGAAAACACAGCTGCTTTCCCTGAAAGGCCTTGGCTGCTTCCACAAATCGATGCTATCGCCACGTTTGCCATCAGCGCGGTGCCCAGCCCCAGGCCCACCCTTGCGCCATGAGTCATTTTGCGACACTTTTCACTTTGTAAAGCAACGATGGATTTAGCTATTAACACTTGACTTAAAGGCTTAAAACTCTTTGGATGTCAGATGTGCAGACACATGACTTACGAAACAAACATTGCGACTCCCCCAGTCCCCGAGCCCAGTGCCACACTCCGATAACACTGCGCGTGCAGCTGGCTCATACCTGCGTGGCAGAGACACAGACTGGCAAGGAAGTCCTGGATGCAGGCCTAGGGAAACACCTTTCTCCACTTTCTGGCAGCCACGTTTGATCTTATTTTATGCCAGTAATTTTTAAGCAGCTTACGGTGCTGTGAACAGTGGTGGGTTTTGCTGGGCAGCGCTGGCAGCAGAGCCCTTAGGGGTAGCCCCGTTCCTGTGCTCCATGTTGGCTTCATTTTTAAGAGGAGAAAAGAAAAGGGGGGGGGGAAATTGAGGGCAGGAGGGTAGCGAGCAAATTCACAGCCGCTCTATGTCGTGTTTTCACTTTGGAAGCAATACCCAAAGCGATGCTTGGCTTTGTCACGGCGTCGCAACCGGTAGGTAGCAGAGCAGCTCTCAGCACCGTGCTGGGGGCAGCAGCGCTGTGCTGGTGGGGACGGGGAGCTGCAGAGAGCCACCGGCCACCGCATCCACCAGCTCCTGCCTCGTGGGTCCTACAACACCGGCAGAGCCGTCCCGCACCACCGGCGCAGCAGGAAGCCGAGCGGCAGCAGCTGACCCGCGCCTGGCAGCAGGGCTGGGCTGGGCTGGGCTGTGCCGTGCCGTGCCGCTCGCCTCCCAGCCATCTGCACCCGCAGGGCATGTGAAACCCCAGGGGGCTGCCGGGAGGAGGTTGTTTAGGTCTTGTTTTCATTCGGCTGGTTGGTGCTGAGCTGCGAGGTGTGCTAGGTGTAGCGGTGGTTCCTGAGGAGCCCCCCCAGCCCCTGCGCGCCACCAGCCCTCGCTCCTGTCTGTGCTGGGTTCAGCCTCCCTGAAGCATTTCCAAATTTCAACCATTTGTAATGCACTGCAGCCCCCACCAGAGCAGGGTCTCCTGTGTGCACGGGGACGGGGGTGCTGGAGCACGGCTGGGGGAGGGGGCTGCTGCTGCAGATGGTCAGGAGGGGTCGACTTCAGTTTTAATTGCTAGCGGGTTTTAATGTGGTTAGCTTCCCTGCAGTGTGTTTTTTTATTTTATTGGTTTGTTTTTTGGTATTTTTCTGTTTTTTTTGTTTGTTTGTTTGTTTTTGTTTTTTTTTTTTTTAACAGCCGAAGGAGAGCGTTTCCCTGCGTGCTCGCGGAGCTGGAAGGCATTAATCCTTGCCCTTGGTGTGTGCCGAGGCTGCTCGGCAGCGAGGGTTCCCTGCGCTGCAGTCACATGCCTGCTGGCCGCCCGCCAGTGCAATCTGATCTCGCGCTGAGGAAACACTATCAGCTGCAGATGCAGCCAGGGTTACCAGAATAGTAAATAACGAATCACAAGACCCGGTCTATCTTTTCAACGAAAACAAATATTTTAATATGTTGGGTTTAGTTTAGAAGTAGTTTCTTTTTTTCCAAACAGCGGAGCTGCCTGCTGCAAGAGGCTCGGCGCGGTTAGTTTGCATAGGAAGCAGAAACGAGCTTTATTTTAGGTTGAGTTGTTTCATTTATCTTCAGCTTCTCTGGTCAGCTGTGTCTGCGGTGTACATTTTGATACTTGTCTGGGGCTTTGAAACTCGTCCAGCTCCGAAATTCCCAGTCTTGGGGTTTCTCCCTTTATTAGGGCCTCCTTACCCTCCGCTCCAGTTAATGGGCTGTGAACAGAAAGCTTTCTCTTGGTAATCCCATCTCCAGCCCTAGCTCTCTGCTACCAAGGCGCTGCGTTCCCAGCCCGTGCCCGGTGCTGAGCCGGGTGCTGGGGGGCTGCTGGATGCGACCCTGGCCTCGGCTTCCCCCTCCCCAGCCAGCCCAGGGGGTTCCCTGCCTCTCCTCCTGCTCCGGTGGGAAGCTGTCAGAAAATCCGGCTTGTAAGGAAGACTGGGCTGATTTTGACTGTTGTCAGCACGTAGTGTGGATGATGTTTTTAACTAAAAATGCTAAAAAAAAGAAGGCAGAGAAGGGCCCAGCCTCTCTCTCCCCGAGCAGCCAGGGGCCGCCTGCCCTCCTCGCCCTGTCCCGTCCTGCCGCAGCCTCGGTGCACGGGGCTCTGCTTCCTGCAGGCTTTCACTTTAAACGCTCAGCCACCGAAGGTTTGGCAGCTGCTGCTCGAGAGTGTTTGCCTGCCTGCCGTGCACAGCCATTGCTTCAGTTCTGGAAGTGTCTGTGAATTTTAGGCCAGCATGTCCAGAGAGGAGCTGTATAAATCAGGGGTGTTCCTAGACGTAAACCCATGTCCTGTAAAACGAAAGTCTCTCCTCTAGAAAAAGCAGTACATGAGGTGGGCAGAAACCTGAATCGATCAGCCATTTCCTTTGTTGGATTTTCTTTTTTTTTTTTTTTTTTTTTGAGGCTTATATTTTTAGTGTGATGAAAACGTAGCTCCGCGTAGTGTCGTAATGCAGGCGTTGTGCTTAGAGCAAAATCATAATTTGGTTTAGATCAGGAGTTTAGCAGTAATCTGAGGGGGTTTAACCTGGTATTTCGCTGCAAAACCAGAGTTTTAATCATATATTTACTGTTTTCTCTGAAGTCAAAAAGGATGTGGGTAGGTGCATAATCCCTGAAGCTGTGGGGTAACTGATTCTGATGCATTTGAAGTTAACGCAGAGACCTGGGCCCCTTCCCTGCAAAGCCACGTGTTGGTAGGTTTGGCGAGGAGAGGCACCGGTTGTTAAAGCAGGGGGGAAGTTTTTATAAAGGCATTTATAAGGCATTCTTATAAAGCAGATGCACATAAATTCGCACTAGTCACCAATCAGCTATGGAGGAGTTCTGTGTTTTGAATGAAATGTAGTGAAAGCAGGGAAGCAACCACAACAAGCAATCATTCATCTCCGTCCATTCAGAGCAGGGCAGCCGCTGACTTTTGTCAATGCCCACCGCTGTGCTCGAGGTGGGCCCGCTCAGATGCACCACGTACCTGGGAGGTGTCGCTCTCCCAAGGGGAAGGAGCGTGGATTTGTTGAGTGTGAATTATCTGAGTAGGGATCTCTGCCTGTCACTGTCTGGTTTAATTCCAGATTTATTTATTTTTTCCTAGAACGACCATTTGCAACCTCTACACTATGCCGCGGATCGGGGAGCCCGTCTGGCTTACTATGATGTCGGGGACACCGGAGAAGAACCAGCTGTGCCATCGCTTCATGAAGGAATTCACTTTCTTGATGGAAAACGCTGCTAAAAACCAGTATGGTGGATTTTAGTTTTTACATGTATATGTGTTTATGCCTTTTTTTTTTTAAACGATTTTTAGATCAATTTTTAAATCTTGGTAGTAAGTGAGAAAGAATCAAAAGGCCATCCATAAATGCATTAGTTTTTAAACAGAAATATAGTAAGCAAGTACCTCCATTAAATGCCTCCTTCCATAATCCTCTAAATCCTGGTAAAGGCTAAACATTTGAAACGCATCCATAGGAAGCGCGTGATGGGTGTGTATGTCTGGAAGGGGATGAACATACCTTGTGAAATGCATTCATCTACCTTTCAAAATCGGTTATCATATGATGAGCAAGGTTAGACATTCAGTAAGAGAGAGCCACGTGTGTAATGCTGTCTGACCGCAAATTGCTATTAAACCCGACTTCTGTAAAATGTCCCTAAAGAAATAGTTTGCTTCGTTAGCATTCACCTTTCTGCCCTCTGGACAAAGCCCTGAGCAGTTGTTAAAAACTGAGAAGGAGAACGCTCTTGATAAACTCAGCAGAATCTGATAAATTTACTCTTTTGTCAACAGTTCATCCCCTTTCCCCAGGGCATGAATAGGGGAAGTTTTTTAAGTGTTTGTCTGTACTGAAAATCCTAAAACGAGCACAAACATGTGGAGCTCAGTGGGGATGAACAGAGAGCCCAGCTGTTAGCTCAGGGGAACGTGCTGTGGTGCGGTGGGGAAGGTGCAGCTGCAGGGGAGGTGGCACCCGCTGCTCCTCACAGAGCCTTCAGTTTTGCCACCCGGGGTAATTCTGTCATCTTTTCCCTCCCCCAGACAGGGAGGTCACAGTTAGTGGGCAGTGTGTGCACTTTCTCCTGCCTCAGTGTGAGGGAGAAACCGTAGGGATTTGTGAGGGGCTCAAATGTGCCTTCCTAAAACAAGTTCCCGCTGCACTGGAAGCTTTTCCCCGGGATTAGCCTCTTTCAGTCCCTGTCACTCTGAGCCCTGTGCTTCTTATTTACATTTAAATGGTCATTTGTTTGGGTTTGTTTGGTTTATTTTCAATATAGCAAGATTTACACTGATGGAAGCCAGAGGAAAATCAAGCCCTGTACCCTTTGCAATCTGGTTTTAAGTCTGCTTTCCTCTTGTGGCTGTCTCTGCTCAGGAAACAGGGCTAAATTTAAGCCGTAGGGATTGTGATAGTTGTCAAATATTCAAACAGCATTATTTTGAGGCTTAGTGTCTGTTTTCCTCCCTGGGCACTGGAGCTGCTGCAGCGGCCGCCAGCACCATCTGTCGGTGCGCGGGAGGATCTTGGGCTGAGCTGCCACACGCTCGTCCTGCAGGGAAGGGGGACTGGGAGGGAAAGGCTGTCCTGTCCTCCTTGGCAGCAGAAACTGTGCTCTGTTGCTACAGTAAATCACATAATCAACACTTTTCAGAAAGCTTTTTTGCCTAGCTGGTGAAAACTGATTTGCCTGTGTAAGGACAGAGCCTTTCAGGCTGACCTCTTTCTTTTACTGATGGTATTAGGGAACCTGGGGGGTGGTAGTTCTGAAAAGGAGCAGCCATACGTGCTTAAATTGCATCACAGTTTTATAGAACAATACAGTACCTAGCTACTTTACAGATATGACAGCAAATATCATAGCCTTCCTCCTCATTTAATAGTCCCAGACCTTAAGGATGTGGGATCTGCACCTTGGAGCGGTCGTGTCACAGAGGCCACAGAGTGCCACCGTCTTCCTACAGTGAACAACAGAAGTCGGTTTTGAGGTGTTTTACAACACAGAGCTTTCAAAATAGGAAGTCGCATAATTATTGCCAAAGAGAGGAACTGGGTTGCCACAAGTTTAAAATATTTCATTGTACTTTAGATGTCTGTTCTAAAAAAGAGCTCTGCAGGTGTGGGAGAGGACCAAAAGTAAGTCCTCTGCCTTTGTTAGGCTGTTTCTGCCGTCCATGGCCCATGCAGACCATGGAGGTGCTGTCAGTTTAACATGTTTAACCTGGAAAACATGCTGTTCAACATCTTACTTTCAGGTTTTTACCAGCCTTACTGACTGCAGTCCTGACTAACCACCTGGCCTGGGTCCCTACGGTCATGCCGAACGGCCAGCCACCTATACGAATCTTCCTGGAAAAGCATTCTTCCCAGAGCGTGGACATGCTGGCCAAAACTCACCCATACAACCCGCTGTGGGCACAGCTCGGTATGTGGCAAACATCTCCAAATCATGTAAAAGCGCTGTGTAAATGGGTACAAGCGTGGTGATTTTTATGGATGCTTGTTTCTTTTCCCCCCACGTTAAAAATTTTGTTTCCTACTCAAAACAAAAGTATGTATTTCAGGCTCAGAGGTATTCACTGTATTTTTTTATACATGCTGTATTTTTTTGCAATATCAATTGTAAAATGGCACCCAAAAAATAAAGCCCTCTTTAGTCATCTATGACAGGTCTCTTAAGGTCACCTGCCCTGGTGATGATGGAGGATTCTGGTCCTTCCCTTGTCCTCTCTGTATAAAGAAACCACGTTTTGGTATTTTGGGATGCTGCTATTAATAAGCCTGATTCTAGAAAGAATAAATCGAAGAAATTCATCTTTTGAGGAGAAGTGGCCATACTGTCAGTACAACAGGCAGAGGTGAACCTGGAGCCCAGTCTTCCAAGCTGTCAAAAAACCCGTATGACCCACCGGAGGGCTCAAGGGGAAGGAAAAGAAGAAGGCTTCAGCTATGCAGCTGCCACTGACACTTTTTGCCTTCGTTCTTGGCATAGGTTTGTGTCTACTGACAGCTTTCTTTTGGTAGGGAAAAGTTCAGCCCAGTTTCCAGACTATCCAGGGTAATTCAGAGCAGATGCTTCCTCTCTTCCCTAGCTATATAAGGAACCTGGGAGACCAGCCTCCAGAGCCAGGCACTGAAGTTAGGTGGTGCAAATACTCCCTAATAGATGAGATCAGATGTCTCCCTACCAGCGTGTCATCTTACATACGATACCAGCAGCTTCATTAGAATTCTCTATGTTAAAACCAAAATACTGGCGTAGCTGTCCTCTTCTGATTCAGTATTTTTCTGCTGTGGGCTTGGCCTTTGAAAGATGGACGACAGTTGTCCATTAGAGGAATCATTTGTTTTAAAGATGCAAAACATTTGTCTGTTTTATTTCCTGTTCTAGGTGACTTGTATGGGGCTATTGGATCCCCTGTGAGATTAGCAAAAACAGTTGTGGTTGGCAAAAGGCATGACCTGGTACAGAGATTGCTTTATTTCCTCACTTACTTCATCAGATGCTCAGAACTTCAAGAGACACATCTTCTAGAAAATGGGGAAGATGAAGCCATAGTCATGCCTGGAACTGTTATAACTACCACGCTGGAGAAAGGGGAAGTAGAAGAATCTGAGTATGTGCTTGTCACCATGCACAAGAACAGGGGCAACTTGCTACCGAGGGAGTCTGAAGAAATTAGAACTCCCAACTGTAGCTGTAAATATTGCAAATGTCCGATTTCCCTTGCACAAAACATAGAAGGTGTTTCACAGCAAGAGAGAGAAGACACGCAAAACACTCCTAAGGTAGAGCTGGAAACATCTTCAGACGAGAGCAGAACTATTGTTCCTGATGATTGCCAGGAAGATGCTGTTGATGTTAAGCCATCAAGAACCTGCCTGGACACTAACCTGGAGAGCGTGGTGTGCGCAGGGGCGGCTTCACCAGAAAAACGTGTATCGACAGAATCTGGTTTAGAGCCAACAGCAAATGTGTGGAGGGATGAAGACCCGCTGGAATCGGGCAACCAGGCAGTCAGCGCAACAAGGTCACCCGGTATAGCTGTGGAAAAGAAGCCTCCAGATAAGCTCTTCTGCGATACGTTTCCTTGCAGTGCTGCTGAAGCTCAGACAAAGGTGACTTTCCTCATCGGAGACTCCATGTCACCTGATTCAGACATCGAGCTCAGAAGTCAGGCAGTAGTGGAACAAATTGCGAGGCATCACAGCCCGCCAGCAGCGGAGGAAGGAGTGTCTGCTGATCAGAACTGTGAAGCTAAACAAACTGGTGAGGACCAAAATAGAGACTGTGGGACAACCGAACCCTTTCCTCAAGTTGTTAGCGAGCATCAGAGCTGGAATCCAAACCCATACAACGCTGAGAGCATGAGTCTGTTTGATGAATATTTTACTGATGACAGTTCAATTGAAACCCGGACTATTGATGATATTCCAGGGCAAGCAGCTACGGACCTTCTTGCTCACAGCAGTAGTTTAGAGTTTTCTAAAAACCTGTGTACAAAGACTAGCAAACCACCTAGCGAATTTTGTAAATTTATGGACTCCGTTCAACAGGAGACATACAAAATCTGCTTTGCTGAGCAGGACCAAAGAGAGAAAATCTCTATTCGTGTCCCCCATGGGGACAGAGAAAACACAGAGAAAAAGGTCGCCCCAGGAATTGATTGGGACATTCCAAGAAATGAGAGTTCAGATAGTGCCCTGGGTGACAGTGAGAGCGAGGATGCTGGTCATGATCTAACCAGACCAAGCAGTAACTATTACGGAGGAGAGCAAGAAGATTGGGCAGAAGAATATGAGATTCCTTTTCCCGGGTAAGTACTATTCAGCAGAAATAGAGACCAAAAAAGATGCAGCCTCTTACATCACATGTTGGGAGGAATGCAGGCTAACTTGGCATCAGTGGTTGGAAAAGTGTCTCTTGAGCTTGCTGGTTGTAAAAGAATATGGAGAGATCAGTGGTCTGGAAAAAAATATTAATTGTGCATTGTGATCTTGGCTCCTATCCTTTTCTTCCACAATGGCTGACTGCAAAAGCCGACTTTAAAATGTTTCTTTTTAAAAATTGCTTGAATGGAAGTTAAAATAGATATGATAAATGTGTGAATGCAACCTCTTTGAAAGCTGAATTTGATATATATGATTGTACATCTCCTTGATATGCCTTTCTTGCAGGTCAAAATTAGTTGAAGTGAACTCTGTCCAGCCCAGTATTGCCAATTTTGGAAGATCCTTACTGGGTGGCTACTGTTCATCGTATGTCCCTGACTTCGTTTTGCAAGGAATAGGAAGTGATGAAAAGCTGAGACACTGTTTGGTGTCAGATTTGTCTCATGCTGTGCAGGTAATTAAGCTATATTTGGTAAATGTGTTTGTCGCAGTAGGAAAGGTAAATGTTTTCAAACCCACAGATCTGCAGGAAGGGGAAACGCTTACTGTCACAGCTCTCTTCAGCTGTCTCCACTCCCAGATCACCATTTTTTTTCTCGTTTCTCAATTAATGTATTTGAAAAACATTGTTATTTCCCTGCAAATCTGGAGCACAAAAACTTAAATTCATGCTGAAGAAGCCACCCGAGAGGCCTGTGGCCTTGGGAAGATGGATCTCTGTGCTGAGCCTTAAGAGAAATTGGAGTCTTGCAGACATTGCAGCCCGCTGACAGCCGAGCGCCCACAGGATGCAATGCTGCTGAGCAAGATTAAACACGGAGGCTGCTGTGCGTCCCTTCCCAGGCACGGAGTCGTGCTGCAGGGGTTGTGCTGAACTCCCTGTGCTCCCCCAGGACATCCCCCTTCTGTGCACGTCTGGCCACCGTGCTGCTGCTCGTGGGGCACGACGTGTTCCTGCGGTGAGGCCACCAGCAGCGCTCAGTCCTGCAGGGACACCAGCTCCTTTCGGGCTTGTCACAGCTTCTGAGGGTGCTGGCTTTGCGGGGAGAGGGGAGACCGATATCAAACGAGAGTCCTGGCGGGGCTTAATGAGCCAACAAGATGCACTGAGGCTCCTTGTGCTCCGTTCTTAAAACCTCCCTGGCTCCTCCTCTGAAGAGGAGGCGAAACGTGCTGGAAGGAGGCGAGCTGAGCGCAGGCTTAGCTGGGTGCTCCCTCTGCTGGCCCTCCTGTGACAGCAAACCAGTGCCAAGTGGGAAGAAAGCTGGCCTCTTGAACACAGCTGTGTTCAAAAGCAAGTTGGGTTTCTGGTGCTTTCAGTTTTAGGGGTTTAAAATACAAACAATATATTAAAATATACTTTAAATAAGTGCTCATTTTTACCTATATTCAGTCAGAATTCTATATCAAATACCAAAAGATAAAATTATCAGCCAGTGCCACGCTCACGAGCCTGGAATAAAATGTTTGATAAGGACTATCTTTCCAAGACCGTGCCTTGCTTACAATAAAGCTCTGTTTTTAACGGATGGAGCACAATTCTTAGCACGTTACCGTGCCTTAGATGAGGCGGTGTCTGGGATGCTGCCCCTGCTGTCCAGGGTAGCGATGCTTTGTGAAGAGACATTGTCATTTGTTGTTCTCAGAGTTCTGCTATTCTTTTTTTGTTTCTAGCATCCTGTTCTGGATGAGCCGATTGCAGAAGCCGTCTGCATTATTGCAGACACGGACAAATGGACGGTGCAAGTGGCCAGTAGCCAGAGACGGATGATTGATAACAAGCTGGGAAAAGAAGTGTTAGTCTCCAGTCTCGTCTCTAACCTGCTTCATTCCACTCTTCAGCTTTACAAGCATAATTTGTCTCCAAACTTTGTAAGTATGAATGAAAATCGAGGGGGTGATGTTCTTAAAGCATCCTTTCACTTCAGAGGTTAAAGATGTTGTAAGGTTCTGAGCAGTTTAGTTGTGCATAGCCACAATTTCAGTAGCCAGCACATCCCCTGATGTAGCTGCCTGAGCTGTCTATTTAAACCCTGCTCTGTATTCAAGACAGCTGTCTCATTAATTCTGATTTAGAAAGCAATCAAAAAACTTCTGCTCAAAAGTGGGAGTCTTGCCAGTAAAGAAAGATCTGCTAATGTGTTACTAATTATTCACCTAGACACGGGCAAAGAAATGGCAGTAGATGTGTGGAGTCTGGGGTGTTCTGCTTGGAGGCTGTGTGCAGTTTGGCCACGGCGCTGTGCTGTCCCTGACACAACGTCTTTCTTTGCTTTCTAGTGTGTTATGCACCTGGAAGATCGGCTGCAGGAGCTCTATTTCAAGAGCAAGATGCTGTCTGAATATCTCAAGGGCCAGATGAGAGTTCACGTCAAAGAGCTGGGTGTTGTGCTGGGGTACGATCACTAACTTCCTGGTGCCAAATCCTCCGCCTGGGTTTGTTCTAAGCACAGAAAATGGATTCCTAAATGGGACTGGAACCGTGGTGTGGCATAAATCACCCATGGCTGCAGGCTTCTCCTTAGCCATTGCTTGATCCCGAGGACCCCCCAGCCTCTGTCTCTTCCCTCCGGGCAGGAAGCTGGGCTCAGCACTCCAGAGCTTATCGGACTCGTTCCTTAGTTGGTCAGTGAGCACTGAGCAACGTGGGGCACCCGAGTCCTCCAGGTTGACTTTCCCTGCATGGCAGAAAACACCCTCCGTGTCATGTAAGGCACATAATATGTCTCCGTGGGCGTGGGGCGCAGGCAGAGGAGCTATTTACAGGGTGTTTATAGGAAGGCTCTGAATATCTCTGTGCAGGAGAACAGGGTGAGCAGCAAGGCACACGGAGCTGGCGACGGGGAGCAGCTGCAGCGCTGTGCCAGGGTTCCCTGGTAGCGGCAGGAGTTGAGCCTGGCTCTCTGCTCCCATGATTTGTTCCCCAGCTGCTGCTGCCCTTACTTGGAGGGCAGGAGGGGATGTGCTGGTTCCCCTCCCTCCATCTGCCGTCTCACCTCTTTGTTGCCCCTGTGAGAAACGAGGCAGGTAGGAGCGCAGCGCAGCGGTGCCGGTGCAGGCCTGTCACCTGTCAGTCTGAGCAGGCACGTCTGGAGTGGATGCTAAAACCACCCGGTGGCTGGAGTTTATAACCCAGCTGGCAGTACCGCATTAGGAGAGAAGCACGATTGGCTTTAATTCTACTCGGGGAATGTCCTGCCACTCAGAGCTGTGCACACTCACAGCCCAAGTACAAGCACTGGGGCTTGAGCAGGCAACAGAGTTACTAATGCACTTGTTCAGCCCAGCTGTGTTTTGGGTCAGATTAAATGTGACTCTTTTGCTTCCTTTCAGGATTGAATCCAGCGACCTCCCTTTACTGGCAGCTGTAGCAAGCACTCACTCTCCGTATGTTGCGCAGATACTACTCTGAAATGCCAGAGGGCACAGACGTTTACCTTTTCCCCCTGGAAACAAAGTGGAAGACAACTTGTTCTGGATCCTCTCTCTTTGCAGCAGCTGAAACAGCCTGCTCGCTGAGCTGCGCCATCTCCATATATGACTGCACATCGTGCAAACACTTGGAGACTTTTCCTCTCCCACTCGGTCTTTTGTAAAAAAAAAAAAAAAAAAAAAAAAAAAAAAAAAGAAAAGATAAAGAAAGGAAAAAAGGAAAATGAGTAAGCCCAAGAGTTCAACCACGGAAAAGTGAAGATCTTAGCAAAAGCTGAAGATCTGCATTTTTTTTATCAGTTTCTGCCACAATGGCTAACTGTAATTTATACTGGGGAACGCAAGGAAGAACTGCTTTGAGAAATAGTTGATGCTATTGCCAATTATAAACTTAACAAGAGAAGGCAGCAGCTGTCTTCAGACTGGCTTATATCGATTAGGATCGTGTTCAGATCTGTAATTCTCAAGCTACAATGATTTGTAAACAACTTCTACTTTTTCACCTAGTAGTCAAGTTCTGGATACTTCCCAGAGGAAGAACAAGGGTTGGAGGGGGACTGTTTTGTTTTGTAAAAAGCTTATTAATGAATGACACTCAGCTCCAAAATTTATTTATGATCTTTCTCCTGAGGAGAGGGAATAGTGGGGGGGACAGGGGGACAGGGAGGAGGCAGGGAGAGGCCAACGGGCAAGCTAAAGGTGGAGATTCTCTTTCTTGGCTGGATGTCGTAACCAGTATTAAATGTTTATAATGTTTAAATGTTGCTTTATATTAAGTGATGCTTTTTTTGACAACATAATCAAAATGTTAGGGAAAAAAACAAACACATTGGCTGAAGTTTCCCCATGGGGCCCCCAGGATGACATGACTATTACCTCTAACTTTTTTATGGTCTGTAATGTTCTTGCAACATCATATTATTTTTACAGCAGTCAGCCAGCTATTGAAATAACGAGCTAGAAGTAATTGTACCAAAGCATTGGGGAAAAAATGAACAGACTCTTACCCTTAATTGCTCAGGTAACTAATTGATATATTTTTAAAACCATTCTACAAAAAATGAACATTGATTACACCATAGAGTAGTAATATCAAAATTATTTTTGAACAAAGTATACCCTCGATGCAGATGGCTCTAATCCCTTTTCTACTCGCTCGTGTAATTACCAGCAGGAAATGTTGTTTATTTTATTCTCAGCATTTCTCCTTTACTCAGCCATCACCGTTTTGTCATTGTATATACAATAGTTGTAAGAATAGCTGATGGAACCAATCTGGTGTAAGTAATGTAAATATCCAGTGGTAGGTGGATTATGTTTTCAAAGGCTCTACTACCTCAGTTTAACTGGACACTTCATTATGGGCTTTTCTTTGCTTATTTGTCCTAGCAGCCAATTCATGTTGCTGATGTTTGGTTCTGTTTCCATTGATTACATTCAGTGTATTGGGCTTCATGGATTATCCACAGAAGTAGGAGATACGTGTTCACTTGGTCACTAAGCTGCATAAATGATTCTACAAATATGTCATTCTGTAATCATATTTTCAATAGCATAGCACGCCTTCTATTGTTGTTTGCAGAGTTATTTTAAATACAATCTATTTTAACCATTTTATAAACTTGAAAACAATGGGAGAGATCCCTGCCCCACTGCTCTCAATGACAAAACTCTCCTTCCTTCCTTTGCTGGGGCCAGATTGCACCCAGGGTGGTTTTTCAGTGATATTTGAAATCTGTAACTTAAGACTCTGTTCCAGGAAACACCTACATGGGCAAACCTGCACCAATTTCCATGCAGGACAGAGTCGATGTTAGCGAGCAAACCCAACTTTAATACAGGCAGTGTCATCTGAAACTCTTTTGTATATAAAAGCTAATGCTGACTGCTGCAGGGAAGAAACTTGTGTTTATTGTGTGATCTAAGGAAATGTTTCTCCCCTATTCTTTAAGCGTCCTCTCTTCGCCACACAATTGTATTACATCTGGCTTTTGGAATGAGCACAAAATGCAGGGGCCCGGTTGTGTAAACACATTTTTAAGGAAATATAGGATTGAGCTCAGAATCCGAATTTTTAACTCTTTGCTCTGACACATGGCGTAGCCGATAGTTCCGATTCTGAACGTTGTGCATAGGTCCGCAGCCATAACCTGATCGTGTCGGAGCCGCCAGGCTCGGTGCTGCCGGGTGCTGGCGCCGTGGTCCCGATGCCGGAGCCACCGGCGGATGCGCTGCTGCTGCTGCCTGCGGTGTGTTCTCGGATGTGTTCAACCTGAGCACGTGGTTTGGGAGCTCCACGCCATCATCGTGGCGCCTCGCAGTTGTGCTTACAGTGCGTTGGGACAGGACATATCATGCTCTCCATTTAACCTTCAGTAGGCAAATGGTGGGTAGCGCTTTGAAGCGGATTTGACTCTGGAGCACGAGAAGCCCTTGCACAGCTTGAGATTAGCGTTAACTTGAGAAGAGAGTTGGTGTTCAGTGGCATCCTTCTCTGCTGCCTTCTGCCTGACACAAGCCATTAACATCGGCGTAATGATTTGTTTGGTCACTCCAAGGCGAAGAGGCCACGGATGCGGCTTCCTCGCCGTGTGCCCAGGGGTGCCGGCTCCCCGCGGCCCCGCGCGGCGCTCCCGGCAGTGTTTGTTTATTGCCGTTGTGGTGAAAACACGAACGAAGCTGTCGTGTGCCGGGGAGGTTTTCTGGAAGTGAACTTCTAGGGTACGTGAACAACGTGGTACGTGTGTCGATTTGGTAAATAATACAAAAAGGGATCTTTTACAGGACTGTAGCGTTGGCTTTTAAAAAGTATATCACGGTTGTTTATGTGAATAGACGACTAATGCGTTTGGTTTCTTTTGTTCCACTATTATCAATCTCCATTAACATGTCTTAATTTTCTGGCTGAAAACTAAGTGTACAGGCACACAAATTGGCAAACGTTTTTTGTTTCAATTGGCAAACACTGGGCTGCTAAGAACAAAAAATATTTCAAAGAAAGGATTTTACACCTTGCCTCTGTTTTCCCTATGAGATATTATAGATGTTTTATGACAATTTTTTTGCTTTCTCTAAATTATTTAGATGGTGGTACTTGTAAAATGCTGGGTAAAATGTACATACTTGTTCTCTCTTCTGTTTTTGTATATATTTCCCAAGATGTGCACTTGTATTATAATAACCATTCCCAATTTTAGGGGAAATTTGTGCAATAAATACAGTATGTCAATTTATTTCTGGAATGTTCTGTGTATTTTTTTATACTTGCAGTAAGAGCGTGCTGGTGACACTAAAAGCTCTAACCATCTCAGGCTTGACATCTGTGCGCCCCTTACCACACGTCCCTTTCTGGGTCTGCTTCGTGGTGCTGCAGCCGTTTTCTTCGGGGTCTCTCAAGGAACTGGTCATTTTGGATGGAGGTTTGTGCTCGCTGTCCCTTCAGTTGTGAATGGCAATGGTGCAAAAAGGGGCAGCAAAAATGGTGCAAAGGGGCTGTCCCGTCTTCGCTGGTGCTGGAAGAGATGTGTGCATAAAGCAGCGCTCTTCTCTCTGGGCTGTACGTCGTTCCGAAATTTGCCTGCGAAGCGGATTGTCCCCCTAGCAGGGTGTTTGTAATTACTTCCCTACAAGAGAAGAGAATTTTGCACGGAGAATTTTGTGTTAGAGCAGATGATCATGAGGTGTCCTCCTGACGTGGGATGCGCGAGGTTAGTGGGGATCATGTGTCTCCGCGTGGGTGTTTGGCCAGAGATTATGTTAGCAGTAAATTCAGCAATAGAATCACTGCAGCGTCCAGAAAATGCTGATGGTAATGCCCAGAACTGATTTCCCTCTTAGATCTCCAGCCAGACAGGGATACAGCACTCGCCAGCCACTGGTTTTTCATGCATTACTCCTTTTCTGGAATTCCCTTGATTTTCCTGATACAAAGGAGACGTTAACTAACTGCTGCCTAGCCAAAAGCAGGTGTGCAAGCGCCGCAGCACCTTTCATCCCCTGTGCGATTCCCCGCGACTCCGCAGAGCAGCAGGTGGCTTTGTCCTGTGCGGCGTAGGGCAGTGGAACAGCGGCACTGCTCCGGGGGCGCAGGGTGGGAGGCAGCTCTGCATGAGCTGCGGTCTGCACGAGCACAGTGCTCGTCCTGAACCCCTCTTGTGTTCTCTCTGCGAATGTGGTGCTCAAATTTGAGCGTTTACCATTACAAACAGTGGCCTTGTAACTGGAGTTAAATGCAAACACACACCCTGGGGATGCGCCTGTCTTTCCGAGGCTGTGTGCTGAAAGTAACGCCTCTGTTTATGCTCTGCAGTGTGCACATTCTGTTCCAGCCATCCCCTGACTTTTTTCATGTGCTACAATAACAGCTACAGGCTTCGTACACCAACTGCATATTCTTGTTGTCTTGCCTGTGTACAACAAAATCATCTTTGCTATTGCTACAGGCAATTCGAACTGCATCAGTGCTTGGATTTGGGAAGTGTCGCTAGCTCGCTGGAGATGCTGTTTTCCCGGAATCGCTGCTTTTCAGCTTTGACAAAGAACCACGAGTTCAAATCCTGGTAGGATCTCTGCAGGCTTTTAGAACAGCACCTGATTCCCCAGCAACGTGGGCTCTGCCCTGAGACCTCTGCTGGCACAGAAGGTGCCGGGCGAATGCCCCGACCCTGTTGATGCCCCTGGAGATCGGCGCTCGGTGCCGAAGCTGGCGGTGCGAGCCCCTGCCCCTGGCACGCAGGCGGTGCCACCACAGAGCCTCCTGTGGGGCTGCGGATGCCCCTGGGCCGTGGGCCGGGAGCAGCAGTGAGGGACGGCGTGTTGGGGAGGTGCTGCAGCCCTCCTTGCCCCGGCAGGACTCAAGGCACCGCGGCTGGGCAGCATTTTCTGCCATGGCACCATCTGCTGACCGTCCCGCATGGCCGGGTGCATCCCACGGGCTGCGTTAATGCCCCTAGAAAGGAGCAGCTCCCGGGGAGCCTTCGGCCTCGTGCCACCCCCTTGGGTCTGGCACGGGTCCTCTGCTCTCTTGCAGCCCATCGCCGCCTTGGAAGCATAGCAGCACAAGGAACCATGTCACGCCCCTTTCTTTGTTTATTTTCATTACCAAAAATATTTGTACAGCAGCAGAGTTGTACTTTAAACCTCCGTCCGTTCCAGCTGTTTGTTCCCAGCTGGAGCTGAAGACATCTGCTCGGCGGGGCGGGCGTCACCGCGCACGTTTCGGCTCCAGCTGCGCTCCGGGGCAGCCGGCCTCGGCAGGGCACGGGGCGCTCCCAGCACCCGTAACTACTGCGCACCAGAAAAATGCCCAGAAACAATGTCAGCACGTAGCTCTTCCTGTGCTTGGAGACTTTACCGGTGAGGTGCACGTGGCCTGAAGAGCTCCACAAACCCTTTGCAGGCCAGCTCCTGGCTCGCCTTGGCCCGTTACCAGCCGAGCGCCCACGGGATCGGGGGCAGCCACCACCACAGCCCTCCCACTCTGGCCCCACCAGCAGGGCCCTGCTCGGTGCTGGGGGCTTTGTTTCCAGGCTTCCCCCATCCCGCACTTTCCAAAGCGCTGAGAGAGGGGAACTTTCCCCAGCTGCCCGCCTTTGGCTGCTCTTGTTCGGTTTCCAACCGCTGTAACCAGAAGCTTGCTTCAGCTGGGGCTCGTTTCGCTCCTCAACTCCCCAGCACGAGCTTTGGTGCTGAGCAGCGCCCGCACGGGCAGCACCGTGCTGCAGAGGTGCTTGTGAAGGGTGACCTGGGGAAGAGGGTGCAAAGAAGGCTGTGAGCTTGATTTTTTTCCTGCCAGAGCCACTTCTCACTTCGGAGAGTTTAGATTCATTCGAAAAGAATAGACGCGGTAATTCTTCTATAATTATTTCAAAATCACAGCCATGGGCAATTACGTTTTTCAATAGCTTATTGAGTGCGCTGAATCCTAAGGAATTAAGCACCAAATTTTCAAGGAGTAGATTTATTAATAGCAGCTGTAACTAGAAATCCTGCCTAATTTTGATCACTACCAAAAGAGCAGAAAGAATAAGGGCTCCTGTTTGCATGCATTACCAGGAAGCCTGATAAAACTGGAGGGAGATATTCTCAGCGAACAAGATAATTACAGCTGTGCTGCTTGTGCTGCAATAATTAATGATCTGCGCTTTATTCCACAGGCTTGTTTTTCTTGTGCAGCTCAAACAGTTTAATAAAGGTCTTGATCTCTGTCGTTTCACATGACATTGTTCTGATGCTGGTGAGGCTGCAAAAGCCATCAGCCTGCAGGCAAATTTATTTTTCAAAATATGGTTTAAATCTGCAAACCATTTCTTAAATTATAGGTTAGTATAAACCAGGCTCTTCCCATGGAAACAGAGTTTTAAGAACTAAGGCTTGAAGTGATTCGGTATTAAAATCTGAGACCCCATCCTCAGCTCGAGAGATCCGCCCTGCATCTGGCCGACTGCATCCCTTCGCAGCCGTGAATTCCCATTCCCGTTTTGGGGGGGGCGGGGGGGGGGGGAGGAGGAAACAATCCTTAACCTAAACACAGCTTTTCAAAGACGTCGTAGCGGGCTGTCACATCCTCGCCTGTGTTTTCCCAGGCTTGCTTGCTGGGAAACTGCTGACCCCGCTGCGCGCGGCTTCCTGGGGCAGGTTGCCCCCCGCCCCGCCGAGGAGCCGCGGCTTTTGGCAGCGCTCCTGGGAGCCCGCACATACACAGGAGAAGGCCCTGGGTTTGTAACCACGCTCAGCTGGGGCAGTCGGAGGGGAAACGTCCTCCATCAGCGGTGTCTGCCCTCCGCCTTCACCGCTGGCAGTCAGAGCACGGGAGCTCGTTAGGCATCTCTAATTAATTCGTGACTCGGCTGTTTCCTGTTCGGACCATCCAGTGGGGAGGCAGCTGAGCATCATTACTGGAGCATGTGGCGGTCTTGGTGTCACAGGGAGGAAATTACTTTCTCCAACAGGATTGCATCCCCTCCTTGCCGAAGCGTGCCCGTGCTGTCACCAAGGATTTCTGGACCGCTTTTCCCGGAGGGATGTGGAGCTGTCACCTCCCCTCTCGTGCTGCCGCTGGCACCCGTCACCGCTCACCGTCGGCGGTGCCAGGCCCCAGGAGCTGCCCCGGCCCCGCTGGTGGTTCCCATCTGTCCCTCCTCTGCCTCCTGGGCGCAAGCTCCTGTAGAGCTTTGCTTTCTTCAGTTTCCTATTGAATTACTCTCGCTGCTGTTCTCGGTTGCAGATCCTTTACCATTTGTGTGCATCCCACTTTTAGACCGCAACTGGAAAAATCTCCGGGGTGGTTCCTGCTACCTCAAGGTCTCCTTAACTACAAGCCCACAAATTGTTTCCATTTCTCTCGGTCTCTTCTTAAAAAGTGCAGCTCGTTTGTAATTCTCTCCTGGAGACAGAGTCAATTAGTAGTTCACAAAATAGCAACTGCTACTGCGAGTGTTTATGTAAAAGAAAACACTTCTGCTGCAGAGGCAGCTCTGCCCTGGACAAAGCCAGCAGTGAAACCCAACTGTTTAAACGCAACGCAGACATCTGTGGAAAGAATCTGCCCACTGGCCAAGACTCCGAGAAGAATATCAGTCACTAGAACAGTTTGAAGAATTCAGCTGCTGAGATGTGTGCTGGTAACACCCCCGGCTTTCAGCTCGCTGGGATGCCACTGAGCGCGTTCCTGGGGGCCGGGGGGAGCTGGGGCGCTCGCAGGGCAGCTCCTCTGAGCGGCGTCAAAGCACAGGGAGCCCGACTCCATGGCCCAGGAGAGTCAGAGTTTGCTGGTTCAGTTGCAGTCGTCGCACACGCGATTATTAAAATCATCTCTTTCCTTGACAATACTGCTCTTGGTGCCGCAGTGCTTCTCGAAGTGAGTGTCCACAGGCCAGGCAGATCTCTGCATGAATTTCATCGCGTTCCACTTTTGATGGAAACAGCAAAGACCTCTCCAGCCGTAGCTCTGCCGACACCCAGGTAGCAGCCTCCATCACTGCTTCAATATTTCAGGCCAGGGAACAGCTGCATCTCAGCTTTCACCTAGGTGGAGTGCTTAAAAATCGAAATAAATTCCTTCTGCCTCGGTGTCATCACTGTTGTCCCACCCGATAGATCCACCCGGTGCACGCCGCGGGTGCTGCCTCTTGTCGCTCCCAGGTGAAGCCTCCTAGCGAGGCAGGTCCCTCTGCGGCACTGGGGTGGGATGTCCGGGTCTGCGGCGAGCATTGCGCCCGCGCTGTGTGCTGGAAGGAGCAGCGAGCGGGTCCTCCGGGAGCTGGTGCTGTGCCCCTGACCCTCCTGCATCCCCCCCTGCAGCTGGGAAAGGACGGACGTTGTCTGGGCTCTTCGGTGCTGAAGGTGGAAGGGAGCCCGCGGTGCCTGCTGCAGGGGACGGGGACAGAGGCCACCGCTGGCCGCCGCCGCCAGTCACCGTCCTGCCACCGCATCTGCTGCGAGGCAGAACTGCCGTGAGACTTAGCAAGGGGAGGAAGGGAGGAAAAACCACACCGAGTGGAAGGAGAGTCATCCGCACATCTTCTCGGAGTTAAAAATAAACAGGGTTTTGCTCGCAGAAGACAGTTTGTTCTGCTGTGAGAACATGTGAGCACGCTGTACGCTTCTGCAATTGAAGGCTACGACCGCCATGCAGAAAACAGGAACTTTCTGGATATTCCGCATGCCTGAGATTTAATGGTTTCACCGAGCCGCCTGATATCATCGCACCCGTGTGGTTGTGCTTGCGTGGGGGGAACCAAACGTCTCATTAGCTCTACGGGGTCATTAAATACCAGAGAACAGATCAGAGGGGATGACCAGGAGGTCTGTCATCGTGCGGAGAGGTGATAAAAGCAGCTGCCGCTGACGAGGGCTGCCTCAGTGTTGGGGACCCAATTTAGCAGCGTGCAGGAGCCGAGCACTTGCGAGCTCACTCATGTCAGTGGGAGCTGTTTTTAAGACTCCGCTCATCAGAAAAATCAGGCCAGCAGCATCGAGATGTGACTAAAACCAGAGGACAATAGAGGGAATTTTGGCCTACATAGCTTCGCAATGAGTTCACAGCGCATTCCTGGCTCCCAGGCCTGCTCTGAGTCTCCTAAACTATGCAACGTTTCTTCGTAATCAAATTATAGTTTGTACACACGGGCAGGGACACAACCACCCGGACACGTCTCTTCCTACGGATGTACAGGACCCGGGCCGGCCACGAGAGCATGCATCGCGGCTGCGAGGGGCTCGTGGCTGCTGGCACCAGCAGCGAGGAAACGCCGGGAGTCTTCCTCGGCCCTGGGCTCTGTTCAGGCAGTGTAATGGCTCTCGTAGCGTTTCGCCAACAAGGAGCACGTTTTCTGTTGCACAAAGCGGAGAAATCGCTTGTCAGGCGGTCATTAGCAATTTCTTAATCGGGTTGATTGCAAGTTGAGAAAAAGTCTAGACTGCTGGCCTGTTATTTGGCAGCGCAGAGGTTGTTTATTATCGTTCCACATGCTCGGAGAATTACTCCGTTTGCTTAAAAGGGGGGGAGGACTGAAATCCTATTTACTCTACTCTTTATCATATTTAAACTGGCTGCCCTCCGTAGGCAAACCATGTTTTCTGCGGGCTCAGTGTTGTCAGCCAAAGCGTCGTCCACTTGCAAATGTCAGAGATACATGGAAGGATAATGTTGAGTTATGCAAGTGTTTGGCTTTTTGCCTCTGAAAATAGCTACTCAGGAGAAAAATACAAATAACATTACATGTTCTCTCCGGGTTACAACAGGTCACAGTCGCAAAATGGCCAGTGTTTGTGAAATCATCTTGCAACCTTTAAATGTACAACTCTAAGCAGAACCCAGAAATTAATTAAGGTTATTTTTCGTTAATTAAGGAAGTAATGAAAGATTTCAGAATCAGATGTGTTGAACTGGCCACTGATTGCTGGCGCAGGGTTATCCCTGGAAAGAATCCGTTCTTCTTTTGATTTTTGGTATTCAGCTTTATCGATGCCCGGCCTGTTCTCTCGCCCACCCTTCCTTTTCTGGTGGCTCTTGGCACGAGGCTTCCTATAAATGAGGAATATCTTTCAGCTAAGGTTTTAACTTGATTATAACAACAAAGGAAATGCAAATGTGGAGTCACTGGCTCCAGATTGCTTCCTGTCAGGGCAGGTTTTCCCCCTCCTCCCTCGTCTTCGCTTTTTTCAGCCTAGAGCTTGGACATCTGTATGCTGTTGCTGGATGCCTCAAATATCCAGACAGGTCCATATGCTCTTTTAGCTTTTGCCAACAAAGTGCTGAGGCTGGAATCAAATATGTCCAGGTTTTGTGCAGAAAGAGTGAAACGGCAGGAGAAAGACAGGCCGTTCGATAAAAGCGCCTGTTTCAGACAGAAGGAAACGGAGCTGTTCCACTACGGTGTGCGTGTCTCTGCTGGGGTAAAAACTTCTGGCTCGGAGCAAATCAGCTGGTTTTATTTCAGACGGTATTTTATAGCAACTTTGAATGGTTTTGTCAGTTCTTACGCTGCTTTACGGGGCAGATGGGAGGGCCTGGTGCCCTGGCTGCTGCCCTTGGCACGCGGCCCTTTGGCAGCACGGCGGGCACCCAGCCGTCCCCCTCTGACTTGCAGCCCAACCTTTCGAGGGACTCACCAGAGGGCAACGCACCTCTCGACGGTGGCTTTTCACATTTGGACGTGGAAATGTCAGAGGCAGGTGAGGAGCTGCATGCTAGCAAGCGCTGCTGGCCATGGGATAGCCGGTACGGCTTTGAGATAAGCAGCGCTCCCTGTCCTCGCTGGCAGATTTCAGGCTCCGTGTCAATGGGCATCTTTGTTTTCACAGAAACGTTAGCAAGCCAACAGCAAATAACCTCAGTCGCTGTTTGCTTTAGCAGGCTGTGCCTAGCACGGGACTGCGGTCCCAAAGGCACGACCGAGTAGGCGCTGCCCGAAACAACACCCAGAGCGAGGGGCTCTGGAGCGCGGCCGCTCGCTGGCTCCCATCCCCACCGCAAAGCCCAGCCCACGGAGATGCCCCCGGCTGCCCTCAGCCAGAAGAAATGCCCGAAGCTGGCCAGAACCGAGGCACAGCGACCGGCCACCGTCTCCACAGGACGCGTTCACCCACAGCAGCTCCGGCTCCAGCTCCTCATCCCCGTCCCCGTGCCCGCCGCCAGCGCTCAGCTCCTGGGGAACAGCAGGGACCGGGGAGCGTGAAAAGCGAGGGAAATTGTCACCAGAGGCAAAGCATAAGTAGAGAAACATCGTGTGCCCTGTATTTAAAAATTGTTAGGTTTCCCATTTGTTCCTGTCTCGATGATCAGGGCTGAAAAGCAAAGGTTTGGCTGCAACAACAACCTCTGTAGCTGCTGGCATGTAAGTGGCCTTCTAGTTTCAGCCTTTGGGGAAAATGTGTGTGGGAAAGGAAACCTGTGCTAGTGTTGAGTTGACGAGAAGAGGAAAGATGGGTTTTTAGGTTTAAAATTTTTGTTATCATACAGCAGAAGGATGAAGTTAAAGATCCCATAATTCTAATGCATTTTGACATTTTACCGTTACCCTTTGCACTGAAACTGGGGAGCTGTGCCTCGGAAGGGGCAAAGTAAGTGGTAGAATACGAAATGACCGCTTCATACTCACACCTCATTTTGCAAAAATGATGTATAAGCTTGCAATTTCTGGGACATAATTTCAGAAATTGAAATTTTGAGTGGCAAAAGGCTGTTTTAGAAAGGAGCTCAGTATTCTTATCTGTGCAGGTAGGTGGTCAGCGTCGCAACATTGCAAAAATGTAACTGCCCTGCAAAAAGTGCCCTCGCACGAAATTCCCAACTGTCTCTGTGCATTCACCATTTCAGGCACTTTTACTGAGCCATAACAAACACAGAAAATTAATCATCAGAATAAGCAAATATGGTAAAACAGTCTGAATAGTGTCTTCCCATTGGGGGATCCCAGAACATTTTGTTTTTCCTCTGGTCAGGCAGAGAATTAGTTTGTATTTTCCATGCAGCATGGTGAACACATACTTAACCAGCCTTTTGTCAATGATGTGAATGAATCTCTGCAGGGGATTTTTTTTTTTTAAAGCTGAGAAATCAAAACTGATAGCCTAAAAGCCATATTGGAGAGCAAAGAAGGAAATTGGCAGACTATAATAGATCTCATGGGAACGAGAATTGTATAGAATACTTGAAAATACAAGAAAAAATATCTTGGTGTATGATGATTGTGTATTTTTCCCACTGGGAGAGGTGAGGAAATTAAATTTTACCCTGAAGAATCTGAGATGTGTGCATGACGGTGAAAGGTGTGAGATGAAAAGACAACTTTGCAGGTGGCGGTGAAACCGAACGACTGAAGGCACACACCGGCACGAGGCCACGCACTACGTAATTTAGCTGATCTTTTCAAAGTCACAGACATTTGAAGTAGAAACATTTAATCTCCTTAGATTGCAATTTATCTGTATAAATAGCAGCACACCTTTGCTTCTTATATGTTAAGGCTACACATATTATTATTTTTTGATAAATAAAATATGATGTGGTGATGCTTAATTAGGGTAGTGATACAATCCAGACAAAAGGGAAGCAGATTTTCCCTTCCACACAGACAACAGGCATCCTGCTTGACCACATCCTTTAATCCCAGCCCTGAAATTACTCACTCGTGAAAGCTTCTTAATTGTATTTAAATACATAGGCTTTACCATGTGGAGACATTAGCTGTAACACCAGTAAGCAGTTAGGATCATGACACTCATTTCCATTGTTCTCGAGATATTTGGGAAAATAAACCTGACAGCTGAAATAGCCCCTGGAATAATTGCAGCTATTACAGCCATTACATATCCAAATTCAGGTATTTTTGGAGTGAGGAAAGTCTTGTTTCACGAGCCAGTTGAGCCGAGCAATTAAATGGGAATAGACGCTTTTGATCCTATTTGGTACCTCTACATACACTGCTCGATACGTTTCCATTGGCTGGTGTACAAAACGTAAGAGAATTTGTGGGAAAAAGAGAAAGGGATTCTTAGGCCGTTAATTTTATTCCCAGGTCGAGTGCCCATTTCTGCATTATTTTGGTTGCAGAAATGCCAAACAGCTAGAATAGCTGGTAGAATGAGTTAATTTCTAACAACCAGGATTAGGATTTAAATTATTACAGATCCAGAGAACCTCCATGGCATAGATTTCAGTTACACATTTCGTTCTGTCTTCCATTAAGTTTTTTTCTCAGTCAACTGCACTTGGGGAATATTAACTAATCTTTTACATGATACCCAACTATAAACTGAGCTGATAAAGAAAAATTACTTGATTCGCTCTTAGATCTCTGGTTGAAGAAAGAGAAAGCATGAAGAAAAAAAAAAAAAGAAAGAAAAATAATCATTTAATAAAGAAGGCTTCATGCTCCAATTCTTTTCCACTTGCTTCTCCTCGATTTGGATTTCTGGCAGGGGATCTCGGAAGATTCCCACACTACCGGAAATAACATTTTATGTATTAAAAGTTGAAAAAGGATAACATGTTCTGCCAAAGAACTTGTACAAACTTCTGACCTTTGGAACAATAATAGGCATGGTATTTGGGAATGTTAATTTTATTACTGCAGTTCAAAATTTACTAAAAAAAAATACAGTCTCGGTAGACTTTATGAGAGTGAGACCCTGTCCTTACCTGATGGTCAATCTAGAGAGCATCTTACATTGTCTGTCCCTAGCAGAAACAGTGTAATGACTTTGTGATCTTATGAATACTTGCTTTTAAGACCAGGGCCATCCATTCAACTGTCGTTGTGCCTGCAGTGGTACTAGGCACAACACCAAAAAGGTCTACAGTTAAGGAAATGTCAAATTTCCTCAGATTTGTCTTTGAAGGAAACACTAGAAATATTATAAATCAGCTTGGAACGGCCATTAAAGACCTTCAGTACAACAAAGACAATTGTGCCATAAAGGGCAAGCGGTAAAGAGAACTGGAAGAAATACTGGAGAAAGGGAAGAAACAAGAACACTCTTGTTTATTCGGAAGGAAAGAGGGAAAAAAAAAAAAAAAAAAAAAGGGCATTGAAGTACAAACACAAGCTGTGTGCCTGCATGGCTTTCATCTCATGGCTTTACAAATCTTGGCGTGAGGAAGGAAGTCTTTCAGGGCTGTGGTCCCCAGGGGCAGCCCTCTCTGGAGATGCAGGCCTTCGGGGGATGTAGAAATGGGCCTGTATCCACTGCTGCCAACCCAAGGGCCTTTTGAGCAATTTAAGCGCCTTTTTTAGGGCTGAAACACAGATCCCGGGAGCGCCTTTTGTGGCACTGCTCAACCTGTGCCACACAGGGGTTGAGGCTCTGGTGTCACGCAAGGCCTGCCCTGAGGTCTCAGCGCCTGAACCCACAGCCATAAAGGTCAGAATCAAGATTTTATTAAACGTGTAACTACTTTATTAAATATGGTTGTGGAACACGCTGCGGGCAGGAGCACGGGAGCGAAGACACTGTGCTAGTGAGGAGAACGGCACCCCTGCCCAGAAATACTGTGTGACTGGGAGAAGTGTGTTTTATTTGACGCCCAAACGGGACTAACGCAGAAAAGGGGCCGTTGCAGGCGACCAGGTACGGCTGCAGCGAGCCCAGCCCCGAGGCCCCCGGGCGCGTCCCACAGGCCGGCCCCGGAGCCCCTCAGCCCCCTCAGCCCTCGCTGGGCGGGAACCCCCCGGCACCGCCCCGCGCATGCGCCGCGCCCCTCCCAATCCTCGCGAGCCTTCCCTCCGCGCCTCTCCCCGCCCCGCCCCGCGGCAGGCGAGGGGAGGGGCCCTCCTGAGCCCCGCCCCTCCCTCTCGCCCCGCCCCTCGGCCTTCCTGCTGATTGCTTTGGTTAAAGGGCCCGCTCTCGCGTTTTTTCCCCCCTGGGCGGTGGGGCTGGGGGGGGGAGTGCGGCGCAGGGAACCGGGGCGGCGGCAGCGGCCCGCGGGGGCGGCGGGGCTGAACCGAGGCGAGGCGGGCTCCGCACACGGGCCGGGAGCCGGAGGAAGGTCGGAGCTCGGCGGCGCCGCCAACTTCCCCGCCCGCCCGCGTGGCTTTGTGCGCGGCCGGCGGGCGGAGCTGCGGGGCTCGGGCGGGGCGCGGGGAGTCCCGCTCGGGCCGGTAACTTCCCGCGGCTCGGCTCGGCTCGGCTCGGCACGGCCCGGCCGCCGCTGGGGCCGCGCGATGGGCAGCGGCGGCGGCGGCCGGCGGAGGGCGGCGGGAGCCGGGGCCACCTGCCCCGAGCCCCGCTGCTGAGCCGGGAGCCGGGCACCGCGGCCTCCGCCCTCTGGTCCCGCCGCCGCGATGAGCGCGGCCGTGGAGCCCCGGGCCAAGCAGGCGCTGCGGAAGAAGCCGGCGGAGAGGACGGCGGAGGTGAGCGAGCCGCGGAGCCGCCCCCCGGGCCGGTGCACACCTGCGGGGCACGGAGCGGGGCCGTGTCCCCCCTATCCCCCCCCCCCCCCCCCCGCGTTGCTTTCCCCGGGCACCGGCAGCGCCCCGGGGGATGAGCCCGGGGGGGGGGGGGGGGGGCTCCGGGGTCCGGGGGGGGTTGGCGGGTCTGGGGGCGGTGTGAGAAATTGCCTTCCTCGGCGTGGTTTTGCGATGTGTGCAGGAATTGGGGGTGTGAAGTGCTCCGCGGGATGGCCCTTTGGGGCGGGGAGGCGTCTGTTGCCCCGTGGTGCTGGTGGGAGAGCAGGGCACCCGGCCCTACAGACCCGGGGCAGAGCCCCTTGGGCACCCCCTTGTGGGATGGGGACCCCCGCAGCACCCCTTTCCTTGGGACACCTGATAGTTCTTGCTCGGGTGTCTGCTCCCTACATTAATGATGAGAGCGCTCTTCCGCGCCTGCCTCTCTTCTTTCTGTCTTATTCCTATCAGCCCGCTCTTGCCCCAGACCTCTTCTCCCCATTGCTCGGCTCTGCGCCTCCCCCGGCAGCGTTCCCCTCACTGCATGGCTTGTGCCTGTTCCCCCTCCGTCCGCCGTGACCCGGCACCGGGTGGCTCGGCCGGCGTGGCCGCAGGTTGCTGCTGCTGCTCCCTGTGTCCAGGCCTCCTGGCTGGGAAGGATTTTTTTTGTGATAGGCATCCCTGATTTTCCACTCGAACAATTGTCGTGGTATTCTGTAGAAATGCCGCCTTCTTTGGGTTAAAACTGCCTTAAAATACAAGTTTCGCGTAGCCGTGTAACTTTGAGCTGCCAGATACCGCAGTGTCCAGCGCCTTGGTGCTGTGCTCGGGGCTCGCGTGGCTTTGTGCGGGTCCCCCTGGGCTCTGACACCAGAGGTGTGTGCAGGTCTGAATTTGCTGAGGTATCTCAATTGGGGAAATCCTAGAAAAATAAAAGCCCTTTGCTAATCTGACTAATAGCACCTCTAAAAATGATTTAAAAAATCTTAATTCCCTCGCTAATCTGGCCCCTTTTTTTGGCAGGCACTTAGAGACACTAACCAGCGAGCCTACTCGTGATTAAAGTTAAACACGTACTTAAAACTTGGCAGGGCTGGGGCCTCTGCTCTTGCTGCCTGTTGCTGAGCGGGTAATTACAGTCCCATCGCTTCTGTTTTCTTGGGGTACTTTCGGTTTACATGGGTTTAGAAACTCCCCTGGTCCCAAGGAAAGCTTTTCCCTTTGGGTCTGGGAGTCCCTCTGCGGGCACAGGGCGCTGCCCGACCCCGCTGCCGCCTTGCTGGGTGCGATGGCAGATGGGTACGGGGCGATAAGGGAACCAGAGGAAGCAATTGCAACAGTATTTTATTTTATTTTTTTTTAAATTTTACTTCTCAAGTTGTGCCGCGCACCCTGACCTGTCGCTTCCTCCTGGAGGCACGCAGAGCCGGTGCGGGCCTGGCAGGGGTGCGCCAGGCGGTGACTCCTGCCTGGAAGCATCCCGCGGCGCGCGGGCAAAGAGCCTGACTTCGCCTCTCCCTCCTCCTCCTCCCGGGGAGAGGTATCATCAGCGCCTCCCACGTGAATTCAGCTGTGAATTCAGCTGCGTGGGGCTGCCCCTGTCCTTCCACCCCCTTGTTGTACAGGGGGAAAAAATAATTCCCAAACCGTAGCTGAGATGTTACGGCGAACCAAAGCTCCTGGTCTGGATGAGTTCCAGTCACTTGTAGTCCCTCTCTGCTCCCCCCCTCTGTCTCTGCCCCTGCCGTTTATAGGAGCAGCTCACCTGGGTGTTACAAATTACAGGGTTGGGGCGGCACTGATTAGTAGCGTGGTCTGGTGCTTCCTAACTATCAGCTCTGTGGCAGTCTCTGGAGAAATACAGGTAAATAATACCCTTGTCAATTTTCGCTTGTGAGTGGTGTGATTATGGATGTGACTGTGATTTTTAGGACTCTTTCTTGACAAAGTGTTTTAATTTGTAAGCACTAAGGAGCTAAGCAGGGAGATATTAAAATATTTTAATAACTTGCTTATTTTGGAGCATTATCTAGATGGCTTGCTTAAGTACAAAATTTTAATTCTTGCTGCTATAAATATTTTTGTTTGGAAAATCTCTGTTAGGGCAAGTTTTCAGTGTTGTGGTAACATTCCGATGTTTGTTAATTGTTAAAGTGGGTAATTTATGCATATTAGACATGTACACACTTGATTTTTTTCTTTGGTAGCTGTTGCTCAGATACTTGGTGTGCTCTAATTGTTAATTTCTTGGGGAGGGATTTTGAACTCCTGGAGGTTAGCTAGCATTGAATAATACAATACATCTGTATGTAATGGCTATTCTGTTACTCTATTTAGTAACTTTTTTTGGTATTACCTAAATCTGGGAAATCTATGAGCAGCTTCCCCCTCTCCTGGCTCACTGTAAACTCATATAGGTGCGTGGTGCGAGCTGGCTGTGCTCGTGGAAAGTCTTTTAAAGTGTTTGCTTGTAGGCTGATAGCTGTGTGCATGTGAGATTGGCTGCCCAGGATTCCAGTCCCACGTTTCGAAAACGTGTCATTCAGAGGTTACAAAGAACCGGCTGTGACAGCGTGCTGAGGCTGCCTACCAGCCTGTCTGTCTCGAGGGTTCAGCCTCAAAGCGCAGAACATGCGGGGATTGTGCCAGATGATGGTTTTGATACCAGATTATCCCAACAAATAATCCTTCAGCGCGCACTGTCCTGTCAGATAGAGGAAACTTTTTTGCTAGTTGAATGCTTGTTCACTTAAAAAAAAAAAAAAAAAAAAAAAAATTCAGCGACAACAAAAAACTTGTTTAATGTTTGAATACCTGCATTTGTCTTCCAGGGTTATGCTGATGTCTGTGTGGTGTTAAATGTGGGAGTACTTACACATGTAGATCCTCTCGATCTTGCAGGCTGGGAATTTGGGATTTGTGTACTTCCATGCGCGGCTTTAGCTTTGTCTTGTACATCTTTGTGCCTGTTCCTTATGTCACAAGTGGGGATATTAAATTAGTAATTTGGGAGTATTTTAATAGAAGGAAATTGTTTGTTCAAAGCAGTAGGAGGGAAAGACAAATGTTTATGCCACCATGTGTGCTCTCTCATTAAAGGTTTAATTTTTCGAGGCCCAGAATTGCTTATCTGATCCGTACAAAGGCTGTGATGTTAGTCTGCTGGGGAGTGGTTTAATGCCTACAGCAGATAAGGTCTCCAAGGCTGATAGGGCAAAATAGCAAATACTTATGCTCCTTTTTTTTTCCTTTAACTCCTGTGAGCATGCTGTCTTCATCTTTATTGGAACCCTTTCCCAATGTCATCTCCTCTCAGTTCTTCATGACTTTGTTCTAGGCAATATTACCTATCCGTGGTGAAAAAGCTTTGCTTTTACTGGACTTCAAAGAGTTAGCTTATTTTTATACTGTAAGCTCTCGTATTTTCCTAACTTTGTACTATGTCTTGTTTCAGCAATTCTCGATTAATGTTAATTCAACTTTATTTGGCAATACTAACTCCTCCTCCTCTTCCTGTTCCCTCTTTATTAATACAGTGGAAAGGGAAAGAAACTAATTTGCACAATTGTGTCATAACGGAGTCTGCTTTTTGGAGTGTGTATGTGATGCTTCTTGATCTCTTATAAATAGAGAAATATATCCGCATGAATCTAAATCATGCGCAAATAGTACATTGATGGGCATTATAAAATGGTTGTAATAAATAAAATAAATTATTGCTGACAGCGTAACAAAGGCACTCTTGTACTGTAGCACAGCTGAGCCAAACAGAGGAGAACATCTGCTTCTTGTTTCCAGAAATAACTGGTATTTTGAAGTGTTTTTTCATCCTTTTTAATAATTTTCTGTAAACTCAGTAGGTGAAATGGGATTAGCCTTTGTTAAAATTCATTGTTTCTGCAGTTCACACTGAGCTTTTAGCATTGTAATGTAACAACAGTGTTGTTTTTGAATAGCCATTTAACGTAATCAGAATTGTAGACTCTCTGCAAAATCTAGATGCTTGCAATTATCTTAAACCCAAAAAGAGATTTGAATTAAATGAAGTTGCAGATGCTGCTTTGTATTTAATAAAAATTCCTTACTGTTAGGATGTGGGCCTCCAAAACTGGGAAAGAGTAATGATGGAAACCTGACTCCTGCTGTAATTTTCTACTACCTAACCTCTGTCTTACATTTTCTTTCTCATTTTTTGTTAGTGATATGTTCTTTTGTAGCTGGTGCTTTCTAAAACTTTGTCATCCAAGTAGCAATTTCAGAGCTCAAACTGAAGAAGACCAATAGTTACCCAGTGTAAAATATTGGAGTTTTTTCTGTGGCTCTGTTTTTGGTGCATTTTTAAGAGGGACTCCCAGCCTGTGCATCAAGAATTGACCTGTGCTATGTTACCTCTGTCACTTACCTTGCAGAGACCTGGTGTACTCTTGGCATGTGACTGTGTGTGGAAGTTGGAAGAAACCTCTAAAATGAACACGGTTATCTCTGGGTCAGGAAGGAGATTGCGAACGCATACGGATATGCCTGTAGTTAACTACTAATAAATTCCTGGCTGGCGAGTTCTGTACCACATGCAGATTGCCTTTCTGTACTCATACGACAACAATTATTATTTACAGTTACAAGAACATAAAGCCTTGTAATATAATTATGAGTACTTTACAGGCAGCCTTGTGAAGGTGACAGATACAGTTTTGATTTTCTAGTCACACAGAGTGAAAATAAACACACAAAAATAACTTATTTCATCAGCCAAACTGTTGAGTAGCTGCAGCTTAAGAGAGACTTGAGAGTGCTTCACCCCGGCCCTGGGCTCTGCCTAGGTGACACCAGATTTTTCTTTGGGTTTATGTCACTTATTTAAAGTTCAGAGCAGTCATACCTGAGAAGTGACACTGTGGATATCATGTTGGCGACAGATGGATCTTAAGACTGAGGTTTTCCTCACAAGAAGAGTGCAGTTTCCTAGTTCATGAAGCAGGTCCTGACGTTCTTTATTACTTTAATGAAATGGCAATAAACCTCTCTTCCTCCTTAACTTCCTTGCTGTGTAGTTTTCGGCTGAAAGTAAAATAAAAATGCAGTTTTTTTTCCAGGCTGCTCATTAAATGAACACGGTTAAGCTCATAATAAATGCAGCACTGACAGTCCTGCAGACTGTGCATAGCCCAGTAACACTGCCTCGGAGCTTTGGGAGACCTGGGTCTTAGCCACCAGCTCCGTGTGTTAGGAAGTTGCACCTTGACATCCGAGTTGATCAAGAATGATGTTCTTTGATGGACCCTGCTCAGGCCTTTATTCCAAAAATTCACACAGACCAGCTGATGCAGGTATGCCAGTAGTCAGACGTGCAGGTGATGCGTGGTGTCCCCCCTTCCAGGGACTGGCAAGGAACAATCTCTCTTGTGGATAATTAAAATTAACCCTGCATTGTTAATCTGTCGTGGCTGAGCGTAGGACTGACTTGGAATTCACCAGAATGGAAAGCAAAGTCTTACTTAAATTTAGGGGAATTCTTCTGTGTTTCTTCAGTTGTTTTCCTCACTTGGGATGTACAGTTGGTTTGTCTGCTTCTTGGCCAGAAGTGCTTCTAAATCTGACATATGTTTCAATACCCAAATAATTCAGATTATCACTAGCTGGAACTTCAAGTATGACACACTTTCTGAAGCTGAAATCAGTCCTAAATTAGTTGCACTTAAATAAAATCCATCTGTTGTTTCAAGTGAACCGAAGTACAATATTGGAGCATCTACCAGTTTTTAACCAAATGTCAATATGTGTAAATACTCAGCTGTAAGAGGTTGAATGTCTCTTAGGGTTTTTGTTTATTTTTGACAATTTTTTGAGCTTATTTTTGTTGCTCGTTCAGCAGCAAGACTGAAGCGTTGCTCATATTAGTCTTTTGATTATTTGTCTCAGACACAAATAACACCACACTGAGCTTTGGACAAAGCGCCGTCGGTGTTCGCAGAGGAGGGCTTCTTGTTTGGGAGCTGTGCAGATGTCTGTTGGCAGTACCTGCGCAGGAACTGCACTTCTGCTTTGCAGAAATAAATATTTTTTCCAGCGTTCTTAACAGTTAAGGCCTGTTGAGTTGGGTCAAATTTAGGTTCGAGGTTCCAGCCAAATAGATCATTTTTCAGGATTCTGTTTTAGGGCTGAGTATATACAGTGGCTTTACTGAAGTGTCATTATAGCATTAATGAATAGATGCTGCTTAAATTTAGACTTTGTCCAACAAAGTTCCCGTGTTCAAAGAACTTAATATTAAACAAGTAAGTAATGTGAAGGTTTGTTGGGTGGTGAATTTCTTGTGTTTAGCGTCAGTTTCCGTATTAACCCATCTTGTGGGTGAGGGTGTAGAAAACTGTCCTGGAGAAGAATACTAGGGCAGGAGTGAAAGGAATAAACAAACTCGGATGGAAACTTTGATTTGTAAACTGCTCTGAAGCAGGTGTGTGAGTTCTTGATTAGTTATTTTCACAACAATTTTACAATTTTATGAACCAAAATTGCTTTAAAAGGTGTGCATGGGGGGAAGCGTGTTATCCAGAATAGAACTGCCTGTTTTTATTTTCATCTCTCAAGCTGGGTGAAATGCTAGAGAAGGTAAACCTGTAATAAAAACTTGGAAAAGCAGATCCACCTGAACGTTTGTTATCAGCACCACCTTGGGTGATGAATAACCTGGGAACGCTCTTGTGTCCTCCCGTCGGAGGCTGGGACCTGGCAGGAGGCCCTGTCGGGGCGTTCTCAGCTCTCGGGTGCTTACGTGGGGTTTGTGGCCGTCGGTGTGCTCCTGGAAGTGCCGTGGCTGTCGGCGTGGTGTGACGCATCGGCCCTGACTGCGGTCACGCCGATTTCCAAAGAGTTTCCTGTACGTTGAAGGGCTGTGTGGTGCCACCTTCCCTGCTGTGCAGAGTCTTTGGCTGCTCGGACCTGACTTGCTGAGCCCAGCCCTTGTGCATGGATCTTGCTGATTTGTAACTGCTGCTTTTCCCAATCCAGAGCATCTCCACCTCTGGCCTGGTAAGCGTGGAAGGGCACAGATGTTGCTTCTGTGTTGGGTGATGCTTTTGGGTTTTGCCTGCAGAATTTGAAGGGTTATGTAGCCTAAGTCAGCTCCTTGGCGCTTCCTTCCAACCCGTTTCAGCCTGCTCAGTGGTCAGCCAGAACCAGTTGGGTTTGCTGCTTAGCGCTGGGTTCCTGACTGCTGCCCATGTGCCGTGACTCATGTGAATTCCTGCATGGAATGGGAAGGCTGCTGTAGGGAGCATGTATGTGTTCAAGGGGAGATCAAATTACAGCTCCCTAATAACTCTGCGGACAATGGCTCATGAGTGTCAGCATTGTTTGCAGACTGCTCAGGGTTTGTGCTCGGTGAGTCAGGGAGTTACACATGACAAGGTGAAAAGCCTCTTCTCTGTCCTTGTTTGTCTCCTGGACATAATTTCCAGCTCTGATTTGTGGAAATGAGCTGCTGAGTAAGAGTGTGGTCCTGGTACCAGCGAAAGGGTGTCTTCGAGCGTTGGCTTGTGTCTCGGCTCAGCTCTCTGCCTGAGGTGGAGCCATGAGGCTGAGCAGTGGTGTTGGTAAGGCCAGAGAGCGCAGACTGCTTGTTGCCAGTTGGGCTTGTGGCTTCCAGCATCCCTCGTGTCCAAAACTTGATGGAATTGTGGAGTCTGAACATCCTGGTCAAGTGTAACGAGAACACAATTATTTGTCTTGCGTGTAGTTATACAAAAACATGACTGGCTACGGCCTCACCTTCCTGTGCTCCTGCTTGTTGGGATTCATTTGGAGGACGCAAGGCCACAACAAAAGCAGTAAGGAAAACGTTCCGGCTTTGTAATCAGTGACTTTGTGCAACTGTGCCACGTACGTACAGGCAGGTACCTATCACATGCCATGTGTATGGCTTTTAGGTACCTTTTCAGGAATATGGATGTAAAACAAGGATTTTAAAGGAAATTATGTTTTAGCCTGCTCTTGCAGCAGGTGTGACTGTGTGGCAGGAGGAAGGATGGTGGCTGTGGGCATGGGCTGTGCTCCAGCCCTCAGGGGCATTGCTGAGCCCTGCAGGGCCGGCTGTGGAAACCTCCCTCGGCCTAGCAGCAATGCTCCTGAGTGCTTTGTGTCAAGCCTTAACGTGCCCGTATCTGGCACCTGTAGGGACAGATTTGTCTGAAAGTCCTATACCACATGTGATTTGATCTCTTTTTGTTGTTGCCATATTTTTTAAGCCCTACATTCTGTTACCATCCGAATACAGGGAGATACTTTAGCTCCACTTCATTAGCATTGTGCCTGTTGATTCAGTGCTGGTTGTTGGTTAAAGGAATTTGAGAAACTGGTGTGGGTGTTGGTAAGAATACTTAATTAAATATCTCCAGAATACATCAAGCTCTCACTCTTCCTGTGAAACGACTTGCGGAGCACTAAGTCTTCCCTCTCGTCCTTCACTCCTCTTCCCTTCACCCTCTTATGTTCTGATGCACATCCGTCCGATTCTTTTTGTTTATTTTTTGTTCCAAGAAGCTGGCTTTTGAAGGCCCTCTCAGTGGTTCTGGGGTTTTCTGGCTTCACGGTATAGTTGTCAGCACGGCTTTTGTGACTGGGAGGTTACTGTAAAACAGAACCTCACTGTTTTCACAGCGTGATTGTCGGAGCGTGCTGGAAGCTCACGCAGAGAATATTTGTGGATCTTTTTCAAGCTGTTGGCCAAAGTGACAATTTGGATCCCAAAACTCCTGACTGCGAAGAACAGAGATGACAGCAGCTTGCTTTGTGATCGTCTTCACAGCAAACAGGGATTTGGGGGCTCAACAGACGTGATTTTGCAGACTAGGTCAGAAGTCATTATTGATTAAAAATATCGCAAGGCCCATTTCTCTAAGCTATGATGATAGGATGGCTGTAAACGTAGCTTGTAGGAGGTTGAAAATGACTCTCTCTTTCTGAATATTGCTGTCTGAAGGCTTGTGATGATGGGGCTCTCTTGCCGGTGAGTGGGCAGCAGTACGTCTTTGGCTGCCGATCTGAGGCCAGGCCAGTGACCAGGTAACCTGGTGCCTGTAAATTCCCAGCAGGAAGCTCCTCTTGGTTCTTTTTGGAAGGTAATACGACTTCTACATCATCCAAACCTTAAGCATTGCTAAAGGAGCAAACGAAGCTAGAGTGCATCAGGGCGGCTCAGTTTCCCAGTGATTTCCCAGGGAGCACTGGAAGTGGTGTTGCCCTAAGATTACTTTTCCTATCCTTGCTTCCAGTCACTGTTCCTGAAAAACTGGTTTTTCATTTCTAATGGCAGCTATGACAGCTCTGGGAGTGAAACCAGAAATTATCACGCAGTCCTGGAATTCTTTCTTGAACTTACTTCCTTTAATGCCTATCTTTCCCCATGCTGTGGGGTTATGTACTTGATTACAGCTGCAGAGTAATAATTCAACAAAAAGCTGGCAGTGATGGATTTAAATTTGGGTGTGTAATGTAACGTTTTTCTAAAAAGAAAAATAAAAATAATTTCTATTGTATTACCTGAATTCAAACAATGAATTTTAGGGACTTTGGAGTAGGGCGTGTTTTACAAAATTGTTCATCTGAGCTAAAAGACAAGCCCAGTTGCCTCATGATTAACCTTGCAATAGGAACTCCTTGGAGATGCTGGAATAGTAAGGAAGGGCGAGAAAAGGGTGTGGAAGGAGGTGGGAAAGAACTGCAAGTACTGTTGGCATTCAGAGAAGTTGCCAAATGGAAGAAAAATACATTTCTGTTCTGCTTTTGTTCTCTAAAAATGCAAAGGGTGGAGGGCAAGCAGTCAAGATGTGTAGGTGTTTAATTCCTTGTAGAGACAGTATTAAAGCCCTAAAATACCATACTAAATACAAGTCATCATAAAAAAATATATAATTATCTTTTTAAAAACAATCTCTTCAAGTAGTATACCAAAACTTACTTTGTGTAGGCTTTACAGAGGAGCCTTTCCATAATACTTGTAGGAGAATTAGTTTTGCCAAAATCACTTTATATAAGGACATCTGGGTGTCTGTAGCACAAATAAAGAATGAGATGATAATACTCGGTCCTAAAGAACTTGGATGTGTGCTGTTGGCGGATGCTGGGGTGAAAGTGGCCAGGCGTAGTCCACTTGTGCCCAGGCACTTTTTTTGAGGAGGGGAAGGAGAGAAGCCAAATATCTTCAGGCAGTTGTCCAAGCAGCCATGGGTGCTGCTGTTTCAAGCACAGATAATGCTCATAGTGCCAGCTAATAACGCTGCATGCAAGTGTGCTTGTACTCACATACTAAGAGTGCAAAGAGCTGGTAATGGCCAGGTGGAAACGAGTCTCTTGGCATTAAGAGGTGGCTCGTGGTGGTCTTGTCAATGGCGAAGAAGCCGAATGCTCTCGGGGGCCGTACGTTCCGAGTAAGCTTCTAGTTTAAAGAGTTTCTCTTCCCACCCTCTAAAGCACGTGCAAAAATTTGTTTTCATTGGGAAGTATATTAAAGAACTGATCTATAAAGGATGTCAGGAATGCTGATGTCCTTTCTTGTAAGAGGCTGGTCGTTGCCATAACAGTGTTTTGCTAATGTTAGCGTTGCCAGACAAGCTATTTTCTAAAACTAGGAGGTCTTCTTGTTCCAATGACCTCAGGCTTAAAATACAGAGGGTTTTCCTTTTGTTTGATGAAACTGATACACCCTTCTTCCCCTTTTGATGATTTCAATGCAGTATTTTGGAAATACCCTTAATTCAAGGAAGCATGCAGAAATTATTTAGCGTTCTGCATCTGGTTTCTCTAGGTTCCTTAGCTCTGCTAATTATTAGTTATCTTTTAGCTTGTCAAGAGTGTCTAGAAAATTCTCGCAGAATAGGGGGAAAAAACACCATAACAAAGGGATTCTCTTTGTTTATAATCTTTTTGTGCCCGATTAAAGCGTTGACATTTAAACAATCCAGTTCTCCAAAGACTGATGAATACTGAGCCTCAAACGTTGGTCCTTTTGGTCTGAAGGGAAAGAGTTCTTACGTTGTGTTGCGTTGCAGGCCTGCAGAAATTGGCTTTTTGGTCAGATGTGAATTTCTACAAAGAAAGAGTTCCAGAGCTGTCATAATACTTTTCACCCAGACAATTTGCGTTTATGAGAGCTGGGGAGTGAGGTCTGCCCATGCAACGTGTTGTGTGTTTAGAGTTAAAAGGTCTTGGGATTGCATCGGCTGCTGAACGTTGACTCTGGGAGGATTTTTATGCCCTTGTCACAAAGGGCTGTGCTTGTCCATGGCTGCTCGATATTGTGGGTTATCTGGGGATGATATTTACTGGGTTATTTTCAGGGTTCTGTGTGTCATTACCAAGCCTAGCGGTAGACTGCCGTGATTTGGCAAAGTAGAAGTGGTTTTTCCAACTCGTTGCAGAAGGAGTTTCTGTTCCTGTTTCCCATTTGCAGTAGGAAGGAAGCTGGCAGCCCTAGGTTAGACTACTGACCTCCTGTCCAGTAAACTCTGCTTCCATTTGTGTTGGGCAGTAATGCTTCCTTCAGCAAACTCTTTTGTAGATAACGTAACGCTACATGTGACTCACAAGGTGGCTGGTGGAGGCTTCAGACTGTGCTGAACTGATGCATGCCATGGTCTGTTGGTGCTGAAAGAGATGGTCCTTCTCTGCCCCGCACGCTGCTGCTCCTTCGGCAGCCCAGGTTTGCTGGCTAACACAACTGAAAGCTGCTCGCCGTCCTGGTGGGTGAGTTTTCTGCCCACTTACGGGGCACTTACGGGTAAACGGGGTCACTGACAGTGCTGCTCTAGAGGAGGAAATGGGAAAATACGACGAGAGTGAGCTGAGGTGGGATTAGTAGGCTTGCCCTTTAGCATGACAGTGACCCGTAAACACCATTTCAACCATACTCTGATTTCCTTAGTTATTCCTGGGTCCATCTCACATGAGAGATCTCTGCCATAGCCAAGGCTTTGTTATGAGCTTAGAGTCTGAATTTTCAGGTGCTGTGAGGTGTAGGGGCTTATTAACAAAGTAAGAGCTGCATGGAAGTGTTTTTTTGAGATAGGAACATTCAGACAGCTAAATTATCACACTTACTTTCTCAGTAGTATGTGTCACTGTGATATCAAGTACTTGGCCAGTAATTATTTTGTCTCTGAGACTTAGGTCAGTAATTATTATTTTTAAATCTCTATTCGTCATCCAGCTATATCAGGATTTTGGAAGAACACACTCTTACGTCTGTCTGCTACCTGAACCTTTTTCTATGTGAGATTTCCCTGTGCTTTGGTGTCCTGTGAATTAATTGCATTGTGCCTTGCCTCCCTAAAACAGGAGTTTTAATTGCATTTTTTTTAGCTTTCATAACAAAACAAACAAACAAAACTTAAAAAAAAAAAACAAACACATAAACGTACAAGCTAAAGCTTTAAGCTGTAGGAGAAGATATGTTTTTGGATCACTGCTCTACCTATAAAATTGAGGCTTCTGAGACAGAAGCAACAGTGTAAGTACGTAACACCATCTGCCCAGAAAACCTCACTTGTGGAACTTGGCCGTCTGTCTGTAACTTCTTTTTCCTTTATACAAGACAGCATTATGTCAGCGAGCACTGCCCAAGGAAAGGGAGGCTGCTCAAATTTCTGGGTCCTTGTGCTGTGAATTTTTAGAAGCCTCGTTTAGTCCTCGGTCCAGGAACGTGTACACCTGAATTAAAGGCACAATAGTCCTTGCTAATTGATGGGCGATCTCTGTACGGATGTTCAGGGGCACAGTCCAGCTGGTGTGACTGCTGGGGAGCATTTCTTAGCTGGCGTGTCTGTGCTAGCCTCCCGGCAGGCTGTCTCCTGTGCCATGGGGCTGCTCTCATGGGTGGAGCTCACAGCTCAGCAGGGCTGTGTTGTTTTTCTTTTTTTTTTTTTTTTTTCCCCTGTATGCATTGGCTAGAGGGGGATTTACGGAGTGCAGCAGACCTACAGCAAACAGCTCGGGCTCTGTGGTGCTGCACAACCACAGCTGGTCACAACCATGTCCTTAACAACAGCTGAAAGCTTCCCCTCTGCCTCGCTTGGGTCTCGCACATGCTGCAACTGTGGCTACGTGGGATGTGGAGGTGGCAGAGTTCAGCGTTCAGTGTTGTGACCAGTAACGCTGCTTTGATTTCTTTTCCCAAGCTCTAGCCAAGCATTTTGCAGCTATGAGTGCTTGTGTGACCAAGAGGAGCGCTGCAGGTGACAGGTTTGTTGGTCATCCTGGCAGGCACGGGGTGCCCTAGGAAGCACTGCTGTGGGCCAGCTGCTCGAGCACGGTAACGAAATGCTCCCCAGGAAGACTTGTGCCTGACTTTCAGTAGTATTGAATATATAAAATGTCTGACCTACAATAAGGGTCCTTCTGTTTCTTTTGGAGGTGAGAGGGAAAGCAGGATGCGTTCTCCTCTTCTGCTGTCACGAGCATGACTGTTCAATTATCATCGTGTTGTAATCTCTTAGCTGCTGCTTCCAGCTTTGCTTTTCATCGCCCCGCACCTAACTTCTCCAGGGTGCGCCGATGAGTCAAAGGTCTGGGTCCTAAATTAATGCACTGCGCTGCTGCTTAGAAACCTGCTTGGTGCTCACGTTAAGCTAGCGCTGGGTATATTTTAATCTTTAGCGAATAATGGCAGTTTTGCAAACAGAAGGCATCTTTTTAGCACTGTGTTGAGATACTGAGGTGTTTAAAGGTGGGTTTTGAGGTGATACTAAAGGTGGGTTTATTACACCTCCATAGGTATTCACTTTGTATGCATAAATGATCAATTGTAATTACCAGGGAAGATACCTCTACCTCTGATAATTGTATTCATTTGGTTTCAAACTTAAAACTTGATGTAGATACGTGAGTATCACCTCAGTTTGGATCCTTAAGCTCCTTTGTGGTTTCTGACCCGGGTATTGCTGAGAAACCACAAAAGCAGATCCTATAGCAGTGTCTCAGAGTCAGTTTTGAGAGTTTTGCTGTGGTGGCTTGCGTTGAGGTGTAGCAGCTGGGGAAGTCTGGTGGATTTTTTTTTTTTTTGCTACAGGCAAAGGTGCCAAGAGCTACTGACTGCACTCTTTGGTTTGGTGAAGGGCGTGTGTGTGTGTATCTGCCAATACATGCATACACATACACAGGTGTTAGCACTTCTGTGTAAGTGAGAGGAAGCTGTAGTTGTAGCAGTACTAGAATTTAGTTGTAGGGATCTGCATTCAGGTAACTTACAGCTTCTCGAAGGGACGGATTGCTGAGAATTGCAGCAGCTTTCCTGGACTGCTGCGTTGGGCACTGCCTGGTGTGCCCTTGTACCGGGACCGAGGAGGAGTTGCTGCTAAACATCTTAAAAACATCTTAATGTTGTCCTCTTCAGGAGTTCTTTCGTTGTTCCTGATGGTAGTACTATGGGAATAAAGGAGCTGGAGTTCGATCATTCTTTTTATTCCTCCGGTGGTTTTGTTGAAAGAAGGTTGTAGGAGAGTTTCAGTTTTCATGTGATATTTTATTCTGCAATTATATTCTTCTCAGTCTCATGTTTGTTTTTTTTTTAAAACAACTTGCTGGTGTGTTATATTTGATGCTGAATGAAAACAAAGTATTTTAGTCAGAACCAGCGTGGTGAATTTAATATTTTACTGTTGCACACAACTGTTTTGAGACAGTTCCTAGGGCTGTATTCATCTCCATTACCTACATCTGCGAGGGTGACTCAGGCTGCTATTGGTAAGAGATCTTATTCTGACTTCAGTGTTATTTATTAAGCAAGACTTAATTTCCTGACAGACATGATCTTTGCTTGCTTTTGCAAAGAAATATGAAATGATATATTGCAAAATGATAAAGGTGCCATTGTAAAAACTGCGGAGTGTTCTTATCCATTTGTATAAAAATCCTAGGATTAATACAGTGGAGACAAGCAGCAGTAAAATATTGTTCTGTCTGTTAGTCTTCCTATGTGCTTGAGATACCTGTTGAATGGAGCTTAGCTATGGAAATTTGCTGGTGATGTTTGCTGCCGAGGTCCCGTCCAACAGGGAGGAAGGGAGCCAAGAGCAATGCTGTGCTGCACGAGCACGGCCGCGTGCATGCCCCCAGCCCAGATTCTCACAGGAGCGAGCTGCACGCAGACGTATTCCCGAGTCGTCGGGACTGTCAGCATGGAATCGACCTTTGGATTTCATCCTCCACCTCCTTTCTCATCTTCCCCAGGCTTCCGTGCCAAACTTCTTGTGAGAATCAACTTTCTCCTTTCCCTACCCGATTCTTTCCTTTTTCTTAAAAGGAAAAAGGAGATTTTTAGGTGCTGGAACTTTTTTTTTTTTTACCTCCTCCTCTTAAAGGAGTAGGGAATGTCTGTGTGAACCAGGTGAGCTGATGTCCTTGGAATTAAGACAAAAAAGGTTTAACCCAAGCACTGTTACTTGGGGGATGCTTGCCCTCTGGCAGGGAGGTTGTGGATCCCGACACGTAGTTAGCTGCTCACCTAGTGGGGCGTTGATTGAAGCCTGAAATTGCTTGTTTTGCTTTGCTGATTTTGTGCTGCTCTTAGGGTCTTTGAGCTCTTAGTCAAAAACGCTTGATAGAAAAATCTGCTGTTTGATATATGTGAGCATCGCGACTACTTCTGGATCTCCCGAGCTTCCCATCTTATTGAACTGTGAGCTTTGTTCTCAAGGCAGCTTGCTCTTGGTTTTCTAGTATCAACACATAAATCTGCAAGATGTATTAAAACTGAAGTAATGAGCGTCTGGGAACTTTATGGTAATGCTTTTCTTAAAGGTAGTTTTTCATAACTGTACTTTTGTTCTGAGCCACGATAAGGGCTGAATGCGCTTCAGATATTCAAAGCGCTCCGCAAGCTGCTGGCTTTGAAGCGCTGGCGTTTGATGTTCCCGTCTCTCCAGTTTGGGGCCTTTGGTATTTGCTCTGAAAAATCCAAAGGAAGTTTTTTTTCTGGGGCAAAGTCAGGGCTCCAGAAATGCTGACTCAGTGTGATGAAACAGCAGTAAAAATAATAATAAAAGAGAAATTCCCTCCCTCGTTCCTTCGAGTGTTTGTCTTTCTACCAGAGTCTTATATCAACACAGTCCAGGGTCCTTAGGTGGAGGGTGTTTATCTGCGTTGGGTGTGGGAGCTATTGGGAGCAGAGAAACTTTTTGTTTTATTTTCATGTAGGAGTACTTTGCTTTTTTTTTCCTCTCCTGGAAATATGTTGTTGAATGGAGGTACTTCGAGTCTATAAATAAACTGTAATAGTGGGTTTAGGGCCTCTGTTCTCAAACCAGATCTGGCCTTTTCAACTTTTATTGAGGATACTTCTATTCCTGGGGGTGAAATGTAGTTCTGAAGTCTGTGCCTGTAGCCATGTGTGCATGCTATAAGGAAATGCATTTAAGACAAACTGTTTTGGCCCCTTGGAGAAACTTGCTACATTTGCAGGAAAAAAAAATAAAATAAAAATCCAAGCCTGAAAATGTTATTTCTGACAGTCTGAGAAACAAAAGCCAGATTTTCAGTTTCCTGCTTGTGGCTATGTTGGTAACTGATGCTGTCAATTGTACGTGCTTCCTGGATTTACAACAGAGAAATGAGGTCCCTTTTTATTTTTCTGCTGTATAAAGATAGCAGGCTGACATCTCCTCAGCTGGGCACTGAGGATGCCTCTAAAATCCCTATAGTGGGTAGCCTGGTAATCGAGGCCAGAAAAGCATCACCTGTTACGTTCCATACAGGAGTTTCTTTACAGAATATATGCTATTTTTTTTTGCTGATTAATAGCGTATGGCTCTGAAGTGGCTGGGCCAGTTTACTTTATACGAATGATACTTGAGTGCAGTCTGAGGGTGACCCAAGACCATGCAGGAGTCTGCTGTTAGTGAGTTTTGGCTTGTTGAATTTTTGGTATTTCTTACATTAAGTTGTGTGGCGCGGTTACGCTCTGTTCCTTAGTAGTGCTACTTAAACGGTGTTATTCTCTGCAAAACACTATGGTAAAAACACTAAGTTAAAGTCTCCTGGTAACACTTTCATTCGTGTTATTGATTAAACGATCTATTCTCCCTTATAATTCCTCAATGTTTGTGTTTAAATTTTTTAAAAGGCCTCCAGCCAAATAGAGTTACGGCTCCCTTCAAAGTATCCTAAGTATGCTGTGCAGCTCTCAACGAAGGCCCCTGGAGCTGGTGTTTTTAGCACTTCTCTTGACTTCTACTATAAGTTTGTTTGTGCCACTGAGCAGGCAGAGTCTTCCCAGGTCATCTCATCTCCTTCCATCCAGCCCACAGATGGGGACGGGGAGGGATTGTGCCCGACACGGGGCTCCGGAGCCGCATCGCTGCAGTCGGTGCATTTGCGACAGCCATCTCTGAATATATGGAACGTGGGCTGGACAACTCCGGCGTGTTTCTGTATTTTTGTTTCGAGTATTACATTATCAGGAAAGAATTTGGGAGGACTATTTTTACAATTGGCCTTAAACAGAGGATAAAGGAAACAGCGCAGATTTCAGCCTTCGGTGAAGTAACAGGAAGGGAAGCAATGAAAACCATAAACCGTGCTGAGTAACATTTCCTCTCTTCTGCTACGCCCCCCTACGGGTGACAGAGTCTTTATTGAGGCTGACAGGATTCCCAATAAAAGCTGCATTCCCTCTATGTAAGGAGCCTGCTGACTCACTAACGCCAGTAAAGGCGGCAGGCTGGAGGGGAGCTGGCTGTTTGCAGCTTGCTGTCCCTTTTCCAAGAACTACTTCAGTTTGCTTTACTGAAATGTAGGCATTTTAAATAATGATTTTAATATAGAGACTTTCAGCCGCTGTTCCAGAGGGTGTTAAAATCCTTATCCTGATACTGAATGTACGTCGGATCCTGCTGAAGTTTCTTTCCAGCCTCCTTTCCCGTGGCACTTGGTGCTCAGCGCGGAGGCTGGGGCAGCTTGCAGCCATGCAGCCTCCTGCCCCCCGAACTGTCGTACCTGGGGCTTCTCTTCAACATCAGTGGAATGCGTCTTACAGCTGCTACCAGATGGTTTATCTGTCCTTTCAAAGGCAGAATTTTTTTTTAATATGTTGTCTGTGATACAGATGAATCTGTAACCCCTTCAGAAAACACTAATGCTTTTGTTTGCTCCGAAGCATATAAAATAAGCATCCTGGCAGCTGTCTTTTCTTGCCCCAGCAGAAATACGGATGCAGCACCCCGTCAGCCATGCCGTGTGCTTCAAGAAGCAGGTTGTTGTGCGGGTGGGGAGCCCTGGTGGCTCGTCAGCACAGCCAGACCAGGTATCAGGAGCCACAAGTGAGCCAAGCGTGCGTTCCTGCAGCAGGAACTGAACGTGCTGCGGTGGGACGGAGGGATGGGTTTTGCGCCATGCTGAGGGACAGGTCTGCGTGTGAGAGCCGGCAGCCCGGGACTTGCTGATCGAAGCATCGCATGTGGGAGCTGGAGGAAATCCCCTGGATCACTGAGCCCTGGCTCTGTGGCAGTGCTGCGTGGTCCCGGTGTCACCTTGCAAGTGACACGAAGCATGTAATGTGCGGGAGGAGTTGTGGAGGGATTTATGGCTTCCTTGGCTCCTTGATAGCTCGGTGCAACTGCTGAGGATGGCTCTTCGTGAGATTTATCAGAACTTGCAACAGTGAGGTCATTTTGGAACAATTTACTCCGTTTTCCTTAGAAATAGAACAGATTTCCTGCTTAGTGTTTTAATGTAATCATGTGTTACTAGAACACCTGGCTGGGGTCACATCATTTAAAGCATCAGGTTTTCATTTTTATGTTTACTTTTGATGCAATAATTTCATTCTCATTCCAAAGTGCCCACTCTTAATGCTGCAGGAGAGTTTGTCTTGGAAGCCTTACTTCTGCCTGACAGCGAATAAATGGGGTTCATGCAAATTGCAGTTGCTCTGGCTGGATTTTTTTTTATTGTTCAGAAAACTTTGTGTTCAGAACGCTGTAGTTGAGACCACCCTCATTCCTCTGGATCTTCCATCCCAAGTGCCGTAAAGCTGCTCCCAGGATTTAAGGGAAAAGACTGGGAGAGAAAAGGGTGTAGCAGGGAAGTGACACAGACTGCTCGGGTGGCAGAGAGGCAGGGATGCCCTCCTTGCTGGGGGCGGTTTTGGGCTAAGCAGAATTGTAATTGTTATATTTACCTGGTTTGCTCTTATGTGATGGGTTTTCAATGCATGCTGCTGGTGATTCTTAAATTTTTCCTTGCACTACAGTTGTGGCGTCTTGTAGTAATTACATGAGCAGGCATCTGGCAGGGAAAAGGAGAAGTGGGCAAGTATTCACTCCCTTCAGAGTGCATTGGGACAAGGACATTGCTGTAAAAGAAGGCTGATCTACACAACATCATGCTGCTGCTGAAATCTCCCCGTTTTTCTCTGGCTTAGCGGCCGGCTCAGCTTTGTGCCGGGAGGATGCGTGTGTCGGGCGATAACAGCTGCCGCCGACGGAAGCTGGGCGATAGCAGTGCCACCGGCAGAGCCCTCCCTTGATTTCTGCCCTCCTGCCTAGACGCACGCTGTTCCCCACACAGCCCAACACTGCACGTGATGGGTGTGAAGACGTCGTGCCCTCTGCTCTGCAGACGTAGCAGTTGTTTCGCCACTTCCTGGCTCTCCGGGCCTTCTCGTGGCTTTGCCTGGCGTCTGTCCGGCGGGCGGGTGTCTGTCCTGCTCCCAACGAGGGCACTCAGCTGCTGAGCTCTGCACTGAGAGCAGGAGGTGAGGAAGAGGAGTCCTGTGGGGCTGCTGTGCACGCAGCGACCACGTCCCAGCTCCTGTCGGTCTCCAACAGCAGCTGCATGCTCCCCTCTGCTCTTTGCCCAGCTCCCTGCCTTCCCGTGGGTCGCTGGAGCTGTAATTTTAGTTGGGCGGACAGAAAACGTGAGCTGGCTCCTGCAGAACTACACGCGACAAGGTGTAGTTGTCTGCTGAACACTGAGGAGTACGTCTGGCTGTACTATGTCAAGGCAGATACCACGCTTTAGTTTCAGGGTGATAAAGGCTCTGAAAATAAAGATTACAAAATAATAATAAAAAAAAAACCACCTTGACCTTGGTCCCTAGTTTTGTGTGTGTGGAGAATTTTTTTTTTTTTTTTCTGTCAGTAATTGCTTTTCGGATGGGTTTTGGCAGGAAGATGTAAGATTGTACGGAAAGGATCTGTAACTTCTCAGCGAGATCTTTGAGTTCTGCTCCCCTCCCATTTATTGTTGCACTTTGGTACCGTCCTTTTTATAGCACTTTCTCTCCATAACGGATAGCTACCTGCAGAAATAATCTCTGCCCTTTGTACTGTGGTTGTGTGTTTGTCTGGCGTTTGTAACCGGTGCTGCAGCGTAGATCAGATGTTTAAAATAACCGCTTCTAATCCTGTTTTTGGCTTGATAAGATGGATTTGGTGAAAGGAGCACTGGGGGCTGTGGTTAAGGACTTCTCGTGTGCAGTGCATGCTGTGCAGCTGGGCTGGCAGTGTCCAGGTGGGTGTGCAAGGGTACAAACCCTGCCTGGCACGTGGGCTCACAAATGCTGTGCCAGTGCTGTCAGTGCCATAGAATTTTTCACATTGCAAAAGACCTCCAAGATCATCCACTCCAGCCTTTAACCTAGTGTTAAAGTCCACCACTGAACCATGCTACTAAGTTCTCCATCTACACGTTTCTGGAAGACCTCCAGGGATGGTGACCCAGCTGCTTCCCTGGGCCGCCTGTTCCAATGCCACACACCCCTTTCAGTTAGGAAATATCTCCTACTGCCCAACCTAAACCTCCCATGCTGCAACTTGAGGCCATTTCCCCACATCTTATCATTTGGTGCTCGGGAGAAGATCCCAATCCCCACCCCACTACAGCTTCCTTTAAGGTAATGGTAGAGCGTGATAAGGTCTGCCCTGAGCCTCCTCTTCTCTAGGCTGAACAACCCCAGCTCCCTCAGCTGCTCCTCATAAGACTTGTTCTCTAGAGCCTTCACCAGCTTCGTTGCCCTTTGTTGGAAATGAAAATAATTAAATGAGATGGGAGCAATGGAGGAAACCACCCCATGTGTGACTGGTGTGAAATTTTTACATTATCTGGAAAAACTGAGCTGCGGGTAAACCTCCCTCATTAGATTTTGCAGGGGTGTGTGAGGAGAAGGAAGAACTCCCCTGGCTGTCTGTGAAGGATCTTTTTGAAAACAAACAGGCGAACAAAAGCTTTGTCAGCATGACATTTAAAGCACGTTGCATGGGTGCACGCTGTGCTGGAGCAGAGATGACACAACCTGGGGGAGATGTGCTCCCATGCAGGTCTGGTGCTGCTGGCACCCGGTGGGGCTGATGGTGGGGACGGCTCTTCCAAAATCCCTTGCTCTGATTTTATTTTTTTCCATCTTTGCCATGGACTGGATGTCCCTGAGATGAGGGATGCTTTCTGGGCAGGAATCCCTTTATGCTGAGGCTGCTTTGTGCCACGGCCAGGGTGTGCTGGACTAACTTGCTCTGTGGAGGTGTGAGGAATAATCCTTGAGGATGCGGTCGGTTTTTGTATGTGCAGCCTGAACTTTGTTGTGAAGCATGAATACGAGCTTTTATTCCGCTTACAGTGCTGTGTAACTCATGACAATAGGACTGCTAATGTAACACATTTAAAAGACATCATTATAACTGTCTCAATTAAATTATTCAGAAGGAAATGTAGGCAAGCATGTGTAGACACAACACGTAGGAATGAGTGAAAAATTCTGGTCATAAACCTGCTGCTGCCTGTGGCCGGGCCCGGCCGGAGCTGGAGCATCCCTGGCGGGGCGAGCAGGGCCCAGGTGGAGGAGGAAGAGCCAGCCAGGGGGCTTTGTTTTTCTCTTGTTGCATTCAGGTTTTAACTAGCAAGATGCTGCTAACTATGGGGGTGCTCTGTGGTCAAAGGATACCTCTTCCACAGCTCGGTGCTGGGCGTTTTCTGTCAGGGAAGTTGGTGCGGCTCCTGCTCAACAGCTTGTCAGGGGCTCGAGTGGCCCCGGGGCTGCCCACAGGCCCTGGTGGTCGCGTTTGGGGTCTCACCCCGAGAAGGGTTGTGTTTGGGATCTGTTTCGGGGATCTGTTTTGGAGCTGGCACTCGTGGGTGTTTCACTACAAAAATCAAGTATGTGGTAACTCACAGCTGAGGGTTAATACGAGACTGGGCGGTGTGAAACGGATGCTTTATAGATGCAGCATTAAACATTCAGGCCTTCTGTTTAATTTTCATGGGTTTGGTAATGACATTTAGAAAAAAAAATCAGTTTTATTGGTTTTACATGGCCTGCAATTACATCTGACCTTTCCCTTGGTATAACAGTCTGTATCCGCTATATTTCTAAACATTGACTATTAAGCCAACGAACTTTTCTAAAGTAAATCTATTGTAAACTTTGAGGCTAGCATTCGTATTGATTTATCTTTTGTAAACACTGTATAAATGCAGTACTTGAAAATTCAGAGCATGTTTTCCGAGGCCAAGCTGAAGAGACTGCTGCATGGCGTATAATGATTTTGTTGTGCATGTATTTAATGCTAACAGCCCACCTGTTCGGGATAGTAAATTAAGTGATGAATAGCCCTAGTGAGCTTTTTCTTAGCATGTGGCCTGCACCATCAGCACAGATATTTTTGTGACTAAAGAGAATTCTGTGTAGTGAGAAGTTTAAACAGCTGCTTCTTCTAATTGCCACTTCTATATAAAGTCCAATCTTTAAAGTGAAATCGTCTGCAAGTTTTAATATTGTTGCTTCAGAAAAGTTGCATTTTTCCATGGTTGCTATCGGGTGGCTCTGATGTGATGCTGAGTCTTCATAGTAGGAGGTGGGGGACAAATCGAACTCCACGTTGTCTTCGCCTTTGCCGAAGAGTATTTTGGAGTAACTTCTAACACTGACTTCTAGTTAGAGGCAGTAGGATGGAGCAGAGTTTGTGATGGGGATACCAGCTGGGTCTCAGATAGGAAAAATATTTCATGTCCACACCTAATGTTCTTATTATGAGAAGGTACTGTAGTTCTCTGCACTATGAATCGTATCTAGACTACGTGGCTTAGGTTTTCTCCAGTGTTCTTTGCTATTAGCAAGGTAACTTAGTAAGATAGCCATTTTTTCCCCTATTTAGAAGAGTCATTAAAATGTTTCAATGATTTTTGATCCTGGAGGAATAGGACTGTGCTGTTGGGTTTATGCTATATGTCGTTTGCTGCAGTATCCATTCATATAAACCATTTTCAGAGAGGTTTCTAATAAGTGTGCTTCAAAATCTATTTCGGGTAACTCTTTATGCATCAACTGAACTTTGCCCTTTTTGCTTCAGCAGCTTAAGTGTGAGCAGGGTTCTCTAAGCCTGTGCATGTCCCAACCTAGCTACTGATCCAGGCTTTGTTCCTCTCTAGAATTGTTTTGTAAGGCTGTGGAACATGTTTTGGAACCTTAGAAAGTAGCGCAGAAGTGATTAGATGCTGTGAATGAAGTTGCTCATGTCTTTTCTTTTTTCTTCCCTTGTTTTCTTTTTAGGACTTAAATACAATCTACTCTTTCCTTCATGGACTGGACATACTCTCTCACTTCAGGGAACACCAGCTAAGGTAAAGTACAATGGAGCTAGCTAGCATCGCATAACACAGCTGGCATGCAGACAGTTTTTGTGGAGATGAGCAAGGTTTTTCCTCGGCCTGCACTTTGGGGTGGCAGGACATTATCCGAGTCCATTGCTGAGCTAAGTCACTGCAGCAATGTGGCATTGAATCCAAACTAACTAGCTTTGATAACAATGAAGGCAGGGCTTACTGCCATATGTCTGCAAAGGACTTTGTAGAAAGTACCCTGTGTTAACTGGATTGCAAATGCTTTTTAATGCCGCAGACACTCAGATGATCTCAGAACAAAAAATGGAAGGCCAACAAAGCACAAAAAGTGCGTTGGAAGTATTTTAGTTCCTTCAGTTCTGTTGCTATGGGTAATTCCAATGCGTAGGAGTGATTTAAACACTTAGAGAACAAGTTGTATGTTATCTATTTGGGTAATGAAGAACACCGTAATAATTTGAATTTTATGGTTAAGCACATCCTTTCTTTTAGAACAAAAAAGAGTTGAATTTGAGGTCTCAAAGCCTTAAAGTGATTCTGCTGAAATGTGATCATTAATGGCTTATGATCTTTGGGGATTAAAATTGAAATTAAATTTCTTCTTCCTTAGAATAATGTCATCAAGTGCCCGCTACGAGAGGTACAAGGGCAACCAAGTTCTCTTTTGGTAAGTACATATCACTGATGGGAGTTCTCCAGCAGAAGTGTAAGCAAAACCACTGTTTTACATGTTTTAATATCGCTTAGTAATTGTAAATACAAGACTTTACAATGCTTAAGCTTGGCCGGGCCAGTTAAAAGCTTTGACAAGAGGTGATTGTCATGACAGTAGGACGCTGATGATTGAGAGGTGCCCACGAATTAATAGCACAGGTCCGTGGGCAGCAGAGGGGTGTCTGTGCCCACACCAGATCAATTAAAAAAGCAATCAGTGCTGCTTCGGGTGGCTGGTGGGAGCGGTGGCGATGGCTCAGTAGGTGGCACTCTTCCCCTGGTGCTGGCTGCCGAGTGGGAACCTGGTGGCTTGCTAGCATTGTCCTGTAGCAGAGAATGGAGCTCAAACACTTTAAAAAAAAAAAAAAAAAAAAAAAGAAACTATTTTTTTAATCTTAAATTACTAGAACTGGTATTTTAGCTTCTTTTTAGGTTCCTGGTGGGAGTCAAATACGCTTGTTCCTCACATGTTAGCATTGGCTGTGGTGTATTTAACAACTCACAGCTAATCCTAGTTCCAGTGTGAAGCACGCCCTCCAGCACACCTGATCTAAGTTAAAGAGATGCCACGTACTGGTTCTCATGATGGGTGTGTGTGCCACAAAACCCTTCCCGGCACCAGGTCGTGGTGTAGGTGCAGAGTTGCATGCTGTAAATGAAGGTGACGTGAGGCTGTAGCTGGGAAGCGTCGGTGCAGCGCCCCACGAAGAGACAAAATCCCCTGCAGTAAAGCACAGCAGCATCTGTGTGGGTCTGCAGCTCGCAGCTGTGGGGTGCGAGGGTTGGTAAGTCCCCTGTCCCCCATCTAGGACCGAGGGACGCAGCGGGAGGCCACGCTGTGTGGGCACACAATGCAAGTGTGGAGGTGGAGGAGAGCAAAGCAGGAGCCAAATGTATGAGTCTTGTGCTTTATCCACACGGCCTGACAGGTTGATTTAAAGTAACTGTCCGTGGTGACATGCTAATCAACTTTCCCATGGAATGAAAATATTCCTGTGTTTGTACTTTTACGTACACCTTCAGTGTAACTAAGTGTTCTCACTAAAATTTAACAGTTTTGTTTTGCTAAAAATTGACAGTTATATCACTTAGAAATCTAACTGTAAGGCATAAGAAACATTCTGGATGTAGATCTGTTTAGAAAATAAAAATTAATTCCTGGTAGTGTTCCTTCAAATTTCTTAAGTTTCTGGTCCACGTACCTAAATTTGCAAGGTGGCCGATACTTACTTTACTACAGTAACATTTTCGGTAATCTATTGTTGAGTTGCTTTAAAGAGAAAGTAGATGTCACTGAGTTTTGGTACCTTTTCTTACAGCTCAGAAACTATTGCAAGATGCTGGTATATACTGCTTTCCGGTTCTGTGCTCATGAAGGACTCCATGTTTTTACCACCTTGCAGGTATATAACGTTGTTTGTTATTATTGTTTAAAGTAATCCAAGATCTTATTTTAATTGAATGTTCATGTTACTGTAACGTTTTCCATTTAAAATTTTTTTCAATTTTTTTTTCTAAAGTTGAATAGTGGAAAAAAGCGTTCTGCTAATTTCATTTAAATTCCCTTCCGCTTTGCCTGCATGCAGTACTGCACTTGATGACTTTTAAGTCTTGCTAGGCTGGATTTTTTGGTTTGAGAGAATCTGTATTAGGCTTTTTAACTTGGGGGCCCTTTATACAAAACAGGCACACAACAGGAGTTACTCAGAGTTCCTTGTCTGAAAAACACCACTGCAGATCACACAGCTTCTGCCCCTGCTTTGAGATTGTTTTTAATGACATATGTGATTTTTTTGTATGAAGCAAGAGAATAGAGGCCAGTGGTGTTGGCTCCAGAGAGCATATGACAGAAATCTGACTGCATCTTACAGCTGAAGCACAACGAGAATTGTGGCGTGCTTTAACTGAAGCATGGTTTTTGTCTTGAGCTGGACTTTGCTGCACTGTGATGCTCTGCTTAACCTTGTACCTCACTCAGAATTTTTACTTCACTGTATCTCAAAGCTGCATGTTGCTTATTTGCATTCAAGCTGCACTTCTAGGCAAGGCAGTAGTGTGTTGTTTTTTTAAGTTGACTTATCTTGGTACCCAATTTGGGCACTTTTTCATGAGATTAATAAAAAGTGTTGCTACCTCCATCAGACAAGAGAGAGGCTTTCCCTCCGGGGCGGTGGTTCTGTGGTGGGCTCCATCTCCTGCGGGCACTGGGCAGCTCCATCTGCAGCCATGTCCGCTGGTGTGCTCGTTGGCGTGCTCTCATCTCCTGCTCCAGCCCTGCAGAAACAGAGCGCAGCGGGGGGAAAAATGGAGCTTTGGTATGCTAAAGGTTTGGAGTAGAAATGCAGACGTGTACAATTAGATAAGCTAAAATTATAGTTAACTAGTGAAGAGTCAAGGTGGGCAAAAGGATGCTGAAACCAAACCTTTTTGTTTCCCCCAATGTTTTTGGCTCTGGTCTTGCCACCAGCAAACCAGTCCCAGTCCCCCTTGGCCCTCCCTGGGGCCCGGAACACAGATGGGGAAGGGGAAGTGCTGCTTGGACACGAAAATAGGGGAAGGAAGAGCACAACTTGCTTTCTGCTTTGCTAAATTACGTACTTGCACTGTCCAACTTCAACTTATAACTTAATGATTCTTTATTTAATTTTTATTTATGGTCCCATGTAACAATGTGATAAAGTTTGGTTACTTTTCCTGGTCTAAATACCTCAAATTACTCTTTTGTAGTTGAGGGAGCTGCAGTCACCAATCCTTTATGGGTTATTTTCATATGAAACAGTGCCTTGGATAATTTGAGTGTTCTTTTCATAACTGTAATTAGCACTGTGTAATTACATTTAAAGTAACACATGCATTATTCCTTGTCCCCAACCAAATCATTCTGAAAGGAAGCTTAAATATGCGTCTGTAAGAAAACACAGCATTGCCTTCATTCTCATCCCCTTGGGTATTATAGGAAACAAAAGTAACTTTTTTTGCTTGTTTGTTTCTATTATTTTTAACTTTTGCTTAGCAGTGAGAGCAGAAAGGTGAGTGGAAATGACCTGCAGCGTATCATTAGGTGTAAAGCATCTTTGAAATAGTTTTTTTTTTTTTATTATTGATTTTTTTTAAATTCAAATTTGATAACATAGTAAGAATAATTAAATTACCTGAATTGATTGTAGTGGAGCTGATTTGTGGTCTTCCCCCCTCTTGCCCCAGATCTCTTTCTGTATTTTAGTATTGCTCTGTGCATTGATTTCTAGAAAATAATGTTTAACCACCTCTGGCAATGTCATTTACCCTAATGGAAAAGGGAAAAATATGGCTTTAAAAAATAATATGAAGAACGTTTGTCTATTCAAACAATCTTTGGATAAAGAACTCGATGCTGTGCTCTTCATGCCTAAGGAGCATGTCATGCTACATACCTGTCTGATCTTAGTAACATAAACTGTATGGAAGAGAAATTTGTTTAGGATACTGATTTATCTGTGTTTTTTTTATTCTTCCTACAACAGTAAAGTGATCGGAAGCGTAGGGAGTCAAAAACAAAATCACGCTTGAAGTTTTCTGAGGCTGCTGAGGGGAGTGGAGGCATCCTTCCAGCCAGGGCATTTTTGGTAGGCTTCCTGCGTGGCTTCCAGCTCAGACACAGGCATCAGCTAAAGCCCGGCTATTGGATTTGTTGAATGTGGTATAAATGTGTCAACACGTGAGCAAAGGCGAGAGAGGTTAGAGACGGGTGTCATCTGCACTGAAGTGATGCAGGAGACTGATGATGGCTTTGAGACATCCCTGGGGAAAATGGGTGAGGACCGAAATAGAGCTCTTAAGGTGAGGCAGGTTATAAATACCAGCGATGAGAATTTAGGCTTTATGGAGGCTGCCTAGGGCTTTGAAAAGGTCACGAGCCTGGTTTGAATAATTCTCAGTCTGGAGGAACTGGGTAGGCAGAGGCACTTTCTGTAACAGATAATAGTTAGCAAATGGATTCTAGTTTGAAACTCAATCCTTGTCTGTAGTTCGTAACTTCCCTCCCTTCCAATTACGTTTGTAACATTGGCACGGCAATTTCAATTTTATTTTTCCTCTGGAGCATTTGACAAACTTCATGTTTAAGGAACTCCTGTATGTTTCAGGGTTCTTTTGCTCGGAATGTTGGAGCAATTTTTCATAAGCCTTAAGAAACAAGATACTGGTGTGTGTCAGTTAAAGGCATTGAATTTCCTGGGAACAGGGGGTTTAAAGGCCCCTTTTTCTAACAGTTATTGTTTTCATCTGTTTTATTGGGTTATTGTTCTTCAAAATCAGGGTTGTACTGTCGATTAACTGCTTGGTAACTTTTATTTAATAATTATTTGAGAAACTGTTGGTAGAGTTGGTTATCAGTGAGACACTTGTGGTCTCCAGCAGTAGGACTGGAAGGGGGTGACTGATCATTTTCTGGTACCTTCCCACTACACTTGTCCCTGTTCTGCCATCTGCCCAGCAGTTTCCTTGGTGGATGGGAGGAGATTTCAGTAGACCACTGTTAGCTTAACCTAGCTAACACACTGGTTAAGCTCCCCTGTTTTTCCATGCCTGGCTTCATCCATTTTTTTAACATTCGGTTATTTCTGAGTCAACAGAGCTCAGAAAAACCTTCCTGTTTTTCTACAGATCTTTAAAAGGTAAGACATGTAGATTCAAACCTGCACGAGGCACAGCCCAGGTGAGGCATAAGAAGGTGGGCAGCCACTGCTTTATCGACTCGCTGTAGGCTCTTGAATGAGGAGGGACATGCACTTGAGAAAGGCTTTCTGTTCAACTTGGAAGAATTATTGTGCAAGTCGTAATTCAGAAATTGGCTTGAAAATTGGAGGACTAAGACCTGCATGCGGGTAGGATAAAATCTGGTAATTATTTTGACACTGATAATGATGATAAGAGAAGCTCTGTAAGTTATTTATTTTTAGATAAGAAGCAGATCAATCATTAATACCAGGTAAAAAGATGACACAGCCTTGATTACCCTAGTGCCTGGAGAACGGGTTTGTCAATAGGTGTGGTACAGCAGGAAAAGAATATGCTTCTATTCGAGAACAATGGCCAGAACAAAAGAACGGGAGTGGGGGGTTCTGTGCAAGGAAAATCATGTCAGCAAGCTAGAGTTTTTGTGTTAACCTTGCTTGTTAATCAAGATAATTCATTTGAGCAGGATATTTGAAGGAGATTACTCACAGCAAGATTAGCCATAGGAAATGTATCAAGGACCTGGAGGAACTTTTGAAGCCAATTATGTGGATGACAGCCTCCTACAGCTGTGAGAATTGAACCTTGAAGAGAAAAAGACAAAGTCTTGAAACATTCAAGATGTTACTGAAAACAAACACTTCTCTTTTCCCAGCCTTTCCAAGAAATTTGTGAACAGCCTTTCTGAAACCTCACAAGTGGAGTAAATCAGTGTTATTGTCCTAAATTCAGGTAGTGCGTTTGTTGGTTAAAAAAAAGTGTTGTTTTTTTTTTTTTCTTCCCAAATCTAATTAATTATAAAAGGGATTGTTTTGGAAAGATGATTGTTCAAGGATGCCTAGCAGGGGAAAAGGAGGTTGAAGCAGACTGATTTTTAAGGAGATGAGGTAGCTGGCGTTTGGAGCAAGCGGGCCACAGGCAGAGAATAAAGGGCTCAGGAGAGGGCTGGCTGGCTGCGCTGGGCTCCCTGCAGCCAGCAGGGAGGTGTCAGCAGCATCTGAGAAACTCGGAGCTGCCTGGAAGTCACCCAGCGGAGCTGAGACCAGGGCTGGGGCACGCTCGTGCTCTGCTCGTGGCATGGCGTCTTCCCGGGAGCTGTGGATGTGCCAGGGACTCGACAAGCCATTGCTTTTTTTCTTCTGGGGTAAAATTAGAAGGCACAAATGCTTGAATCAAGAGAAAATGTCATAATGAAAGAGGAACTCGGGTTTTGCCTTATGAATAGTGGCTTGGGTTGAAATTATTTTAGCTTATTTTTTTATGAAGTTAATATTTGCGGATAACAATCTCATAATAAACAGTCACTGCGAGTCGCAGAATAAAGTTTTTCAGACTCTTTATGTGACAGTACCAGCAGCACAGAAAATTCTGTGCTTCTACAGGACCATCAGTGCTGGTGAATAGGAATAGAGGATTAAGAACTTGCAACTTGCACATCTTACCTTTCTTGCTTTTTAGAAATCTTAACTTTTGAGGATTGTAACTTTGCTTTCAAATGTATTATACCTCAAATGTATCATCTAACACCAATCAGTTTTACTTGTAAAACCTGTGTTACTAGTATTTGTGCCTTTCAGTGAAAAAGTGAGAAGCTCAGAGCTCCTGTGTTGCCAGCTTCTGACAAGGAAACATATTTTGGCATTTTTCTGCCACCGGTCCTTCCTTCTAGGCTTCCTGGTCAGGGTGTGCCTGCTGTGTCCATGCTCTGTCTGTGGCTGTAGGTGAGGGGCTGGGGACGCGTGTCCTGCTCTCTGAAGCACGTGCCTCTTACTGGAGGCACTGCTCTCGTTACAAAGCAAGGAGAGTACATGGTGCATCTCTTCTGGCATTGAATAATCTTCTGTGAAAGTCACAAAAGTATGTAGTGAAGAAGGACTGCGTTCAGACTTGTCAACAACTAAATGATCCCATTGTCTTGTCCCCCACTCCAGTCTCTTCCTTTTGTTTTATTTGTAGTTTCTTCCAGCCGGTGCTCTATGGAGGTTTCACAGAGTGCTGGAGACGATAATTGCACCACAGAAATGTTTTTATTTTATTTTATTTTTTTTTTAATACCCAGGCTTTTAAATACCAAGAGATGTGAAAGTGGAAGCAAAGGGCAATGTGCAACATTTTAATATCCAAAACATATTTTTATCAAGGCTATCTAGTCACATGGCCAGGGATAGTTGCACAGCTTCACAGAAAGTGGTAGGTAAGATACTGGCTGCCTCAAAGCATCATCATGTTCAGAGTACAAGGTAATTAGGACAGACATCTTGAGCTCGCAGCCTGCATATCGCGTAGTGTGTTCTACAGCCTCCAAAATCATTCCCAATTAAAACTTCCATCAAGCTTAAGAGAGAAACCTGCTAAATGTTGCTATTGTTGACAGCTAATGCAGAAATGCTTTTTGATGACTGAGCATTAATTGAAATCGGTATTTTGCATTCAGCCACACATCTTGTGGTTTCAGGTTTCCTTTAGACCATTTTCTGATGAAGTTAAGTATTGTAATATTTTTATAATTAAGTTACTTTGAAATGCTCAGGACTTGCACAGCATATGGTATCTCTGAAAACCCTGCACCTACATTTGCCAATTTAAAAAGCAGTAACACAAATGAGGAAAACACTTGTGTTAACCCTTTATTGACTTTAGCTCATCTATTACCCATTCTGAATTGTCCATTAAAAGTGAAGGATTTCAATCCCTATATGTTGCTTCATTTTTCTTTTTCCCCCTTTGGAAAGAGTGCAGACAACAAGAAGTCTGTTTCTTTAATGTAACTTCTGAGCCATGCTACTCTAACTTCTTTCCCCATCTACTTAATTTTGCAAACCGAGGGCATTTGGGGCTGTTCCTTGGTTGGAAACCAAGGGGCAGTGCTGGCAGCTCGCTGCTGCAGAGCGCTGATGGGATCCCTGCCCAGTACTGCCCTGCCTGCAGTGAGCCTCAGCTGTAGCACAGCCTCGCGGGTGGCAGTCGACCTGAGAACCACCGAGGGAGAGTAAGCCTTCCCTGCAGATGCCCCGAAAAAACAGAAATTCCCGTGAGGGCTGGTGTCTGACACCACGACCGCAGGATGAGACGGGAGGATTCTGCCTCCCCCGTGCAAACACGGCAGCTCTGCTATTGCGTACCTCGAGGCTAGGCAGGCTCTCCCCTCTTTTATTATTTCCTGGCCAATGACGAGGAAATTAAGCTTAAAATTACTGCGTGAGAGCATTTAAATTGGGGTTCAATGATACAAATGGTTGTTCCACGCCATTTGCAGTGCATTGTGTAGGACACGCAGCTGTAGCTGAGGAAGGTGATGGGGGATTTGCCTTGGGGCTGAGCAGCAGCTACCTTGCAGGAGCTGTCCTGGATGTCGGCTGGAACAGCTGCCTTGCATAGAGGCACTCTGAGGAGAGGAAAAATGAAATGCTTTTCAAATCAAGAATGAGCTCTGACTTGTGAAAAAGCACTTCTATTTCTACATATTAAAAAACAAACAAAAAAAACCAACCCAGACAACGCTTCCTTTTCTTATGCGACTCGTCTCTTCCGGGCCAAAGCGCGTACTCGGTGAGAAATGTTTGTGCATTGCAGAAACCCAGCCAGGTTGCGGAGCGAGATGACTTGATGCGTGAGGTCGCTGGGTTCTCTTCGCAGTGGCAAAAAGTACAATTTGTCTTCTCGCTGTGTTCCCGAAAGCTGTTTGACAGGCAGTTTGAGAGGAGAATATTCATAAAAACAAAATATCTGCAGACACTTACAAACACGTTTCTTGGCATAGCTCTGCACTGGTGTATCAGTGTCCTAGCCCAGTCCTACACCTAATACAGCACAGAGTGTTTGTTGCTGCAGGTAGCTTTATTGACAATCACCAATAATTACATGCAGTATTAATATCAACTCAAACAGCCAGGATAATTTAGGATTTTCTAGTCCCTGGACAATACAGAACAAATTCTCAAGTGCCTGACATCTCTATATTGAAGGCTTTGATGTGGGAAAGATCTGAAAACATTGTTTCAGAATGCAGCAGAATACTTTAAATCTGGAGATGCTTGCTAATTAGTGTTCAAACAAATAATACGGCATTCAGTCTCAATCTCCATCTGTGTTTGTAGGCTGAAAACCCGTCAGGACAGGCTGTGTTTTTACCTTTAAAGTGTCTGCTGTATTTTGAGCATTGCATAATGAAAAACCATCAGTAATGAATAACTCCAGTGTACTGAAGTGGAGCAATTTTCAAGTTAAATGTGGTTACTGCTCCTAAAACTTGTAAGTCTTGAAATTCCAGATGTTTCAGCACCAAATACTCAGGTCACTTAACAGCTGGATATTAAACGGTTTTAGACATTTGTGCTTAGAAAACTGAAGTATTTTTGTACAACCTATTTAAAGAAATACTTTGTTATATTCAAAATACGTCATTTTGTAGGGTTTTTGAGTAGGTTGCAGTGTTAAAGCAAGGCATGTTATAACAGCTCTTGTGCCTTAAGGAAGCTTTGAAGTGTCCTTGTTGTGAATTGTTAGGTTGTGTTAAAATGCCAGTGCTCCTGGGAGTGGGCACGAGACTGAAAATCAGCGTTCTGCAGTAGCAAAGGCTCTGTCCAGTGAGCAGTTCTGGTCAGTCCCCTTACCGCAGTAAAGCTGAGCAGATGCTCAAGCGCTTGCAGGTTTAGGATTGTAGAGTTGAGCTTTAGTCACGGGTGGCTTTATCTGTATTATTATCTGTATTAGCAAGTCATGCAGTGGAGAAGGGACAGCTGAACGGGGTCAAACAGCTGATGCTAAGAGCCGTGTTATTTGGTGTGCTGGGCTCGTATGTTTTGGTAGCTCCGGTCTGATCCCATGGCCTGAACGCCCATTAGTGGTTGATGCACGATACCCTGCCAGTTTAACTTGCATTCCTTTCTCCTGTGATGCCATTGCTTAAGCATTTTTAATTATGAATAGCAGTGAATCAGGAGGAAAACAAGGTTTCTTGTTAATGAGGCACACATAAATCAGGCATAAACAAAGCTGCCTTTGATATGTGGAAGACGTTTTTCCTATGACCGTGTTGCAAGCCAGTGAGTGAGTGTCTGAGAATTAACGATGCAGATGTAATAGATGAGTATTAAGTGACAGGAGCATACAATAAGATTATAAATAAAAACTGTGATGTAACTTATACGACCAACTTTTTGGGCTTCTGACGGTGGGAAGCTATAGAATAATGTTTAAATTTAAGAATCCATAAAAATACGTTTGGTTAAATATTTTTAAAATATATTTTTTAATAATTTATTATTTTATTAAAAAATTTAATAATCAGGCCATTAAAAGTTTTAATAGTTTTACCTTTGGTGTATGTGCTTTGACATAGGTATTTACTGTATTGTAAGGAAAGCTTGATTTCCATTGGTTTCATGTTTTCTTCCACTTGGAGTGTTTGTGTTAGTCAGGGCTTAGTTTCTGTTTATTCTACGCATTTTGCTGTGTAATTACATAAGACAAGTAGGAATGAACATTATTCTTGAGCGTTGTTTAAAATTGGCAGATTAGTGAAATAGCTTCTCTATCAATTAAGAGGCTTGCTGACATCGCTTTCATACTAGTCAAGATATGGAATAAGTAATTTAGAAAGTTAAAATCCATGTTTCCAAAACACGTTGGTTACGTTCATTACAGAGAGTGTTAAAAATTGGTATTTTTAAAACATGGTGATTATGGCTGAGGAAAAACCATCGCCATGCCTCCTCTTGCTGAGAGCTGTGTTGTGGTGCAATCAATAAAACGTCACATGATGCGCACTTGGAAGTAATTAAACTTGACCTATTGACTTGTAAATATGAGTAGTTTGTTCTTTAGGATTAGAAGGGTGGGTTTTGTCTTTGGAACATAATCCTTTTCTGAGTGTCCAGTTGTTGTAAAGTGCTTGATGGACCAGAAATGATAGTGCCAAGAGCTTGACCTTTGATCTGAGCAGCGTTCTTTTTCCTATATCGTTTCTGTGTACCCTCATTACTTAATTAACAAATGATGCAACAGAAACAGAGGGGAATTTGACAGTACCTGAATTTCATGGATGTGTTTATGTAAAATAAACTGCAACCCTTCCCAAACCTCTAGTAGTCTGATAAAGTGTTTTGTATACAACAAAAATGCTTTGCTTGAAGAATATTCAGTGGAAAACAGCCCTAACTACTGGGAATGTGAAAAAAGTAGCAATCAGTTTTGTGATAAAACTGATAATTATTAAAAATACAGAAGTCAAATCTTCTGGTTGCGTGCAATCCTTCTCAGATTTTTGTTTGCAGGACTGCTGTCTCAAATTTTCTATTGTATGAAGTAGAACTAGAGCTGTAACTTTTTTTAATGCAAATGATACTCGCGGAAGGTTGTTTTCACTTTTTTTTGTGGATAAATAATAACATGAGTTTTGATCTACTGCAACTATTCAGAAACTGTCATGCTTGTATCATGTCTGTGTAGGAAAAGCAAGAATGAAGTCATGAAAAATTCCCCTCCCAGCTGCTTGCTATAGACACGCAGCACATACCAAGTTTCAATGTGGAACTTGTGTTCCTCTGGCCTTCTGCAGCAAGGGGCAAGAAAATTCCAGTTGTCATTTATGACTTCATAGCAGTCATTTCATTTAGGGATTTTTTTTCAGTAGACCATTAATAAAATCAAAACTTGACAGCTTAAACTGCTGTGCTCCTGCTAATTGCAGCGCTCTGTCCTGACAGCTGTTAGGATTACACTGATAATTTATTTGCTGGAATAACGTGAAGCTTCGCTTGAACGACTTCACAGTTTAGTTCCACGGCTTAACTTCCTTTCCTGAGAATGCATGCAACCTAGAAAAGTTTTTGTATGATCCCGTAATGTAAAGCTTGGAAGTGTAAGTCTTTTAAGTTTTCTGCTCAGTGATAGTGTTTCAGGGGATATTTTCTGTACCGATGGCTGTGTAACTCGAATGCTTTATGTGGCTGAAGTTTCAGATGAACTTTCCAAATGTAACCTTAGTAAAAACTGATGGAGCTGATCCGCTTGTTAGGATTTGTCTCCGGATTTGTTTTAGCCTTGTTTTAATTCAAACATTAATCTTTACTTCAAGTTAACTTATTCTTCAGTCATTTCTTCTGATAAGTGTTAAATGTTGATTGCTGTTGACAGCCTGAGTTCCTAACACAGCAGCTCTAACTAGAGAACTGCTAATCCGATTGGGATGCTGTTAATCAAGTATTTTTTTCTAACTTGAAGTCTGTATGGGATAGCTTTCATTTTTGCAAGGCTGTGTGGGGTAGGTCAAGCATACCTAGCTCGAGCTGATAGCTCTGTAATGAAGACAAACTGGCTGAGTATGTGACGCCAGATGCTATTACAGCCACAAATTATGTGAGTTAAGAGGCTTTTGGTCAGTGCCCCCAGTACCAGCCCAGCAGCATCCAGCTGGTATCAGCTCCTTTTGCTGCTGGTTCCAGCACCCCCGTGTCTGCCGGCATCGTGCCTTCTCCAGAGCTGATTCTCCTGAAGCCACCTCTGGTAGCCAAAGCAATTTCTTGGCTTCTGTTTTCAATCAAATGTCTCTTTTACAGGCAAGATTGAGGGACACCCACTGTGTGGTTGTAGTCTTGTGGCAGGGGCACTGCGTGATGGTCTTCAGGTGTCCTGATGGTAGCAACTTTTTGGAGTGATCAGCTGAAGCACATTGCATTGCTTTTAGCCTCTCTCCTGAGTTGCTGTATTACACTGTCCATCACGTTGTGGCATTTATGCTTTTCTGTATTTCTCAAATAGCACCCATCACGGTGGTTCAAGAAGCAACGTGAGTGCGGAGGTCCCAGGTTGAGGCTCGGATTTGAGCAGAGGCTCTGGCCTGTTGTTTGCTGCGAGGATGAAGAGGGGGATGTGCAATTGAGGGAACTCTGATTAAAGATGCTATGTACTTCTGAGTTCTTCAGTTTTATATATATTTGTTTTTACAAGGCCTGTTTAATGCTTAATTAACATTTACTAATGTGTTCCTGTCAACACTGAAATGCATGGTGAGTGGTTTCGTGTATCTCCAGTAATAATGATCTTATGAAAGAATGTTCTTTATATTTAGGCTTACATAACAGGCTGCGATGAGAGGTACTGAGTAAATTAAAAAATATGTAATGGTACTATATTGTTAGAATTTTTCATACAATAATTTCATCATTTTTTCAAATTTCGAAGGGTAGCGTAAGGTGCAGCATTGCCAATTCATTTTATAATGAAAAGGTAAAATAGGCTGTTTGTCTCATTTTGTCTCATTCCTTTTCTTTTTTTCCATCCCTCTGTAGTTTTGGCAAGCAGTCTGGAGGAAAACGAGGATGCGAATGTATCATACTGGAGCCTTCAGAAATGATTGTGGTAAGGCAAATTTTTCAAATGTATTTAAATCTATTGCTGGTTTCAGCAAATTCTTTCTGTGTCTTATAGCAGGAAGCTTATTGTAAAGTATTCTAAAAAATTGCAGTAAAATTGCCTTGATTTCAATTATACCTAGGGCTGCTATCGTAACAGCAATAGCTATGTACATTTAATCTAGATGGTTAAATGATGGTGATGATTGTGTCATTCTTCCTAAGATTATGTTTACTTGTGTTCCAGAAGCTTACCAGTTATGTCTGACTTGAGCATTCCTGAATCAGGCAACAATACTCTATCCTGAATATTTTATTTCTATCCCCACTCCGCCCCGTTTCATTGCTTTTTACTGGCCAGGCCAGCAGTACAGTGTCTGGTAGGAAAAGCGCTCTTAGTCCCAGCTTTGCAGTTCCACGCAGTGTGAAGTCTTTTGGGTAAGAGGAGAAGGAATGTAGGAGTGCTTAGCCAAGCTTGGAGGAGAGGGCTTTCAACTTAGTTGTCATCAACCTTTTCTGCATCCAGCTTGCTTTTTGCTACTCCAGAATCCTTACACACACTGCCAAGTTCATACGTACTTACAGATTCAGCTCTCGGGTCGATGTATGCACACTGTTGGCAGAGGGAATGTTAGGATTGCTTTTCCGTGGTTCAGACCCACGTTGTACCCTAGCAGTGTGGCTGGGACACAGGAAGGTCTCCTTCAGCTTTGAGTTTGAGATGCTGCTACCAGAGCTGGAACAAAAATGCCTGTTGTACCGAGGGGCTGCGTGTCTGTAAGCAGGCTGAGATCTTCAGGCTGCTACTGATTTAGCTCCCTTATGTCTGGGTATGATGACATTAAAACTAATATTTGTTGATGTGTTACTCATTGAGTATGTCAATATTCAGCTTCTATGAGAAATTCAGTTCTCACAGTATACTTAAAGCCGTGGACGTCACAGACGTCCTGTACGGAGAGCTCTTGGTGCCCTCTGTGCCTTTCTCTCTGCACAGTGTCGGTCTGATTCTGCTCAAAGGCTTTGATAGCATCAGTAATGTTCTTTGCTGCAGACAGTTGTAAGCTGCAGCCTGCCACCTCGCGAAGTAAGCACAGGTGAGAGTGCAAGTAGCCTCTTTCAGTCTTCTGAAGTGAAATTGTCGCTTGCTTATTGAAATTACCCAGTCTGGTCTGGGACCAACTTATGCCTTGAGGGGTGCCACAGAACCGCGTGGATGCGATCTGTGCAGCCGTGCTACATGAACGCCCTGGGAACTTGGGTTCCTTGCTGCCTCTTTGCTTTCTTGCCTGATAAGAGCAGCTGCTGAGGACTTGGTGTGCTGAGCACGCGGATGTCCACTGCCGCTGGTGAGCGTAGCCCCGTGCCTCGGTGCTGCTCGCCTGTCCCCTGGGAACCCTGCGTGTCTGTGGCCCTTCAGGCTGGGGCAGCCGACCGAGGAATTTGGCCTGTTTCTAAACAAATCAACAGCTCAGACTAATTTCACTAACAAACGAGTTGCACAACTCTTTGCTTACAGAACTGGCGCTCCAGACGTTAATCGAGCTGGTGTGCTGCTTCCTGCGAAAATCCCGTAGACTGTGGTGCAGGCGCTGTTTGAAGTGGGGAGTCTGCAGCATGGAAAGTATGTCGCTGCTCCCAGGGCTGCCCGGTGACTCACCCACCCGCTGCAAGTGGAGTTGCCGGTTTACATGAAATATTTTCCATGGGCAAAATATATGTTATTGCTATTGTTGTATTTAAAGAGGAAAAACACAACAAAAAATGCGAGCAAAAACCCAACCAACAGAGGAAAAAACAAAATACAAACAAACATGAAGATGTACATAAAAGAGTAGCTTCTGCATAGAGCATACTACTGGAAAGAAAATGAACTTATTAAAGTATTTTAATGAAGAAATTGGAGAGTTTCATGTGTGTAGCTCGGGGATCTAAAACTGTGATGAGGTTTTTCATAGGAGTGCCCTGTCACGGTCATGGAGAAGCTGGCGTTGTCCATGTCAGCATTGCCAAACCCTGCCAGTTGTTCCTGGAGAGAAATGCACAACCTGGACAACTGTCCTCTCTCAAAACTCTTTCTTGAATTTTCTGTAACTGTAGCTAAATTCCAGTGAGAGCATAGAGACGCTTGAAAGTACCTTAAATTCTTTTCTGGAACCCGGCACATTTTTCTGTAGGAAAATCAGTGAACTGGAAGTCTCTAGTCATTCATATTTTATAGGTAAATCTAGCTAAAGGTACTAATAACTTTCATTTTTCTATGTAGGCCTTCCAGTGGGGTGAGAAAAGAGCATCAGCGTGGTGGCACGCACCTTGCTAATGGTCTGCACCGACAGAAAGTGCACTTGAGTTTCATTTCCCTGATTAATTCTTACTACTTTCTCTTAATTCTTTATATTTTGCCAGGAGTTTTTCCTTTTTAATATGCATTGCACCTCAAATTGTATGTTGCATAACAAATATTTGTCTTCAAGCAAAAGCATCAGTGGTTTAACCTACCTAAAGAACACCCTTCTCAGCTTTTGCTGCTGACTGATTTTTCCTTTTCTTTCTTTCTAGAATGTAAATCAGTTGAAATGGGAATCCTTTGGGAACTGACCCATTTTAAAGGCCATAAAATGTGGTCATCTTAAGTTAATGAGGATAACAGATAGTGTGTGAATAGGCATTGTAGCTCATATTTTGGAGGCTGAACAATCTATTGAATTAATAATAGGGCCATTTATCACTTAAGAAAATGGCCCAGAATTGCAGCATATTTCCATGTACTGAAGTCACTGAAGTCTTCCTTCTGTGGAACAACAGTTCCTTGGTGTCTTCATTTCCTTCTTTAGATTCAAATGTAAGATTTCAGAAGAGCAGCGTGATATTTGGAGGTGAAATTATTTCAGTGCTAGCACCAACTGCGGAGTGAAGTTGAGGATAATCACGCGATCCTCCTCAATTTGTTTTTCTATTTTTTTTTTCATGGCAGCATGCATTGTGGGTGAAGCTGTTTGCGTGGAAGCATCCTGCAGCTGCCAGAATTCAAGGATAATGAAACAACACCATTGATTAGAAACTAGCCAGTTAGCAAGCTGTTCCAGACTCTTTATTACGTGTTGGAAATGAAATAATACCCAGAAGTGTGCTAGGGCAGCAGCCACCAGCAGCATTGGTGCCCTGGTCCTTCATGCTGCCCGTGTCCCTCAGCTCCAGTGCTGGGGCCCCAGCACGCAGCATCCGCAGAGATGCAGAACTCTTCCGTAGGAGTCGTCACCCTTCTCAGGGCAGTGTGAGGAAGCTGAATGTGAACTCTACCAGCAGAATTTTTTGGTTTTAAGCAGGTGAAGGCAGGGCCGAGTGACGCACAGCAAACGGGAACCCTGCCCTGCACCGCCTGCTGCCAGTGCTGCTAACGTGCAGCAGACCAGCACCAGCTGTGTGCATGCCTATGGATCACGAGCATAAACAGTCTGGTGGCTGGCTGGGCTCAAAATGCTGATTTTGCTGGTGGTACTAAATTGGAAGCTATGTGGTGTAAAGGTCTTTCCTGGCGCTCTGATTTTTGTTTTGCTTTTGTCGGTTACAGCCGTGGTATTAACCGAAGGAAGCAGGTGGTCTCAGTTCTGAGTTTCCACTGGCAGTTGGTTGTTTTGCCCTTATGCTAACAAATCACATATTTATGTTTGCTTCTTAGCTTTCAGTTAAAACTATGGAAGAAAAATAGCTTCATCTTGCAGTAAGTGTTCACTTTAGTCTTAAAAATACTTAGTTTGGGGCTTTAATATAATCAAGGTCCGCAGTGTTGGGCTGGTCGTTGTCCTGCAGCTTTGGGAAGCCTCCGCTGCCCGGGTCAGTGTGCTGTGCTGGAGGAGGACTTGCTGTAGTCTGCATGATCCTGGAAGACTGAACCCAGAAGAAAAGGGAAGTAATGTGTTTATTGAAGTAGTTCCCGTAGCACATACAAAATTCAGAACAAAATCAACATGATTTTGGTTACTTAATAGAGTAACTGTAGGAAACCAAACTTCATTACTTTGGGAAGCCTTCTGCGTAATTTGAGCAATGGTATTGCTGACTAGAAATCAGTGTTTTCTGCTGCATGAGGAAGGGCTGCAGTACCCACAGTCATAACACTTTTTTTGAAGATGCTAGAAGGCCTGTGTAAAGTTGTGTTGTCTGCCTGTATGCCTCGCTTTTTTTCACTTTTTTTGCTTTTTGATAAAATGTGGTGTGAGGCTAGGTGTTTTGTTTTGTTTTTTTAAAAACAGTGTATCTTTATATTATGTTGTTAGTGTATATTTTTCTCTGGAATTAAAAATAACCCACAAAGTAAGCCCTGTCAGTTGCGCCTTCCTTTGACCTTACGTAGACCTGGCTGTTTGGAAAAAGCAACCTGGAAAGTAGATGTGATGTTGCTTTGGTGAATGGTTCAGATATTTTCAGTTTCTTACTACCTGTTAGTTATTTCTAATTTTCGTTCCTTTATACCTTTTGAATTTTAATTGAGCTGACTTACACAAGTGTGCAAAGGGAGGGCTGCATAAGCCAACATGAAGGTTCTTCGTCTTTTCCAGTGCTAAGTCTTAAGCTTAGGAAAGCACGTTAAAAAAAAAAAAAAAAAAAGAAAAAATCATTTAAGCCAGTAGAAATGTCTACAGAGTAACTGTATTGTAGAGGAGCTTCTTGCCTCGCTGCAGCCTATTTGCATGCATGTCTGTTCTGTTTCCTGCTAGGATGTATTTTTCCAAAACATCAGAAGGAAATGAGGAGGGATGGAACTGCTTTTTATAGAAAAAAGGAATCGTAACTAGTAAGATAAAAAGCTGGCTTTTTATCTTAAAGATAAAAAGTTGGCTTTTACTAAGAAGATAAATTTAGCTTATTCTTAATGTTGAGTCGCAAATAAAATTTATCATCAAGATATAAATGAAGATCCAGTTAATTCTTCATAATCTGTTGGAAATGATTAGAAATGAGAATGGCATAGGGAAAGTAGGACCGAGGGCTATTTCCAAAACAAGAACAACAAAACCACACAAAAAACAACAAACACTTCGAATGTTTTAAGTTTTTTATCTGTGATTGGTACTAAAAATAAGTTACGTTTGGAAAAAATACCAATAAAAATAGAATGGCAGTCAGTGGCTTTAAGCAGATTGTAAATATGCAAACGATTTAACTTCTGTGTTGAAGACACTCTTGAAATAAGCAATGTGTATAACTCAGGTTGTATAATATGTGTGGGTGCACACGAGTTTCTGCTGGTGAGTGACATTGTTCAGAGGATACGTGTACTTTTTTTTTTTTAAACTGTTTCCTGGAAGGAAACTGTGGCCTCCGGCTCATTGTAATAACGTCGCTCTGAGACATGCAGCACTGGTTCTTCAAAGTGTCTGCAGTCGTTTTCTTGAGAAAAGTTTAACTGTTCTGAACTTATGTTAGTTCCTTCCTCATGAGCTTGCTACGACTCCATCGGCTCTCAGTGCTATGGAAGAACTGGATGTTTAACCAGGAGCCTGAACGTGTGTTTCAGGTGGAGAACTCCAAAGACAATGAGGAAAACATCCTGCAAAGAGAAGTCCCGCTCAGGCAGTCCCGTCGAAGGTTTAGGAAGATCAACCAGAGGGGCGAGCGCCAGACCATCACGGACAACGTGGATGCCAGCAGCTACATCTCGGTGAGTCTGGTCCCCGTCTGCTTGGCGTTGTGCTGTTGGGTTTCCGTGTGCTGAGGAAAGCTGGTGAGATGAGACGAGATGAGATGGTTCGCGTTTGTCGTATTTGTTAACACATTCCTCTTGTTGGGGAACAGTTGAGTACTTTGGATTTGAGCACTCCAGGCGGTAGCTGAAGATTCAGGCACTAGTTTGAAAAGAGTTTATTTGCTTTATGGGTCTTCTGTTGAGCGTTGCAAATCAATCTTAATGTTTCTGCCGGACGGAGAAACGGTCGTTCTTGCTTTTTGTTGGCTGTAACTGGAGTTCTTTTGGTAAGATGTAGCAGCTGGTGGTTTTCTTTTTGTCCCTAATAAATTTAGGCTATGTTTTGGAATTGAGTCAATCACAAATGCAGTTCAATAAAGTAATAACACTATCGTGATACTCTGTCACATTTACGTGATCAAAACTAGCATAATGGTAATTCAGGCATCAGAGTAATGGCAACTCGTTTGCTACTCTTTAAAAAAAAAAAAAAAAAAACACATCACAGACTACATAATCTGTTCTGTGTGAAGGCACGTACAGCTGTGGTTTCGAGGTCACAATGCTTTTATGAAGGTTTCTCTTTACCATTATTTTTCACGTACAAACTTCCTGCTACTAGCAGGATTTATATGTGATCTAGACAAATTATTTCATTGGTAATAATTGTTCTGGATAGTTTGATTTTCTTTGAACATCAAAAGTTGAAAAACAATACTAAAATTGACTAACTTCAAATTACTAAAAAAAAAAAACCTAAAAAACTAACTAAAATTCACTAACTTTGATTAGTCTTCAAGCACAAAAGAAAAAAAAAATTCAGTTCCTCCCCCTTTCTCCTGTCTTCCTTTTCATCTCCCTATGTGGTGCAAAACCTTTCTTAGTTGTTAAAATTCAGAATATCTAAAGTGTGCAGTTAGCTAGAAACTTCAGACATCTTTTCTGTTTCAGAGTAAACTGCTGTTTTTTTTGCATGTTGCTAGCTGTTGTAATGCAGGTGGGTGATTTTTAGACTTTCCACAGCTTTAGCTTTTCTGTGGGTAAAGGTTACTTTGGCATTTGTCAGCTAAGCAGAAAAGCTCTCATTGCTGTGACAGGAAAAGAACATGCTACTTGAAGTTTAACATCCTCTGCCATCTCATTTCAAGAACTGTTGCATGTTTTTTATCACTGCTAATTAATCTGAATTAGTTATTGATGAAATGAGATGTTGAATCCTCAGGTTCTGGGCTGAATGACTTACATAAGGCTTTATGAGGAACTGAGTCTGATCTGTATATGAAAATCTCCCTCTTTCGCTGCTTGGTGTTTCTGTAACATTGAATAAGCACACACAAAATAGTTGTTAGGCTTAAGTGCCAGGAGGAAAAGAACCTCAGGAGTAGCTGACGCTGATGCTTGCTACGCTGCTTGCCTGGAAGGGTGCATGAGAAGGGACTCGTCTGAGAACTACGAAATTACACGCCTCCTTAAATGATTTCAGAGACTGTCAGTTATTGATGCAAGGAGTCAGTGTGCTGCTCTTGCAGGATTGTGATTAGTCAACAAATGATGACCTTGTTAGGGTTCTTCTTTGTGTTGATTTATTTCTTATGTTAACAACCACGTGGAGTATGTGTCTGTCTTTGCACATACAGGTTCTTGCTGCAAATCTGGTGGCTTCCTCAGATTTATGAAAATATATATTTTGATCACTGTTTGATGGGAAACATTATAAACTTCATAAATCAGCAGCATACTCCTAAATCTGATTTTGTCACTTAGTTAGGAATATTATAAAAGAGTCCTGTTAACACTGCTAGGTGTTTTCCTGGATGACTGAGTGCTAAGTGGCAGGAGACCACCTTTCTGAAACAAAACCTGCTAGCTGTTGGGTTTCAGCAGCCTGCATTGAAATACCAAGCCTTGCTTCCTAGCCTATAAACTCCTAATTGGAACGTGTCATAGTCACAGCACTTGGTGTAGCGAAAAGTAATTTGTAACTCAACAGATGACTAAGAAATCAAACCCAGCTGCCTGTTTGACAAGTAAACAAAACAAAGGATGCCTATATTTTTTCCATATTCCGTTTTAATCTGGTAAAATGTTTTTTTCCTGAGGTATATGGTTTGTTCTGTGCCTGGGTTTAACTCTTACCTATAGGAGTCTGCTAATACGTGTCCATTGGTTCCCACTGATTTTGAAAAACAGGGTTTATAAGGTAACTGTGTGTTTCAAACTGTTGGAGTATGGGCAGGATGAGGAGGAGGGTTTTTGAATGAAACTCCTATTTGACAAGAACTTACAATAACATTTCTGCCAGAGTGGGGAAACCGTTTACAAACTTGCCAGCACGTTTCCTCTCTGGCATAATACTAATGAATAAATGCAGCATTTTATTTCACTCTCCAGCATGTTGCTAGATGCTCTTTGACAGATGCTGAATGTGGCTTGATGGACCTTTTGTGAACCCTGCTTGATCAGAGGGCTTGGTACTTTATGCACAGTCCGCAAGGAGTTTGTGTGGGCTCCAGTGGTACAATGCTACAGAGTACACAACATGCTGCTGGTTAAGTTTTGGAGCTCCTACTTGCTCAAGCACAGGTGGTTTTCTGCTTTCTAAAGAAAACACACATCCTATAGGTATTGACGTTTGGTGTTGCTTTATCCCAGCTCAGAATTTTTCCTTTGACAATTAAAAGCAAATACAAGATATCTTCTGTTTAGGGGCAATTATCTATGCAATCTCCATTAACTCCTTTAAATGTAAATCTCTGCTCATTAAATATAGTACGGTTAATATTTATAAAAACAAGGATTCACCTTAATCATGAAACGTTACCCATTAGTTTGTGACATGAGCTTGCATTGACTTCTCACATGGAGCTCCCTGCTACTACTTGTTGGAATGAGTTCTGTAGAAATCCCTGTGGTTGGCCATGAGATAAATATTTGTGTGCAGATTCTTTAATATTTTCAATTATTATTACCATATTTGAAGCTTTTCCTCCTATGTGTCTTAAGTGAAAGAGCCCAGATACTCAGTTTAACTGTATAACTTCAGGGTAGTTGACATTCAAATTATTACTGGTATCTTCATTTTTTTTTCTTTTGCTTGAATGACAGCTGACTCAATGTTAAAAGTCGATCATCTGGTTGGTTTCTTTGATGAAGGAGTTACTCTTTAGACTCCTTTACTATGTTTTTATGGTTCATACAACAATGGTGCTTCACAAGAACACTGGTTGCCTCCTGAGTAAGTTTTTTTTAAAGTTTTTTTTTCTTGGAGGAAAATACAGCGAATGTACACTAACAATGTTCTCTTTCTTCTCACTCATACTGAACAGGTTTATATTTCTGCTTCTATCTTTAAAGTGCAAAATGGCATGAATTTCTTCTTACAGTACGCATGCAAATGATGCTCAACCTGCTCTCATTAAGCAGGTGAACTGGCCAAGGGCTGGTTTCTGCTCTCAGGGGTTCCCAGTAGCAGTGGCAGGGTTTTTCCTGCTACTGCCTTGCCAGCAGTACCCTGGGGATAAATGTGAGTTTGGTGAAAGGCTTCCCAAGTGCCTTTCCCAGGATGTGAAATAGCACTGCTGCCTGGGGTGATGGCAGCAGTGGCTGTCTACCCGAGGCTGGCTGAGCATCCGCTGCGGTGACGTGGGATCTCTTTGCCCCTGTCTTTTTTGCTTTCATCACTTGATGAGCATCCGCATGTTGTATGTCACTGTGGGTGACGTCCTGGCTGTGGGGTAAAGTGAGGTTGGAGTCATAGAATCACAGAATGGTTCGGGTTGGAAGGGACCTTAAAGATCACCTCATTCCAACCCCCTTGCCATGGGCAGGGCCACCTCCCACTAGAAGGTGTCCAGTAGTTGGAGTCATCTGGAGAAAAGTCATGTCAGACTTAGTGAATTACATATAAATGTGCCATTGGTCTTAATTACGCCTGCTCTTGCTTATTTGTTAGTGTGGTTGCGTATCTTCTTGGAGATAGGCACTCTTTGTGCATATGACTGTCTGCAACATAGATAAGAATCCAGACAGTAACCAGGGTCATGCGGCAGGGCATTATCACAGCTACAATGAATATTTAGTCATTCCTACTTCTGTGTCTAGCTATCAAGCCAATGAATAATGCAACTACGTTTTTTCGTTACAAAAGAAAAAGAAGTAATTCTGATCATCTTCGTTCAGCTCTGTTACAAACTTTAGTGAACGTACAGAAGGTACACAAAAACCCACAGCCAGACTAAAAACAGACGACTTTTTACATTAACAGTTCTAGGAAGAAATGTTTAATGTTAGCTCTGGTGCTGTTTAGAAGTTAAATTGCTTTTTTCATCTTGGATCAAATATTGAGAATGTAAAGATAAATATTTGAAACATTTACTATTACAAAATAAAACCTGAGTTACGGTAAATTCTGTGTTTATATTTCTTGCAGTGAGCAGAACCAAAGGGGGTTTAACAATTTGATACAAATTTCTCCGTGACCATCAAACCTGTAAACTTGTATCTTTTAAGAGTTTAAAATCTTTGCACACATTTTTGACGGTTTCTCTTCTCTGTGGTTTTTGAGAAGAATATTTGTATTTCTAAAAATAGTGCATAAAAGAGGTAATACACATTTCCATTGAGTTGTGATCACAATATGATTTATTTTTTTCATCCTAGAACAAAATAAATTACTAGCAAACTTTTATTAGTAATTCCCTTTCTCAGACATGCAAATTTACTTTTTTTTTTTTTTAACTCTTGTAAGAGGACGATGAGGTTTAAGAGATTTATTATAATACTAAGTTTTGAGGACAGTATCTTAATACCACATCATGTAAAATTTTTCCAGGAACCTTGTAGAAGCATTTATCTTCAGAGCAGTCTGTCACCGGAGGACTGCTTGAGTGGCAAGTTTCTTGTTCTGTGATCATTACTTAATGTAATCCTGTCAGAGGCTGCGGTTAGTATAGGGTATCTCACAATTGTAGGGGGTTAATCACATTTTTATATATTGCAGCAAACCCATTAGGTTCTTTCCCATCACTGATCCTTTCCCTTTTAAATGTTATGGATGTTTTATAATCTATTTTTAACTGCCAGGTAGATTTGCTGAAATAGTACCTTTTATTGATCTAAACCAACTAATACTGACTTACAGCAAGCCTCCAGATGCCTTTTGTTAAACCTTGATGCAGCATCAGCTAACATCCGTTTACTTGGAACATCAGTAGTTAATTTCTGTGAGGCTGTGGCTAATCTGCAAGTAGCTGAAATCACTTCTGGAGCTGTTTTATAGCTGGATGATTCCAGCTCATTGTTTTTTTAATGTGTTTTTATCCCCTCCCACTTCCTCTTTTTGTCACTTTTTTTGTTGTTGTTTGACAATTTTGGCTTTATTATCTAACGAGTCGGAAAGAAACTTCAATCCTGCTGAAATCCACGAGTCTTGCTGTGTACTTGGTGGGTACCGAAACCCCTGCAGTTGGCAACTTCTCTGGAAGTGTTGTGCAATGCACAGAGATCGTGCAGGTTCCTTCTTCCTGCCCTGTTCCTATGATGGAGGTTTTTCTCTCTTCCAGTTTGTCTTAGGTTTTCGGTGGCGTATGTCGTGTCCCAGCTCACAGGCCGCAGCGTCTGCAGGTGCTCCCTGAGCCAGGCCGGCCACAGCCTCTGTGAGAACCTCGCCCCCGTAACTGCTGCCGGCAGCCCTGCTGTGCTCGTGCCATTTTGTGTTCCTCTTCCTCCTGCGATAAAAAGAAGCTGCTGCCGCAGCGTGCTCGCTTCTGTAGCAGCCTGCTCCAGCTTTGTGGTGGCCCACGTCTAAATAAAGCCATCTGCTCGGCCGCGCGTTGCTGCTCGGAGCAGGCCAGTGGGGCTGCGGACACGGCATGGGGCTAGGAGGGGACGAGGCCCAGCTTTCTGGAAAGGGAAATCGGTGCTGCTCTGGGGGCGAGGCTGTAAATGACGTCTGAGAGGAGCAGCTCTGAGGTGCAATGACATCAGGGCAGCTGCTTCCTCGGCCCGCTGGTTACCGGTGCTCAGCAACAGCACTCGCCCCACCGTGGTGCTCATCTGTCCCCTTCTGTAAGCAGGAGGGAGCCACCAAAAGCATGTTGGCTTAGGTTTTGTTTCATGTGTGGATTCTGCCGGCTCGTGGTGTCGGCCCTGTTACTGCCAAGGGCGCCTTGTGTGCCCGTCGCTGGTTGTGGCGGTCATTACAAAAACACCGGCCCTCGTGTGCCCTGTGTTCAAACGTTTCCTGGTAATTTCCATAGGCCCCTGGTCGTGCCCCAGCCAGTTAACAAGTGTCTGAAGGTTTCTGAAGAATAATGACTTTGATGTGCTATGCATGAAATAAGTAAATACATACTAAAAATATTGCCCTTCTGTTAAAATCTGCGTTCTTGAGTTCTTTCTTTAAATAGCATATGCAGTATGTAAACCCCAATTTATCCATAATGAGGTGGATTGTAATTATTCAAAACTTATATTCAGGAGTTTCCCTGAAGATTTTACAGACGTGACAACCAGATTATACATAAACTGTGAATTACAGAAATCACCTCAATTCTGAGGTGACACGTGCAGCTGTGAACAACACTGAAGAGTGCTGCAAAAATGAAACTAGCTTAGACTGAAACGAAGGAGGGTTTATTTTAGGCAAGCACCTGTATTTTCTCAGGTCTGGCTGCGTTGCTGGTGGTGGTGTGCAGCATGTCTTGCTGTGAGCCAGGATGTTGCAGGACAGACAGACAGCTTTGTGGTTTGCCACGCCGAGAGCCTTGCTTCTTGAACAAGATGCTAAAAATTGATAGGGAAACTGATCCTGAGCACAGTCTGTCCTGAGGGAAACCTCCCCATGCCTTTGGGATGGAAGCAGGGAGCTGCTCAGACCTTGCCCTAAGCTGGTGCTGGGATTTGCTGTTGTGCCTGGTTTTGTTCCATGGCAGCTTGTGGCTGAAGAATCTTTAAATATATCAATGAATAAAAATAAAATCTAGATGTCTTGCAAATTAGCATGCATAACAAATAAAAAGTAATGTAATTACTAAAGTGCTCTCCACACAGTAATCGGCTATCTGTTTCTTTCTTATCCTTTCACCACATAGACAAATTTACACCATCGTGGAAATTAACTTAGTTCCTTGGAAAATGCCTGAGAAAATATTTTATGTAGCATGTTCAGAGAGTTAATCTCTGTTTTGATGGACCCTAAGGGGTTGGGTGGCAGTTCCAAAGTCATTAATTCTTTATAAGCAGCCTGTTATGCAAAATAGATTGAGAATGATGTGCAAGTGTTGTGGCCACTGCTCATAGCTGTGTAATGTCATTCTGGTGGTTAATGGTAGAAAGCAGTGCTATGTACCTGATAAGGCATTGTCAGGGACTTCAAAACCTTTTGTATATGAGTTGCAGTGCTGTCAGATCCTTCTTTTTAACATTACTTTGTTATTTCAGTGTTTTGAAATGACATGTGAGTGGTGTCTTGTAGAAACTGATGGGGGAGTAGGCAGCAAGCTGGTCGCCTGCGTGCAGATGGATGGGAGCAGGCATGAATCTTTGTTTCCTGCCGTCCACCTGGGCTGTTTCTGTTCAATGTGCTGTAATGAAGTAAGCAGCCTGCTTATGTGCTCATTTATAGCCAAGTCAGCCTTTCACTTGTTTGTGGGCTTATGCCTTAGAGAGGAACAGCTTTGTGGAAAGTCATTTTGTATTTTATCCTGAGGAGTTGGGAGTTTGAGTTGTTGGGTTGAATATCACGTACACTAAAGGACTTCATTAAAGCACTGTGATACTGTTGTCTTCAACTTTGTTAAGTTAAAATGTTCTTCTAATTTAGAATATGGAAATTTACGTCAACTTACAAATGTTCTGCGGAAGCTCTCTGGCCCAAAGCTGGGGACTTGAGAATATTCGGAACAATTTTCAGTTAAAATCATCATCAGAAAATGTTGGTCCATAGTGCAAGCATTTGGATACCATTTTCCTTGAAAAACTTGGCATGAAACCACTGTCTGTATGAGAGAACAGCTAGAAGAATCTGTCTGGTTTTGGCTTAGAACTGACTGCTATTTCTAATGACTCTTAACAGCATTTGTAATTTTACATTTGATATGTAGAAACTTTTGTTAATGGGGAAATATTTGACCGATGAAATAATTGAAATAGCTGATTTTGAAGCCTCTGACTAAATGGGTCAATCAGTGTAGCTTTAATTCCTTCCTGGAACTTTGTTCTTGCAAGTCAGAGTTGCCTTCTGTTGCCTTCTGTTAAAGCTTTTTTTTGTTTGTTTGTTTGAGGTATTGTAGCCACAACAAACTAGACACTTGTATTGTTTTTATGATTTTGATTTTGTGCCCTTTAAAATTTGTTTAACAGCTGTGATGAAATGCATGGTGGTTTGTCAACTTGCAGTGTAGGTATGTCCTCTGGCCAAGCCCTTGCTGTTTCTGCTAAGATCAGTTTGTGGCTCTGGTGAGGATAGCTGGGATTCTTCTGCTCTTTTGTTCTCAGAGGCAGAAGAGAACCTGAATGATACTAAGGAAAAATTTCCACAAGTATAGTCAGCTTTCATGGAATCACAGGATGGCTTGTGTTGGGAGGGACCTTACGGATCACCTAGTTCCAGCCCACTAGATGAGGTTGCCCAGGGCCCCATCCAGCCTGGCCTTGAACACCTCCAGGAATGGGGCACCCACAGCTTCTCTGAGCAGCCTGGTCAGTGCCTCACCGCCCTCTAAGTGAAGAATTTCCTCCCAACCTCTAATCTAAATCTCCCATCTTTTAGGTTAAAACCATTCCCCCTTGTCCTGTCGCTGACTGAGCTTTCCATTTGTGAAGGCAATAAATAGGGGCTGAATCATGCCAGGTACTGAGAAAGCTTGGAAATCACCGTGCTGTGAAGCAATTCGTGTGGTAAAGGATCTGGGCTATGCTTCCCCTACACGTTGGGTTTCAGGAGAGCTGGACCGTAATCGGGTCCGCGCTTGGTGCTGTGGGCACCCTGTGCATAAACCTGCTGGTAAGGGCCAGCAGCAGGTTGTGAGGCAGCCCTGCCACGGGCAGCTCTCTTCTCTTCCTCCCAGGCTGGGGAACACCGTGCTGGCCCAGCCCCAGGCCAGGAACCCCGATGTTCCCCCTGCCTGGGGTCAGCCGGAGCCCAGGAGCAGCTTGTGACAGAGGCTGCACGCAGAGAGCACCACGCTGCCTCCAGACACGGCTCTGCCCCTGGCTAGAAGTGCCTGTGAGGTGCCGTGCCTGAGATAAGATTCACGTCACATGCAATCTGCAGGCTGGGTACCCTGTCTGCTAAGAAATGAAAGCTGACTGTTTAAAATCAGCCTCGCGTAGAGAGAGATCCCCAAATTTCTCTGATAGTGGTAGGAGGAGTCAAACCCTTCCTGCCCTCTCCTGCTCGCAGGCCTTCAGTTTGGTGTTAATCCTCCAGAAAAATGACAGAAAAAGCATTGGAAGCGGCATTTTAATGATTATAACCTCATCTGTGGAGTTAATGCATTGTTCTCAAGGTCATTTAATCAGAAGCCTTTTCCTTGCGGGAGGGGTGCTGGTACCTTGTGGTCTGAATAGCCTTACCCTGATCATTGAACTTGAGATGTAGCTTTATAAATGTGGGAAGAAAAAGGGATACTTCATGTTTGATTTCATAACAACTGCAAAACGTAGGTGACTTCCAGGACGAAAACAAGTATATACGTTGGTGAGATTTTCAGTTTCCAAATCTGAAACTCTGTCCGACTTCCCAGTAAGGTGTCAGCTGAACAAACGCGATGTGTTCAGGTCAGTGTTAGGTTTGGGCTCTGATTTCAGTTTTGAGGCTAGATCAGGGGAATGTTTTAATGAGCAAAACTGCAAAAGTGCTTGTGAAAATTTGGTGTAGGTATTAGAGATTTTGTACTTCTGGTATCTCTGGGCGGTTCAGCCCCACAAACCGACCCATCTGCTTTCGGGGTTGGTGTCCACTCATTCTCATCACCAGGGAATTTTGGGCTGTGTACGTTCCCCAACCTCCCCACCCCCTGCCGAAATGAGGTGTCAGGAAGGAAGGGGGGGAGCGTGGTATGAATCACCTCTGTTCAAACTGTAGCAAGGAACTTTTTATTTGAGTCTGTGGCGGAGGGGGCTTCCCCCTTCTCTACGTGCCGACATTGTCCTCGCTTGCTATGCTGATCATGCCGCCTGGCTCTGCGGAGACTGCACGAGCAGAGATCTGCAGGGGAGAGCTGTAATTTATAAACGTATTTAAGAAAGTATTATAAAACGTATAAATCTGAATTTCTGCAAATAGGAGATGACCTTTCCGTGCTTAACACAACAGCTGAAAAAGGATGGCTGGGGTGGTACGACAGCGATGGAGAAATTGAATCCATGGTGCCTTTTTATTGTTCCTTCTGTATTGCTGGCTCTATATTTAGAAGCTTACATCACTTTAGTTATGATGACAGTCTCTCCTCCCGCTCCGCTCCCTCCCTCTCCCCCTCCCTCCTTCCCCTAGGATGGATCGGATTTTCATACCACTTATGAATCCTACAGATCTTTCAGCAGGATTTTTCTACGGCGTGTTCATAAGTGCTGCTGCGGAAAAGTGATGTACAGAAGGAAGCAGTTGCAGCACGTAATGTCACCCTGAAGGAGGAATGGAGCTCGCAGCACCGCTCTCGCTGCCTCCATTTGTGTAAAAGGGTCAAGAACAGGGTGGAGAGCTGTATTTTTTTCTTATTATTTTTTTCCTTTAAACAGGAATTCCTGAGAAGCCCCAACGAGGGGCTAACCTTGCCACAAAGTACGGTGATTCATTTAAGATACCGAAGTTAAATGGTGGGGAAAAATCAGAGAAGCATGCCAGTGACACTAAATCAAGCAAGCTTTGCCAGCATAGCATGGGGACGCATCCAGCTCATGCCGCAGCTGGCGCTGCGCACAGCACTCCCCGCTCGCCATCGCCTGCCTTTTCAAAGAGATTTAAAGTACTCAAATATATTGGAATAACCTCTTGATGCAGGTGCCACTAATGCCTAAAATATTTCTGCATTAGGCTGCTGTGTTTGGCAATTCCCGCTCGCAAAAAACTGTACCAGAATGAATTATTTTAGCCTGAAACATCTTTGCCTGAGCGTGCAGGGTGACAGATTGCTTTCCAAGCAGCTGGGCTCCCTCCCCAGCCCCCTCGGCGGGCCCGCAGTCAGGGCGCTGCGCTCGCTGCTGCCCTCGGAAAGGAGGGGAAGAGGTGGGGGAGCAGACAGGGGGCCTGCTGCTGCTGGGGGACACGCAGGGACAGCGTCCCAGCGGGCGGCTCGGTCGGAGGACAAAGGGACAGAAGTCAGCAAGCCGGCTGGCACGCCGGCAGCCTGCGCATCCCCAGCCAGCGCAGCGATGGCTTTCGGCTCGGCGCTCGCCTTCGCCGCGGGCTTGGCGCAACGGGCTCGTGTTTTGTGATTGATCAGGGAGAAGTGCTGTCCGATGGGTGTCCGCTGCTGCCAGCCACGAACGCGTTCTGATTTGTGGAACTTCAGTTTGTGGTCTTCTTAAATGAGAGGAGACTCTAATCCTGTTTAACCGAACGTGAGTTTAAATTATGGAAGGCCTTCCTGCCCTTCTAAAAACAACCCATTTTTCAGTGACTTAGCCTTGTTAGACAATTGGAACATGCAGATTTATTTAACAGTCGGGAGGATTCAGATAGTATTATGGGAGGATAAAGGGAATGTGATGCATAGAAACATATGGAGTGATGCTTCAAGCGTGAAAAGAAACCAGTGTTGAGAGACAAAGACCTTTTTTAATTCGAAGACTGCATACCAAAGATTTTTTTCCCTTAAGATTCTCTGAAAACCTGGAATCCTGCTTAAAACGAGGAAGGCGATTTACTGCCTGGGATTCTGCCTGTTCCTCACAAGCATTTTGATTGCGATCGCCATGGAGCAGTCTTTGTATCTGCCTTTTTCCACCTCCAAGTTGCTTTAGGTTTGGGATTTACCATTTAGCAGATCATATATACATAAACACAGAGCGTCGTGCTGCGGGCAGCCGGGGGCTGCAGGGATGCATGCATTAAAACCCAGAAATTAGTGGGGGGGATGCCCCAAAAGCTCCAGCCTGGAATTAGGTCAGGTTTTCCCCGGCGCGGGCGGGCTGGGCTGCGCAGGAGCTGGCTGCATCCCCGGGGACGCAGCCGCCGCGCTCATTGGCGGCGCGGGCAGAGGGATGATGTCATCCTCACTTAAAGGCAAAACTAGAAGGAAATAGAATTTTGTTCCCATTATTGAGCTCGTGTTTACAGTAGTTGTAAAATATGGCATCCCCGCCAAAACCTTTAGTGGATTGAATTCCATGCACAATGCAGTGGGTTTAAAATGCAGCCGGGAGATGAATATCTGCCCGGGTTAGTTCAGGGGGAGAGTTTGTGTGCTATCGGTGTGCGTGCAGGCAGGGAGAGGTTTCCTTTGGCTGGCTGGTTTTTTTTCCTTGATATAAATTGTGATGGTGGTAACTATAATAGTACAGGTAACACTGTGTGGAAGTATTTGGACGTTCATTGCTACTGAAAATTTGTCAGTGTGGCTTTGTATTTGATGCTTAAGATGCTTTTGATTTAGGAAAAAATACGAATTATTAGGAAAGATGCAATACAGTTGTGAGTTGAAGCTGATAGCTGGGCTATTGTTTAGTATTGAAGGAACAGTAAAGGAAACAGCTATTTATGTAGCTGGTGTAATGTCTTTCAAAAGCTAAAGGAATGATCTGAAAATCTTTCAGCTTTTAAAAACAGACGTTGGCTTTGCAAATTTTGCAAGAGCAGGACTAAAGTTCGATTTTTCCTTTATGTTTTGATATAAATTAAACCCCGTTACTTTTATGAAGCCTGGCTGCATCCATTACGGTTTCATTGTTGGGCAGTGGTTAGGTGAATTCAGACAGCAGTGCTAATTTTTGTCCTTTAAGGCAGCTCCGGAAGGTGCCAGGGGAGGGGTTTCCCTTGGGCTGAGGCCCAGCTCTGGTCACAGCTTGGGTCGTACGCCTGGAAGAATTCAACTGCGGGCTGCCTGCTGAATGGAGCCTTTGGTTTGGGTCGGGGTGGGGTGTCCTGGTGCTGGAACTTGGCTTCTGAAGTGTGGGGATCTTCTTCCATGTGTCCGTCCGTTGGAATAGCTGTCTGTGGATCGTCTCAAATGGCCCAACTCTGTATTCAAGAGCAAGCAAACAAAACCAAAAGAAGGATTTTTGGCCCTTGCTGCCACCAGGCCACTCTCTGAAGATGCTCTTCTGCGCGGAAGGTATGGCCTTCGAGCTGTCATTCGGTTTTGGAGAATTAACCTCGAGTCCGATGCAAACGGGGAATAGGAAGACATGGCGGTGAAAATTCTTTCCAAAGAGAAGAAAACGGAAACAGTGAGTGCCCCTTCTTGCAGGTGAAGTAAACGATCCTGAGAACTAAATACCGGCTCTAACAGAGCCAGCACCCTCTGCTCCTGCTCCTGTGCTCTCCCGTCCTCCCCTCCCCTCGCACAGCAGCAGCAGACATTTGCCTTCTAGGAATTGAAAGCATCGCGGCAGTCCCAGCTCAAAGGTGTGGGATCTCGTAGGTGCTTCCTCGGAGCAGCTCTCCAGCAGGCTGGGCTGCCATCCAAGGCACTGAGCTGCTGACAAATATTCCAGTTTTTAGTTGCAAAAAGAAATGATAAAACTAAATTGGCTGCTGCAGAATTAAGGCAGTTCTGTTATAAACGGAATTGGTCTTGATTGGAAGGAAGAAAACATAACTTTTAGCATGTTTCAAACCCACTAAAAATTATGACTATTAGAAACATCACCTTTCAGTGAGGAATTTACTTCTCATTCTAGATAAAGATCTGCTGATGGGTATATAGGATGAGACAGAAATGTTGAGATTCCTGTATGACATGTATATAAAAGCAGAAATCGTTTGATTATGGGTGTATCTGTGCATGCATGCACACATGTGAGTGTCTGCAGATTTTTTTTTCTACCTTTTCTTATTTCTAAATTTGGATGCAGAGATGAGAAATGATTCACCTAAATGCTGTTGAAAGCCTTAACAGATCTATGAGCTTCAGGGTTTTTGAGCTGATTTAGAAAAAGAGGAATATTCAGAGCTACAGCATATGCATTTGTAGATCCTAAAACGATATAAAATGTAATGTAGAGCAGGGGTGTTTTGCTGAGCAGTTGTCGTACCGATATGTGTGTTTATATGAGGTCAATAAAGATGCTCTGCTGGCTGCATCTGCAGATACAGTAGCCAATTGATCTAATGCAGTTTCTAAAGGCTTTCTATACAGGTGATGTCATCCTTTTAGCTCGGTTCCCCTCCCACTCTCTTTCCTCCTTATTAGATATTTCATCTTGCTGCGGAGCATCCAATCGATGGGAGCTTCTCCTGAGGGAGCTGCTGAGAAGCAAGCAAAGATAGTAGGAATTAGGACTCCAGCAGTCAGTCTTGCTGTAGCCATGGACGTACTGTTTTGTCGTGCGTTACAGAAGTGTTTTAATTGGAAAAGCTAGGCGTGGATTAACCGTAGTATCTGGCTGATGCATTAGAATACTAAGCAACACTGCGGAGTTGTAAACTGCATTAAAAAAAAAGGAGGGGGGGCAAAAGAGAAAAGGGTTTGTATTGCAGAGGCTTTTAATACATTCCACAGTGCAAACCTGTTAGAGCATATATCCTGGAGCTACGGTCTGGACACTAATTCAATTTTGCAGTTATGATGGACAAGAGTATAAAGAAGAAACTTTAATATTCAGGGCGTGGGATTCCTGAATTGCCTAGGATGTTGAAGAACCTTTGCAAAATTTGATCTACAATATGAATGTGAAGTTTCCGAAAAGTGAACCTGAAGATAAGCCACTCGTAAAGGCATTTCAGTGAAGAGAAAAAAGGAATTTGAAGAATTCTTATCTCACCTTTTTATGTATTGTTGCTCTAACCTGCAATTCTAATCCATTTCAGAATTAATTCAATCTCAGCAGCACTTTTTGGGTACGCGCCTCGTGCCTGGGGGAACCTATGGATATTTGTATTTGAAAAGCTAGGAAACACTTTGACTTGAATTTATGTGCTTGTTAAAACTGGAACATTTTTATAGGAATTTCTGCTGCTGCTAACTCACTGCAACACTGAAAACTACTCTGACACAGGAGAAGCTGTAATCGAATTCAGTGTGAAATTCAAGCCTGACAAGTTGCATACATGTATATTTGCTGCTTTGGTTTATGATTTTTAAAGAGAATCCAGAGAGGATTTTGCTAAATATTTTTCGTCTGAGACTTTTATTTGAGGAAGGAAACTTTTTTTTCTCAGCCTAAGAAATGGCTTTTCTTGTTCGATGTTATGCCAACTGCCTGCAACCGTGGGCCTCCAAAGTAAGTACGATTTTGTCTGTGATGCACTTCTCTGAAATGTATTGACAGCTGTGGTGCTGTGTGTGCAAATGCTCACTTCTCCAAAGCCGAGTGTTGCTCGGATGAAATGCTGGGCTCTGGCTGTGCATGGACTGTTCTGGCAGAATAATTTCTGAACGGGAAGGGGGGACCTTGAAATCTTGAAATTGTTTTATACGCTAAGAGCTTACAGATTAACAGGAAGTATAAAAATGCCATTTTGTTACGAAACGTGTAAAGCTTGCTTTTTAGCCTATTAATATATAAACAAGTATAATGGAAGTATAACATTTTTATGACTGTTTGTCTTTATTGATAACTGGAAAATATTGATATACAAACCTGATTTTTCAAGCTGTATGAAACTGTACTGCTTGCTTCCTTTGTGCATCATTATGGAATCAGTTAATTATTTAGCCAAACTATGTAATTACAATTAGCTTTAGAGGACATGAATTATTTTGTCTGTTTGAAGATGCAGGATTTTTGTGAAGCTGGGGGGGGAATAGTGTTTCTTTTAAAGAAGGTAATGAAATCTAGAACGTTCGAGCAAACCAACCCACTGAGATAAAAGCCTTTAAATTAAGAATGTATATATATATATACACACACTGTCAGACTCTTGCAGTTTGGTATGCTTTCTCAGAAAATTACTGGAGTGACTGGTGTTTTATTAAGACTGCTACTAGTACAGTAACCCAAGACACAAGAATTGACTTAAAATGCTGAGGCCAGTCAAATATACCTTTTCTCTTACAGTTTTTGTATTTATGTTGCAGAAGCTCCTGCAGGCTAGAATAGGGATCGTGCAACTTTCTTGTGTGTTAAAGCCAGCAGTGCTCGGAGGCAGTGGGTTGAGATCATGAGATGCGGCAGTGACTTTGGAGCAAGAAATTTGCTCTTGACTTCGGTCCCAAAAGTTTGAGGCCCCTTCAGCTTTAGCGACCAAGCGATGCAGCAGCCTGGAGAGGCACAAGACAAGTCCAGCTGGGTGCATGAAGTTCACGGGCATAATGTTTTTTCCCTGCTTATTTTTTTTTTACATCTGACAATGTAAATGGAAGCTCACTGTTTACAGGGAGGAAGGGTGGGAAATGCTGGGATTTGGGGTTTCCAAGTGCAGTTGCCACCATTAATACCTGAATACGGGTCCATGTTTGTGGCCCATCTTGGCTGTTGTGCGTGTTTCAGCAGCGAAAGCCGAGGGGAGCAGCCGGGACTGGGAAGGCAGAGGGACTTGGTGTGCTTATGACGGCTCCTAGCCTCAGTGGTCACGTTGGCAAATTGTGGCCTGTTTGTGTCATCGTTTGAGTCTCCAGTATATGTGTAGATTCCTTTACTTCCTTCCCAGTCTGTAGACATTAAATACGAAAGGATTGGTTTCCTGAAGCTCGTCTAGTCCGCACCGCCCTTGTTGAGAAGGTCTGGACGTGTAATATTGCTTAAAAACTGGGAATGCTTAGTCACGTTTGTGCTTCAGCTGAGGCTGCTCTTTCAGGAGAGTTTGGGCCTAAGTGAGAAACCACAAGAAAAGAAACCCTGTGGTCAAAGAAGGGTTTGTGGAGGGTGGGAAATAACAATAATTGGAAGGGCTTTTGACCCCTGTGTCAGCACAATACCCAGTGGATTGCTGCCATTTATTCACTCATTTGCTATTCAGAAATGAAATGCTATAAAATGTTGGGGAGAAAGATGTATCCTTTTGTTTTCTTTTTCTTTTTCTTTTCTTTTGTTTTCTTTTTTCTTTTTTTCTTTTTCTTTTCTTTTCTTTTCTTTTCTTTTCTTTTCTTTTCTTTTCTTTTCTTTTCTTTTCTTTTCTTTTCGCTGATGCAAACTTATTAACTGGTTTAGCATCCCAGTCCACAGATAAAAGTTGTTCATCTTTGAAACCAACACAGGAGAACCCCTTGTAGCCCTGTTCTGCAAAACCATACAAAGCTCCCCAAAATTCCTGCAACCCCTCCCAAGACTTTTAGAACTCATCAATTCTTGATGCTCTGCAACTCTGAAAAGTATGCATAGGATTAAACACACTGATTATCTGAGTTATATCTGAGTTCATTCTGTTTAGTTTTTGATCTAAGCTTTGTTCCATAAATCTGTTTGTGTGATGGGTGCTTTATAATAATACATATTTTAGTAAAATAACTGACTTCAGAATTTCTAAAATACGCAAGCTTGTAACTTTTAACTTGTAAATGTCAAGTAGTTTATAATCCCATTCTGTAGTTGGAACTGTTTCCTGCTGTAGAGCAGTGACCATCTGATCTTCCATTTGTTTTTCAGTGATTACATTCAGAATTCTGTAGACTTGCAGGTATCTGTCCCAGATTTTTTAACCGAGTTGCCTTTAAAGCGAGGTATAAGACCTCAGTCTGAGAACGGACTGTTGACTCAGTTGTAATTATAGCTGTTCTGAATGTGCCAGGAGCATTGCCTCTGTTTAATCAGAGCAAAGTGAAGTCACACTCCTTGTGACTAATCAGAAAGGTAAGCTTTTGTGAAGGTGCATAAAGGAGAACATGGGGATCATTTTTTATGGCTACCCATAGGTGCAGGGGAAGCTGCCTTTTGGAGATGGCACCCCTGGGAAGGGGAGCTCTGGGGACAAGGGGTGTCCATGCCCGCTAGTGTTGTGTGCACCCCTGGGAGCGGGGTCTGTGCCTTTTGGCTTCCAAAAGTGAAAGGGATGCAGTAGACATCTGTAAAATAACCAATGCAGTCTATTTTCCTGCATAAAATGCTGCTAAGAGGAGGATAAACCAAGAAAAAAAAGACTTTGAGGAGGATGAATTTCTGCAGTGCACCTGAAGGTTGGTTGCCGAGCCATCCAGCCCTGTTGTGCAGAGCCTGGTGGAGGTGAATGGTATTTCTCAGGGCTGCACTGATATTTGGAAGGGTGTCCAACAATGATCACTGTCTGCTGCAGGAAGATGTTGGCTGTTCCTTCTGTCGGTTGTCCGGAGGTACCAGCGCAGGAGCAGAGCCCCACGTCGGAAGCGCATCGTGAGAAATGGTCTCTGCCCTAGGGACTGTGTGCTCCCTGGGGTGATAGGCTGTAGAAGACAAAATGCAGAGAGATGCAGGCATCCTTTGGCAAATGTGGTGAATATGATGAGCAGTGAGGAGTGTGGCAAAGCTGTCCCAGCTGTCAAGCCACTGTGACTTTGGAGGGACATAAAGGAAAGTAGAGGACTGCTTCCGCAGACAGGGTATATTTGCAAATGAGGCACTCAGCTTATGCTAAGCAGGATTCCTATGATACAAACACATTATTTTAATGCAAACAAATTACTTATTTCAAATGCATCTCCACAAGATTTTGATTGTCTTTATAATTCTGATTGTAACTTTCTCAGTGTTTGCTAAATTGGCTGTAATGCACTCTCTGATATTAGACTCTTAAACGCAGGCACGTTATGAAGTTGGCATTAAAGAGTTCTAAGCCTAAGGATTTAGATGTGTAGGGTTCTCCAGTGACAGAAATTTCATGCACAGCCTAGTCACATTCCCAAGACTAGAACGCATACATAGCTACCCTATTTGTGTGTCAGGAGGGTCTGATAGGGGAAATAGGAAGTGATCGGATAACGTGTCTATGCAGGATATTTTAAAAGGGATGCTTTTTGAGATAATGTACTTTTTACAGAAAGTGATTTTTGACTTAATTTCTCAGCTTCTAAAGTGTTCGGTTCTGAAGGGAAACAGTTTCATTTAAGATCCCAGGTGCACATTAAAATTGTCTAACAACAGTAGACAGCAGCTTATTTTCTCCTTTATCTAGGTTATCTAGGCTTCTGAGTTCTCTTTCCGCTGTTCAGATAAAATCTGTTAATGCTAAACATAATAACAAAAGGTAAGTTTGCTCCCTAGAAGTTTGTGTTGGGGTTAGAGCAGAAAACTGGAAGTCATTTTGCAGTCCTATTCTCATTTCTGCTGCTGTCTTGCAGGGATGTGATGCAAGCTTTAGTTAACCATAAATAAAAGCAGTCTAACATCATCTTCCGACTTCAAAGGGCATCAGTTTGATCTCTGAGATCCTGAGCTGAAAACTTCACGCAATTAAAGATTATTTTCAGCTCATCGGAAGAAAAACAGAGCTTGGATAGTGGCTCCTTGATTTGATTCGATGTCATCCTCGTCTTTGCTAATGCACTCATGTGAAACGTAGCCCCGGCAGCATGAATTTTAAATGTTTTAGGTACAAACAGAGTAACTGACCCTTTGCTTTGTTTTTTCAGTTGATTTTGACAGCATCTTTCTCTTCCTCTTGACCTCACCTCTCCCCTGCACCTCCTCTGTGCCCGCAGCTTCCAGCTCAGCTTTCAGCGGTGCTGAGCCCCCACTGTCACTTGGGGTGGGTGCCACCCATGGGTGCTCATCACCCCTCTGCCTGAGCTCCTGGGCACAGGCACACAGCCTCTGACAGCCCTGTGAGCTCAGCTCTTCAATCACTGATGGTTCTTTCACCTCCTAGCCGCTTGGTTTGTATGGTTTGGTCCTGTTTTGAGGTTTTTGGAGTTCCGGCCAGCTCCTCAAAACATTTAAGGCCTCTCCTTTTCCATACTTCCAGATCTTTTCCCTCTCCACCCCCTGCAACGGCAGGATTGCCTCGTTTCTGTGCTGTAACTGATCTGCAGGAGCACAGCCTCTGGGTTACTCGTGGTGCAACCTGAGAGCTGAGGGCTCGCAGAGACCTTCGAGGGCCTGGGCTGACGCGTGGCAATCCGTTACACTTAGATTTTTAGCCATGTTTTCATAAACAACTTGCATGATATTTTAAGTAAAACTTTTTTCGTGCGCTTTTTGCTTGACAATTTATGAAGACTAAAAAAAAGGTTTAATATGAGCAGTGAGGCCACTTACTCTAAAAACATGAATTTTCTCATACTCCAGTGTACGATGAGTTTGATGTTAAATGCAAGCACACATCTTAGTACTTTCAACAGAAACAGCCTTTTCCTGAAGGATTGTTTTTATCGGAAATTGGCTCTTAATATGCAAACAAACATCTGTCTTTTCATTTATTTCCTCCTGGGCTTTGTTTTAAACCGGCTTTGTTGCGGTGCTGCGTACAGCCAGAAGCTCACTCGGGACCACCCCGTTGTGCTCCTCTCGCTTCCACGAATGCCTTTCTGTACGAATGCAGAGACGATGGGGACGGAAGGTTGGTGCTTCTTTGTTCTCCGGAGGGGCTGGGGGCCTGGATAGCGAGGGATGCAGCCCCCAGCCGGAGCTGAATTGGCACGTCCATGGCGTGCTGGTTGCATGGGCCATGCCTCCCATGGCTGGTGCTCGCCTGGCCCTACAGCGAGGAGAGCACGGATCAGCCCCGGGGTGCGCGAGGAGGGACCGTCCTCACAGTGGTATTTTACCAATCAGTGTATATAGGAGTTCATAAATTATTAGGCAAAGACAAAGCTCAGTGTAGGTGTGGAGCTCCGCATGCCCCGCAGCGCCGTCTCAGGAGGCGAGCTCCCCAGGCGTCGGGGCTGCCGGGGCTCTGAACCTCAGGTTCCTCGCACGGCTCATCGCCGTGCTGGCTGCTGCTGCAGCTTCTCCGCAGTAGTTATCCAGCCAGCGCTGCTCTTCGTCCTGTAATGAGTTTCCAGTGGCAAGAACAAACAGCAAAATTTGAACTCGAGCAGTGAAAACGTCTTTTTGAGTTCTTATTGTAACGTTTTCATAATAACAGAACATAATTCTTGGCGTTTTACAAATGCTACGTTGTGATTAGGCCAGAAAATAGTTGCTCTGTATTAATTGGTGGTTGTAAAAACTGCAGCTTGTGTTTACATGTTGGGTATTCCCGGTATTATGGGGTTTCATCGGCGCTTTTTCATACCAAGGAGCATCTTCACAGCCAAAGCCCCTCCTTCTCCGAAGCCAAGATATTTGTGTGTCAGATGCCGAGCATTATCGTGAGTTAAAGCGGAGCAGTGATCTATAATTCAAACATATGAAAACCAAATTAAAATTGCATTACGTATGTAGTTTAAGGCAACACCAGAATTTACTTTGAAATTCTGTCCTCATGTCACCTTATTGTTACTAAGGAAACGTAACACTTTTGAGGATTTTGTTTTCTTTGCATGGTATGAGCCATAAAGACCAAGAAGTTCTTGGCTGCTGGGGGCATAGAGCAGCCTCTAGGGGGTTGTATTTTTTTGTGTGTATTTTTTTGGTTTTTCTATTTTCTTTTGTAAGCCTGGGGCTATTTTAGGAAGACTACAAGGAATGCTTCTCAAGGCACTGCGAGGCTGTTGTGAACGGTGTTGGCTTGGTCACTATTTCTTTGAGATGCTTGTGGGTAGTGCTTGGAGTGAGTACACACCGCAGCTCATGAGCTGAAACAAGGTCTGAAAAAAGTCTGTCCGTAAGTGCATCCTGTGTGCGTTTTACAAAGGGGGACTCGGGAGCTGGGAGAGGCACCATTTTTCTTTGCGTGATGTTATTGAAGGTTACGGGCTTTCAGCTGAACCTGTTGGGCAAATATTTGATCCATCAGTTGGCGACTGCCACCCCCTGAGCTGAGCTCTCGGCAGGGCGGCTGTCACTCAAGGAGAAGGCTGGATGCTTCGGGAGTTTAACTTCAGGACTGATCATTGCCTTCGTGGAGCCAATAAATAAATAAAAATCAGTGCTGCTCTTTAGAAAATCAGTGCTGCTCTTTAGAAATCTAAAGAAATCTTCTTTTGTGCCATTGGCGGAACATCTGTGGTCTTTGAGGAGATGCTTTTGTTTGCATTAAGTAAGTCGGTGGGTGATGTCAGCATCCGTAATTCAGCCGGGCTCGCCTTGTCCTCAGAGGAGCAACTTTCTCCTCTCCCATTAGCACAGCTCTGCATGTGTTTTATGCTTACACATGTCTAAACTGGAGTGGAACTGTGGCTTCTACGCAAAAAGTGAGCACGTAAACCAGAGTTAATTTTACATAAAATTACCTAGAAAAAAGGGCTAATGAAAATATTGAAAAATAACTTCACTCTAGTGATCAGTGGTTTCTCATGGTTTTACTCGCGGGATATACGAGATATTTGTCTTACTGATGCTAAGGAAAAAAATACTGAGTGTTCGTTTTTCTCTTCAGATGGAATAAATGGGATGGATGAGAACAAAAGTGGTGTATGGAGAGGTTTGCTTGGCAAGAGGCTGACTGCATGTGTGTGTGAGTGAACATCGGTGTTTTTTGGGTTAGTCTGTTGTAGGAAGAAAAAACAGAACTAACTAAAGAAATACGTTAACTGGTGAAAATGAGCTAACTGGTTATTGAATTGCAGGCACTAAGTGAGACCACCAAAATAGCTGGCGAATAAAATGCTAGAAAACGGTGTTTTACTGATGGTACAGCTAGCAAGGCATCTGAACAGAGAAATTACAGAAGTACCTGTGCCTACCAGAAATCCAGAGCGGTGCTCTGGTGCTGGCCAGAGCCAGTCAGCTGCTGCTTCAAAGCAGGTATGGACCAAGGGAAGCTGGTTGCCAGTTCCAGGGAGTTTTTTCTATATGGAGCTTATTTAACGTGATCGAGTCTTTGATCACAAGGCGTTTAAAATAACCAGATTTGGGTTGTGATGACTGTGATGTGGGAGGAACGCAACTCATCGCATTGGTGGCTCTTGTCACAGTTTTTCTGCAGTAGTTATTTAGCCAAGGCTGCTCGTAGTCTTATGTCTTAGCTTTCAGCGGTGAGGACAAATGGCAAACTTCGGTGATGGATATCCAAAGACTGGAAGTGCAAATGGGAATGAAAATGAAGAAATGTGGGCAGAACTATTTCGTTCTAATGGTAACTCTACGAAAGACTTTGAGTCAAGGGCATCAATGAAAAAAAAGGCATGAGAAGGGATGGAAGGAGGCTTTTTTTAACTGGCAGGTTGTAACAGCCTGAACTTTCTGCATCAGCCAAGAAAGGGAAATTGCTGCCCTTGAAACACTTGGCTGTGATGGAGCTCAAGTGGGAGCATTTCCTAAATCTCAGGGGTTACCGAGTGCAATCACAGTTAATGCCCTAAGGGTGTGTTAATGGGTTCCAACTTAAAACAGTGAAAACCTTTTAATGGAAAATCACAAACGATAAGCAAAATAATAAATGTGTGCCTTAAAATTGGGATTGCTAGGCAGCATAGGGGTGCAGGGGAGAGGTGGGTGCTGCACCGCGCGCTGGGTGATGGGTGCGTGCGATGCGGGGCCGCGCAGCTCGTCTGGGGCTGTTCTGTGGGAATCAGCGCCCTGTTTCTGGATATTCCTCGAGCTGGCAATGTTTCAGGGAACTTCAGAAAAAGAAAATAAGGTATAAGGTTGCTGACAGCCTGTGAAACCAAGGACAGAAGATTTGCTTACGCAGCCTGTAGAAGGACAGTGTGTTCCCTCTGTGTCTGAGGCTGGTGCTTGTCCTGTGACCAGCCGGGATCGATCCGTGGTGAGCTCAGAGACAGCGACCTCGGAGAACTGGTGAAACACTTTGCTATCAAGGAGTATCAAATAAAGGGCAAGCTGAAACTTTTACTTCCTTACTGTCAGTTTTTTCTTCCAGTATTTTCCATTTTTAATGGATGCTATACAGCAGGAGAATTTTACAGAGACTGTGCTTCCTGTAGCAGTTCTTTTCTGGGGTGAGTCCTTTGGTCAGTGCCCTCGCTGCAGGATGTTTCTGAACACGTTTCATAAGCGTGCCACTTAATGCAGCATGAAACACGATGGATGAGGCTTCTTTTACATGTAGCAAAAGATAATTCATAGGTCCTTTGTCCTTCTTTTCAAGGCTATTTTGCCATTTTTTTGTATACGCCCTTCCAACCTGTGTTTTAAGGTTACTCAAACTGTTTCAGGAGATGCTGTTACTTATTTTCCAAACTTGCAGAGCAAACTCACAGAAGCAGCTTTTCAGGAGGACAGGTACCAGCAGACTCTGATGTCAGCCCCCCAGGAACTGCAGCGTGCGGAGCGTGGAGCCCTGCTCTGAAGGAGGCTCTCAGCCCTTTCCCTGTAAAGAATGGGGAACAGAGGGACAAAACTCTCACTTTACCCCCCTACGTGTTAACTTCTGCCCAGTAGTAACTTACAAATTATGTCTGCTTTCTCTCTGTATAAGCTCTGCAATGACTTTCTATAGCCTTAATTTTTAGGCAGAGCCTTCCTTGGGAGCACGTAAAGGGAAGTTTATCCTCAGGCTAACATTCATCTTCAGCGTGCTTCTGGAGAGTGGATTGGTGGCCATCTCATAAAAGATCCCGTAATTTGTTCTGTTGTACAGGGCATGTGCGGCCTTAAAATCTGCCATACCAAAATTAGCTTTTAATTTAATTCCCAAGTATTCTGTGTGACTTCACTGCTGAGAGTAAATGGTGTTTACGTAGGAAGTGAATGTCACTGCAGACGCACTGCACTCGGGGCTGTAGAAGTGGTCTGCTAGCTTGTGAAATACAGCGTACGTCGGAATTTGTTCTCCAATTAATTTAAAAATTACAGACATGAGACTTGGAGAAAGTTGGCAGATCACTTGTATAGCCTGTGTGACCATAGGTATGGATATAAATATTAATGTGAAACTAAATTAATTACAAAGACTCATTTAGAAAATGAATTTTAGTTGGAAATCCTTGTTCAAACACAAACACCCCAGTAGTTTTTGCTGTCTTGCCTGCATCTTTGGCTATCAGACACCTCAGACTGGATGTCTGGAAAACAAAATACTTTCAAATGCGATGAAGGGAGATGCAGCTCAGTACGGCGCTGGATAGCTGGAAAACAAAGTGGAAATTTGTACGTGTAAAAATTCAGTGTCGTCAAATTGCTGCAAAGCGTTTGGTGGCAGTGGAGGAAAAGTACTGTGCCTTTGTAAATCTGGGGTGGTATTACTTCTGTCAGAACTAATTCTTTTTGTCTTTTTACAAGATAGAGCTGTAACCTCATAGTTTTGGAAAATCTGGAATTGAATTGATATGTGGGTTTCGCTTCAATCATATTTTTTTTTAATTTGTGGTTCTTTTTAGGGTAGTACTTCTCCATTCCTAGAAGTTGAACTAGAAACAGAGAAGCAACATTTTCCGAGGTATAGCAATTAAAGCACGCTTTTTGCTTTGTAGTTTTTATGTTGAAATTATTGTTTTACTTTGGCAAAGTAAGCTCAAGTAAACTTTTCAGGAAGATGCACAAAGTAAAAACTTGGATGTGACAACTACTTAATCGATTGACAGTGGCCTAATTCTTAATAAAAAATAGTTACTGTGGCTGACAGTATTGTACTGTAATGTGTGAGTAGATATGCCCCAGAACAGCCGAAGACTTGTAACATTTTAGGAGGTGTCTATGTGATTCAGCCTTTCTGTCGAGAAGTTTGTGCAAGAAAGATGCAGAAGAGGATGTGTGCCTTGCGTGTGTGCTGCCAAGTGCACAAGGCGTGCTACAGAGCATTGCTGCCATTTAAAATGCAATTGTAGACGTAAGTGATCTGTCACACAAAATAATATAGGGATTTTTGCAATGTCTGTATATATACACGCATGCATATGGTCTTAATGGCTCTTCTCCTTCCACTGCTGACAAATGTTGCCTCTTATGTTAGCACTTTGTCAGAGGAATACATAGGGCTAAATGAATCTTAGAGATGAAGGCCCCAGTTCATACACCAAGCAATCGCATGAAGTATCTCAACTTTGAGATGGGATGGAAATGGGTCGTTTTACTGGTAAGACCAGAAATATCCAAATGTCCACTGTCCCATGATGTACACAACGCTTGGTGTCATTGATTGTGTAAAGAACTGAAACCAAGTCCATTGAACGCACTGCTTCTCCACGTAGGTTATTTTTCTTGCTGCTGTTGTGTCGTCTTCGGTCAGTAGCTGGTAGATTTTGAGAAGTCTAAGGAGTATTTTGGGTGGGGAATGGAATTGCCAACACATTTTTTTTTCCCTGGGGAGTTCCCTGTTAGTGAATGTAATACTGCAAAAGCCTCTCTGTAAAAACACAGCCGGTGAGGCTTTGCTGGGTGGTGCCTGCTGTACAGGAAGGAATATGCAATTTTCTCTAATGTCTGGTGTCTGGTTGGGGTGTGTAGGCGTGATTCCATGTTGTGTGAGGTAGGTGACTCCATTTCTAGCCGAAGCGCAGCGTCTCTGGGCCTGGCTGGTGCAACAACGCCGTGGCTCTTGGCTGGGGCTGTCGGGAACCTCAGCAGTCCTGGGAGAAATCATCACGTATCAAACGAGCCTCTGCCCTCGTCATCAAACGAGGCTGAGGAAGTTGATAATTCTGTATTAGATCAAGATGCCCTGCCTTGCCTGTTTAAACATAAAAAGTATGCCTTTGGAAGTATACCTTGTTGAAAAGCGAGAAGGCAGAGCTGGGCTCCAGGGAGCACCAGCCCACCGAACCTTCGCCCTCGGGCGCAGTGCGGGGTCGCTGCGGTCCGTGGGGTGCTCCTTACTTCTTCTCTCTTTCATACTGCTCACAATAAACAAAGTGGTTGAAATGCAGCACGTGTTTTGAATGGTTTATTAGGAGATGAATAATTCTGAAGCAGATTACGGGATATATAGGGTTGTTCTTGTGTGGGATTTTTCTTTTTGGACAAAGTTACTGGCTGTTAAAGTTGCTCATGACTGACACTTGTAGCTTTTATGTTGTATTACTAGGTTCTCACCAATTCTTTCATTCTTCTTTAATTTTCAACCATTTTCAGCTTGATTTTAGCAAACCAGTGAGCATCTGTATAGGTCCACATAGCTCTGTTGCCGGTCCCCCAGTGTCACACATGGCACCATGGAGCCGTTGCCCCAGGACACCTCACGCAGTGGTGGGTGCTGTCGGGTCCCTGTCCCCTCCTGGTTCCTCCGTTCCCGTTTCAATCCTGTCTCTCCCCACGCAACCTCCCTGGGTTTTGTCCGTTGCCCTTGACATCAGTGGGTTTCTCCACACTTTCCCCCAGGACCATCCTTTTTACAAGGATGCCCAAGGACAGGAACCCGCCAGAAGCCTCCTTCGCAGATTCTCAGGGAGAAGAAGCCCAGCCTGCTGTCGCCTCCGAGCCCGTGTGGCAAAACACGCTGCCGTTGGCACGGGCTTCTGAAGGACTCAGTGTTTATTTCCTTCTCAGCAGCTCGCATACGCTGCTTGCAATGTCTTAAAAACTGCCCCGTTGGTTCAGTTCTTCTGGAGCGCCGTCACTGGCTGTACTTTCCTGGCCCCGTGGGAGGGCAGAGCTGGAGGTGGCTGTGTGGGCTGTGACTTCTGGTCTCCTCCACTTCTGGTCTCCTCGCTTCCTCTCCCTGCAGCTCGGAGCCGCAGGATGCCGTTTCAGTGGGGGGGTTGTGCTAAATGTCCCTTGCTGGGAAAGGTCAGGCTCAGAGATGTGCGGGGCGTCTGTGGCAGGACTGGCTGTGCCAGCAGCTCAGATTTGGGTTCCACGCTGTAATTTCTTGGGGTAGAAGGCGGATGGTGATTGTTATTAGCTCAAGTGGTATGTGAATAATCTATTTTCTAAACCATCGTTCTTGAGAGTTTCACAGATATTCAGGGTTTTCCTGCCTGCGGGTACTGTGGCACACGACTAGCCAGAAGGTACCGGGGATATGTACACACCGCTTCTGAAAGTTTCTGATGTGGACATAGGTGAATGTTGCTGTTTTGACCTTGTTTCCATAACATAATTTTTCAAGTTACTGATGCATTTGGAATAAGCTTCTAAGCTTCTCCCATGTGGAGATCATAGTTGAATAAGTGAATGCTTTTTGCCAGTAGTTCAGACAATTTTAAAGCACTTTGAGCAACTTCATTACCACATCCACGAGTCCTTCCTGCGCCCGCTGTCATGTTGGTACAAACACATCCGATCCCCGTATTGCTGCTTAGCGAGCTCTGGAGGAAAGAACAATCGGTTTGGGTAATAAAAATGACATACAAAAGACAGAAGCTGTGATTTATTTTGGGAGATTGAGCAGAGTGGCAAGCAGCACTTTAAAGGTCACTCGTCTCAAATAAACCTTATATCTCTCTCCGATTTAAAGAGATATGGCAGCGTTTCCTTACATTAACCTGCACGAAATGTCTTTTACAGTCACATTGCGAAGTCCAGCAGGAGCATCACAGACGCCCGTGTACTGTGTAAGCAATGGGAGCTGATGGCGGTGCTGGCCGGGGGAACGGAGATCAGTTATAAGTGATTAATGCCTTGATCAAAAATACTCCTTGGGGAACGGTGCTGGTGGTTTGAGCTAGTCTTCAGCGTGTATTTATGAAAAGTACAGACAAATTCCATGCACAACTCTCTTCTCACTGTGAGAGCTGCGTTTTGGTCCAGCAGTCGCTCTCAGCCTTGCTGTATAAAACGGCCTTTGTCACAAGGATCTTAAATTGTACACAGAGTTAGAGAAGACGGACTGCTGGGGCAGTGCTGCTTGAGCCGTATTGGAAGTTTGTAAATCATTAGGAATCTGGATAGATAGTTTAATTTAAACTGCCTGGTGTCAAGTGGTGCTACCAGAGCCCGTGCGTGGCTGGACAGACCGCTGGCAGAAGCTGCGCTGCGTCCGGCTGTCGGAGCAGGGAGATGGTGAGGACGGGGACCCCTGAGGAGCACACAGCAAAACCATGGTCACATTGAGGTAGGGGCAGTGAATCCACCCAGGCTGATTCGTTCCGCCACTTCCTAAAACTCCTGGGTTTCTCATTTATGCCAACCTCCAGCAGGTCGGTGCCTGCCAGCAGCCCTGCCTCGTCACGGGCTGGCTTGCTGCTGCCTTTCCTCCTCCCTGGTAGGCGACACACTGACCTCGCTCCTGGGCACTTTGCATCCTTCCAGGCCAGCAGCGGGGCAGCATCTGCCTGTGGCATGAGTGGAGGCAGTGTCCTGAGGAGGTCCAGGGGAGCAGCCTCTGCCCACACTGTGGCCTCCTCGGTGCCTTAGCTGATGCCCACGGCTCGGGGAGCTTTGGGGAGGCAGCCTAATGCCTGCTGCCGCCCGTCCGTTAGCAAGAGATGGATGGTGCTTTTCCAATTGTGGCACAAAAACGTGCGGTGTAAGAAGTACCCCCTGGGTTTCAGGTGAGGCCAGCTGGCACTCCCAGCTAAAATTAATTCTCAGCTTGTCCCGCTTCGCTTCCGTGCCGCTGCCGGTTGCTGGAGAGGTCACATCGCGGCGTACGTCAGCTCCTCCCGCGTGTGCTGGCGTGACGAGTGCTCCTTGCCCCGCCGCACTGGGTTTCGTCAGCTGAGCGCTGTGACCTTTTTTCTGTTCTCGAGTCCTGAAAATAGATTTTTTCAGTCTCTAAAACTTTTTGGTGGCTAAACATAGTCCTCAAAGTGTTGTGTTTCCTTTGTGCTTGCATGAAGTTTGCTGCTTTATATCTACCGCTTGGAGTGGGTTTTTGTGTTGTTTTTAAATGGAGTTTATAAAAGTTTAGCAATGTTTTTCTTTTCAAACCTTTTAAACAAATGTCTCCTTTTCCAAATACATGTGGATGTAAAAGTACTGATTTGAAGGACAAATAGCTTGCACTTTTTGAAATTAAGATGCATTCAAAACAGGACTGTTGTAGATATTAGCATATTGAAAACTAGTTTTGTAGCCTTTTTGTGTTTTCAGGTTTGAGTGACGATTGGCACTGGGAATGTACTTGGGGATGACAGATGTCACAACATCCCCCATGGTCTTCATGACAATTCTGAAAACCAAAATTATGGTGTGTGTCTCAGAGGCCTCTCTCAGCCTTTTGTTTTGGGCTGAGACCTACAGCACCAGTCATGGTTCCAAACAAATCTGTGAACAAGTGTTTAATAAAGTGCTCCTCTTACTTAAAAGTCGCCATTTATAAGGATGATATTGGATCAACAACAATTGTACAATGCTGTCCTTTAATTAGTAGAACTGAATATTTTATCTAGTGGCTGACGCTTCCGTGTGGAATTTCGTTTGTTTTACAGAAGCAGCCTTTTCCCCTTTTCCCTTTGATCGTGATAGTTGATGCTGCCAGAGTAATTCAGATTTTTTTTCTGTATAAGAACGTTTTTTTAAAGGAATACAATATAAACAATTCTTTTCATTCAGTTGAGCATAAACCAAATAATGTATATGTATACAGTACAATGTGTTTACGTATTTATATGCATGTTCATTTATGGATAGGTAAAATAGAAGCACTATTGTATTTGCGTGTACCAGAAATACATAATATCCCTGCTTTGTACTCACCGTCATGAAAAAAAAAAAAGGCAGTTTATAGACCAAAACTTTGTTTTAGATTACTTAACTCTTTGTTGTATATTGATGTTTTCTAGGGCTATTCTTGAATTAAAGGCTTGCATTTTTGAACAGGTATCCAGCTCCATATTGGATTGCAGGATAAGCTAATGGTAAAGTTGTAAGCTATTTGGCTGGCACTGTCTCATGGTTATCTTATGGGCTCCTAATTCTGTTGGTGTGTATCAGCGAGCTGTAAAGAAGCTAGACCTTTGCTTCATAGAAAGATGAATCATTATCAGTTATATAAGATGAGAAGTATGATTGGGCAAGCTTAGTCTAAATTAACATTTTCTCAAAATACATGTCAACGCACAAGTGAATGTTCAAATAGGTAACAAAGGTTTTACAGATAACTTTGTCAACAAATCTGATTTATGTCTCTCTCTCTTTTTTTTTCCCTGCCTTTCCCCAAATCCATTTTACTTGCAGCTTCCAGCTGATCTTACCAAGATGCATCTTACAGACAATCCTCATCCTCAGGTGACTCACGTCCCTTCAAGCCAGTCTGGATGTAGCATTGCCAGTGATTCTGGGAGCAGCAGCCTGTCTGATATCTATCAGGTAAAATTGCATTTGTTTCTTATTTTTTCTTCTCCTCCCCCAGCTGGAAATTGCATTTTGCCCTTCCTAATTGCTCTGGGTAACATTTTGTGCTGCTGTGGTGTCGGCTGTTTATCAGAAAACACGAGGTCAGGCTTCCACTTCCTAAGTTTGTTTGTTATTTTTGCTGTTGGCTGGCAGGATGTGTCAGAAGCTGTTGCACAGAATTTGTAAAAGTGTATCTGTAATGATACCTGCATATTCTGCTTCTGATGGCAATTCATTCCGTGTTTTCCCTTGCCGTGAGTGTTGTTAGCACTGAGCTAGGTGATGGTGACTAGAAGAGGGTGGCAATTACAGTGTTTGCAGGTGAACATCAGTGTCAGTGTTTAACTTCATTATAGTTTTATTAAATGCTGGTTAATCACAGTTTATACAGATGATAAATTATAGTGAAAAATGAGTGGAGTTGCAGTAAAATAAATAAATGTAGTAAATCTTTATACCATTTAGCATTGGACTTACACATGGAAAGAATTTGGTTCCAGTTCATTTCTTGCCTTATCACATGTAACAAAGACTTAGGCTTTGGTTTTGACTAGTCTTGTTAATATTGAGAATGTCTTGCTCCTATTAATTTTTTTCTGGAAGGAAGGAAATTGGAGTTGAACATTCCGTAAGCAAAACAGTGGCTGTTTACCTGCGGCTCCCCTTCCTGCTGCTGCTGCTCATGCCTGTGTCGCTGGGGTGAGGTGCCACCTCCCCAGCTGGGAGAGGTGAAGCGCTGCACGGGGAGATACTTTTCACATCTTTATATACCAACAAGTGTGCTGTTGCTTTTAAAAGTCACATTTAATATGTGCTGGACTATGGTACAAATTTCATGAAACAGTTTGTGCCTGTCAAATACTTCCTTCCTTGATTATCTGTGTTTGTTGTCAATAAGATGTCCTGTTCTGCAAACAGAAGCATGGCCATAAACCTGCTCTCTGCACCAACTGATTGTAGAAATTCCAGTGTTGCTTGTTGTGAATAGAAGTTGAGGAAAATCCAGAGATAACTTAGGTGTGTTGTCTATAAAAGAACAAGAGCTACTGCCTCGTGTCAAATCGCAGAGCTAGGTTCATGGGTGTCTTTCATTCTGGTTGATGAGGGTGGTCATCTTGGGTTTGTCTTGGTAACTGCACAGCTATTCCACTTTTAAGCTGAAAACTAACTACAATATCAAATCTTTAGCAACTATTTAGCATTATGTAGGTGTAACTGGATCTTTGACACCTGTTCCCTTTTCATGGGTACTGTTCGGGTACTGTTTCCACACCAGAAACAGAGGTTGGTGTTGTATCTTATTTACAGCAAAGCATTCATAGTTAACTTTAAAGATAAAACATTAGAAGCAAAAATCCTTTTAGAGCATCAAGTAGGACAAAAATATAGAGAGACTAGACTGTTAATCTGTTATCTTTAGATTTGCTCACTGCCAGCTGGGGCAGCAATAGCTTGCATCGTAGATGATGGTTTCAAAATGCACCTTTGATTTCTGAGCAGCAGCGTAGGAAGATTTTATTCTACAGCTTGAATTTTTTTTTCTCTTGGAATCAAGTCTGTTGACTCAAAATAATTAGTCAAAATCAACAGAACTAGTCTGGGTATTGTACCCTAACATCTATATATTGAGGCTGATGGGCGATTTTCCTGACCGTCTTCTGTCTGCCTGTCTACCTGAGTGGTTTGGAAAGATTGTTGTAAGTAAAAAGCACTTGAAATATATTATTAATGAAGAAAATATCATTCCAGTAATGAGTGAATACTTTGTCATGTGTGGTTAAATGCATTTGAAATGTTGCATGCCTATTCTTCAGAAAATGCCAAAAGATCATAATTGTTAAACAAATAAGAATTACATAAATAAAAGAAATAATGGAGTAGCATATTTATCTGCCCTATAACATAAACAGTGGTGAAATGTCTCTGGAGGAGTTAGAAATTAGTTAATGTGAAAATAAGTGCAGATTTTATACTAACTGGAAGGAGTGAGGACCTTTCAGTAGGAATCTCCTTTTCAATGACATTCACCCATCTATTTTTGCAGCTTGTAGGGAGCACAGATCTCTGTAAATTCTGGTGAGAATTCTGAGTCAGTCTGAGGCAGGTCACCACTGTCAGACTCACGCGAGATCTTCAAAGACGATCACAGCAATACGTGATCTAGCTGCAGTGTCATTAATTTCTAAAGACAGCACTGGAGAATCAAGCATTTGATAAACACCGTGGATGAAGATAAGACGTGCAACAGACATGTCATGGGGGGGAAAAAGAAAAAGCTATGTTTTCCCCTGTTAAGTTTTTAAAGCATTTTTCATATCTTGTCCTATGTGTAACGTGCAAATAGTAAGCTGTCAAGAATGCTGGGTATTTCACCGTGATTTATCGCAGTAACATTAACAGTTAGTTTGGGATTCGTCCCCTATTGTTTGTTACCCACTTTCAACTGCATGTTGTGTGATAAAGTCATGGCACAGCATTTAATTCAGCATTATGTGCAATGACACATCAATATAGGCAGATTTTGAAATCAGAAAGAAGGGTTTAAAAAAAAAAGTTCTCTCCAGGATTCATTATGGTATTATGAAGGTGGAGAAGCTCCCTGATATTCACAACAATTTGTAGTGTACTGGCTTAGTAGCTGAAAATATTTTTGGTAGCTTAAAATACAGCTTGTCATAAACTGGAAAATGTTGCTTTGCTTTTGCAGTCGGTTTCGTATCTATTGCATGCCAAACTCTCTAGGACTATCATTACTGTCAGCAAAGGAACAGTATTTTTTGAATAATATTTATTAATGTAGTCTTGATGTGACCTTTTGAATTAATGACATCTTAACATTAATTTTTACAGTAAATAGTGCAAGCATAATTCCAGAATAGGAAACTGATTGGAGCCAAAGAATGAAACATTTTGTATTGAGATTTGGAAAGGTTTTCAGCTCATCTGTGTACACTTTATTCATTGATAGTGTTGAAACGAGGTTTCACTTGTTCCAGCTGCATCTCAGTTCAGGATGTTAAACAGGAAATGAATGTAAAGCTGAAGGTGAGATCGGCAGAAAATGAGTTCTGCCTGTAAGCACTGCTGTGAACATATTGTATTAAACCCTTAGTTGCTTATGAAAATAAATTTATGAAGATATTTTCTCCCTTCTCCTGTACCATTACTGCTCCCTGTCTGCCTTCAGTCTTTATGTGGTAAAATGTCCAAATGTGTATATTGCAAATTCCAGCTTGCTTGGAATACTGCGAAGCAGGTCTTTTTGTCAGACTGCAGACCTTTTGTTGGATGTATATATTTGTGTGTATATGTATATTTAAAAGTTTTTTCGTACAATTTTTAGAACAGCTTAAATTTAATTTGCATATACGTTTTTTTCTTTTCCTGCATCTCATTTCTGACAATATGCTCAGCCTCCAAGCTGGGTGCTTAGATAGAATTAGGGGAGGCTGTGTAGTTATGCGTGTAACAGTTGAAATGAGGGATTATAACTTCTGCAAACAGCCCCTTTGACTCGTAACAGGTATCCTCAGGGAAAAGTCATCCTGCAGGTACTGCACAGAGCAAACACTTTCCTTTACTCTTTCATGGAGTAGGCTTTAAGGAGACTGGCAATAGTAACGCAGGTTGTCCAGGTTGTATTGCTAGATGTCGGTGGGCATGGTCTCCCTTACAGTGTAATGAATTCGTTGCCTTTATCGATGGCTTGCAAAGCTGTTCTCCTACTGACTGACAAATTCTCATCTATTTTTCCTTATCTGTTTAGTTCTGCCAGTGGTCTGCGTAGTGGTTCTTTTCTCTCTCTTTTTCTGTCATCTCTCATTTGTCACTTTGGCAATATATATTACTTGTGGGCAGCACCGTTATTGCCCAGCAATAATTCTGGCTGTGGTTAAGGATTTGATATTAAAATGGATTATCTATAAAATATGCATCAGGGAGTGTCCTTTACTAAGGATTTCTCTATCAATTCTGTAAGAAGTCTTGGACACTGTTCCCATGAAAGAATTGACGTGAAGGGAAGGAAAGGGGGAGAAAAAACAAGGAAACAAGCTCTTAATAGCAGGCTGTGTCGGGAGTTGCGAGCACTAAAATACTGTATCATGCGGAGTTATCACAGAACAGGAAATCCTTCATGTGGTGTATTTAATACTTTTGTCTGTCAGTGTATGTTTCTGACACACTGTAGTGGAATATGTGTCATTATCACCAAAACGTTTTGAAGGCTGCTTCTTACATCTTTAGCTCCCAAACCAGTGTATAGGGCATCTGTCTCCTTAAACACGTTAACTGGCAAAATCTGCAGTGGTGTATAAAGTAATAACGGTGTGATTTTTAAAAGAGCAAACAAGTGTTTTGACAGCAAGCCAGTATTAACTCCCCACTGCAGTACGTAACACGTCATTGGAGTCTGTTCCTGCTGACTTGGCAATAGATTTTTTTTTTTTTTTTTTTTTGCCCTAGAGACCCAGTCCTGAAAATCTGTATTTGTGCAAAATTTGAAGTTTGGAGTTTCTGGTTACACTTTATAAATTAGTTGTTCATAAGTTTTCTGTTAAGAATGATACTGATATTTGATAATGGAAGCAGCGGGAGCATCATGCGTGGGGAGCACAGCTACTGCTGCAGGCACTGCAAAGTTCTCCGCTTCCTTCCAGCGCTGCCTGGCCTGCCCCTGTTCCATGGCCCATCTGTATATCATCTTTAAAACAACGTTTAAGGACCTGCTATTTTGTAGCTTGATCAAATTATAACTTATCTATCAGGAAAACAGAAGATTGGTTTCTTGTCCTATGTAGGATATACAATGCAAATTTTGAAGTGTTGGTTTCCTGTAGAACCTATATCCTCAATTTTCTCACCTTAGTTTACAATAATTAAAATGGGAATCACTATTGTACTTTCTCTTACTCTGCCTGGAAAAAAATAATATGAATTGTGGCTGTTTAGATGAAGAAATGCTAGAAAAGTCCTTGAATAAAATGCTGTACTGATCATGTGCTGCCAAGGCTCTCCAAGCACAATTTGCACTTCGGCTTAATTCCAAAGCTGTTAATGTGAGCTACATAAGCCAGTGAAGTGATGTAGTGTAAAATAAATAAATAATAATAAAAAAGATTTAACCCTATTTATTGTTACCCTACTCTGAACGAAATAGTTAAATCGTGTAATCCTTTTTTAGTAGGTTTGATGGATAATTATTGAAATGAGGACACACTCAAAGATCTAATGATATATCTAAAACTCAATATTTTTCTGCCTAGAAAAGAAGGCAGTGCTGTTCCATCTGTCCAAGTACTGGGACTTGCATTAGGAGAGCAGCATGGAGTGTGTAGGAAGATGGAGGCAGTGCTGTCTGCTGGGATTTAATCAGACAGCGTTGGTTTTGATGATGCCACTCAGTCTTCCCAAGCAGTTACCAGTGCTTCAGCACTCCAGCTACTTATGTCATGTCTAGAGCTTCAAGTGGTAGGCACGAGACAGGATTAGTAACTGTCACTGAGTTATTGATGAAATAGTTCTAACTTGAGAAGAGCAAAGAGTGTTTTATCTCCGTTTTAATATTCAGCCATCAAAATGGGCTCGCAGTGGCCTTGGTTGTGCCAAATGGAGCACAGACTTGCAACAGCTCTGGTTTGTGGTGTGATCATTTGCTGATAGCTCTCTCTCCAGCCGTTTGCTCGAAGTGGTTGGAAGTGAAATGTTGTAGGTACGTCAGGGAATTGGTGTTAATGAACGATGCTCTGACTTTTTTGTGGGGGAAGGTTCTAGTGGGACTCTGCCCCTGGTTGCAAAAATGACTGGCAGTCAAGTATATGGGCATAGATACTTAGGTTTTTATCTTCTCAAATCTGTGCCTCTGCAAATATACCAAAATTGAATATACGTGTTCAGAATACGTGGTAATACTGACGGCACTTTAAAAAATGAAATTATAGAGCTTAGTGTTTAAAAGATATATGTCCAACTAATGCCAGTGGGAATTTGTTTATAAGAAGTTTTAAAATAGGTGTCCATTGATCAATTTTGTGCGAAGATCTTGTTGCTAGAAATGCTGCTGTGTTAGTATTCTGTCAGTGTCATATTTGCTGTGGACTATGTGTTGCTTCATTGACCTCTTCCAGGGTTTTGTTGTTCAATAGATGGATATTTTGTATGTTAGTTTGAGGGATTACATTTAGCACTAAAAAAATTCAACGTTTACATCAATAATGACAATAAATAAGAAAAAGTGTAAGGGTGTAGCTCTCATTGCCAAAAGAATATCTGAATTGCCACAGTGACAACAAGCAAGTTATAAAAACATTCTTGGTGATCTTGTGATGGAAATTTTAGCATTGTCCATGCTAGCATGCCTTCTCAAAACCAACCCTTTTTTAGGAGGTCTTGTGAACATGCAGAATATTTAGTTCGTTAGTTTATCATCAGTGTAAATGTGTTTGCTTAATAATAATAATGAATAAAGCAATTTCTGCAAGTCTGTGTATAATTGCCTTATACTTCCAAGTGACACATCTTGTTCAAATTTTTGAATTTGAACAGAAAAATGAATTTCATGCTGGCTTAAATTAAACAGAAGTGATTGAAGGAGTATTCTGTGGAAATTGAAATTTTGAAACTACTTTTTGTTTTTTTCCTTGCCTTCCATCTGTTTTGGAAGGCTATTTTCATTCCATTACATCATTTAAACTTTACATGAAAAAATACTGCAAACGATTCTTGTGTGATGCTGCTTTTTGGTGCCAGTATTGCTTTATCCTATACTGTTGCTTCATGTGTCTGCTCAGCGTGATGTCTATATTGCCATCTATTGATGACAGCAGAAATGTGTCTACAGACATTGGGTAACCAGCGTTGTTACTGAATTATATGATTATTTGGTCAATATTAACTCCTGAATTTTGAAAAAACACTTGCTCTCATGAATTCACAAGAAAGACCAAATGCTATAAAGTAAGAGTCAGCCAGCAGAGATGGAAGTAGTAATCCTTACTTCCTTTTTTTTTTTTTTTTTCATATTTATATTCTCCACCTGACATACTGAACTGTATGCCAGGATGAAAGTCCATGTTACAATATGGAAATGAATAATCAATCAAATCCCTTTAATTTTATCCACTCACCCTGGGTTATTTTTCCTCCATGTGACACTGTTGGTATCAATGGTCTTACATTGCCTGTAGTTCATTGGGAGCGTCATAAGTAAAGAGAGCAAATGCTAATTTTTTCAGAACTTGCGATCATAATTCCTGTAGCATGGTGTTGCTATTTAACTGGAGACATTGAACTCTTTGTCTGATGGATGTCTTCTTTTTAGGCTACAGAAAGTGAGATGGGAGATGTTGATTTAACGGGTCTTCCAGAAGCACCTGTAGACTCTGAAGATGAAGAAGAAGAAGAAGATGAAGATATTGACAGAACTTCAGATCCACTTCTGGGGCGAGATGTTGTACGAGAGTGCCTTGAGAAAGAGCCCGCAGATAAAACTGATGATGATATTGGTGAGGGGGGGAAAAAAAAAAAAGATCTTTATATAAAACTATATCATATATCATCAGTGAGAGAAGCATGTATGTAAACAGTTTAATGAGTTGATGTTAAATGTATATCTTCATAATTATGGATGATGCTTTCCGGAGACTGCTTTGTTCTAGTGATGCTGTAAATGAAATGATCTTTCTCTTACTATCCGAGAGAGTATTTGTTCTGAGAAGCTAAGTATTTAAAAAACAAAAGAAAACAAAAAACTAGTCTTTGAGACTCGTAAGATGTTAAGTATTACAGTTATTGTGCCAGCTGATATAAGGGTAGCAATGTAATTTTGACTGCCTGTAACTATAGAGTTAATCATTGAATGTCAAAGAGACCGTACTAGTCCTGGAGTAAGATAAGTTACATAAGCTTAATTGTGCAAAACATTTGAAATTAATTTATTGCAGCGTCTAACTAGAAATTGATGTTAGTTTAATGGTAAAATTTGGGTTATGCTATACTTCTGATTATTTCTCTAAACTCTGGAAAAGCATTTCATGCTCTTAACAAGCTTATAATTAGTGTACTGTAAGGATATTTTTGTTCTCCTAAATGTTTGTAGTTGAAGTGCTTGTGCTCTTAGCTAGATTGCTGCCCTAAGAGTCGAGCAGTGCCCGATCAGGACTGCCGAGCCAACAAAACGCATACTGGGCTCGTTCAGCTGCAGGCACTAAAAGAGATTGTAATACCACTGAGCAATTCCTTCCGTGAATTAAAGTGAGGTTTAATATACCGGTGGGAGGGTAAGGTATCTAAGGAGCCCCAGGGCCTTGCAGTCTTCATACCAATGTTTCCTTTGTCTAACAGAGCAATTATTGGAATTTATGCATCAACTCCCGGCCTTTGCAAACATGACTATGTCTGTAAGAAGAGAACTTTGCTCAGTGATGATATTTGAAGTAGTAGAGCAAGCAGGAGCCATCATACTTGAAGATGGACAAGAAGTAAGTAACTGCACACAGCATGATTTGAGCACCGAAGGTAGAAGATCAGCGAGGGCATCTGGGCGAGGGGGCTGGGAGCCCCCTCTCTGCACCACTCCCGCACCTGAAGGCTAGGGAGTCTTTCTCTTACCATGACTCACCTCCAAAATCCTCAAACCTTAGTCCATCACTTAGTAACATGCAGGCTGAATCTAACGGACTTCCCTGTTGAGGACTTCAGCATGGTTGAGATGGACAAAACCAGCAGCGTTCTATAGTTCATGCTGTGGATTGTTATCAGTTTAAGTGCTAATATCTAAAAGAGTTTGTTTATAAGGGTTTTACCCGTAGCACAGAAGAATGCATCATTTCCGTTGGTAAAATAACTCTTTTGTTATAATATAGTTTCTTTTACATACCAACATGGAGATGTATCCTTGAACAATGTATAAACTTAACATCTAAACAAATCAGATCTAATAGATTATGACCTTTATGTCTAAATTAGAAGCAGTTTCTCTCCACATTCAGATGTTCAAAGGAGTGGTCGGGCTCCCAATGTAGGTACTCTGAATCGTTACCTTGAAGTCTTTCCCTGTCCTTTGTTCAAGAAACCTGGAATGTCTGTAGCAGTTCATCACTCCACGAGGACTGTGTGGACTCTAGTCTCTGTTAGTGACCAAGTGGGCATGTGGGGGAAGAGTGTTCGTGCTCACTAAATAGTATAAATATACTGTAGCAATTAGCACGCTAATTAAAAAGCAGTCTATTCACCAGCATTGCTCCCTACTGAATTAATACTGAAACGAATAAAGAATGCTGAAAAGCATTCTTGTTTCACTCAGCTTTATTGCTTGCCTTACAGTGCACATTTCTAGTGAATTAAACGTTGCAAAGCTGTGGTGGCAACAAACTGGAGACTGCAAGAATAAGCCTTTCTGAGATAGGAGTGTTGGAACAGCTTATGAAAGCTGTTGAATGAGCTTCATTTTTTAATTTGCTTTTTTACTCCCTCTAGCTCGATTCTTGGTATGTTATTTTAAACGGCACAGTGGAAATCAGCTATCCTGATGGGAAGAGTGAGAGTCTCTGTATGGGAAATAGCTTTGGGATTACTCCCTCTCTGGAAAAACAGTATATGAATGGAGTGGTCAGAACCAAAGTAGATGATTGTCAGGTACGATCACATTTCTATAAAACTACCTCATATTTTTAAACATCTAACAAAAGAAAGCAGACTAGTTGTATCTCAAGGCATGATCTTTATTCAGGAGCAGAAAAAAGGATGTTGGTGTTTGATGGGTCACGAGCTCTGCTGCTGTTAGATTAGTTGTACCCTCTTTCAGTAGCTGAGATTTATTTCACACTGCTATTATGTGAGAAACAGGAACTTCTACTTTGTGCTGAAATGTAATCTTAGTCCACCCTAGTCATGCTATGTATGTGATTGACGTGCAGTAAGAACAGATAAGCAGAAAATAGACATTTCCACTTCTTGCAGATTTTGTTCTCTATATGTTCAACCTATTGAGAATAACCTTTTGGAAATGTAAAATGGTGACCAGTTCCATTGTCTTCTATTTACAACTTTCTCATGTAATTGAGCAGAACAGACTGGGGCTGGTAACAAATGCTGTGCAATGGTGTTTCCATCAAAGCAAGCCCAGACATAGGGCAGGGGGATACATTCATGTTTTAAACATTTATTAACAATCATGTGTTGCCTGGGGGCAGTTTGTGTGTATAGCCCAGCAAGACTATTGGAGAATTCTGAACCATGTGGAAAAAAACACTCACAAAGTCGAGGAAGAAGGAGAAATTGTTATGGTAAAGGAGCACAGGGAGCTGGACCGCAGTGGAACCAGAAAAGGACACATAGTTATCAAGGTGAATTTCTTCCCACGCTTTCTGTTAATGTTAATCTATTAAACCTTTAAAACCAAAATTGTATTTATTAATAAACTAGTACACACGATCAGTTTTATCTGTCTTACGTCAAAGATTTAATTCAAAGGAATTTATATTATTCTACAAATCTACTTCCATCTGCCTTTTAATACAGCTAGACCTGTTCGTCAGATATATTGAGTTTTGTTTTGGGAGCACTCCTTGTGCGTCCTTATGTATTGGTCCATTTTTTTGTAGTTTGGAAGAAGAACTGAAATTTTATTATAAACAGAGTTATGGGATGTTACTGATTGTTCTGGCCCATTATTAGCTATGCAAAACATTTGGTCTGGGAGAAGCTTGAAGACTTGATTTAAATATGTTAGGTTTTTTTTCCTTCATTTTTATAAAACTGAAAATTGGAAAAGGCGTGTACTGCTCACATGGTTTTATGCTGAGGTACTCTCTAGAGAGAGGTAGTGATGGGAGATATCAGCTTTATTTGCATTTAATTTTTAAGGCAACACCTGAGCGACTCATCATGCACTTAATAGAAGAACATTCTATTGTGGATCCAACTTACATTGAAGACTTCCTTCTAACGTACAGAACATTTCTAACAAGCCCCTTGGAAGTTGGAAATAAACTGTTGGAGTGGTTCACGGTGGACAGCCTCAGGGATAAGGTTGGTTTGAGACTAGAGATTAGTATTTGTAATGAAAATTTCTCCAAATTGATTCCTTTTCGTATCACTAGCGTTATACTGCAGCTATTTTTAAATGAACTAATTTAAAGCCAAGTATTTTTTTAGTAATATCAAGGAATAATCCTGCACTCTCCAAAGTTAGGTTTGTCACTGCTTTTCTTCTGCAGAATGGTAAATACTATTTTCTATTTAATTTTAAGATGTAAATGCCAGTCTCTCTGAAGTCCTTTTCCACTAGCAATTCAGAAATTGTGTTCGTGATCTCTTGAACTTACTACTTTTGTTCTTACAGCAGCATTATGCTTGTCTTCCATAATTTTCTTTTGTAGAGCTTTTCAGTGTATTGAGCCCATTTTATTAGAGCAGCTTATTACAAAGTGTACTTGAAGTAAACTGTGCTCAAGACAGATGAAGCTGATAAAAACGCTTCTGTAAATAGAACCAGGTTCAACTCTGTGCAGCTGTACATGCATGAAAAATATACCTAACCTGGAACTTGTATTCATGGCCTATTTGTTGAAAATCACAGCAGTAAAATTCTTAGCCAGCAGTTTTGTATGTTCTAGATTTGAGCTGAAAGAAACTCAAACTATCAAAACAGCACTTTTTTTTTTTTTATGGTGGAGAAAATTTGCTGGGATCCTTTCCTATGGTTACTGCTTCACCCCTTTTTCCATGCAGCACATTTTAGCAAGTACTGCTTTTTAAGAACAGGAATTTAAAGAAGGAAAGTAAAGAAAAACTGTCTTAGCAAATAAAGGAGGAAATCACTTGTTGTTAGAAGAGAAGCTGCTACAGATTAACTTTTTTTTTAAAATAGAATGGATGGATAAAATAGTTGCCAGACTGTCTTTATCATGAATGGTAGTAACTCTGTAGCACATAAAAAAGCAACCCAAACATTTAACTTAAAAAAAAAATAATAAAAAATCAGAAGAAAGGTCTTTTGTTTGTTTTACTATTACAGCATACATCCTAGAAAATTCCTAGGAGAGGAGGTAATTAGGATGCTTTAAAAAGATACATTTAATAAATGGCATAAAGAAGAGATAACCGAAGATAGATTTTTGCACCAGTAAGTACTAGGTGATGTAATCAGCTAGCTACAAAAATTTGTTTCTTAGTTCTTCATTTGACTTCACAACTAAAGGAAATCAGGAAATGATTTCAAGTGCAAATGGTTTCTGCTCCTGTTAACGGATGCATTAATCTGTCATACATTATTCTGTCATGTCCTTGTATTCTTCTTTGCTTATAGATTAAACCCTATAGGAGAAAAAAAAAAAAAAATACCTTTATGCATCATTTTTTTTCAGGTTACCAGAGTGGTCTTACTGTGGGTGAACAACCATTTTAATGACTTTGAAGGTGACCCTGCTATGACTCGATTTCTGGAAGAATTCGAGAAGAACTTGGAAAATACGGTAGGAGCAAAAAAGAGTGACTGTCACACTTTCTGATGTTATGCATTTTCATTTTCCGATGTGTTACCAGGGATTAACACATTTTAGTTTATATGAAAGCAGTTAATGGGTTGCTTTTAACATGTGTGTATTTTTTCTTAAATATAAATTTAGGTACAAAGCTCCTATAAGATAGTACATATGGCACTCATTTATGCATCTTTGTCCTCTTTTGCAGTAATGCAAAGTTTATTTAGTAAGATTTGAATACGTAGGATCATAATTTCTTTTTCTGGCACTTTATTTTTTTTAAACAACTGTTTCTCCACTTCTAATAAAAGAAACATTACGCTCCATTTTATGTCTTCTATGTTACAGAAAATGAAAGGACATCTCAGATTGCTGAATATTGCTTGTGCTGCCAAGGCAAAATGGAGACAAATTACCTTGCAAAAGCCTTCTAGAGACTCACCTCTCTTTTTCAGCCTCCTTGGAGGAAGTGACAAGGGTTTTGGTATTTTCGTAGAGACCGTGGAAACGGGCAGTAAAGCAGCAGAAGCTGGACTTAAGCGTGGTGATCAGGTAAAAAGAGCAAAGCTAATTTTAAACATCCACCTTTTGATTTAAAAAGAAAAAATCTGGTTCAAATGACTGTAAAAAGTAAAAAAGAAAAAAAAAAAAACAACCAAACAACCCCACCGGCAACAAAAAACCCTCTCTCTATACATCACGCTATTTTGATACCACAGTTCAGCTCTAGGTTTGTCTGTTAAGTATGTGTTTCTGTTAAATAGTTTTTGAAATATTTCAAAAACAGAGTGGAAAAAGAAACCAAGTTGTGGTTGTTTCAGGAAACTTTCTTAAAGGAGTTGTAGTTAGGTCGAAGCCATCAAATCGTTTGGTTGGCTGGTTTCTCATCTAGCATGCAGCATCACAGTTTGAGGCTGGTGGAGCCTCAGGTCACAGCAGCTGCAGGTCTGCCCTTTGGTTATAACATCAGGTCTGCAGCTGGTGATCTGCTGCTTTTGTTAGAGCTGCAGTTCCTAACTGCAGGAATGGTGTGCCTATTGCAGAAGATAAATTTGGTTACAGTAGTTGGCAGGTAGTGATGGAGGTCTTGGCTTGTTTACAGGATGCAGCTTTACTGAAGTGATCCAAATCGTGATTTTACAAGGAATATTTTCATGCTACAACTACTGTAAATATGATATGATAACTTCTGGAAAGTTTTTAATGTGCTTGTGTTATTACATTTATATTTGTAACTGTTGTAACTCCGTTATAGACAGCTGTTGTAACAGTTCATTTTGTATTTCTTCTTAAAGATAATGGAAGTAAATGGACAGAACTTTGAGAATATTACCTTTGTGAAAGCTCTGGAAATCTTGAGGAACAATACTCATCTCTCCATTACTGTAAAAACAAACATTTTTGGTGAGTAGACCTTACATGTTTTCCTGTGTATGTGACTAAAAATTCCAGTCCTTCTGGCTTCAGAAGTGCAATAGGGTTTCAGCTTTCTTCCAACTTGCTCTAGAAGTGAAAGAGTGTGCAGGAGTCCCCTCATTGTGCCTCCGTTTGCTCGGATATGTTTTCGTGTGCCAAAGACTTGCACATGGGGTGGCGCAAGGCCAGCATAGCCAGCTCTCTGCGCCCTGAGAAATCCTCAAATGACTGCTTAAGTGGCTTTAGTGTCCCTTCATGTGATATGGCTGACGCAGAGCCAAGGGATCTGGGCCAAAATATTTTGCCAAGAAACAGCAAAAATGTAAAACTGGATTTTCATAAAACTTTTTATAATGGTTGTAAGAACGGTAGGACAAATTGCCGTTATATCTAAAATCGATGAGGGAATATAAAAAGTGGTGTGGTATATAAATGTTAGCTTTTAATTGTCAGTGTGAGTATAAACATATTAAACCTCTTTTAAAATCTCAGTCAAACCATCTGTTCTTTTTCCATAATCCTGTTCAGGAAACAGAATAACCATAGCTACAGAAAGAACGAGACAATATGTACAAGACAGATTCTTCCTCTGTAGTTGTTTTATCTGAGAGCTAATGATGGTTTCCTTCTCTTATTTTCTTCCTGTGGTCACCTGCCCTTGTTCTGTATGGATTTTCTTTTCTTTTTATGATTTTCTGGTTATTTCTGTGCAGGTTAAAAAGTTTTAAGATCTTAGCAGTTGCTTATTATCATAATTCTAAAGAGGCATAAGACTGCTGTAATCAGTGGTCTAGTCTAATATCAAACAACATAAAATAAAGCATTACTGCAACCAAGGCAGTGATAGTTACGTGCAAGTGGATTTTAACCTCTTCTCCTGCTAGCTGATAAAACTTCCAGATGATTTCTCTGATATGTTTTAATGAATTCACGTCTCGAAGCTTTTTTTTCAACTGCAATACTTATTATTCTGTCCTTTTGAGTGCCTGGTGCTAACAATGAGCAATCACCATTCTTATATGTGAATTTATATAGTGAAGACATATAGCCATAAATTGTGTTATGTAATAGAAATATGCAATTTGACTACGAGTATAGATAAAGACCCGTTTTTTGCCTTATTCCTAGGGACCATCTTGGAAATCAGCTCTGTACAGCCCTGCGTTTTCCCAGTACCATGATTTCAACAGAAAATAACAAATTTCTGACAAAGATTTTAAAACAAACAAAACATTATGTGTTAGTAAACCAATTTGAACAGTTTGTTTTTATCTTTTATTTGTGGGAAGAAGCACAATAACAAAGACTATTTTTTTTCCATAGAATTACATCTTCTAGGAATGTCAGTAATAGACTGGCTTAGCTTGATAAATGCAATAGGAAATTTGATGCACCTTATGTATTACTTAAAACAAAAAGGTGTGTGGGGGGAGGAAACATCAGTCCATCCTGAAGTTGTTCTTGAGGAAGCGTCTGCATTCTGTTACCTAAAAGATGCAGACAAAAAAAATCAATAAATATATAGAGCTGATTGATGTGAACGGAATGGTTCCTTGTTATTGATCTTAGTGAAGGGTAGAATAGCTCTTAAATTTGCTGTGGTATGTGCTAATTTCAAAAGTAGCTGGGAGAATCCTGCTATGCAGAGTGGTTCATGATATTGATTAAACATTTAGGGTTACACTTTCTGCCAAGGAACTCCAGAGCAAAACTTAAACGGGAAGAGAGCCACACCCTTAGAATCAAAACTAAATGTAATACAGAGCCTGGCTTGGCAATACATTACGTTTTTGGTTTTGGACTCTTTGGTTCACTTTTTCTGTGGGTATGTGGTTTGAGGAAAGAATCATGTAATGTGAAAGTTTAAGTGTGCAAAGGTAAATCACAATGTTTGTGTCTCTTCTTACAGTGTTTAAAGAGCTGCTCTGCAGGATAGGGCAAGAGAAGAATGGAATTCCACATATTCCAAAAATTGCAGAAAAGAAAAACAACCGTTATTCCATCCCAGATATGCCTGGAGATGTGGAACAGATGTTTCCCCGTGAAAAAGGAAACAAAAAAATGAAAGCAAACACTGTATCTGGTGGGAGAAACAGAATCAGGAAAATTTTAGACAAGACTCGATTCAGCATCTTGCCTCCAAAACTGTTCAGGTGTGTCAAACTCTTCTGGTCAAATGGTAATTTTTCCTTAATAAAGCTGCTTAGTATCTTCAGTCATGTCTACGCTGCTTTTCTTATATTTTAAATGCAGCAAATCTGACCCATAACTGCAGAACAAGGCCAAAATATCTTTTGTCTCCCAGTGAACAGTATCAGATATGCTTTCCTCTCTTTTTCGAAAGCCCATCTACGACGTGTAATTAAAACATGACTGCCGTTATTTTTTCAAAAATTCATTCATCCCGAGATGAATATAAGGATCTTCACACATCTAATCGAAACAAACCTGTTTTGCAGTGACGGTAGCGTGAGCCAGTCGCAGGATGACAGCATTGTTGGGACTCGGCAGTGCCGGCACAGCCTGGCCATCATGCCTATTCCGGGCACGCTCTCTTCCAGTAGCCCCGACCTGTTGCAGCCTACAACTAGCATCCTGGATTTCTCTAATCCATCAGGTAAAACAGCAGTGTTAGCTTGATTTATAGGATAATTATAAGGCAGCTGGTTTGCGGGGTGGAGTTGCATCTTTTTACCAGCTTCAAACATGCTTAGTGCGGTTACCTCTTTATCTTGTGATCCTAACAGGTCCAAACTGGTGATTCACTGAAAATGCAAACTGCCCAAACCCCACTTGCCTGCTTTTTTGTAATGTGAGGCCTAGCTTCTTCTTATAAAGAAATGCGTTTTGCCACCTATAAGTATCTTTGATTTACCAGAGCTCTGGTGGAAGCAGGTTGTCCTCCTCTGCGCCTGTCTGGTTTTATCTTTGCCCAATATCAGCAATCCTGGTGATTTGACTTCTCCATCCACCTTCTTTGAATATTTATTTCAAGCAGTATGGCAGGTAGAATAAAACAACTGCAGTACCAACACAGCATTATTAATTTTTAGTGTTTTACAGACATTAAGTTCATTCAGTTGTATGTCTGAAAAACTGGCAAGTGTTTTGAGATTTGTAGTGTGGGCTTCCATTGCTGGTACTTGTAGGAACACAATTTATGGGGTGGCTGCAGGAGGTATTTGTTATATGCAGCTGCCTGTAAACATGTAAAGTCAGAATCATGTTTCCCTATTTCAGATGTAAGTTCTGTGCATAATTATATATTTTGTAAAGTGCCTTCTGGCTACGACTTATGTTTATGTAAACTTGCAGATTTCCCCTTTAAAAGGGACAAATATATCCTATCAAATGCATAAATATCCATAGCAAATAAGTTCCTTTTTTTCCTGCAAATCCAGTTTCTTGCTGTCTGCATGAGTGAGCTACTCATGTGTTCTCTAAGAATATTCATTTAATGCTATATAAGTTACTGCATAATATGAGCTGTGGATAACTGGTCCTTACCTTTACTTCAAATTTCCTAGAACAAGTATACAGTCATTTTTGAACAGCAGAGAAAACCAAATTATTTCTGACCATGTAATACATACTTGATAAGTTTTGTAAACATCTAAGTCTCGATTTGGTGTTGACACAATTTTTTTCTTCTTTTCTGCCTGCAGCTGTTGGGTTTTACTGTAAGTATCCTGATGTATGGCATCCTGAAGACCTTAATATTGCATGGCTTGCCTATTAGACCTAACATGTTGCATTGATGTAGTTATACTGTCAGGACATTAGGTAGTCATGTGCCCTGTAGCCTTCCCTTTAATAAAAGGAGTCTGTAGGTTCACCTTACGGGCGCTGTAGTCTCATGTCAGGCTGCTGGACTGAGGCTGTGAATACCTGCATTTTATTCCCATTTCTGCCACTGAACCACTGAATGACCTTTGGCAGGTTACCTCGCTGGGACCTTGCTTTACAAGAATGAAATTGCTTACATCCCTTTTATAGAAATTGAAGTTTTGGATGATAATGTAGCTTGAGGTTTAGTTTGTTGTTTTGTTGGACTCTGTATAACTAAAACTTTCTGCATGCAAACTGGAAATGTGTTTTGTATTGTAGCCATGACTTGAATCATGTGTAGAAAAGAAAGTTGTACTAATATTTACCTGCTTAAAAGAAAAGACCCTAAAGATTGTGATTGTCACGTGATTGTCATACGAGTTTCTATAAACTGGTACTTATAAGATACTCTATGATTTGGTTGCATGGTGATTTCTTTTTTTTCTTTTTCCCAATTGCATATTATGTTGCAGTTTTGGCATTAAACTTGAGTGTGTTCTGATTTTTAGGTATGTTAATACCATGATATACATGCTTTGGCTCTCTGTTAATTTTTGATGGTTTTTACGAGTGTCGGCATTTCCCAAATTATTCAGTGTATCACTCACCACTTTCACTCTGAAATGAGCGTGTAACGCTTATTTTCCCCTTTTATTGCCCCCATTCACGTCAGCTAACCCCAAACCATTAATGTGACTATTCTGGTATGACCATATGTGGTAGTCACAATAACGAAACAGTAGAATTAGTTTTCAGTCAGATTTTTTTTTTCAGTGTAAAGCTTGACACCAGCACAGGACAGTGTGCCCCAGGATGCTGGTCCCCTCGGGCAGGGTCTGCCTTCCCACCGCCTTCCCCAAGGCATCTGGTACCCTGCCTGGCTAGCCACAGTCTGTGGGCATGGCACTTACCACTGAGGTTATTAAAGGCTGGTCAAATAACAGGGAGAAGGTTATTACAGCCAAGACCTCTACAATAGCCCTGGGCATCTCTGATACGGGACTTAATGACACGTTCACATCAGACATAGATTTTTGGATAGCTGCAAGCTTGGAGGATGTGGCTGAGGGCTTGGTGAGAGCCTTCCTCCTTTTCAGTTCTGCAGAAAACCCATGAATGTCTAGTTGTCAGATTTTATGGAGGGAAAAAATGGCGTTCCCATGAGCTTTTACTTAGCGTGCACCCTGACTTTTGACAACTTGTTCTCCCCTGGTCAGCTGGATTTTAAGAATCAAATCTTCTGTAATAACTCTAATGGAGATAACTATTTCCAAGCATCAAGTTGTAAACTAAATGTGTGTTTCTTTAGATATTTGTTTCCTGATGTAGGATGCCCCAGATAAAGCTGTTCTCTGAAGCATTTATAATTCATAAAATGTGTTATAAATAAGTGCTCTAGCAAAAGAATTAACTGCTGGCAGCAGCTTAGTTTAGCGTCTTCAGGTTGAGAGAGCAAGTTTACAGCTAGATGCAAAAGCAACCAAATCTCCCTTCTCCTCCACGTTCCTTTGCCCACAGCACACGTCTGTGCTCAACAGCTTCCCAATCACAGGAGGAGCACTCGGGGCACTTGTGTCAGTCCTGGATCACACAAAGACAAAAGAGCCAAAAAGGAACAGTGCTTCCAAATCTTTTGACATGCTGGGAAGGACAGTGTACAGGACAGTAATATGACATGTGGATGTCTTGTGCTTTGTGGTAATAAGCTAATATGTAAGTTCACTTGTGGAATTGCAGAGAGGAGAAGTCCTCTTTTTCCATTCAAATTTTGTTGAAAAGAGTGTTTATTTAAATGAATATTTATCAAGCGATAGAGAAAATGACCTTTTGTCTTTTCACGGGAACAGTGGTTCATATGTTAAAGGTGCTTTTCTGTTATTTTAGACATTCCAGACCAAGTAATAAGAGTTTTCAAAGCAGATCAGCAGAGCTGTTACATTATCATCAGCAAAGACACTACAGCGAAGGAGGTTGTGAGTCACGCAGTGCACGAATTCAACTTGACGGGAGCCCCGGAGACTTATTCCCTCTGCGAAGTGTCCGTCAGCCCTGAGGGAGTCATCAAACAGCGGAGACTTCCAGATCAATTCTCAAAATTAGCTGACAGGATTCAACTCAATGGACGGTAAAGGCACCCTTGTTTTGATTTCAGTTTGGATTTATTTGACTTTGCCTTTTAGAATTGAAACATCCAAAAGAAACATTGGGGAATGATGTTTTAATGAACAGCGTTTTAATGAAAATAGGTGTCTATTAAGAACAGACAAGTAAATGTCAGTAACTTACTCTCCCTTCACCTCTTTCATTCCTGTTTCACGTTCCTTCTCCATATGCAAAAACCCCTCCCTGACTTTACAGCAAGCTCTCTTGATGACAACTGAGGTCAACAGGTTAGGATAACAAATATAGTGGCTTACACTTAAAAAGAAAACTTGTATTTCTTCTGACTCTTTCCATGTGTACTTCAGGATTAAAGCATACAATTAATTTCTCAATGATGTCATGTTGCAATGAACTGATAATAACCTGAGATAAATTCTTCCATTTTTATGTAAACTGTTATGAAAGTTTTCAGAAATGTAAAGTGCTTCAGCTTTATCTGATGTCCTGATCCATACCAGAAAAAGGTTTACTACAGTAAAAAAAAAAAAAAAAAAAAAAATCTTTAGTTGTCTTTGCTAGGCAACAGAGATTTATGAGGAATAAACTTCTGTGTGTCTGAAAGTGAACTGCTTTGGACCATGCAAATGAATTTTCCAGCGACATTTTCATTTCCTGAATACTGTGAGCTTCATGTAAATATTAATATGTCATACAAATTTATGTGAGAAACCACACTGAATTTGTGTAAGAAATGGAGAAATACATTAATGAGAGATTTCTCAAGACTAACATGCATTTAAAATGTTATTTTACTGCTAAATTTACAAATGGAAAAGTAACTGACCTTTTTCTGAAGGTGAAAACTGCAGCGTGTTACTGAGTATGGCATAGAAAACATTAGCAAGGAAGTAGACTAAAACAGCTTTCGAAGTGCTGGAGAATGAGGTTTTTACTTCAGAAATGGTAGTATTTTATAAAAGCTGAAATACAAAGGTTGTGCTGTCCCTTTCTGCCTCTGTCTTTGCCTCTTATTCTCGAACGTCAGCGAGGTGGAAATGCTCTCACGTGAACACCTCTGTGGTGTCAGTAATATCCAGGCTGATTGCTATAGTTCAATGTCGTTGTGCTCACAAACCCTCTGAAGAGTCTCTCTAACATTTTGTTGCAACTCATTTGTTCATAGGTATTATCTAAAAAACAATATGGAGACCGAGACCTTATGCTCAGATGAGGATGCCCAAGAGCTATTGAGAGAGAGTCAAATTTCCCTCCTCCAGCTCAGCACCATCGAGGTCGCCACTCAGCTTTCCATGAGAGACTTTGAATTATTTCGTAACATCGAGCCTACGGAATACATCGATGACCTGTATAAGCTGGACTCCAAAACAGGAAATGCTCACCTGAAGCAGTTTGAGGATGTCATAAATCAAGAGACATTCTGGGTTGCCATGGAAATTCTCGCAGAGCCCAACCAACTCAAACGAATGAAGATTATTAAGCATTTCATTAAAATCGCCCTCCACTGTCGAGAATGCAAGAACTTCAATTCCATGTTTGCGGTTATAAGGTAAAGTACTTCCCATTTGCCAGATCTGATTTCTGGTGTTAAAAGCAATTTTGTTGATCTAAACTGAAAAAAAAAGTGTATCTTGAACATATTACCGATGGTGCTGGGTAGTTTTGAGAGAATTGCCAAGCTTTTCAAAATGCTTGGACAAAAAGATGTATTGTCACTGCATTCTTCTCCTTCCTCAACCTCTGAAGGTCAGGCTCATTGCGGTGGCTCACATGACTGTCTCTTCCTTAACTATCACGTAGCAGGGAAAGAGAAGATTTGGACAAAAGTGCTGTTTGAGGAACTTCAGGGACCTGCTTGAAAGTTGCTGCCATTTTCTATGATTCTGGCACCCAATTTCCCTTTTTTCTCTCACTGTTACTTTTCAGTGTGCACTGAGTCATATCTGCAATGATGAGATTTATTTTATTTCTTCCTTTCATTGTAAGGACTTCCTCAAATCAGTCTTGTTTTAGTTTAATTTTCCTTCTCATTCTTTCCAGTCATCTGCTCGCTTCTCTATTTTTTCTCTTCATTTGCACGCTTAGACTTTCTCTTCTGATTTATGCTAGATGCTGCTGCTTTGACTTTAACAGCATGAGTCCAACATTTCCTTTATTTGCGATTATGTGATAGCCAGATTGTATTTAAAAAAAAAAAAAAAAGAAAAGCACTGTGATTCATCAGACAGAGATCTGGATTCATGCTGTATCCCAGCACCAGTACTATCTTTGCAAATACCATTTTATAATATCTTCTTCCATGTCTAGCCAGTGTAATGAATGATGCTAGTTTAGTTATACAGTAAAGAATTAATAAATTCCCTTAAAAGGTACTGTACAAGCAACCACGAGGGCTGTGGCTACTCATTACCTGGTGAATGCAAACGTGGATACTGAGTGCAATTTCTGTTCCCTGCTTCCTAAGCTGTCGTGGTTTATTCTATGTGGAGAAATGGCTGTTCTTACTCCTGAGTTCAGCCTCGTGATGCTGTGACTGAAGTGGTCTTTGGTCAAAAAACAGCAAATGGATTAGGTTTTTGTTTTGCCCATATTTCCAGAGGAATATGTTTCTGTTAGCGTTTGCCACAGGGATTGTCTTTCCTGCCTGGCATTTCATGTTAATGCGATGCCATGTGTTTTGTGAAATAAGAAGATACCTTCTTAATAAGTAAGAGGAGCTGTGGGGGGCGTATGGTAGATTTTTCATGTGAGAGAAGGCTTTGTGACTTTACAATAGCACGGGGAGAACTCTATGGAAAAAAACAATTACAAAATAAATTTTTGAAGCTTTCAAAATGAGAAAAAAGAATCTTAAAACAGTAAATTCAATATTTGTATGATTCTAGGTTTGATAATGAATGCTGGAGACTGTCACTTTCCAGTGCTGCAGCTACAGGGACTTTGCAAGCGTTACCAAATTTCTTGGGCAGAGTTGGTAACAAATTATGGTGGGGGTGGATATAGCTTTTTTTTATTGGAGCAAGCGAATTGTGGATGTTATTACTTAATGAGAACTAAAAGTAGCAGATACGCTACACTTTGTTATAATGCCTTCAATCAGTGCTTATTTATAAATGCTCCAAACATTTTCCTCTTAAATCTTTCAGCTTCTGCTTGGGATAAGCTGTGCCCTGTTTCCACTTGCTACAGCAGCCATGTATTCACCTCATTAATTTTTCACCCTTTTTGTCCTTATTTTGAGGTATATGTTTTTTACAGGAGAGAAGTGGTTCTTAAATTAACTGGGCATTGGTGCTGTGTTATAGAGGGATTGTTTTGGCAAGCTGACTTGAAAGTCGTACTTTGTGAATAAGGAACAGTCACACTTTTTACAGTTCTCTTTTTTGCTTGCTCACAAGAGTGAGCAGCAGTGTTTTTGTGATGAACTTGCAACCTGGCATCCACCCAGCTTTCAGTTAACCTTGTGAAAACTGTTTTTAATCTCTAAAAAAGCCCCCACAACCCTTCACTTCCTTACCAAAGGGAATGAATGATTCCACTACCAGCTAATAATGAAATGTGTCTGCCTTGCAGCGGGTTAAATCTAGCTCCGGTAGCTCGTCTCAGAGGTACTTGGGAAAAGTTACCGAGCAAGTACGAAAAGCACCTCAGAGACCTTCAAGATCTTTTTGATCCATCTCGAAACATGGCAAAATACCGCAACATCCTTAGCAGTCAGAGCATGCAGCCTCCAATTATTCCACTCTTCCCTGTTGTCAAGAAGGATATCACATTTCTACATGAAGGTAATGTCAAACATGGAGAAATAATAAACCAGGTATTGAATGCATTTAGCCCTTTCTTCACTGCTCCCTGATTCAACAAATGCCTAAAAGAAAGGTGCTGTTGGTGCGGTGCTTTTGATGCATCCCTTTTAGGAGTAAAATGAAATATAATTGCGTGCATAATAGAAGAGACTGATCCCAGGCAAAAATTAAAATTTTGTGTTTTTAAAATTTTGAAAGCAGTGCTAAATCGCTATGATAAAGTTTAAGATGAAGGAGTTGGTGAGTGTGCTGACTAGTAATCACACTACCAAAGAAATGTATTTCTCTAACAAAAACTTGTTGCTGCAGTGTTTCTAGATTTTCATTCGATGTTGTGGCTTTCAGACAGCTACGATGATATAACACCTCCTACTCTTGCTTTCAGCATTTTCAAGGGGTTTTGTTTAAACATTTCGTTTTTTGCTCCTTACAGAGAGTTCTGTTCACAATCGGTTAAGGTGAAGCATTCCCAACTATACCATATTCTTGGTTTTGATCTTTCAGAACTATTTTAACTAATTGCATAAAGTGAATGCTGTTGATGTCAGTTTTATTTATATGATTTTAACATCTCAGTCAATGAATTTGGGCATAGGTCATGTGGTCCTCTTTCCTCCCACTAATACGTGTTATTTCAGAAATAGATTAGCAAAAACAATGCTGGATAGTGTGAGTGGGCCTAACTGTCATTTGTGTTTTGCCAAAGTTTCTTGTTTTCCTGCTCTTTTGACTAAAGCAGTCTTGTTGGCAGGGAGGGAGGAAGGCTGATGTGGGGGACCAGAAACACATTGCCCATAAAAAAAAAAAAAAAAAAAAAAAAAAAAAAAAAGAAAAAAGTGTTCTTACTCTTTGTGTGTGTTTAATTACGCAGGAAATGATTCTAAAGTGGATGGCCTGGTAAATTTCGAGAAACTCAGGATGATTGCCAAAGAAATCCGCCAAGTTGTCAGAATGACCTCAGCAAACATGGATCCGGCCGTAATGTTCAGACAAAGGTGTGCAATTTAGAAAGCTAGTAGGACTGAAGGTGTCTCAGAGTGGGTAGGGATCTGGGTTTGCGTGTGCATTGTTCTGTTAGTATTTCATTGTGTAACATACCATTGACACTGACCATCAGAACCAAAATCTATCAAGTTATAGCTGATAGATGCTCCGAGGAGTTACTTTTAATGACTACTAAAACAATTTGCCTTCATAAAGCAAAGGAGAAAAGGCTCAATAAAATATTAATCAGTAGAATTTTGGGAGAGGTGTAGTATCAGATGAAAATCATATATAAACAAAACAGAAATCACCCATATCTAAATCTGAAGTGTTGCTTTAAAAAAAAAAAAAAAAACTTCAATGATAAAGTATTTCTAAAAAAAAAAAAGTAACTTAATTATTTGAAGCACAGCTTGCTCCACCTACATAACGTTTTGTATCTTGAGGCTGTAAGCAGGTGGAGAGTGTTTTCTTGTCTTAATTTTTCCTTTTTTTCCTTATTCGTGATATCATCAGGCTCTGTGTTAACAAACTGCAGAGTAAAAGCACCACGACTTCTAATCTGATGTTGATTAGCTCTAGATTATATTTAGTGGAACTAAGTAATTTCCTGGATCTGTTTTGCTTCCTCCTGGCTGAAGTAAAAGCACCAGCGGCCCCATTGTGTCTGTGTAGGATCCCGATGCCACCTCTGTGGCCTCAGTGTGCAGCCCAAATGGGGAGCTGGGGACCATGAATCGCTGCAGCTTCTGCGTGGAAAAACAGCAGGATAACCTTTCGAGTTGCCTGTTAGCCTCTTAGCGTGTCTGCACTGGAGACAGAGGCAGTTTCCCTGCGGTCTTATAATGGTCAGGATTCCCAGATGATAATGAATCCTGCTTGGTTTTTGTTTTCAGGGCTGGCTATCGGCAGACATAAGAATTTTGATTAAGATTGGTCAGATAGAAGTATGAGACAAAAATAACAGATCCCTTGTTAACACTGTTTAGAGATGGATTCCCTTCAAAGCAGAGGGTCACCTTCATGCTCTTGTATTTGAACTACCCAAACTTCCCTTTTAACATAAAATTATAAAGTTCCTTATCAGTAAATTACGATTGCTTTTTAGAAAACGTGATGTTTGCAGATGAAATTGATCTATAAATAGACTTCCCTGATTCTCTTTCCACCTTCTGAGACCTAATGAAATCTAATCATTAGCTGAGTTTAGTAGTAGATAAATAGTTACCCTTTAGTATCTTTTTCAGAATTACAGAAGACATTTTAATGACCATAATTTAAAATGTATATACTGACATAAAATGCATAGGCATCTAATACTAGCGATAGTGCCAAAGATTAAACGAAAATAATTCCATGTTTTCATCATTTATATTCATTTTCATTGCCTCTGGTGTTTGATCTATCAGTTTGTGTTATGAAGCACCAACAAATGTTTTTGAAGAAGATTAAAAATGAACAAGAAAAGATGTTTGTTAGTGGTAACATGAGACTTGCTAACAAGTTCATTACCAATTAATATAGAGCATCTAGTTTTTCAGCGGGTATTTGGCAAACAGCTTGTTTTCCAGCAAGCAATCAAGAGAAAATAACATCATAAACTCGAATGCTGATGATTTCTCATACATTTACTGTGGTCCTAATGCATATAATAAGTTAATGCAATTGCATTTTCTACAATATGAATAAGTTAAAAAGCCTTTGCTTGCTCCATCAAAATTGAGTTTGACTTACGGGACATACTTAACAAGAATATTTAACGTGAGTTTGGTTTTTAAATTCGGAGCTTAAACTTAAAAATAAACAAAAAACTGATAGATGTTCTTCCATGTTGAAGTGTTTGAACGAGTCCTGTCCTTGCATTCCATAAAAACATTGTGTTGTTGTGTGAGAAGAATTTGCTGTATAGAGATCTTTTCTTTTCTGTTCTTTCCTGTCTACATCTTTCTTCCTGACTCTCAACTGTTTTATTTTTTTCCTGTGCTTTTCTGTTCAAATACATGCTTCAATGTATATGGCTCTTGCTTACAGGAAGAAGAGGTGGAGAAGTTTGGGGTAAGTGTAGAGATGAATGCAACTAAGATAAATAAAGATTATGCAACTCTTAACATACTGCATCCTCCTCGTTAGTGCATGCACCTGAAATACAGCATGCATTTTATTAACCCTGCAATACATATATTTTGGAAAACAGGAATAAGGGATTTACAGTCAATTTTATACTGCAGCTATAAAGATTCTGAGTTGCTTCTGTGTGTTGGATAAGTTTTTTGCGTTTTGGCTTACTGCATAAAGAAAAAAGCTGCTGTGCAGTTATACTGGAAGGTGAACTATTTTTGGAAATAAATAACGTGGTCTTTACATGTAACAAAGTTTTAAGCCATTACGCACTTTAAACTGTAAAGATGAATTGTGATAATAATATATAAATTCCCCTTCTGAAGTTTGAATTTAAGCTTCAAATTATTTGTTTTTAGTATATATTAAAATGTATTTCACATTTCATACACCAGAATCCTCACTGAAGTTTTATATGTGTGAGGATTGACTCTTGAAATGACTACAAATGGGAGTAAAAAGATTGCCTAGTGAAGTAGCTGACACTTCCACATAACAAGTGATTTTAAGATGACACGGTAGCAATATTTTGTGTGTTCTTATGTGTGTTTTTGCACACGACCTGTTATCTGTGTTCCTCAGCCTATGTGCCTCTGCACTTTGAAACTCTGCTACTTTACTTATTATGGGCATCTGGTTTAAAGCCAGCTCTGCTTTAGCGTGCCAGCATTTTGCAGGGAGGACGGATGCAGGAATGCTCCCGGCGGTTTGCTCTTGCTGCAGTTGCCTTGCAAGCCTCAGAGGAAGCTTAGCGTGGCAGAGCCGTTCAGCAGCAGCGGGCACCCAGGCTCAGACTTACCCTGCCAGCAGTGAGGGTGACAGCAGCAGTGTCTGTGCTAGGCGGACAGGGGAGAGCAGGCTGGGATGCCAGTCCCTGAAGTGAGCTCAGCATCCTGTAGATGCCCCCAAGGGGGAGCTGGGCTAGCAGTGGTCGGTGGTCAGCGATCACCTGCACCCAGTGCCGCTCTCAAAGAGAGTGCCTGGACCCCTCTAAGCACCCCGTCCTGCTGTCACTGCCTTTCCTCCCAGTAGTTTGGTTGGTGATCTCTAGCCTTTGGGATTGCTGTGAGCACAAATCAGTGATAAGAAATTATTTTTAAGGAAAATGGAATTAAAATGATTCAAAAAGTCAAGTCTAGATTTAAAAGAAATGGTGTACTTATGAAATAAAAAAATACATATATCGTTAACAGAAAGATAATTTATCTTCCTATAGAACAGATAATAGTTACCTGTAGGGGAGATCAGTGACTCCTTGGTTCGAATGGGTGTCAACAGTCCATCGTGACATCTCTTGCTCTTTGCCTGCAATAGTCGTAGCTTTTTATTTAATTAAGCTATACATTTCCACTCTGTTTTTAAGCTTATATTTTCTCTTAGTTTAATTTATTGAATGTCTCAAAGTATTGCAGGCAGGTGTCGTCCACCATTTCTTTGTTTTTAAACTTAGTGTGTTTGATACTTCAGGCTTATTCAAACAATATGTTTAATTCTAACTCTTAGCTATTACAGTTCTTCTCTGCTGGAGTTTGTTTAGTCTGCCACTTATGGTTCTGTAAATGCACCCAAGATTTTGATAAGTAACCTTACTAAGAATTTAGCCCTTGAAAATAAAGTTAATTCTGTGATCTCCATTTATTAAAATAAAATAAAATAAAATTGGTTAGGACAGAGGTGGCCATATGACTTTTAAAGTTGAAGCAGAGTTGATGTGTATATTTAACTATATCAAGGTCAATTGTTTGGTCACTGATTCAGTGTAAACAGGAGTGACAGCCATGAATAGTGATTGATGTGCATTAATGATTTAGTTGACTGATTTAGTTTTGCTTCAGTTGCTGATAGAATTGGCAGCTCAGAATTAGGTGTATTCAGGAGCTTTGTCTTTCATAATTGTGAGTCTATACATGTCTGAGTATATGTGTGTCATCACTGCCTTCCTGACCTCTGTTGGGATACGATTTTTAATGAGCTGCTCTTCTGTGGGGTTTTTACTTAATTGGAGAAAGAAATTAAGTGCGCAACAAAATGTACTTTGCATATTTAACACAGTTTTTCCTTACTTAAGCATAGTCAGAAGCTCAGTTTTCTAAGAGGATTACAGTAGTCACTCACTTGTGTAGTCAGCTGGATTGTAAGAAGTTTCTGACGTAAGCCTGAAGCATACAGTGGGTACCAGCTTCCTTAAACCAACAAAGTTATCAAGTTTATCCACTATTACCGTCTGCAGAAATAGCGTGGGTTTTGCAGAACAAGCCTGTGATTCATTAGCAGAGCAAAATGGGTACTTTACACAGTGTTGCGCCTCGTCCTTGCTAGTTCCACACTTTCATGTGCAGTCCTTTCCTAGGCTCCAGTTGCTGCTATCAGTTTTACCAGAACATTTTAAGACAACTGTTGTTTTAATGCTGTTCATCTTTTTAACTCATTTGCATCAGCATGCACTAGCCCTAACTGAAGATTATTAATCTGCTTTGGGGTGTGCTACTTAAGCTCCTCGTTGCTGTCGAGAGCCGAAAATTGACCGCTTTGCTCTTTTCTTTTCTAGGTCTCTGAGCCAGGGCAGCACGAACTCGAACATGCTGGATGTGCAGGGAGGCGCTCACAAGAAGCGAGCCCGGCGCAGCTCGCTGCTCAACGCCAAGAAGCTGTACGAGGATGCCCAGATGGCGAGGAAGGTGAAGCAGTACTTGTCCAACCTGAACGTGGAGACAGATGAAGAAAAGATCCAGATTCTGTCACTGCAGTGTGAGCCCGCGTATAGCACTCGTAAGTATAGTGATGTGTAAGGGCGGCATTACCACCAAATTGGTGAAAATGTTGTTCCTTCCCTAGAAACACTCATTTAAGATCTTTCTCTTCTCCCTTCAAGAAAAATTGCTCTAGGAAATAGCTTGTTTGTCAATTCATATCTTAACTAATATGGTTTCAGCAAGCCAGCATTTATATTCTGGTCTTGGTTGAGCTCAGAAAACTTCAATGATATTTTTTTAATTTTGACCTTTAGTTCTTAAACTCCATGTCTTTTTAGCAGTCTGGAAGGGAATTCAATAGTACATTAGCTATATTCTTGCCCTGCTGTCCTTGTACAGAATTAGGAAGGATAAAAGTAACGTTTACCATATGAACAGCAAGAAAATGAAGAGACAAAATCAATATAAACTGCAATGACTTACAGCTTAGAATAAACAAAGATTGCTGAGAAGCAGAAGTCAAGTCAGTATTGACTGATGGGATTGACATGGCTTGACAGTCAAAAATAGAGGACTACAGCAGGAAAGTTTTCATAATTTGAAGTCCTGTGCAACTGTCCAACTAAAACTATTATCTGCTCTCTTACACAGTGCAGTAAATTCTTATTTCAAATTGAGAAGAGGTAATTTCATTTTATTTTGGTTCTTAGAGATTTTCAAATGCCCCAACCATGGAGTTGTCTCAAAATAGAACAGTAATAACCTTACTAATCAAAATAATGTTTCATGCTTGTCCGATGTACAACTGCAGCATTTTAAGTCCTTTTTGTCCTCAAATACCATTTTATCTGTGATGAGATAAGTTAAGATCATGAATAGATGACGACATCTTGAAGATAAGGTTTTAGGTCCTTTCCATTATTCAGTATTAGGAGTGCATTCCTGTTATTTCCCAAAGTGCCTCCCTATGCATTTCTTCTTAAATAGCAGTGATATAGGAAAAGGCCATACTTAGTTCCCTTTTTGAAAATGTTAAATCGTGTTTTCACACGGATCTTATGCCTGAGGTCGCAGGACATCACAGGCAGATGCAAGGCATCTATATGCTGATAGAGGTATGCTTCTCGTGCTCTGTTCAGCTACGTAGGTAATGGAAGATATGTAATGGTGTTTTTATGCACTCTTTTTTTTCCCGCTGTAGAAAAAACAAAGCATGCCAGGATGAATTCTTAATAGATGATATATGTGAATACATAACAGGTGGTTGTATTGCGCCCAGGAGACGAATATAAATGTTATGAGGTTATTTTTCAATTCTTTTGTATTAGGCAAATATGATTTAAATAAATATTGTTTGTACAGTGCTAGCCATAGATATTTGGAAGTTAAAATCTGAGAATATATATTGACTGTTTTACTCCCAGCAGTTAAGCAAATCAAGTCCTTTTTTTTTTCTTAAGCTTCAAAAAAGGAAAATGAAGGCTAAATGTACTTGCAAGTAAATGTAGAAGAATGTCATATTATCAAAGTACCTATTTAAAAAAAGGTGGGGGGGGGAAGGTTGGTAAGTACGTAATTTGCAGAGCTAGCAGAAAGAATGGGGAATGGATGTGGAGCATGGGGGAGCATCTCCTTGTGATTTTTTTTTTTCCATTGGAGCTGGAGAAATATAATGTTCCAGGGGGAGGTGCTCTGCACGTGGTGTATTTGCCCACATTATATATATAAATTCTGATGGGGTAGATTTGAGTCAGGGATCCTGGTATGTAGTTTTGGAGATGGTTTTTGTGCAGATAACTTTTTCTACTCACGTTCAGAAAAGTAGGAGGTGTACAGCTGCCCACTCATCTCAGAAGTGAAATTCTGCTACCTTTGCTAGCAGAAACAATGAGCAGAGGTTAATCTGCAATCCACGCATTTCCAAGATAATTTAAGGGGAAGTCAGATGGCCTAAACTTCAGAGTTTATTAATTGCTGTGTAATTAAAGTAGAAACTGAATCAGTTTCCTGCGTTGTAAATCAATTGTGCCACCTAGTGAAAGGTTTGATGCTGGATGCAAAGCAACCATTCCTTCTCCCTTCTGTGGCATTACGTAATTTTGAAGGAGATGTTGCTATTAAGCTTTTGTGCCCTATGTACAAGCATTTAAAATATGGAATTTAATTGTAGTAGAAATAAATCATATTTTTGTCTTTGGATGAAGTACTTCTATGACACTTCAGAGAGTTCAGTATTTTTAATGTCATTTCATGCACCTGTCTCTTCAGTGCAACAAGCTAGGAATGTTTGGAATACAAAACATTTTGAACGTTCTATCTGCTTCATACAATGGTTGCTTTTGACTGTTGGTGCTTAGAATAACTGTAATAATCCTACCGTTCAAAGTGCAAGATATTTATGTCCAGTTTTTCCATAACAGTGACAAAGAATTTAAGTGAGAGAAGAGGGGCGAAATCCTCCGAAATGTCTCCAGTACCCATGAGATCAATCGGCCAAACCACTAAAGCACATCAGCATCAGCAAAACAGAATGAGTCAAGTTCTTCAGGTTCCAACTGTGAACTTATATCCCAGTAGAAAGAAGGGACTGACAAAGGATCATGTCACATTCAGTGAGTATCTTCAGCTATCTGGAACTGTTTGTAGCTGGGTGGATTATTTGAGACCTCTTTATGCATGTATCTCAGTTAATCGTTTAAGAAAATGACTTAGACTTCTAACTAAAGCGATCTTTCTATCTCTCTTGAACAGGCCAGATATACAGCATTAAGTCTGTTACTCTGTTTTCCTACATTCTAAAGAGATCATGCTTCAGCTGAATAGAATAGCATAGTTAGTTTATTTTCATGACAAAATGAAGTATGATACTTCTCGATGAAATTATTGGAACAAGTCAAATGCATTTAATATTTTAAGCTCTGGAACACAGTTATAACAACCTTATTGTCAAAAGGAGAAGCACTTGTTATTAGTTGTTCCTAGTGAGCTCTTTTGTTTCTACGTTTGCCAGTTGCAAAGCAGTATTATGAATTAAAATGCTTTTGGTGTATTTGCATAACTGTTGGGTCATTTAAAAGGTAAGGTTATTTTAAATGGTGGATTATTAAATAAAGTTAGTTGCAGTTAGTAAATGATAGGAAATGATTCTATGATACACTGAGCATCAATGTTCATTAAAATAGTTTTAGAAAAAAGTGTATTGCAGCATATGTGTTACAACAGTGGTTGTAGTTACTGTTTATTCTCAAGTCTCGTCTTGAAAGCCTGTGCATCTTGATATATTCCAGAAGCTTTGTTGAGAGGTATTTCTTCATTCTCTTATGTTAAGTGTTCAGTGTTAATACAGCAAACTGAGAACTTTAATGAACTCTTTACCACCGTCCTCTGCAAGATAGCAAAAGATACCGAATTATCAGTTTGCTAATTACTGTGGTAAACTGATTTTGCTAATTGTGCTGTGTTTTGTATAGTGCCTGCAAGTACTGATTTAAGAACTTCTGATTTAGAAGATCTTGAATGCATTTGTTGGCTATGACGAAAATTGTTTTTAGTGCTGTCCCAACAGTGTCATGGGCAAGGTTTTCCTCCAAGCTTTGTGCTTTACACAGTTCTCAGTCCTTTGTCAAAACTACAGCCAGAGTATCTGTTGGGATGGTTCCAGTTGTGGATGTTTCAACACATTTCAGTTGAGCAGCTGGCAGTAGCAGCATCGGTGATCATGGCATGCAGAATTCATCCAAGCATCCGTTCCCATTTTGTTGAATACTTCAGTGATTGTTCACGATGATGTTTTTGTGGCCACAGATATTGCTAACTTGAAAAAAGAATAATACGTAGTAAATGATTCCATTGTTGTTATAGGTACAGGTTCTCCACAGAAGTCATTAAGCTTATCTGAGGAAGTAAGTACTAAGAAGCAGACAGAAGACACTATGTCCATGGCATCTTCTTTGCACTCCAGCCCACCGGCTTCTCCTCAGGGCTCTCCACGCAAAGGTACGTGTGCTTCATCAGTGCTCACAGTGTGCAGCATCTGTCCGAGGAGCTTGTGCCAGTGCCCTACAAAAAACAGTGTGACAGTGTGTGGAACATTCCTTGGTAATTACATGTAAGAGAGACAGCAATTAAGTTATTTCATATCAAGAATAAAGCCCTGCATTTCTGTCAATTAATAATAGACATTATTTTCCAAAGTGTTTATATGTTTTAGCCTTAAAAGTGACCTAATGTGTAAGGAGTGGAATAACTTCAATAAAACAGCTTAAGTGCTTCTGACAGAATTCCCAATAGGTCTTAGGTGCTTTGACACCCACCAGTGCATCAGTCCAGATCTAGGTGACCACGTAGGTGAACATGATTCTCAGACCTGGGGATTTCCTGAAGACAACGAGGTTGCATGCAAACTGCAATGGTTGTGACATCTTACATTTTTGCTTAAGGTAGCTGGATTATTGGGTGATTAGATGGAGCTGGCGATAAAATACCATTGTAGTTCTCCACAACAGATGGTTTTGATAGCTGTGAAAGAAGTGCATTCGTCGAAATCCCAGAGTTGTTATTCATATTTATGTTCTTGTGCACAGGGCTTTGTATATATCCCTGTCTATCATGATGCCCCAAGAATCCCTTTTTCTGATATCTTCATCTTAAAAGACCTGCATCACTTCATCGTTAGTCAAGCTTGGATGGGAATTCATTTGAAATCTCTTAACACCACTTTCTAGTCAGCCAGTGTGGTCAGTGTTGAACAGTGTAAGGCATTTCTCCATCCCTGCTGCGCTGCTTTTGACTCACTGACAGCCCAGAGCCACTGGGTTGGCATGGCATGGCATGGCATGGTGACTTGCTGCATCTTCTCACCTGTTGCAGTGTGAGATCGTGCTGGCCCGTCCACTTTGGCTGTCACAAGATCTGTTTCCCTTAGGAGAATGTCACTTGTTTTACTTAAACACAGCATATGTACAAGAGCCTTAACTCCTTGGATTGCCAAACCTGGTTCCACTGAGATTCCAATTCTCTTATATTTCTCTTATAAACATGTTATTTTTGCTGAGTTTCTTTGTAAATAACGTTTTATTTCTTTGGGGATTATTCATTAATTCAACTTGCTTTTCGCCTATTTTTAGCACTGAATTAATTTGATTAAGGTAATCCGTATCCTGTTGTGTGTGTAGTGTTAACGGCTTATTGAACTAAAATTAGGTGCTTCACAGACAGCTGGAAGACATAATTTTAGGCACAAACACATTTCACTAAATCTGAGATTTAATTTTCTTTTAAGTTGTACCCAAGTCATGTGCAAATAAGACTGAAGAATTATTTTTTAAATCAACACATTGCTTTTGTTGTTACTTACCGAGATCTGTCTGTGTGCACTTCATTGTAGTTGGTAACATCCAGAGGTCGGATAACTGCAGTCAGATGAATCTCTCTGGGTCTTCCTCATCCCTCGCCAGTGAAACCAGCAACAAGAACAGTGGACAGCGCAGCTACGGAATAGGTGGGGCTTACTTACAAAAGAAAATTCAGATGATTGTCAAAGCAAGAGGCAGTTCTGACATAAGTGAAAAGGGAGAAGGAAAGGATGAGAGTGAAAAGGCAGAAGCTGAGCATGAGCGCAGGAGAGAGAAGGGACTGCTGTTTGGAAGACTTAGGGAAAGAAGCTTCTCCAGGGAAAGAACAGCTTTTACTGCAAAAAGGGAAACAGAGCACAGTCAAGCCTCAGAAAGCAGCAAAAAACAAAAGGACAGAGACAGTGATGCTCTGAACACAGCAAGTATCTATAGCAACAGCAATCTACTGACATGTGACTGTCTACAGATGGGGCCTAGAAGGAGAAGGAAGACTGTCTGATGTATTTTTAGAAGAAAGACTATGATGTCCATTTCATATGAGATACACTCATGTAACCTAAGTTATGTTAGCATTATGCAGTGGCATACAGGCTCGTTAAAATATGTTTCATCTTTTTAATGTACTTCTGTTCACCTTTTCAAAAATAGAAGATATTTGTGTCAGTATAACTAATCACCCCTGCAGTGTAGTGAAGGAAATAATGTGAAGTTTAGAAAATCAAGGAACAGGTACAGTGAGTTCTGTTGCTTACTGTTTTGCAAATGCCAGTGAAACAGAAAGTTCTGTAATGTTCTTTACATTTGACTGAAAGTAGTGCTTTGTACTATGTAAAACAGATGATCACTTCCAGCGTTGGTGGGGTTTGTGTATATTTGCATTGGCCGCATCTTATTCTGCTAAGCTTTCTAGCCCGGCAAAGATTTGCATTTAGCCTGTTTATGTATGTGTGCCGTTATTTAATGACTCAGCTTTCAGACAGTGCTCATCTGTTTAACGCAGAGGAGACCTTTTGTTCTACAGATCTTTGAGGTACTTGAAGAATAGTGTCTTAAAAGGGACACAGTGAGAACGTTTCTTAACTGTAGTACAGCGGTGTTGATTATAGAGAGCAAAATAAAGAATATGAGGTAATATTACCAAAGGAAAGGAAACTAAAATTTGACATTAAAAACGCTAGTCTTAAATTTATTGTTATTCATAAGTTTGTCAGTTCTCTAGTTGGATAATATTGATGATATTTAATGCTCTTAGAGCTCTTACAATTGTACAGCAATAAGCAAGCTTAAACTGTGAAATCTCTCAAACTATGAGTTGTATGCTCAGTGGCATGTACGCCAGTGGCTCTAGGTGCCATGTTATATGATCTTTGTTATTTTTTGTGGACTTGATGGCGTCGGTCTTCTGTATTAAGGTGTGTGAACCACTGGCATGGTTTTCAATTGCCTGATCACTTCACATTTTCATCCAATTGATGTGAATATATGATAGTCCAGCTCAAAGGCACAGGTAGGTAAAAATGAAGTGAAAAATTGAGCAATTGGCAGGAAATTGTGTAAAAAAAAAAAAATCCTAATCTGAGGACTTTGTCAACTGTGTATTGATATGGTCTCCTGTAAAGAAGGCAGGCAATATTTTGATTAGTTTACATACATTCATTTAACTATACATGAAGCAGTTGTTGATGCAGTATTTTCAAATAAAGGTTCTAACTTTGTAATTTTATGCACGTTATGTAAGGCATATTGTAGTCTGTTTCTCAGTGAAGGCAGGATAAGGCAGGGATGTATAACTTGACATGCAGTGGATTTGCTATAGAGAAACTCAGTGGGAACTTCAAGGAAAAAATATTTAAATACAAACAAACAGAAAACAACCAACAGACAACAAAACAAAATAACAAAAAAACAACACAACAAAACAGTTATTAATCTAGAACCTGTTGCCCTCAAACAAATGGGAACAACCCACAGGTGTGGGACAGAGTTATGTGAGGCAAAATATTTTTAAAAAAAGCAAAGCAAATGGCTTTACCAGACATCTCCTGAATTTGTCGCCTGACGGTACAGGAGGACGAGCTTCACTCTGCCCATAAGATGGACTTATCCAAATAAATAAATGCTCCAACAGTCTTGAAATCTGAGCATCTGACATTTTGGGGTGTAAAAGAGAGATGAAACAACATAATGCCTCATTTCCTGAGTTGCGAGCCCCTTCCCACCGGACCGGGGTCAGTCCCTAAACCTGAAGGCCCTCAGAGTGTGGTTGCCCTCAGACCAGCACAGATGCACTTTGCCAAATTCAAGTCATTTCAGTTCTATCCCTCATTCTCTGAGGTCATCACAAGATTTAATCAAGTTGTCCATACTGAATGCTTTTTCTAATATGGTCTAGGGACAGGTATCCCAAGCTGAGTCACCTTAGTTGTGCCAGCAGAGGAGTATACAGGATACGTGTAACCAGAGCCCATGGAAGACCCTAATAAAGCAGCACTTTTTATGTCTACTACTGGTACTAGTGGAAGGTTTTGGATGTATGGGGCTACACACATCATTTGTATTTGAAACAAGTTATTTGAGGGCAAAGCCAAGCAGAAAAAAAGTGTGGTATGTTTTGCTCTGAAACTGGTGAGGTCTTCAGCTGTTTCCCTTCTGCGTGAGGAGTGCTGGTGTCTGGTCCGGCTCCTGCCAAAGTTGTTTCCCACTTTTGCTTCCTGATCTGTTAATTCTGGAACAGATAATAAAACTGAAATGGACCATATGGCTTATCCCTGAGTGCTAATAGCTCAATTTTACCTCACTCAGCATCTCCTCAGCCTCTGCCAAAATCTTTTTTTGAGTCTCTCATGACAGTAGGCCAGAGGAAACTGTGGGAATGCATGGCTTTTATAGTAGGGGACTGAGTACTTGTAAGATTGGAAAGATCTGATCTATCCACCCACTGTGCGTGCTGCAAATGCTGATCCTGTTGACGTTGGTTTAACCATATGGTCTGGATGGCTGTGGAGTTGCAGCTAGGTTATGGGGGGTGCTCAGCTTGCATTAATAAATTGCAGTACTAGGTGCTGGCAGATGCTAAAAGCTTTAGTACCGTAAAAACTTCACTGGACTGTTTGTATGCAAGTAGAATTTCGTGTTTTTTTGTCTTTAAATATCCATGATATGTGTGTTAATGCTCCATTGACATACCCAGTGATCTCGTTGACAGAGATGTTCTCTCCTCCTCTCCCGTAGGCTACGCCCTCATACCTTCCACGAAATCCGATAACTTCTCGGACTCCAGTCACAGCGAGATTTCATCCCGATCCAGCATCGTGAGCAACTGCTCGGTGGACTCAATGTCGGCAGCGCTGCAGGATGAGAGGGGATTGTCCCAGTCGCTGACGGTGGTGGACCCCACGGGGGCGGACAGAAAGGAGCACCCGCAGCCGCTGACGGACTACGGCCAGCCCTGCCCCGGGTGAGACAAGCTGCGTCAGGCTGGACATGGTCCTGTGGCGTAAGAGAGGGGAAAGAAGCTTTTGGCAGGGCGCAGTTACAAACTCTAAGCTGTTAGAAGCTGGAGTGTTGGCTGCTCTGTATAGGAAGTGCACATTTTCCCATGAAACGTATGGTATTACGTGGATAAACAACAGCTTGCTCGCATCACTGGGGTTCAGATGGATGTCTCCTGCAGGAGACTGCAAATGTATTAAAAGCTAGTATGACATCTAACAAATCACTCGCTGTGAGGTACTGAGAGAGCAGAACAAGAACAGGATACCAACAGTATCTCAGTCAGCAGTACCAGTCACTTAACGTACTCTAATATGATTTTTAAGGATTTTTTATTATTATTCTTTGCCTAGGCAGAGTGGAAGCTTGCTGCCGCTGTCTTCCTGAGAGTTTGCACATGTGGTCTTGTTACCTTAGTGCAATGAAAACGCATCCTGAGGTGCCCCTTAAAACTGAAGCTTTTTGGTTTTGTTTTACTACATTTTAAGCCTTGATCCACAGAATTTAGTATGTGGGAATCTCCTTGGGATAGCATGTTCTGTCCTCAGATGTTGCAGCTTCAAGTCAATGAGAGATTCTCCTTACGTTTCTAGTCTTTACAGCTTGTTTTAAAAGCAATCTAATCCTTTTATGACCGAACACTATAAGGAGCTGTGTGTTGTTTCTGTATGATTGATTTTAATACACCAGTATTCTGCAGAGTTCTCTCCCCTGTAAAAAGAACTTGGCGTATGCTTTGCCATGGTGATACAGCCTTTAAGAAATTGTTATGTTTTATCCCATTGTGCTAAAATGGGCATTAAAAAGTGCGCTTCATAACCTAAAGTAATTCCCTTTTCTACAAGGCATAACAGATGCTGAGTGTAGGCAGAGCTCAGTGTGCTGAGCGAAATGCCCCTTGCACTGGGTCACTGGCACCTTGCCTTCTGGATGTGCAAAGCCGCCTTCAGAACTGGAGCGCAACGCCAAGGACGTTGCTGCTCTGTAAACTGTGTTCTGTTTGCAAATCAAAGGCAGATTGTTCAAGGTTTGTGGTTGCTCTTCTGTGCCTTAGTTTCAAGGGGTTGTGGAGGTTAGAAACCAGATTTTATGCTAGAATTTAAAAAATAGAAAAGCAAGGGGAAAAAAAAAAGTTGTTTGCACATAATCTAAGAAATGTTCCTGTCTCCCAGTGTGTCAATAAATGGGAGAGGTAAAGTGTTGAATTTTCATGTTGTGCTTTCCATGCATTTGTTAACGTAACCTGAAATAGTTAAGAGACTTGAATAATGCCTAGCACTTGTAACTTCTTGTTTTCTAAACTCGTGCAACCCTGGCTTTATTTATTTTTTCTTAATTATGTATTGACAATGACTAGAGCTTCAAAAAGGCATTTTTTTAACAAGAAATTTAGTTTTTGAGGTTTCAGAATTTCTGCCACTCCAGATCCCTTCCACAAGTCACTTATGCCCAGTATTTCCAAATGCTACTGAAATGTAACTACCTCACTCTGACGTGCTTTGACCAAAGGCGTTTTTTTATTCTGAACACAAGTATATTATTTTGTTTTTGTTTTACAAGTACAGAGAAAAAGTGGTGTAGAACCAAGACGTAATTACACCTCTGCTTTCTATCAAGTGCTGTCTTGCTGCAGTTGATAGAGGAAAGCTGCTGTGGACCAGGCTTTTAGGAGTCTGGGGTCAAGCCTCTTAGTGCTTGCTGCAGACTTGCTCCTTCTTCCAAAGAGGAGCTGCCCTCCTGCAGCATGCACTAACAAGCCAGGAACAACAGCACCTCTGTGCTGGGCTTGCATGTGTCCTGGCCTTGCTGCATACCGGTTTTAAAACCAGAGATCAGTTGCCTCTAAAACCAGGTAATTGTCTGCATACACCGCTGTTGTTTTAAATGCTAATGAGTTTCTGATTCCTGTTGTTTCCAACTGCAGCTGGTCAATCACAAGGCCCGCTCTGATCAGAGGGATGGCCTTCACCTCGTCCATGAGCAACGAGGAGATCTCCCACGACCACATCACAGTAGAGGCAGCAGACAGTGGCCGGGGAAGCTGGACTTCATGCTCAAGTAGCTCACATGACAACTTCCAGAATATCCCAAACCAGAAGAGCTGGGATCTCCTCAATTCCTACCGCCACACCCAGCTGGACGGACCTATAGCTGAAGTTGATCCCACAAACTGTTACTCAGAGGAGGCTTATTTATATTCCGAAGCCTTTTCCAAAAACAACAGGCAGTCAAAAGCCAGCGTGGAGCTCGATCAGTCTCGGCAGAGCTGGGCCTCCTCGAGCTCTCTGTCGGACACGTATGAGACAAACTATGGGACGATTAAGCGCAGGGGGCTGGAGAACTCTACGTCAGAGCAGACGGAGGTTTTGGACTCTAAACCAGGCACTGACACAACTTACAAAACTGTTACTTCGAGTACAGAAAAAGGCCTGATAGGTAAGCCAAGCCAACGGCTTGTGGAAGCTTCTACATCTGTTTTGCATTTTGATATTAAGTTGTTAAGAAATGACATCAGCAGTTCTGGGGGCTGGATTGCATGTTAAATTCAGCTTTACATGTGGTTTTAATCAGAATGCTACTCAGAGAGCGTGTTTTCAAACCACCTTCCCTTGCATTAGGAAAATTGAAATAATAAAACAGCACACTTCCCAGCCACTTTATGGGTCTGCAGGAGAACTGTCCTTGTGAAAATGTCAGGCAGTTCCTCCCTGTAGTAAGACCTTTTTTTTTTTTGGGGTGTTTTTGGAAGCCCTCATCACTGTAGACTTTCCTCTGGTAAAGAGCAATGAGCACAGCTCCTTGAAGAGTCCTTACAATACAGACTTTCCATGATCCTAAGAGAGAAGAGTGTGATTGCTGAGTGGTACAAAGCACCTCCACCTCTGGAGCTGGGGCACGTTTCATCCACAGGACTTCTGTCCCCGGAGGCTCAAGGGAAAAGCAGAGTCACTTCCCATCCTTGCTATGTTAAACTGCCATTTATTTGGGCACACAGCTGCAGTTTGGCTTCATACAAAATGAGAAAAACTTATAAAATGTCTTTTCAAAGATGTGCAGTTTTACCAAGCAAGATGTTCTTCCACTGTCCTAGTGAGTTTAGCAGCCAAACTGCCGAAACAAAGGGAACTGGGTTACGAACAAGATAAAACATGGAGTGCAAAGCTCTCTAAACTCTAAGCCAAGAGTGCAGCTGAAATGCAATTTAATTACTGCCTAGATTGCTAGAGGGTTTATGTTATCAAAGGTAATTGTCTGAACAAACATTGCACACAGGGTGGAGGTCTTGGATTGCATTCCTCCTCCTTGCTTTGCAGAAGAAAGGCAGCGTGGGGGAGCCTTGCAGCAGGCTGGCCCTGAGCTTTCTCCTGTGCATGGACTTTGCTCTTGTCGCCTTTCAGAACTGCTCGTGAGCTGTTGAGCTGTCTTAGGGCATGGCATGTTAGCAAAGACAGCATGTCCTGAATAGCTCACAGCTGTTTCTCTTGGTTTTAACTCTGTATATTGCACCGTATAGCTTGTCTCCTTGATGCAGTCGTAGCACGCTGGTAAGAAACTCTCAGCCGTGTGCTCCAGTAGAGCATGCATATGCCTACTTAAACAGAGACCTGATACAGGTGGATATGATTTCTGGTTTGCAAATGCTAATCTGATAGCTATGCATCATCATACAATATGCCAAAGATATTTTTGCTTTATTTCACCATTTGCTTATTCTGTATACACAGCTTGTTACTAGAGTCTGTAATGACTACGTGCATTCAGAATATTGTAAACAAAACAAGAATCTTCAGTTCATTTGCTTAATGAGAGCTGGTGTTGGATAGTCCCCCAAAAGAATTGGCACATTACGTTCTTGCCTGAAACCTTTGAAACAGAGCTGGAAAGCCACTGCCCACACAGTGCTGCCAGAATGTGGTCTTGGCAGAACAGCCAGCGTGCTGACTGCGTGCACACCTCTACGTTGTGCAGCACCCAGCGTGTCTCGCTGCAACCTTTGCTTTACCAGCAAGAAAGTGTGGAATGGTGACGTTTCTTTATAAAGTGAATTATCTGAGAAGGTGATCAGCTGCTTTGAAGGGGGTCCATGATATACTTAGTTTTGCATCTCTAGTAGGTTTTGCTTAAAAGATGAGGAACATGGACCGTAACATTATTGTTCTAATCGCCTAAGTTTAGTTGTAATTATTAAATGATTTTTCTTAGCAGTTCCTAATGTTGTAACAGATTTCCCAAGTAATGATCTAAGCTTCAGTTGATTGCATTCTGCACTCCAGTGTTTCACCTGGTGATACCACACATGGAGAAAGAATTTTTTTTTTTTTTTTTTGTATTTCTGGGAGTGTACAGGCAGCAGGAGAATGTTTGAGAGTCTGTTTTGTTTAAAGATGAAAGACTCAATATTTTTTTTTTTAAAGGAGGGAATATTTTAATGGGAACAGGAGAGGATTAAGAAGTTGCAGGAAGAGGACCTGCAGCCAGCAATGCAGCTCCTTGTGGAGGGGCTTTGTAATCCCCAGGAGCTGTGGGTGGGTGACAGAAACTACCGACACTTAGTGCTGTGGACATTAAGTGTTATTAGAATGTTTTATTTTGATAACATTTGTAAAATATTATCATATAGAGCTTTGCAAAAGTGCACATTATTCCAACTTTACTTATTACAGCAGACTATTTATTAGCTCTAGGAAACAGATGTAGCTTTCTCCTTTGAAGGAGAATATACCCACCTGTCAGTACTACTTCAAGACCAAAGAGGGGCTTGCTAGGAGGGCCAGCCACTCCCCATCCCTCCAGGGAGAGCAAAGCCTCCTTCACCTCCCATTTATTTCATAGGGACCCAGTTCAGCGCTAGTTACCTGAAAATGGTTTCTGTAAATCAGTAGTATAAATCTCTGCCTCTACCCATGTGTATTTGTTAAACCTCATACTACATGAATTCAGTTTTGTATATTTTACTATAATCTAAGCATGAAGGTAAAAGCTATCAGGTATAAACCAGCTCATTCCTGTTACTAACACCCAGAATCTCACATATCCCCAGCACAAAGTACTGCTTTATTTTCATTCTTTCACTTTGTTGTAAGATAAGAAAATATTACAGTTGATGAAATAATTGAAACCGTAAAGAAAGCGAGCTGATTTAAATCTATCCATAGGAAGAATGCAAATGCACTGAACTAACAGATTTGTAAATTATCCTACCTTTGAAACTATCCTGTTGCAACACGCACATGGAAAAAGCCCAATTTAACATGCATATGAGCCCCTGAACTGGGGGTGGGTGGGAGGGGAGGTAATTTACTAAGTTAAGTTTTTGTTTGAGAGCCAGTGGGATCTGAACGAGCAGTGAATGGGGAAGGAAGGTGGAAGATGAGTTATGTGGGATGGACATTACAGTTAAATACTATTGTTGGTAGTCTGACTGCAGAAGGTATAACGGAGCCTTTCCAAAGGCTTTTGTTTCCATGACTATTCCTGGTTATTCATCACTTGTAAACAGAGAACATAATTTAAGATATAGATTAAAATAATTTAAAGTATGTATATGATAAGCCATTATTTACTACTACAAAATTCAAACTAATGAATGCAGACTCTATCTACAGTTTGCCTCATAGGAGGAGTTTCACATGATACTAGTTTTTTTCTTCCTATAGCACAGCTGATTTGATAGCTTAATGTCTTATTACACATCCGTGAATACACTGATATTTTATTATAATGAATTTCTGTTAAGCTGCTGACCTGGCTTTTGGTCAAAGTCAACCTGCAGTCCTCACTGCCAGCTATTAGCACGCTGTGCAAAATAACTTTGGGCTAGTTGCCTTAATTTCATATGTTTCAGTTTCCCGGCCTGTAAAAGGGTTACAGCAGACTGTAGTATTGCTGGGCTGGCTCTCCCTTGATACCTTGAAGCTCTTCAGCACCCTGTGGAGGAGCGGTGCCGCAGGAGCAGGGAGCACGAGGAGCGCAGTAACTGCAGGCTGCGTGCAGAGGTGGTTACAGCCCTGCTCTGCTCCGCTGGCATCCTGCCTGATGAGCTCACTGGTTCTGTTCTGACTTCTCGAAATAAGTACAAAGCGTAAATGAAAGCATAAATATCTGCTGCTGTCGTTATAACTAGTGTTTCTGCATTTGCGTTTTGTTATCAGTTTCTGTTTTGCCATTGTAACATTTCATGATTTTTTAATGTTTTGTTTGCTTTGTTTTCTCCTTTAACATTTCCATTGCTTATTTCTCGTGCCAGTGTACTGTGTCACCTCACCTAAGAAGGACGATAGGTATAGGGAGCCTCCGCCCACCCCTCCGGGATATATGGGGATTTCTTTAGCGGACATAAAGGAAGGATCGCCCCACCACCCACACCTAAAACCTCCCGACTATAGTGTGGCAGTGCAGAGGTCAAAGATGCTGCCCAGTGACCTCTCTAGACTTTCATCAGCATCTCTCAGTAGCGAACCGGTGGCCTGTATTTCATCGAAGATGCCTCAGTGGCATAGTCGGCAGCCGTCCAACCCTAAACTAGCAGATATGACTGACGCAGATAGTGAAGAGGATGGTAGGTGAAACATCTGGCTCGGTAGATGTTAAGTGAACCGCCGTGTAAATCTGGTCTGTGTGTACCTCACAATGATGTTCTGGGCTTTCTCGTAGCTGTTCTTTGAGACTGAATCTTTATCGATCTCTGAATATACAAATATGTTTGTATGTGTGTATATACACGCACGCATATATGCGGTGGGTATATATATCTGTGTGTATATACACATGTTTAAAAAAATCTTCTATTTAGAAAAAACATCTTGATACCAAACACTTAATTGATATGTATGAGACCTCCCAAATCCAAATGAGATGCTTAAGAACATGTAGATGCGCTTTTTGCTTTAAAACGTGTTTCTTTTTAGTGGTGGTGATGACTTTAAGGGACACTGTCAGGCTATAAATTGCATGCAGAAAAGCTCCAACCTGCCTAGGTTAAATAATTGATGTCCCACTGCTTTAGGATGGCACTGGGACGGTGACCCAAATCGATTCTTTTGAATTCAGATTTGATTGTGTTCTGTATGATTCTCAACTTGTCTCGCCTTTGTATTCTAACATGCTGGCACTTAGCTGCATTAATCCTCAACAGCAATTTCTGGAGAATGAGTTTAAAATCATTGAAGAAAATAGCAGTAAATTTTTTTTTCTGAAAAGCGTATTTAATAAAACCTGACTATAGCCCACCTTGGCCTGCCAGTGTCTCTTCTGGTTGAAGTCTCCCCGATCTTGTTTGAAGCAAGAGCTGATGCTGCCAAGCACAGCGTATATCTTGTGATCAAAATGCAAGAGATTTTTAAGACTGCTCTTGTCAAAACCAACTTGAAGTGAGAGGAATTACCACCTAATTGTTTATCTGCTGATTTACTTTTAATACTTACTGATATGATCTCTCTGCACCCTTTCTAATGAACTAATTTTTTATTAGGATGTTGCGGTCATTTCTTTCAACCTGTCTGACTCAAAATGAACGTGGAATCTAGATTAAAACAATTTCTGATGCAAAATAGTCCTATCTTGGCCCTCCATAACATGTAAACAATGTTTAACATATATATTATTACTGCAATTCACATTTAGGGTAAAACTTTTTAAATTGCCCAGCATCAATTCGGTCGTGATATTATACGTTTTTGATGTAAAAATGAGGAAGTAATTGCTTCAAACATTGTAATCCAACCTTTTCTAAACTAAATTTAACCATGCACTTTTAGATGTGCTTCTCTTACTGTTTTTAAAGTGTCTGGTTAATTTTACTTGGAAAGCCTTTACAGTGATCACTGCATGTTGGGAAGTAACGTACTGGCTTTTCTCCCAAGTCAGTAGCTTTGGGGATATTGGGGGTTGCATGCTAATAATTTTTGGAGCATATGGGATTTTCTGTTTTGTAACACATATTTATTATATGACTAATACCTCAGACTGCTTGAGGATTTGTTAAATGGCGATACTTAGTGCGTTGTGGTCACTTGTTAAGACAGCAAAAGCATTGCGGTGAAGCAGTGAAGTCTTAACAGAACCGCTCTAGTCAGATAACCGGGTACTGTTCTGTTCTGTCTGCATCCAAGGCAGGGGACCGATGGAATAACTTGCTGTTTTTTCTTGTTTTGCAGAAGATGAACAAGTATCAGCAGTCTAACCATCGGGCTATCTATGTAAACCACTTCAGAACACGAGGGACGTGGGAAGAAGGACCACGTGAATCTGTTAGCGAACGCTAACGCCTTGCTGCTGCTAACCTCAGTCATTGTGTTTGCCTCTGTCACGGACAAGATCAAACTGGTCGGGTCATAGATCTCTACCTTCCTTCAGTCTACCACAGCCTACAAAACTATTTCTGCCTGTGAAAACAGCAAACCATTTTCAAGGAGCGTGCTGACTACCTGGGTACTGACGTTGGTATCCTGAGATGGACAAGGCTTCGTGCGCTGGGGAGGACTGGTTGTCACGGCCACTTGAAAATTGGAAGCATTCTTCTGTATGATACCATATAATCCTTGGTAGTTTTCCATTGTCATTATTTTCTACGTGACCATTATATAAATCGGAGAGTGTTATTTTATGAACTTTAAAAAAAAAAAAAAAATTCAAAGTGTCAGCAAAATGGAAGGACATTACTGCAGTATCTGAAAATAATTTATTAATTTAAATTTTTTTGATGGGAATTTCCTTCGTGTTGGGAGTGCTCTGGTTGGCTAATATAGAGATTAAATCAGTGTGATAGTAAACTAGTTAAGTGTAAACCATTGTGCTCTCAAAATAAACACAAAACTAGAGGCCTACCAAACGGGACATTATCAGGTGCAGAAATACGTATGTTTTAGAATGGCTTGGGGTATGTACGATTTGTAAATATAGCTAAAAGCCTTGCAAAGTTATGCGTCAGCCATGGAAGCACTGCCATCTGCTGGTCCTGCCTGCAACGAACACAACAAAACCCCTCAGCCCTTCAAGTATTTGGAGGAAATTTTTAGCTGCCCGCCAACTAAGGAAATAGTTGGCATTCCCCTCCCTTATTTAAATAATCTTTTTGAAATGTGGAAGCTTTAGCTCACAGTGAGCTATTAGGTGAGTTTGAAGCTTTTCCAAAAGAGCTTTAACCAGGTTTTGCCCTGCAGAGTTCAGCATGCAAAGTGTGCTGCTGTAATCCAAAACTGAATTGTTTGTTGTGGGTTTTAAGATCATCCCACGTGTTCTGGCCTTTTACCAGAGTTGCAGAGGATTTAGGTACAAAGGTTATCCTCCTCCTCTCCCCCCCCCCCCCCAGTCACGTTAAAATTTCTGAAACTGAACCTTAAATGACTTTAGTGCTTAGATGTGAGTATAATGTCTTTTATGATGGGTTGTGTTCATCTGGAAAATAGAGATGATCTCAAAACATATTGTTTAAAAACTTAGGTAAAAATCTTGGTGGCACTGATGTTGATGAAATTTGACTTACATACCGCCAGTATTAACGCGCAGTCCTCTAGTTTGACTATGGTCAAGTAAATTGCATCTTTGATTTTACTTAGCCAACCAGAGTGCACAGGGGTAAAACTGGAAATACCTGCATTTTCTTTCTTTCTTCGAGCACATGATGCCCCATTCTAGTGTTAAATTGGACATGAATGTGTGAATAATATATATTTAAACATTTAATTGTAAATCTTTGTTGTGATGTTTACAGCCTAAGCTAGAAAGAAGATGTTTGTCATTTTTACAGTGCCTCAAAAATTATTTCTATATCCATAGTTGTGAAAAGCTTTAAGATTTTTTTTGTGTGTGTGCAGGGGGGTGCAAGGTGAATGCAACATTTTCAGAAAACGACAAAAGTACCAAAAACAACCCAAAGCCTTTGATGTGCTTTCCCCATAGCAACTTGGGACTGATACTACCAGGTGAATGTGCATGGCCACGCCTGCGTCTGCGCCCGTAACTGTGCCAGACGGAATATTGCCGCGGGGCTGGAGGTACCCCCCCGTGGGTTGTTCTTCTGGAGACGTCGGTCGGTCAGGAGCAGCAGCGCTGAGGAAGGGATGCCTAACTCACAGCTAAGTGGTTGGCTGTGTTAACTTTTGGCACAAGCATCTGAGGAGCAAGTCGTTGGAAAACGATATTAAAAATTAGTTGAGGTATATCATAATAAAATGCATTTTGCTTTTTCGAGGCCTTAATGAATATAATGAACCTGCACAGGCCTTAATGAGTAAGAATTAATGTAAGTGTCAAAGCAATGCAGGGTAGGGTGATTATTTTCAGCACATATAACGTCGATAATATAACTGTTAAATTGATATTTTGTGGGATATAAATCCAAGTCCTAGTAATCCCACTGCAAGCTGTAGTTGCTTGTTAACTTCTCCGTGGAGTGCGCAATATGCTTCGTGTTTCATCCGAAATCACGCGTTGTGTGCCAGGTGAACTAACTCATGTGGTTTCCATGACCTCGGATGTTGAGCTGCCGTTTATTTCAGCCTGTTGAACAAAAGTTCAGGGGATAAAGGGCTGTGGTCCAAGCGGCTTCCCTTTCCCCGGAGAGCCTGGCAGTGCTCTCTGCGACGCTGCGGGGAGCTCCTGGTCCTTGGTGAGAGTGGGGCTGGGGCCGCCTCTGGCAGCCAGCGAGAGCAGGTGAATAAATCGCCCATTGAACCTTGGTGTTTGCACATCAACAGCCTCAGTCTGTTCTGCAGGACTTTTCAGGACACTGAGAAGTTCTTAAAGTGAGCGAAATTCTTGCTAATCATATTTTCCTAATATCCAATACAGCTAGTGTAAATAAGTCATGCATAAACTATTGACAAATGAGCTCCTACTTCTGCTTCTCCTGACTTGCACAGTGTGGCTTGCTTCTGCTTGTCCTTGCTGTGATTTTTTTTGTTTGTTTGTTTTAAAATCAACCGATCACATTGATCGGGGCCGATAGCCAAATGTAGTGTGTCTGGTATGGATTTGAAGAGACATTATCCCTTTTTTTTTTTTGTAACTAAAATGGAAGTAAGACCGTGGTCAGGACCTGTTGTACACTGCTTTATTCAAGTGATGTCTTCTGGGTCGCAGACTCCTGGCTTAGTGCCTCTGCCAGCTTCCTTTAATCCCTGCTCTGACTTCTGATGATCAGCTGAAATGCCGACTGTCACGTTCTTCCACTCTCAGACCTCCGTTTGCTTGCTTTTCTTCTGTTTGTTTGCTTGTGGCTTGTGGGTGAAAGACTTATTTCGGCTATTTGTGATTTAAACATACAGTATTTCATTATGCTGTATAAACCTTAATCTTCCAAGCAAATCACAAAAAGAGCAAAGCAATTTTGAAAACTTTAATTGGCCTCTCCAGTTGCAGAAAGGGGAAACGAAGATAACTGAGCCCCTGAGTGCTGCTGACATCCCCCACAGATATAAAGCGTGAGATGGAAATGTGCAGGTATTTATTTGCAGTGCACATCTCTGCAGCGTGCACATTTGGGACAGGATGGGCTCAGGGCTGGCTGCGTGCTGCTTCCCAGCTCGTTTGGCTCATCGGTGGCCACGGGATTTGCAGCCCAGAGGTGAGCGGTGCCGCGCTGGGGCGGTGGGACGCAAGGCCCCGGTGGTTCCCCACTGCCCGGGGTGTCCCCAAGAGGGTCCCTTTCCCCGAGGGCTGGGCCTCTCATCTCCCAAGTCACTTGATTGCAGGCAACAGTGGAAACGTGAAACTGGCATTTAAGTTTTTATAAAACATTAGATTTTTTTTTTTTAAAGAATAAGCTTCCCACTGCCTGTGCAAAAACAGAAGAAAAAAGGGATACTCTCTCTTTAGAAAAGCTTTACACATTATATTTTAGGATGCTTGTATAGAGGGCAATCTACTTTGAATTCCCAATCCTGCCTTTGCTTATGTTGTGCTTTTTATTGTTTTATCTTTATTTTTGATATACCTGGAATGCAGTTTAGCTTGGTATTAATTAAATTCTAAATATGTGAGCATATTGGCAAAACTGCACAGATGTAATGATATTCCAATAGCAATTGTACTGCACAAGTCAGTGATTGTAAAGTATTCTGTAACAAGCAATGTTTGTCTCCTATTTTTTGATACCTCTTACACTTATGTCTTTTAGAAAGACAGTGCCTCTGTATGCTTTTTGTATTTTTACTGAGTGATTGTAAATATTTGTTATATTTTTGGTTAAGAGAATGTTTAAAAGTACTGTTTATTATCCAATCTATTAATATGTTGGAATCAATAAACAATCTACATACATTAATAGTTTCCAGCAGGTCTTTTTTGGCAGCTGGCGATGCGGAGCCGTGAAGCGCCTGGGGAGCATCGCTTGCCCCCAGGCTCGCCGAGGAGCAGCCACCACGGGATTTTGTCCTCCAGTGAGTGCTGGCCCCCAGGTTTTGGCTCTGCCTCCCCCTTCTCAAATTGTACATGGGGGCAGTGGCTGGAAGCGCACCCCGTGTACGTGGGGGTGCACCCGGCAGTGTCAGCGTCCCCTCCTGTCCCATGGGAGCACAGGTGGGATGCCACAGTGGGGACATTTTGGGGACACTGGGGTGAGAGGTTCTGCTCACAGGGCCAGGCCTTATGTCCCCCCCTTTTCCCCAGAAGAGCTGCTGCTGCCCCATCAAGCCCCAAATGCTGGGTGCAGCACAAAGCCTGGTGCAGAACCCCCATGGGGCTGCATAGTTCGCCTTGCAAACAGTTACACGAGTAGAATAAAACGGTGTGGGCAGTGAAGGGGGGTTGGAAGCACAGAGATGAAAATATGTTTTTTTTCCTTGCCCCCCGAGCTGCTGGGGGTGCCCAGCCCGGCTCCCTCTGCAGGGGCTGGTTTTCCTCCCGACTTGCCCCCACGAGCCTTCACCCTGTAACTCCCATCCCATCCCTCTGTCCTCGTGTAACTCCCGTCCCATCCCATCGCTCTGTCCTCCAGCCGTGGGCGCAGCGCGGCTTGAAGCTCTCTTCCCGCAGGGCGGTGCAGCAGGAACATGAGCAAGCTCTTAGGGAAATCTGCAGAGGCAGCAGGTAGCACTCAGGTTTTATTGGAAAGCCTAATGCCATTATGGCCACACTGAATGAGCAATTAGTTTTGTAAAATCAAATTAAGAAGCAGCAGTTTCATTAGTGAGCGCTCTTGTTTAATAAGTTATTTTAATTTCGTGTTTTTCTTCTTTCTTTTAGTCGCTCTGAAAGAAAAAAGCAAGCCCCGGTCTTGTTGCCTGTTTGTCTAGAATCGCTTTGACCAGGTATGGCTGCAGAAGCAGAGGTGGGGCAGCAAATGGGATCCCGACCTGGGGCCCGATCCCTCTCTTGCCTCCTTCCAAGCCCAACGCACAGCACGTGCTGCACTGCATCTCTCACCCTGTCCTCGCTGTTCCCTTTCCAGACATTTGTATTAGAGCTGCCCGATCCCAAGCACCTGCTGGAGCAGCGTGTAGCTTCTTGCCTTGATGGAGCTTCACCTTTCATCTGCTCCAGATCACCTGAAATAACGGCCACTGCCTCAAACAGCTGCTGAGTGAAGCTTGAGTTGCATTCCCAGTGTCTTCAGCTAATGTATTTTCTAGTTTTCTGCTGGAGCGCAAGTATCAGTCCAATTTTACTGGGAAGAATTAGTAACTGCTTGTTATTTTGCAGTAATGTCATGTATCATGTGCTTAAGGAAAAGCCAAGAATTGTCCCTCCAAAGTCGATAGGAAAAGAGATTAATCCCCGCTCATAGCACAAACGACTGCTCATTTAGCAGATGCTGCCTCCATGCAAACTGTTTTCTGTTTGCTTAAAGGAGGAAATTTCAATAATGAAGGGAACATGGCTGGGGTAGGCCAGACCAGGCTTGGTCAGAGGTTTTCAGCTCTTTACCATTTATTAAGGGAGCGAAATGTGCCAGAGTGGCAGTGTCTGAGCACAAGGAGCGCTACAACAAGTCTCTGCACCACACCCTTCCTCAGCATCTAATTCCCATGGTTTTGAGGCTGGAGAAAAAATATTTCAGCTGACCTCGATTCAGGAGGAGCACTTAGAGCCCACGATGTCATGACCTGTGGCATCAGCTCTTGTGGTTTGTGGCAGAATTCACGGTATTTTTAACTTTCCTGGAGGTACACGATGACATGAGCTGATCCTGTTTCTTTTTCCTTTTTTTTTTTTTTTTTTGGTTGTTGTAGCTGAGCTGACACTGTTGGCAGTGCAGGAGGAAACAAGTTGTTTGCACGAGACGAATGTTAAGCAGGTCCCACAAACATCTCCGGTCGTTCCTCTGTATTCATCAGAGGAGGAGAGTAATTACCAGTACGCCAATTCTGTAAGTCAATCTTGGCTTGGGAGAGATGAAGAAAAATGTTAATAACTGAATTTCAACTGTAGATCTAGTTGCATTTAACACTTATGAGCAGCCATAAAAATGAAGGTTGTAATTGTATGTGCAATTTCAAACCTCACGACGTAATTTTATATACTCAAACATCTGTTTTAGGATCATAGCTGACAGTGTCAGATAATTGGCTTTTTTTTAGACCTATCAGTTAGGCACCATCAAGTTTATTATAAATTCAAACTCATCTATTAGTAAACACGACCCGTGTTAAACAAAGCCACAGGGCAACGGTCCTGGGGATGGTAGGTGCATGAGATTTTAGGAGCAGCCAACATCTGCCTTGCGGCAGGGACGATGCCCGTACCCAGCAAAAGTCATTGTCCAAGGCAGGCGCCAGTGTTGTCCCTGTCCTCTGGGAATTGCAGCTAATGGTTGTGGGGAAAGCCTGTGAAACAGGGAAAAAATGGTCTGGGAGACTCCGTGACCTGCTGGCTCAGGACTGTGAGCACACCTCATCTCCATCTCGGTGCCTTGTGTTTTGGGACGGGCACAGCACTGATGTCAGGGCGGATGAACAGCCAGCCCTTCCTTGTCTGAAGGATTTGCAGGCTGAGGACATGGGCTGGTACAACAGAAAGCTGTCATGTGCTGTCTGAAAGCGTGACTGCAGGGATGAATTTAGTTGTGAATGTCCTGGGTTTTCCTGTATGAACTTATCTATTAGCCTCTTTGGTGCCCAGCTATAGGGGAGCGGGCTGGAAACCTGCACCTCCCTTCATTGCTCTCTCTCTTTTTATTTTCTGTACTAATAAAAAGCTACTGGAGAGGAAGGTCTTGTGCAGAGGGGAGATTTGGGGAGAAGATAATGCCTTCCCCCTGGGGGTGCTGGCTGTGCACAAGTGCCTGGATGTGCTGCAAGACCCCCAGGCATGGGGGGTGCCAGAAGCCCTCCATGAGGAGTGCTCCCTGCAAGGGCTCTCCCTGCTTGCTCCTTCCCCTGGCATTGCTCAGAACCTTGCCAAGCAGCTGTGCTGCTTGCAAGGCACCTCGGCCATTCGCCTTTGCCATCTGCAGGGGGAAGTAATTAGATTTAATAGAAGTCACCCTCGATTTTACAGCAGTGGTAATTAAATGTAATTGGAGATGTGACTTCTAAACAAGGCCGTATGTTTCTCCAACAATACATTTGACATCAGAAAGAGCAAACAAGTAAGCAAGGACATGCAGAAGTAGGGTGTGGAGTGGAGGCATTATTTTATCCTCTCTCTGTTGGGTTTGCTCAGCCATTTCATCGCACGCTTGTGCCCGAGCTTAATTCAATGCTGCTGGACAGTAATGGGAAACCTGCTGGTGCTGGAGCACCTTCTGTACCATTAGCAAAGCAATGCTTTTAAAAATAATAGCAGTGACAGAAAGTAAGAAATTTCTTGGCTTTCTGCTGCCCTTTTGCTGCATCGGGCTGTTGCAGTGCCACTGCCCGGGGGGCAGGAGGAGGCAGCGGCTTCATCACCGCCACAGAGCGACGTCGCCGTGGGGCCTCTGCTGCTCCAAGAGCCCTCAGTGACTGAAGCACATACTGAAAGTACGTAATTGTCAGCCAATTATACATTTTAAAACTAAAGAGCTGGTCTTTTGTGGCAGTACAGCCTTCAGAAGCAGAGAAACCTGGTCAATTAGAAGTCAGCCAAGGGAAGTGATTAAACGCGGCCCTGCTGCTCTTTCTGCAGCTGCCTCTGCTCCCCATGTCCCCCTGCCCTGTGACGGGGCCTGCCGCTCCCCCGGGCCTTGCCGAGCCACCACCGGGCCTGTGCAGGGACGTCACATTTCGTCACCGAGCAAACGATGTGTGGCCAGCCAGAACCCCTCGGATCGATAATCCCCTGACAGGCAGCCCTTGGAAATAGCATGAAGCCCGACACAGTTGTTCCGCTTATTGCAAATGATCGAAGGAACACCGGGGTGTGGATCTCTGGGCTCTGGCAGCATGTCGGTGCTGGGTGAATTTTAAGTGCTGTGGGTGAATGGAGCCGCTTCTTCCCCACTGTGGCCTGGCAAAGATTTCTGTGCGTGGCCACTGATGGGCAAAGGGAAGCGCTGAGGGGCCCGGCTGTGCCATGGCCCTGTCCCTGTCCCCATCCTGCCCCCCTCCAGCAAGGTCTCATGCAGAAGCTTTCCCTGTGGGCTCAGCATGCCTTTCTCCTGCAGGATTGCAACAGATGCAAAGCCATTTTTAACAAAATTGGGAGGATTCTAATATTCACCTTTTGTTTTTGTTTTTTGTTTGTCAGCTAACATCTTTTTGAAGAAAAGCAGCCTCTTCTGGCTGTGGAACCTTGCTCCACATATGTCTCAAGTGAAGCAGCAGTGCATAAGGTACAAATATACCTTATATGCCAAGGGTGTACTAAATACGCCAAGATTTTCCTGATTGAGCTCAGCTTTGGCAGGGGGAGGGAGGGGCGGCCGAGTCGTACCGGTTTCTGGTGAGCCCGTAACATGCTTAGCGAAGTTGTCAAGGGGAATTAGCGCCATTCAACATCATTCAACCGTCCTTAAATCCTGGTTCTGGTTCTCACAAAAATCAAGCACTTCAATGACAAAATAAAATCCGCTTTGACACACTTCATGGTTTTAGGTCGTGTCCATCCCCCTCCTACTCATTTGATTTTGTTGTCTCAATTTCAGACATCAGCCAGGGAGGATGATGGCAATGAACGGCACAGCAAAATGAGAGAGCCCTTCCCAGCTTGTCATGTGCTGTGTTTTATGAGGATTTTGGAACTGGGAGCACTAATCCCAAACTGACACCGCTTTGGTGTTAAAACTGGTCAGCCTCCTGGGAGGCCAAACTTGGAGTAAATGTGAACAAAATTTCAAGCTGCTCATCTGAACTCGCTGTGTTGTCTCGGCTCCACATGCCTTGCACGGGTGCCTGCACCTCTATCCTCATGGTGTCCGTGTTGCACCAGTGGGGCTGGGAGGCCTGGATGTTGTGGTGACATGGGAGAGGTGGCTTCCGCTGCTGCCAGCAGCCTTCCCACCCCAGGCCCTGATGGCAGCCGTGGTGTTCCAGCACCCAAGCACCGCTTCACATGGCCGGTCAGCCAGGCTCGGATGCCGGGGAATATTTCCCAGCACAACAAATAACTCAGATTTCTCCATAGTGCTTGAGTGAATGTAGGCTCCCAAATCGAGGTGCCAGTACTTGTGGTACATTTCCAAAAAGCACTTGGCCCTGGCCTATGCCTATCTTTGATTTCAGTGGGAGGACGGCAGTTTCTGCATCCCCATCACTGCTTATCTGCATCCTAAGGCACTTTAGCACCTGTGGTCTGCAAGACCAGTCACGCCTGAGGATGGGAATTCTGGTTCCTGAAGCCGCTTGAACGTGTGGCACCAAGAGGCTGCAAGGAACCGGGGCTGGGCTGAGTGACCCCACTGCTCATTCCCTGCTGCTGATGCCAGTGGTCGCATGGGGGAAAGCTGTACATATGGGATTGGAATGTGGCGGAGGACCTTGGCATCTATTAAGGGTTTCTTTTCTATTCTTAGAGAAATAAGCCGTTGCAATCCTTTTACATTGCAACATCTTCTGTGAGCTGCAGGGAATTTGCTTGCCTTATGGATAGGATCCGCACTAAGCTCCTTTTCCACGTCGGCTGATGTTTGCTGTGCATCAGAGCAATATTTGATCCCTATCTGGTTTTCTTTTCATCCCCCAGAAGACACACCTCCCACTCTCATGTTTATGAAATTCAAATGAACAGAGAGTCAAACAGAAAGATCCTGTGGCATGAAGTTTGTGTAGAGCTTACGGGGGAGTTGTTTACCATTCTATTCCAGCTGCTGCATTTAATTCAAGGGAGCTTGTTTCTAAAAGCTGCCGCTTCTAAAGGCTACTTAAGATCTTGGACATGCTCTATCCAAAGAACAAATAAACAGTGGAATATTTGAAATGGTTAAATTATTGATGTAGCTTTTTTTTCCTCTCTCTTTTTGCATTTTATTTTTTTTTTCTGGTTTGTGTTCTTTTAAAAGCTAACAGCATTTCTGAAGCTTCACATTGTTGTCTCTGGGAAGCAAATGCCTAGGGAGGAATTTTAATATTGCTTTTTCTAATTGCTAGGAAGTGAAGGTTAAGCAAGATAATCAGGCGCTGGGTATTGCTGGCAGATGCCACTCATTACAGACACAGAAGTCTGGTATCAGTTGTGATACGGTTTAGTGTTGCAGCAGTAGTAAAACCAGCACAATGTCATTAGAGTCTTTATAGGACAAACATTTCAGAAGCTGGCTCTATATACCCGTGATGTCTGTGCAAACATTCTTGCTCGCTTTTAAAGCTTGAATAAAATCCTAGATGATTGCTAAGCTAGTCGTAATGTCTCCAAGGTCAGAGGAAACTCCCCATATGAGCTTATCTGTGTAAAAGGAAAAAGAAAACTCTCTACCAAACTAACCCTGGTGCCTAAAGAAGCAGCATAATAAAAACCTCTGTAAAGAGGGAAGATTCAGATAGTTAAATTGTGAAGGACCATGATTTTTCCTCCATGGGACAGGAACTGCTAAACGCAGCTCTACAAAGCTTAGCGGTTGAAATGACACTGGTAAATGTCTGTTGACTGCTTCCCTTGTTTTGGCTTTAAGCTATATCTATGCATGATACAATACATATTTATTTGGGGTGCTCTTGCGGCTTTTTAATAGATTTCATCTGCCTTTGGACAGAGATTTTCCTTTGGTGATGACTCTCCATCACCACTGTTAGCAGCCTGTGCTGACAGATCGAGATGTGGCTTTGTCCTGCTCTTGTAGCTGGAGGGGATTTTTGTAGCTTTGTAGGGCTTTTTCGTTCGTTGGGATGCTTTGCCAATGTGCTGTGCACCTGTACAATGTCAAATACATACTGCCCACAGCAGCATTTAATAGACTTCCTGATGTCAATGTGAAGTCAATAACTCAAGATCTTAATTGCAGGACATGTCTGGATGCTGGCTCACCTACGACTTTTTCTGTGTCAAATAACTCCTAATCTTTTGAACAAAACTGGATTTTTTTTCTTCTCTATGACCCTAGTAAACAAAAATAACATAGTGAACTGCAGTGCTGTAGAATAATGTTCATTGGTCTGGAGAAAGTGCTCTGAGGTGTGTCCTTTTCTCAGTGAGATAAACATTTACCAAGTTCTTCGAATAAGTCAGATTTATAGCATAAAAAGGAAAGTATTTGAACATTCCCATTTGTGAGACCAGAAAGGAAAAGGTGACATATATACAGAAATATTGGTTAAAAGCTACAGTCACTCTTATGCAATGAAAGCATAATAACTTGATCCTGTGCTGCTCTTTGGGAGTTTCACCTCTTCATGCTGTAGATTATTGAGCTCCTATTACCCTTAATCAGTCAGCAATTCAATGTAGAGCTGAGGCTCAGGTTCTCTTCCCTGATTTTCAGAGCCCTGCACTGGAATTAACCCTGGCAATTTGTCAAGCCAGGCCTGAGAGTCAGGGATTTTGCCTCCTCCATTTTTTGGGAGGGGGCAGCGCGTGGCTGGAGGCTCGGCTGCTGCCCCCCTTGAGCAGGCGGCACCCCCGGCTGGGTGCCTGCAGGAGCAGCGGTGTGGGGCCCCGGTCAGTGAGAGTGGGGGCTCTAAATCATGACTCAGGAACAGCCTAAAATAATCAGCAGGTGCAATTTCTTATAAAGAAATTTTGGTAAATTTGGTAAAGGCAGCCTGTTCTCAAAAGAAGGGAAATGGCTTTTATGGAGGATCCTTGCAAGTCCCCGCACATACTTTAAAAAATAAACAAAATATGTTTTTTATTTCTAGGTGACCTATTCTGATTTTTTTTTCTGGTGTACCCTGTGAGACAACTGGCAATAGAATGGAAGCATTCCTTAAAAATTAAAAGAGGATATTAATTTTAAATTCACATGCTTCTGTGCAAAACTTTTGTGCTGAAACACTCGTAAAATTGCTGGAAATGCTGCTCAGATACTCGTGGTGTTTGTTTGGTTTACAGCTGCAGTCTCAGCTAGGTGAGATCCTAGGGATATTCTTTGTTGATATTCTTTGTTGCGATGCTTTTCAAGTACCCAAAGAAATACATGTATAAGTAGTATATGTGTAAGATGAATGTGTGGTTGCAGCTGAGCATGGCACGGACGGTAAGAGCAGAGCCCTGACCTCCAGGATAAATGATCTTTCCTTTGCAGTTTACTGAATTCACAAATTATTGTGATTTTAGGAAAAATAAAACTTTCTGAGATAGCAAAGGCCAACCCTATATCTATCTGTTGAGCAGGCAAGCAGTTTCATGTGTCTCAACAGCCAGCCACGCTGTGGCACGGCCAGTAAGCCCAAAAGATGGCACTGTGCTTCTATTGCACTGTGCAGCAAATTCCCTCTCCAAACCAGACTCACTCACTATTGAGTCTCTCTCAAAAACATTATTTTTCCAAGGCTTTACATACAGTAAAGTCCATTATTGTGAAGGCCAAATTGCTGCCAAAAAAGCCTTCAGCTAAAAAATATATATCTATAAACTAATAACACACCATTCTGATGAAAAATAACACGCAGGGAAGGAGTTTTTCTCAATTATTAATGGCCAATGTTCGTTACATTGTTGTGTTTAGTCCAGGAAGCCTTGACGGAGAGAGGCAGCTTTTCAACACGAATGGCACTTCAACGGGCACTTTGTAAATGTTACAAAGACGAGCCCTGGGATATTTTAAAGCCCTGCTAATGGGAAGGAAGGGAACTGCACGCTGTGGAGACATGGGGCATGGGGCACATTTCGGGTGCGCCCTGGTGAGAGCATCCCCAGCACAGCCCTGCGAGCCCTTAACATGAAGGAATTTAGACTTTGGGCAAGGTAGGTAGTAGGTGTAAGCAGGGAGAAGGTTCTCGACCCTCTGGCCAGTGTAAAAAGTTTTTTCCTTTCCGTAAAAGGCCAAGACCTTCCCCAGAGCCGGCACCGCTCCCGTGGTTCCTCGCCTCTGGTTATCCAGCTCCCAGCCGGATGAATTATTTAGGATCAGAACATGATTTAAGCACTCGATCACGGCGTGTTACCATTGTTTGTGATGCTACCCTTTGCCTGCCCTTCCCCTTCCCATGGAATGAGCAGGACGCGGGGCCCCCCTGCCCACCACGGCTGTTCTGGAGGAGTCGCGTGGCTGAGTACCCCCATGCCGTGTGTATGTGCCCCAGAAACAAGATACCTTGGGAAGGCCATTTTAAGAAAGAGATGTAAAATACCATATTTGTTTTTCCCCCACCAGACTGCTATTGGCCAAAATATTGCATTTTCTGGCTGCCTGTTCCCAGCTGGGACCCTGCCCAGAGGCCAGCTCCTGCAGCAGAGCGGATGGCAGCTGCCCTCGCCAGTGGCTGGAGACCCTGGAAGGCCAGTGATGGTTTTCGGAAGGCATCACGTTTCCCTATCCCGCTGCTCCTGAGGGCTAACCCTTTGCAGGACAAGCACACTGCTGCACACACAGAGCTCTGTAGCTTTAGGAGACTTAAGATATGTTGGTGGAGGACTGGGGTGGTAAAGGTGTGCGGATTTTTGGGAGAAGAAGCTGTGACACAGTGCAGGTTTCCTCCAAAGCAACTGGGCTGTCCTTGAAGGGCTGTTGCAACCTCCTGCCCTGGCAGCTCTCAGACAGCTGACAGCAGGGTTGCAGCCCAGGATCACATCTGTGTAAGCATCTGCAGCAACCCAAGAAATGGAAATTTAATGCTGAAAGGGGGTGGAGGCACTGGGCTGAGGGATCTGAAGGCACTCCTATTCTCTGGTGAATTCACTTAGCCCGATTGCTTAATTGGAGGTGATAATGCAGCATTTTTTGATCTGGCAACATCTATGCTGTGGTTTATGAAATTGGCTGAAAAGCTCAAGAATAGCTGAATAGTGGATGAAAGACCCCAGAAAAGAAGACAGGAGGAGAACAAAGTTTATTTCATTAAGAAAATGCAAGTATAAAGGAATAGAGCTTTTCAGACCAGCCTCATTAGAAACCTAGACAAATCAGTGACATTATGGCTTATTAAATTTCATTCTGCCAAGGACAAAAAACCTTGTGGCAGAAAGCTTACAATAGTGACAAAAATAAATGCTAAGAGAAACTGTTTTCTCGCTTAAATACTACCCTTTAATATAACTGCAATCTCTTGGTTTTAGCTTTAAAAAGATGAGGCCATTTATTTAAACATAAATCAGGAAATGAACTGACTGTGTTTAACACCTGAATTAGAATATTTCAAGGTCTTGGGTGGCTGAATATCTTCAGAAAAATGCAACCAGTGAAAATGTTTTCCAAGGATATATTTGTGGGGAAGAGACTCACACGCAGACCTTTTATTTTATTTTTTTTTTGAAAGCTAATTTGTAATGGTACATGTGCAAGTGCATACATATTGATTTTATTAATGAAAATTAAGCATGTAAAAATTTGCCTCAGTGGAGATTGCAGGGTAGAGAGAAGGAAGGTTAACCGTACTTAGCATTTATATAGTTTTCTTCTTCAGGATTCTCCGCACATCGCTGCTCCGTGCCAGACCCTTGATTGGGATGCAGGGCTCCTCGCTGCCAGGCTTCTGTCTCTGGGCTGTGGCACACATTGTGAGAAAGATAAAACAGAAATAAAGATCTCTCGGCCAGCTGAAAGTAATGCAAACTCAGAGCCATTTGGCACCGGCCCTGGATTTAGGCACAGACGCGTTGTTGACAATTAGAGAGGGGAGCAGAGTCCTGGGCTGCGGATGCAGGCGCTTCCTAAGAGCGAGCCAGATATCACAAGGCTGCTCTTGGTCACGTGGAGCAGGAAAAAAACCCGGTGTGAAATAAAGGAGATGCTGCTTGGTCTGTGCCCCAAACTAACAGGGAACGTGCCAGCTCCCAAATCTGGATGTGAAGGGCTCCCTCAGCCTCTGCCTCACTGCTGCCCTGTGCCCTTGCTGCTGTCCTGCCCTACGGTGTCATTGCACAGCCTTGCCTCTTCCTGAGCTGAGTTGGTATTCCTAACGCAAGAGAGGCACTTCGTTACTTTGAACTGATTTTGACTGACAACGTCCCGCTGATGTGCTGGAGTGGAAAGGCAGTGGCGGGCTTACGGCTTGTTGCTAAAACAGGAGCCCTAACAGGACCACCACTCAACAGCAAGGAGTTTTAGGATCGCTACACAGGTATGTATGTGTTCCTTGGTGAAGATTTGCACAGGATTTCCTTACAGCTGACACACGTGTGAAGCACCAGTGGGATTTTCAGGTCTTGTGTCACCTCCTGCCTCATGCGGAGCCTGAGGGGGTACCTGTGCCATGTGGCGGCTGCTCGCACCGCTTCTGAGGCAGGGTGGGATGGCAGGGCCAAGGATGACGGGGAGCACAGATAGTGCTCCGCTCCACCTAGACTTGTTAAATGCTGTCTGCATAACTGTGGATGAAGTGACACAAATCCCACTCTTTGGCCAAGACATTAAGGTGTACTAACGCCAGCCTGCAGAGCCCATTAGCAAAGTGCCCACAGGAGCTGACGACCCATGGATGCAGAGGGCATCTCCAAGAGCTTCCACTTTGCAAGTGGCCTTTGGGGGCATCTCCTGAAGAGATGACGGAGCTCCAGGACTCCACTGGATATGTGTCACTCACATATTTTTCTGCTTTTTCCCCAGGCCATGCAGCTGCAGGACCTGCTGCAACGCGCGGATGGTGCTGGACTTGCAGGTGAGCTGGGCTGGGGGTGTCCTTGTGCCGGGGGTGCACGGCTGTGAGCGGGGCCGGGGACGAGGGTGGGCTCAGCTCGGCTGCTCTCCCCAGCCCGTGCCCGGCTCCCTGGGCTCCGCGGAGGTTTTGCAGCTGGCTGCTCAAAGCCCCAACAAGAATCTTACAGCAGCTGACAGAACCAGCCTAGCTCTCGCTTGGTTCAAATCCCTCGAGGTGCCAATCTGCGTTTCCAGGCACCTACGTACCTCTGCACGTCTCCCCGTCGGGCTTTCTGAGCCGGGCACTGATCTGGCACATCAACCTTCAGATAAAACGGATGTTCCCAGATCTGAGCAGTTTCTGAAGTGAGAACCAGAACTTCTCAGAGCTGTGATGTGTTCAGAATTGTCCATGCCAATGAGAAAGTAATTTCTGGAGCTGGAGATTTGCTTTTTTTTTTTTTTTTTTCTTTCCTGTTGCATGCATTTTAAAGGGCTTTTGTTGCAGTTGCTTTTTTTCATTTGCGCTGAAGTGAAAGGCAGGAGAAATTTCTATCAATGGTAACACATAAAACATATTGGGAATTGTTTGGGTCAAACAATTTTGCCCTTTTGTAAAATGATGCTTTAGGAATATTATCACATATATTGGTTATATTAGCAAGCTGTTTACCCAGGCAGCTGAGAGGCAAGTGCAGCCTGCCGGTTTCACAGGAAGACAAAGACAGAGTGGAGAGTGTTTATACGGTCCCGCATATAAATGACTTATTTATTTTGATAAGATTTTACAGAAATCCAAAGGAGAGGTTTGACATATAACTATAAAATGCTTATCAGCATGAAATAATGCCCACTTTCTGTGCCTTATGTGCTGAGCAGTGATGATACCTACCTGGGTAGGTGTCTTTGGTTACTACCCTCACTGTACATGTATTTTGATGATTTCAAAGGATTTGTTCCTCTTATTCTCCATCAGCCCCACCCGAGGCAACAGCACCTGCTGAGCAGGTCGCCTGCTCTGAATTTGTCTCTCAGTGCAGTTCCTTTGCCCTAGAGGTGGGACATGAGCACGGTGGAGCCCCCTGGGGCACAGGGCTCAGCTCTGGTGAACATCACAGTGCCGGGGCAGGGTGATCTGCCCCGTGGTGGTTAGGAAGATCCATGTGTGTTCCTAGGAGCAGCACATCATGGGTTATTAGGTTTGCCTTTAAAAACAATAAAAATAAGTAAACAAGAGAGAGAGAGAGAAATAATCCCTCAAGAATTAAAAATTACTTAGAATACGCTGTCAAAACAGCAGTGCTACAACGTCACTTCTGCAATTACAGGGATCGTGCATGCATGAGTGATGAGACTTTTACATATATGAGAAATGAGGAAAAGGTCTTTTAAAATACACTTTAGTTTTACTTTATAATTGTGTGGATCCAGGATGATGCATCACAGAGATATCACTATGCTGAAGTATGAAATTGTTTGAACATTTATTTTTATCTCGAAGTGGTGCCATGAGCAATGCTTCAGAATATTCTGAATTGACTAGAATTATATTAGTCATATCTTTATTATAAAGACAGTAATTTATTCAGTACATTTAGAAGGTTCTGATTTTCATCTCTGAAGAGCTGAAGGGTCAAAACATAAATTAGAGTAGCACATGGCAGCGCTGAAAATCCATGCTATTTAAGGACTAACAGTGATAATATCTTTCAGAAAACTGCTAAAACATATTTTATGCAGTGGAGAATTTGTACACCTGGAAAAAAGTGATCATGCAATAGGTGAGCAGCATGGGGGAATTAAGTCATAATACGGTAGTGATAAATGAAGGGTATGCATTATTTTAAAAGCAGTCCTGGGTGCTGAGCCCCAGTATGGCATCCCAAGTCCTCGTCACAGCAGGGACACTGCCACTTTGTGCAGCCTTGTCCAAAGAAGTCGAATGCAGTTTTTGCCTCTCTTGGCTTGTCTGCAAAAAATCCCACACGGGATTTTTTAAGAGTTCCTATTTGCAAAGAACTTTGAATTCTTCTTATGGAAGGTACTGAATAATGCAAACAATATCATTATTCTGCAAACCGCTGTTTAATAGCTGCAAATTGCCTCTTGTCTGGAGTGTAACAGACTGCACTTACCATTCACACCTGTCGACTGCTAACAGTGATCTTGAGGTTCACTGTCCATAATAAAAATAATTAATCCCAGAGAAGAGGTATTCTAGGTAAGCCTGGGTTTCTGGCATTGTATGCAATGGCATAAAGACTTGATCGCCTTTAATGTGTATTTTTTTGTTGTTTCCACAAGAAGCAGGCTTGAAAATCTCAGATGTTCACCATTTGGGCTCTTTAAAGCAGCCTGCGTAGTCAGTCTTGTGCTGCGCGGTCCCGAATTGCAATGCTGCGCTCATAATACAGCTCAGGTTTTGTTTTCACGTACTGGATTTTGGTGGTTCAGTGTATTTGAGGCTAGCACAGCCCATTTGGGCTCTCTCACTCAGAGTCACCGCTTTGTTTTTATTTTTAGCTTGTGCAAGTGCTATAAAATGTTAAACCAAAAGTTCAGACTAACAGGAGACTCATATGCAGAGGAGAATCACAGCACTGCTTTTTCAATTATTAATAGGGATTCTGGTATTTTGAGCAATAAGTGTGTAGGCTGGAAGCTTTCGTGGTTGTTTTGGAAAATTCAGCTGTTGCTCATGCTGGAGGAGGTGAAGCATCTTTCTCCGGATACAGTCTCTTCCCACCCTGGCAGTTCTGAGAACTGCTTGCGAGCATTACAGATTTTTCTCCGGTATTTTCACCTGTGCCAGAACCGCAGGCACTGAAGCGGATTCTGCTGCTAATTGCCTCCATGAATCTGGAGAGCGGTGCAGTGTGTGTTCATATTGGCTGTCCTCTTCCGGGCTCTGCTGACACAAGCGTGTGAAGACAAGGGCATCTCAAAAGCACAAATTGCTTACTGACAGTATTGGATTGCTTGGTAACCATTTGCTTAGGGCAATTACCACTAATTATTTAATGGAATTGGAAAAGCAGAAAAATAATCTATAAAGGGTACTAGGGACACATTACTGTGTGATAATGGGATTTTACAAGGTAGACAAAAAATACCCAACTCTAAATGTGTCTGGGTAGATGTACAAAAAAGAAAAAATATGTTTCTTTCCTAGGTGTGGTATTTCATGAAAGAACTAAAGACTAAACCACATCGTATGAAACATAAGATTAGGTTTTGGCTGATATTTATTTACAGAGTAAGGTCTTTTAGATAATTTAGAAATTACATAAAGTGCATCTAATTTTATTTCCCCAGCTACATGCACGAGGTTCTATTTAAGCTAAAATTAGCTATGTTTTTTGTCTAGACCATCTGTAGATGTAATTTTATCGTGCAGAGTACAAGCACACCCAGTCGTAGCATGTAGTGACTCGAGACTCCCATCCTCTCCAAGGGGAGAGGAAGGAGAAGTGCTCCCGTCTTGGAGCTGTGGGATGGGTTTTTCCTCCCCTCGCTCAGGGTTTCTGCTTTCTGTCCCAGCACCCCTTCTGCTAAATGACCTAACCTGAAGTTGGGCTCATGGCGGATTGTCACTTTGTTTTGTTGCCCCTGCACCTTTCATCTGTGAGATGAGTATAGTGAAACCTGTTTAAGTCACATGGATGCTGTGAGGGTTGTTAGATTAAAAGTGTTTTTGGACTGTCAGTTGGAAGAGCAAGCCCAAGTATTGACTAATGGTAGTTCTGGGCTTCACTCAACTTCTGTATTTAATTAAGATGGCAGCTTAATTTGGGACAAAGTTGTTTGATCATATGAAGCTCCCAGCAAAGAATTTGGAGAGCTGGCTGGGATGCCGGTGCGTGCTCGGTGGCTGAGCACTGTCCCCTCGGAGCAGGACGAGATGTGCCCATCGCTCACTGGGCAGACCCTGCCTGTCCCCTCGTGGTCTTGGGTACAAGATGTTCTCTGCAGTCCTCACCAATGCGGTGACATGATATTTGCCGTGAGAGCTGGTTATGTTGGGGGTGATCTTGCTCATTGTTCTCCTGGGTGTCCTTCTAGCTACTGAGGTATGAGACAAGGGCTCTGCCCCTTGCTGCTTTTACTTTTAAGGAAAGCCAAATTCCAGGTACCAGTGTGGTGTTAGCACCAAAACAGTATTTACGCCCTTGGAAAAACAACCAAATTATTTGGATTTGATCTAGACTTGATTAATTCCTACATCTTCTTTTGTGTTTTATTACTTTAATTACTTTAATTGATGGTACTCTAGAAACAATCCTTGGGCTGCAATGTGGCATGGAAGTACTGTGGGAGTGTGTTTACTAAAATTCTGACCTGTTGGATATTTGTATGTGGGACAGGATCCAGAGAGTCTAGAAAGGATGAATAGTAATAATAGTAATAACAATACATCAAGGTATAATGCTGAAAGGTATTCTAATTAGTACCACAAGTTTGTTAACAAGCAGTAATTGCAGCTTTTTTTGTTGTTCGTTATAATTAGAATTCTCATTCCAACAATTCACATTTGTTGGAGTCCATTAGGAGAAAAAGAAATCTGTCCTGGCATAATCCTGTTGACTCAGAACTGAATGGAACCGGGGGTTGTAATGCACACTGGAAACCCCTCCTGCGTGGGGCTGTTTGATTTTTGCCAAGCCAGAAATGCCTCTCACAAGGGGTGTCTGTGGGCAACGCTCCCAGTTAGCAGTCCTTTTGCATCGTGCTGGCCAGGCTGTGCTTACTGAGCACTGCTTTTAATGCGGTTATAGATCCGGGCTGCTGTGCCATCAGTGCTGGAAAAAAAATACTCTAATAACGTCTTCCATTCAAATGGAACCTCACTGCATTGATTCAACGTATAAGCTCTTCCTTATTGTTTAACCTAAGGACTTGCTCACCGATAACAAGATTTTTAGTTGCATTTAAGTCATAATGTTATCCCTTTAATCACCTTTGTGGCTTGTGAATTGAATGCTGAGATGGTTTGGGCCTCTGGTGCCAGAGCACGACCGAAGGTTCATGGCAGAGCTGGTGCAGGCAGGCAGCAGGGCTGCGTCGCTGTGTGCCACTGCAACTGCTTAGACATGGGAAGCAAAGAGAAAAAGAGCAATGCAATCAGCTGGCCTAAACAAGTGGCACCTCTCCCGTAGCTGTTATCTAAGAAAGATTGTTGGTTTGATGGAGAGGCTCTAGACAGAGGGATTTAATAATGCAAATTTGATATCTTGGTTTTAAAATCCTGTAATTACAGATTTAATCTATCTGTTGATGATATCAGACATTTCCTAGGTAGCATTGTTAGATGCTATTTGTAGTCAGCCTATCGGCACAATGCTGCTGCGTGCTTCAGAAAGTTATGCAAAACAACGGCATGACCAAAATAAGAAAACTGAGATGTGAAAATACTGGGACTGGGCTCTGCTCCTTGAGAATGAGACTCTGAGATGCTTTTTATAACCTCCCGCTTCACTATCTTCATATTGACTCACATCATTATGCAAATGCCATAAATTGCAATAAAATCAATTAATGTGCTATCAAGTCTCATAAAAATATGCACTCATTAGTTTACTGCTGAGACAGTATTTCTGCTCTGCTTGCTTATGGCCAAGGCAGAGGAGGGCTGTGCGCGGTGCCGGCTCTCGTCGTGGGAATAGCCGGGTCCCCTTCTTTCCGTAGCACAAGGGGCTGGGTGGCCAATGTCCCGCTTGCATCCTTCAAGCTGGGCACAGACCAGCTGGGATGGGGTTTTGTGAAGATGTCTCAGGATGTGAAGGAACGAAGGCAGTGGTGGTGTCCAGCCCTGCTCCAAAATCTAACCTCAGGGCCTGAAACACCTGCCTGCGCACAGGCTGCAGACAAGCCGTGACTGGCTGAAATTGGATAGAAAATGTAGGCGGAGAAGTAATTCCTTATATAAACGTTTCGTGGAGAATTGTAGCCTGTGAAAGGCAAACTCTCTGCTTTGGTCTTTTCTTACCCCTTTTCTGTAGTACCTATATCATAGGGATCGTGATTTATTGGCCAGGCAGTTCTTGTTCTCGCTGCCAGCCTGGCGAATGTAGCCTCTACCCACAAAGAGAGGCTCTGCAGGCTGCTGAGCAGCGTCTGGGTTCTGTGTTGGTAGCAGGAGACCTCCTCTCGCCCCAGACCCCCCCTGCCTGCCTGGGAGGGCTACCTGCAACAGCCCTGTCATAGCAGCACGAAAATAGTGCAGCAATTCACTGCAGCTCTCTGCAGTGCAGAACTGGCTCCAGTTTTTGTGCAAAACAGATTTCTGTGGACCTCGCTGGTACCTGAGCTCAAAGGGATGTCTTGGCTAACTTGTACATTCAGTATTACCAGGAAAAAAATAAAGGAGTATCTTTTTGTCCTAACATTGCAAAAATAGAGAGATCTTCTCCTTAGGTCATGTTATGTAGGAGATCCCACCCAAAAAGAGAGGTTTACATGAAATATGTGTCCTTAAGCCAGGAGCTGAGTAATGTCTTTCCCAGAGTGTTAATTTTGAAAGATTTTTACCTGAACACAGTCTAATTTAATACTGGGATGTCTCCATTGTAGGATACTGCCTTGACTTTGGATTTAACAAGGTCTTAATGTGTATGTCCGAGGCTTGACCTGTCTGAAGGGTAGTTTAGGAGAAAGTGCAATTGCACTATAAATAATTCACTTCTGTGCCTTGGTTGCCATTCACTGTAGCCCTTTTAATACCCCATAAACTCAAATGTACCATGCTGTTTCTCTCAGTTTCAAACTGCTCTCCCAGGGACAGAAAATGGAATAGCACCATCAGACCATATGCTGTGGAGACCAGAGAGCAGATGAAATTGCAGTGGTACTGACATGTGCTTGATTTTTCTAGTTGTAAAGTTCACGTGCTGAAATAGCTCGTTCCTTTGCCTCTGCGTAATATGCATCGAGAAGGCATTTAAACGACAAGTCCTATTCGGGACGCGATGTCACCTCAGGCTTCAAAGTGCACTTTGGGGTGTCGGGCTGAGCGCCCAACTAAATGGGCCACGCTTCCAAAAACAACAGTAGGTGTTGTTCTTTAGATGATATGACATTTCCTCATCCGCTCTTTATTAAGTCAGTGGGGGGAAAATTGTAATAGCATGATGTGCAGCTGTCCTTGGTAGAATAACTTATGCGTGATTATTTCCGAAGAGCTGGCCCCACAGCTCCAGCAGAAGTTGATGGGAATGATGAGTGCTGAGTGATTTGGGGCCAGCACAAGGCGCAGCCCTATTTAACACATCACCCGTGCCCTCACCAGTCCAAACGGCTCTGCTAGGTGACAAAATTATGGGGATTTTTGTTAAATCCACCTCACATGGAACAAGAATGGAGAGCTCAAGCTCCGAGATGATATTTGCACAAGCCTCCTTTGCCTATCTACATTTGGGTTTGATTGAAAATCAAAGTGGGGTTCACCCCCCCACTCCACAGAGCACCAAAGTTATCACTGTGACCTGTTTCTTGCTGCTCCTTTTCCTCCCTCTCTTCTCATGCTTTAGTGGGCTTACTTCAGGCTTATGTCATTGTAAGTAAAAGGACTATCATCTGGCTCATGGGCACCTTGAATTTGTCAGCAAGGAATCCCAAATGAGTTTTTCCTGAGTTATAAAATGCACAGCACCCCTAAGGCTTCTGTCCCAGCTGGCAGGAGACCTGGAATCCCTGCTCTACCTTGTACAAACCTCCATTAAGCAGTGCAAAATTGGTCCATTTATAATTCATTTTAGTGTCTAAATCTCAGGATGATGTTGAAATGACTCAAGCTTCCTGGACGACAGCCAGGAGTTGTCCTTCCCCTTTCTTGTTCCTCCAGAAGAAGTGTGTTTTCAGCACAAAACTCAATTAGGATGGCAGAAGTAGCTAGAGCATGTGGGAACAAACGCTGCTCCACGGCCATGACCCCATTCAAGTGCTTTACATCTAGAGCTGGGCATGGGCTCTGGCCTCATATCCGTAGCCCAATTACGCAGTGGCCTCCCTTCTCTTAGCGTTTAATTAGTTCTTGTTTTCCCAGTGTCATAAGTTCTTAATTATTACTGAAATGAGGTATGAGAGCCTGGCTCCACACATGCTGCGTACTCTGCAAATTCCGGGTTAAGCTGGAGAACATTTTCCCATCTCAGGGAGTTTCCACCTGCACCAGTGGATCAGTGTCTTGGTTTTGGAATAATCTGGCTTTAAAGCTCCCCACTGCTGACTTTTCCTCAGCTGCCTTTCTGACCAGGCCAGCTCCCTCTGCTTCTTTTGGCAGCAATGGAAATCCAGTGTTTGTAACCTGGTGGCAACTTCGTGACCTGGGATGTGACAGCAGGTGAGACCACAGAGCTATGGAATGGAACCAGGGGAAGAACTGGGCAGTTAGAAAGGGAAATGCGGCTGTTTACAGACAGCCATGAGCCATGCTCCATGAGCAATCAAAGGACTAGTTCTACCCCTCGAAAACAGGGTCATCTGCTCCCCGGTGCTCCTCTGCATCTCCCCATAGGGTTATCTCCCAGCCGTTGGCTTCCTGGTGCTTACAGAGTAGCTAAGCTTTGGAGACAACTTGTAAAGGAAGCCACCGCCTGGGATGTCTCGTATCCCTACAATGGACAGCTGAATTTCGCAGCACTGTCTTTCTTCTAACAACAGCACTACTTTTTATTCCTTTACTTGCTTTACGGTTGCTTTCCTTTAAGTTTTGGGGTCAAACAGGTCCCCGGTGTCCCCCGACCCAGCGCGCTCTCCTCCACCTGTGTCAGAAGCTGTGAATGTCACTTCGTTTCAGTGCCAGGTGATAAATCACCTCTGCCTGCGGACCGCAGGGTTGGGGGAAGGCACGATTAATATCCTGTTGGTGCTGGCAGCAGGGTTTTGGCGCGCTTAAGGAAGGCAGCTTTGTAATGGCTTAATGCCCCCTTGCTCGTAAGCTTAACATTAACCACATGCTTAATAAATTTGCTTTCTCACGGCGGGGGGGGGAGGGGGTGGGGGCAGAGCAGTGACTGAGCACTGGACTTTTCCAGGCTCTGTGCCTTTGCCAGCTCATTCTGTAATGCTGCAGAAAGTCATTTAAATGTCTCCAGTATGTAAGTTTACCCAACTGTAAAATTGGGTGTAATAAGACTTGCTTACTTTACAGCTAAGGTTTAATTCAATTTTGTTTGCTGTGTGGTGCCAGACCCCATCTAGCAGGTGTAATGGGCGAGGTGCTCTACACGGGCAGCAGGGAGGGCTGTCCATTAGCAAAGACGTTGTCATTAAGAAAAGCCCTGGAATGGAATACAGAAAGCAAACGGCAGCAGACAGAACCAGATAATTATCGCTCCCGTATCACGTAACCCTCCAGGGAACGAGGTGAAGGGGCTCGTGGGGAGCGCCTGTAGCAGAGGGACAAGCACTGCTGCCAGCCTGCAGCGAGCTTTGTAGGCTGGGTCCTGGGGAAGCCTCGCACGCCCAGCGCCTTGCCCTGTGCACTTCTGCAGGCACACGCGGTGGGGCGAAGCCGAAACCGAGCAGCAGGTTGGGAAACCCTGCTGCTGCACGCTTGCCTAGACCCCGAGAAATGCCAGTAAGAGCAACACGCTTGTTTTAGCTCAGCTGCCCTCAGGCTGCTTTGTTATGCTGAACAGCCCCGTTGCGCGGAGCGTGTATTTTGTTTTAAGTGCACACATTTATCACCTTCACCGGTGATTTATAATATGAAGCAGATTCGAAGAATATGGGACGTGGTTTCTCCTGCCTGAAAGCTTTCTGTTTGTGTTTCTTTTTTCAGTGCTTTCACATGGCGGTGCGAGTCCCTGCCTATCTGGGGGAGAGGTGCTCTATCAGAGGTTGCCAGCCTTTATTAAACTCCTCTGTGTTGTGCTTGTGGCTGGAGGGCAGCTGAGCTGGGCCCCGTCTTGGTCTGCACGTGGAAAAAGTCACTGCCTGGAGGAGCTGAGAGTCCGAAAATGGGAGCAACCGGGTGATGAGGGATGCATGGCCCACATACAGGTGAGAATGGGGAAACGGCAATCACAGACAGGTGCACTAGGTGCAATTTGGCCGTGCCACTTCCAAACAGCATAACCTCTTGTTCTCATTGCCTGTTTCCAGCCCAGATTTGATGCTGCTCTCACCACAGCACTGTGCAGCGTTGGGCTGGGGCCAGCACCACACCGGCCACTGACCAGCGGGGGTCTGTGGGGACCGGCAGTGCCCATGGGCAGGGTGTCAGAGGCAAGACCCAAACTTTTATGCACTCTTTCTAAGTGCTAATGAACCTTGTAAGCAACGGCTCACCGAAGGGTATCAAGTCCCAGCTGTTCTCCCCAGGGAAGACAACCTGGCAGAAATTGCACACTATTTGCTGAAAGAACCTCTAGTTTCTGGAGCCGGTGCAGACATACAGGAGATGGTTTAATCCGTGCTTGCAGAGGGATCGCTACCCTAGGGGGGCTAGGCTCCTTCCAACACAGCTGTGCTTTCCTTATAAAAATATATATTTTTTTTTCTGGTATTATTTTCTCCTTCAAACCCTCATGATACCTGGTCACTGGTATGATTTTTGATTTCCAGGTGAGAAACAGAAGGGAACAATTTTATCCAGAGCACCCACCAGAGAGGTGCTCTGTGTGAATCGTTTGTGAGCCTTTACTAGGGCAGGGTCAGATTTCCAGCAGTGAGATCAGAGAACCTCAGGTGCGCGGCTGGAGAAATTCAGTTTTTTTTCTATTTCTTGATTTACTAGTGCTGACATAAACACCATAGCTGACATTTTTGAAGTGATCATAGAGAGCCCTTGGAGCTGAGCAAAGCTGAAGGGCAAGGACAACATCTGCATTCACCTCCTCCCAGGAGAAGATGGCAAGTCCTAGGACAACGGCAAAAACAAAGCTGGAGGGACAGGGGTGAAACTTATGTGCAAAAAAAAAAAAAAAAAAAAAAGATCTATTTTGAATTTTATTGCTGAAATGATAAGGCTAAGCAAGTTGTGCTGGAAACTGTTCTGGCTTGCCCATAGAAGTTGTTCATAATCTACAAATGACATTAAAATCCACGTTGCTAACCTATCTGCTTGCAGCTGTCTTGGTATCTGATGCCTAAGTTACCATGGACATCTTTGTTTTGGATTGTGTTACAGGTAAGGTGTAGCGTTATCCTCTTACAAGCTACACATTAGTTTCACCCTCCAAGATAATAATTTCTTTTGGTTCACTGTAATACTTAAGGCAAAAGGAAGCATTTTAGTTCTCAGATGTAAAAATGTTGCAGCTTTATGTAACAAATTTTTGGCATTACAAAAGATCTACTATCACCAGTTATTTATTCACAGTTATGAATTGCATTTTTACATTGCATATTGCTATAAAAAGAGAAGATTCAACATTTCTTTCAGTTGTTGTTTTGTTTTAGTAAATTGAAAGCGGTGATTTAAGTTTCTGCATTCAGGTTTATTTCTGTCTCCCAGTGGAACAATATAATCAACAGTACCTACTATCGCTTTCATTTTTAAGGGAGGATGGATGAACCAGCTTTCCTGTGCATCCTGTATGAAGTTAAATTAAATACATATTTTGATTTTTTTTTCTATTTGGTAGCAAATGGATATTATTTAGAACCAGAACCAAAGATAATAAATCCTTCCAATGGTAAATTCCTTACCGTTCATATTCTCAGGCAACATATTAATGAATACCTTTTAGAGAAGGTGAATTCTAATTTTTCTCCTGTGGATGAAGTGCCTCTGGACTGTTTGTGAAACTGAAAAGGAAATCCTAGTTGCATGAAATCTCGTGTAATAACTGACTGGTGATCACTGAATGGGCTCTTACACATCTTGAGCACATTTGATAGTCCATATGTTTTAAGTTTGCTCATGTAACCATATGTTGAAAACTTCCCCAAATGCTACTTTTTCTTATTTTTGGCTGTTTTGAAGTTCTAAGAAAATGGCTGTCTGATGGTGCAACCCCAGATTCTCCAGCCTGTGCCAAGCATATTGTAACCTGTTACTCGGTGGTGACCCGACACACAAAGTGTAGTAGGAAACATTAATAGCAGTGAAACTCGGCAAGTGACTGCCAGGAGGAGAACGAAGAACAGTGTTTGGGAGATGCTCTGACTGTCGTTTCTAAGTGAATCAAGGCTTCCTGCTTCTTTTCCTGTTGTTATTGTTGTTTCTTTGTATTTTTCAAGTCACTCCAGATGGAAGAAGCTTTGCCAAGGGAGTCTGGCTTTGCCAGTGCACCTCTCTGGTCAGTGGAGTGAGAAAGGTTCTTCAAGTGGGCAACTTACGCCGGCCATTCACGGAGTATGGAGCCTGGCTGAAAAGATTGGGTTATGGGGCTAATGCTGGCCCGTAAGAATACCTGCCTTAATCATCTGCTCCTTTGGTGTGTTCAGACTTCTGGTTGTACCAGTGACCTTGCAAGAAAGCAGAGATATTGAGGTGTGAGAGCAGCTTGCAAACATGAAGGCTGTGGTGAGTGGTGCTAGCACAGTTTCGTATGAAGCCAGGAGTCCATGGAAGAGGTATTTTATTTTTTTTTTAAATGCTTTCATGATAACAACTCTCTATCAATCCACTACAATGTAAAAAAGCCATACACAGTTGCTAGAGAAGCTGATGCATAACGACTCCAAATCCCAATGTCATCGGCTCCCGGCAACAGGAATTGCTCAATGTCTTAAAATAGCTGCTTGGGTAGTTCCCGTCATGCCCAAAGCTGTTGTCACCTCAAGGTCTTCTTGCTTGCATGGCAGTCCATCTGCTTCCCACCCATGCAGTTTATCAGCAGGGAGATACATTGCTGTTTCTGCAGGCAGCTAACTTCTCATCAATCACTGCTCAGCATCAGAAGAAACGGGGTGGAGCAGAGGCCCCTTGACTTTCCTTTGGTTTCTGGGTTGGTGGAAGAGAGAAAGTGTTCCTGTAGCCGTAGCAGATATGTGTTAGCTGTTTGAATTCAAATGAATTTGTTTTGTTCACGCTTTCAAAGTTCTTCCTGTAACAAATATTCACGCAAATTTGCTTTCAATCCACAAAGATTTTTTGCTCTCAGATGATAATGTGGTATGTGGTTACTCTTCTGTTACTTAAGACCATAAATTTTGAGAAGTTTCATGATCATATGAATGAAAATAACAATATTTGCTTAGATCTGAATCCCTAAAATAGCACATATTTGGTATTTACCTATTCTGAAGTTAGAGTGGCCAGTTGTGGGAGGATTCACAGCTTTCCTTTTTATTGTTACCATTTATGTTCCTTTCAACCCTTCTCAGAGCAGACTGGGCCTGACTGCACCACCAGGAGCCTGCTGCCGTGTCGCCCCTTGGAGCAGATGTGGGACCAGCTCGGTGATTTTTTACATGAATGCAGAGGTTAGTGCACATGTTTTTCAATCACCACCACTGACATTCTTGAAACAGGCTAAAAACTTCCCATGCTGAGTTCACTAACCTCGAGCACTGGAAAGGCTCCCCTTTCCACCCCTTCAAAGGAGAGCAACCGAGATCTCTCTCTCCCAATTCACTAGTTTTTGGGTTTGTTTCTTCAGACTGCCTCACGCTTCAGGAAGCGTGTTTGTGCTATCAGGATAGCATTGTATTGAGTGTTAGATTTTTGTTTGCAAATGACCTGAAATGGCTTTTTACCAAAACTAAAATGACTTAAGAAACAACTAGAAAGAAAAAGTGAAATATATTATGATGCAGAACTGTAGCCTCTCCAACAAACGTGGCTCTTTTCTCTTTCATTGGTAATAGCTGCATAAGAATTTTAACTCAGAAAACAAACAAAAAACAATCATTCCAGAAGGATATTATAACTGATAAAAAACTGTAATCTCGGTGGACAAAGTGTTGCAGATGATCAGCATACAACCCTGTTTCACATGCACACCACCACAATTTTCTTCTTCGGGGCTTGCTCATGCCCTTGCATGAATTAAGTCTGTTTCTGCAGGAATTTATAGATTCTGAACCTCTTTTAAGGTTATTCTTTTTGAACAAGGGAGACATGATGTGAAACATGAATTATCAATGTTCACTTCCAGAAGTGACATTCAGTGCTGAGCCTTGTTGTACCAACTGTGATGCAACTGGATAGAGAGGCAGTGCACATGCTTATGGTGGCTGTTAGGAGTAATAGATGAAGTTGGATGAATTGTGCAAAATGGAAAGCATGTGTTTTCCTCTCCATTTTCTGCTCGAGAGTACATTATGTTTTTGTATCAGCTGGGAAATGCCATTCTCCTGATCTCTTCGTGCAAGCACTAAGCAACTTGCACTGAAACTGAAAGGCAGCGAACCAACAGTGCACAAAGGAAATCATTTTCTGACCTCAAACATATTAGAATACGGAACACGGTGATACAAAATGTCTAATCCCTCTATCAGTGCTGAGTCCTTAGCCTAAATGCTAAGTGGGAATGCCATGGCATGGCATTTAGACTGAGGACTCAAACCTGATAGAGGGATTAGACGTCTGATATGACAAAGAGAAATAGCCGGTGTTATTAGAGGTAACAGCAACAAAAAGTTTCTGGAGGGAGATTAAAAGCTCATACTTGTGAATTTCAACCAGCATTTCTCAAGCTCTGCGACGTCCTCACCAGCTGCATGGAGGAGGCTTGGGAAGTGCTACTGAACCAGGTGGCTCTTACTGCAGATCGCAGGAGGCTTTTCCAGGAGACAAGAGTATCAGATGTACATTTTCATATCTTGCTAGGAAATGTGTGATGATGGCCAATCCACATACAGGCTTTTCCAATGAATTACTGGCCTAGTTTGATGTTGCTTTGGTTTCCCCAGCTGTGCTGGTTCTGGCCCTAATGCAAAATATATATACATATTAAATTAAATTAAAATTTAAAAATTAAAATTTCATTATTTTGTCTAGCTCTGAAGTATTTAAGGAAGGATAAAATAAGATAGGACTCCAACATCAGACACATTCCAAGTCAGAAAACAAGAGCTTTATTTCTTGACTATAGTTAAAGGCGTAGTACCTGGTAGAATCATGGCTTTGGTTTAAGTTGGACATCACCCAAAGTTTCAGCACAGCCATCAGCAAATTGTTGAGAGTACTGTGCTTTGTGTGCCCTCTGTACTGGCACCAGCAAGCGGATTCTCTGCCTGTTGTTGTATCTGTTTGATAAAGGCAGTCTCAGGGTCATTTTTCAGAAGCGATGTAAAGGTACCACAGCAGTTAGCATACTGACGTGACATGTCAAGGCTCCAGTGTGTCAAACTTTTTTTTTCTTTTTTTTTTTTTCCTGACAGCCATGAAGTTAATGTTAAAAAACAAAACAAAACAAACAAAAAAAAACACATTTTTTTGGTGCTTAGGCACATTCACACTCACTAACAGCTGACTGATGTGGTTACTCAACACAAGATCCTAAAATCCTGCACCTAAAATCAGTGCTGTTCTTCATCCCAAAAGCTGACTACGGTTTTTTCCTTTATAGGAAACCAGGACCCTGAGTGAAAGCAGAGGCAAAAGCAATGTGCACTTGGATGGACGGAGAGCTGGAGGAGTTGCAGGGCACATTCTTCCCTTGCTGCTGCCATGGGTGAGCAGCAGCAGCCGGAGCAGCTCGGTGCGTGCTGGGGTGGCTGCCCATCATGTGCGTTCTGCTGGCTCGGGGGTAAGTCTCCTTCTTAGTCTCAGATCAGAGGGAAAAGCCTCTCCCCTGGTGGGAGAGGTTGTGCTGAGCATCATAGAATGGAATAAATGCCTGTTGTTGTGCAGCTGCTGAGCAACACTCCAGGCCCCGCACAGCATTTGGGTGAGAGCATCCTGCTGGATGGCAGCTTTGATTTTCCACCGTGGAGAGGCATCGCAGCACAGCGGGAACTCAGCCAGAGCCAGAGGTCATTCTGCAGCGCGTGCCCAGCATCGGGGCACCTTGCATGGGTGAGAGCTCTGCCGTATCCCTGCTCAAACACCTGAGGTTTATTTGGGCACCCGGGAACCCCCCTTCATGCACATCCCTGCCTCGTCCCTGGGGAGGCTGGAGTGAAGCCACTTCATGTCTCCAGCTCCATTTGCTCAGCCACAGGACGTACCTAGTACTGTGCTGAGGACGTTAACACAGCATCAGGAGTAACTTCTGCACCGCTCTGTGATGAGAGGTGCCATGCAAGTGCAAAGTATTTTTATTATAAAGCATTTAATAATAAAGTGTGCCTCTCGGAGGAGAAAATCCACGAATAACTGCAGTGGAGAGGGCACTCCATTTTGTATTGCAATCATTGCTTAGCGAATCCCCCAGAGAAATGTTTGAAATGAGTGTGATATCTTCCAGGGAGATCAGTGTACTTCCAGAGGGATTTTGCTCAGAAACCTCTGAAGCTTCTGTTTCTATAGCTTTGATGGCTTATAGCCTTCTCTATTTCTATCATAATCCTTCATTAGGTTTTGCCAAACTGTTCCAATTGCTATAGCAACTCTAATGAAATCTTGCTCCCTAAATAGCCACGCCAATTTTATCAGGTCAAAATCTGCCCTTTGCAGCTAATTCGCTACCTTTTGACCATACTATTTTTCCTCTGAGTGGAGAATTTACTGTGAGAAGAAGCCCAGAATTATTAACCCAAACATTTTTTTTCCCTTTTCAGCTTAAACCAAAGGCTTTCTTTCAAAATCAAGTGTGTATTGGACTGTGTGTGCAGGAAAGGCACAAATCCTCTGGAGATAAGAGCTGAGGCCTGCTTCCTGTTGCCTTGAATGCTGCTGCTGGCTGACCTGTGTATTTGGAGCAAGATAATGGAAGTCCGGCACCATTACAAAACAGCACATGTAAGATTTCTTTCTAATGGCCTATAAATCTGGAGAGAGTGCAGTGCACATTTTATGATAACATTTCTGCTATCTCATTGCAGGGGGATCCATTCTGGCTTGCGTTCAAGCCCCTGACAAGGCACTGTCCTGTCGCAGTACCCCAAAGCACTCAGTTTCCCCTTTTTCATGGAAATCCAAGACTGCACTCAGCAGTGCCTTTGTTGGCATGTGAGCGTGTCTCTAAGTGAATTGTAATGTCTCTTTTGCCACTTTCCTTCTGGAATAATATCTTCAGTGTAAGCAGGAAATTTTCTTCCATCAGCTGCCGGTGAATGAGTTCTTCAGGTTGGTTATTTTAAAATAATTTGTTTAACTTTGAGTTGGGAGGAATAGGATGAAAATGAAAGATCAGTGGCACGCTGTTCCCTGAGTTTCGGCTGGCCAGCCAAAGAGCGGAGGCAGACGTTCCCCAAGCAGGTGGAGATGGGATTATTCTCTTTGGCTGGACAAAGGGTTTTTTGCTAAATGAATGACTGAAGTCAAAGCTATATATGACAGTGCTCTAATCATAAAAACAGCATATTTCACAAGTTTCTAACTGAAAGTCAGGGAAAGGTTGAAAGAATTCAGAAGCTGAAATAGTCTGCCTAATGTGGATTAGGGTACTTTGAAAAGGTATTGTGAAACTTCCATTATATCTTCCTACGTTTTACATGAACTGAGGCCTTCCTCTAGCCTAGCTTGTATATATTTCTCCACAAAAGGAAATGAAAAAAACTTTTTCATTGCTATTGGAGAAACATGGTTAAAAAACCCTGAGATAGCACTTATTTCCCCAAATCAGAGAATCGCCTAACAAGCACAAAGCTACGGAGTCTGGGCTAAATTAATATTTTCCTTTTGCTTGCAGACCATCAGCAATTCCAGAATCTGAATTTCATTAGGGAACAGGATTTTTAAAGATATGTGAGGAGCGGAAAGGGGGTGATGCCTGAGTTTTGTTAATACTCAGTGCTAAGTGCAGGCTTGCTGTTCTCCACCGATTCACGTGCCGTGCCTGTCACCCCCATGCCTTGGCTGGCATGGCTGTTATGTCATGGCTGCCCTGTGTCCTCTCTGCCCTGTACTGAGACAACTTTCTCAGCACAATGTTTTAGAGGGTTTTGATCACAACAGACTGTGCAAATGATCCGAGGCTCCTGGGACGGTGCCATGCAAGTTAACTGCTGAAATGGGACCAGAGCTCTGGTTCTATGCAACTCTGAGTTTGCAGCAGCAATCACACTGTCTTTTACTTCTTTGCCTTCTCAGAGGATGGCATAATCTAAACATTGTGCCATGCTCTATAAAGTCTCGCCCTGTGCCCCCAGATAGCCACAGGCAGTTTGAGAGGCAGGAGGCACTTTAGAGTTGTAAAGCCCGATCATAAAGCAGAAGGATCCCTGCAGCACCCAGGCATCAGGGATGTTTCTCTGGTTGACTGGATGACACAAGTACTGTTGTGCTTGAGAAACAGCGAGGCATTGGCAAACTGATGGAAATGGGGAGTCTCTTGCCTGATTGCAAGGGAAACCCCCAAACAGATAACCCTGATAAAGCTGCTCTGGCAGTGCTCTCACTTGCCTACAGCTGTTTCCAATTTCTTACACTGTCTGATGAGATTTACAACCCCTGCCCACATAGTTGATATTTAAACAGTGCCTCATTTTCCAAAGATAATGATTTGTATCTCTTTAGATACATGCCACGTAAATCCCATATAACCAAAGCCTAATTTTATTGGAAGCAATGCATGTCCAGGAAGATGCAGGTAAGCCATCAGAGCTTGCCATGCAGGTAAGCTTTGCAGAAATCAACAACTGAAAAGTTGCTGAAAACATTATTGTTTTACATTGCAGACCAGTAGCAAGCTCATCAAATGAATCGGGCAGGCTGGAGGCAGGCGTGCTGCGATCTCTTTGAGAGGCAGCAGCTGCAGAGAGAAAGGTCTGTAAGGCAAAGTCAGGAGGATAGCAGTTGAAATCAAAGCAGGGTCTGATTAAAGTGGGAATATTATGATGCTGGGGGAATATAAGATATAAGTATAGTAGATGACAGAGAGCTAAAGAAGATCTCCAGAAGCAATATACAGATTCAAATGGTGATACTTCGGTGGCTGGAAAAAATGGTTCGTGATGAAAGAAGAGGGGCTGGTTCCCAAGCAGAGCCCCCCAGTAGCATCACGGTGCAAATATTGGTTTGTTGAGAGCCAAACTTTGAAATTCTTCTCAGAAAAACTTGCTGCCCTAAATTCCTTTTCCCATACTCATGTTCAGTTAAGTGTCTGTTCACTAAATATTTCATAATAATCTCATGTCACCTCAAAGTCTTGTAGGAATATGCTGGTACTTAGGAACTTTGCTTCCCTGTGTTACAGAATTTTGATTCCTTTTATAAGTTGCCTGAGCTCATTATGCATTTAATAAGCCGCTGCAGCTGGCCACACTGTCTCAATTCTCTGCAGTTAGCAAATGCTGCTTTGCTTTAGCTTCTGCTAATCATGACAACCAACCTACTCACATTACTTAAATCACTAATCCCATGAAATAGCATAGTGTCACTCTCTAAAGCAGATAAAAAAAAAAAAATCTAAAATGTAACGTCAATCACAGAGAACAGTTATACTTTAAATGTTAGCTACAGTGAAAAAAAAGCCAAACCCCCTCTCTTTTTTTTTGTTTTGTTGATAATATTAACTTTAGTTGGGAGTTTTCACAGAATGCTGTTTAATTCAATACATACACTAAGTTAAATTACCATTTATCTGTAAATCTGCTATTATGCTTAGTAATTAAGGCTTCCTCATCCTATGCCCATTTTAGCTGGAAAGATGGAGAGAGCATTTTTGATCTGTGAGCCAGAAAACAATAACTTCTTCCTCCCAGCGTTTTTTTTGGTGAAAGGTAATGTAGTGAACTTGAGAAGTTTTCAATATTGAAGATTTCTTTAAAATATATATTTTACCAGCTAAAAGAATTCCCTTGATATATATATATTTTTCCAAACCTCATTTACATTTCAGTCCAGTTTATTTACCTAGAAATTTCCCCACATCTGTTCTGGGAAACCGGGGGCTCACATTCTGGAAACTTGTTTTCTGGAAATAACTTCTGAAACTAGGAAAATATCGCCAGCCAAGAGGGTGATACACGTCCTCTGCACATCCTCTTTCCCTCCGAGACTCCTTGGGGATGTAAGAACTATCCATGGGCAAAATTCTCATCCACAGCATTTCATGTTTAGTTTCTTTTTTCTTCTTAAGTGGCAGCAGCTGAGCACAGATGTCCAGATTGGCAACAATTATGAACCCAATTAACCCAGTTAATGGCACCACAGCCCTTTGCGAAGTGACAGATTATCGCAAGCAGACACGGTACAGCCACTCACCCCTATCGCATGCCCTTGTGTCACCGAGAAAATGAGTGGAGGTAGGAACCACCAAGTGATTAGCCGTTATAATGTTGTTAATTAAGCACCCGTAGGAAGTTTGCCATAAAACTAAAACTAATCTTCTTAATCTATTTTGTCTATCCCATGCTTGGTGCTGTGTTATTAGATCACATAAAATAATCTTAGTCCAGTATCTGGGTAGTAACTTTAGAAGAAGCTGGGAACATGAGGCAGCTGGGGGTGAGATATTAGGGGACGTAACCCTGCCATGGAGTACTCACTGATGTGAGTGAGAGAAGTGAATTCAGATCAAACAGCTCCTGAGTTCCACCAGGATCACCCATTCCCAGTGACTGCATGCAGTGAGCATCGTCAGGTAGAGCAGCCAGGAGCCTATCCCCATCCCTCTGAATTGCACATTTTGAGGTGTGCTAATCCGCAAGTTTACAAATACAGTATTGCAACCTGTTTTTGCAAAACTGTGAGTGGTTTTTCAGCTTTGCAAAGATTTCACAAAGTAGGTGAAGGCAAATAGCTGATTTTTGGGTAGGTTGTCCTGCATTGCCTTCTATATCTTCTTGTCTGGTTAACAAGCACCTTCTGGTTTTTATCGATGGACTCCATGCAAACTAACCAGCTCTGAACTCCTGCCTCCCTGTTCATTAGTTCTGTTTGTCCCCCAAATTAAACTGTTCTTCCTGTGTGGTGTCACAAGGCCCATTTTGTAGATGGCCAAACCGAACAGCAGAGTGCTGTGGTAAGTCAGCCAGGGCAGAGCTACTGCTGCAGAAAGAAATGCAAAAGCTGTGTTTCAGAGGAGATTTTTGAGGAAACTGCAGATAATATCCTGGACTGTGTTATCTATTGAGATTAAATTGAGCGTAATCCTATGCCTATCGCTACACTGCTGAATGCATTTAACAGAAGAGATTTATTTCCCCTCCTATTATCCTTTCTTTCTTCTTTCCTCTCACACTCCAGGCTGCTTAAGAGTTCAGGTTTTATCAAAGAAATAAAATAGTTTAGCATGAAACTTCTGCACTTTTTGTCATCTCTGGGAGATTTCTGGAGTAATGTTCATTTATTTCAAGGCTCTCTTCCTCCCCTCTGCTATTATGATTCAGGACTTTGGGGATCCATTCTGTAGGCAGGCTTTAAAGGTTACTCCCTTTAGTACCTTAATACCTCTTATTCTAAGGTTATTCTGCCATTTTTTCCCTTAGAAGTCTTCAATTTTTGTTTTAAATGACAAATGTCTCTTCCAACCTTTTTGAAGAGAGCTCCTCATTTTGCAGCTTTTCCAGCTCTTTGTCTTAGCACGTCCTATTTCTGATCGCAAATAACCGCAACAGTTCTAAATTCTTTCTGCTGCTATGGCAGTTTACAGCCAGCACCAAAGTGGTGTCTGCGAACACGTAGGTCTTCCTGCATGGTCTTCTGTGTTCAAGAATAAGCTTAGTCTTGAAACCACTCTTGATATTTTGAATTCACTTTGAGGAATAACTGAGAAACTGAGCCTTGCCAGGACAATGGTTCTTGCTCTGTGAATTCTGAACCAGAATAGGTGGTATCATTTGGATTTTGAGCTGACAAGTTTGTCTGATTCTCCACCTTTAGGACAGCAGGACCCACCTCCGGCTGAGCTGAGATCTCTGTATCACTTATCACCATGAAAAGGGCAGAATGTATTAAATTTAGTATTTAAATTCTCAATTTGTTGCTTAGTTACATATGTCATGAAGGAAAAGCAATAATGCCATGATTTATATAACTAACTGACAATCCAAATTTTAAGGTTTGAACAGTGAATATTCATACCATGTTTATGCAAGCGATTATCTACAGGGGGGAAATGTCAAGAATAAATTCAACATCTTCTCTTGAACATTTTTAAGACAAATAAATGAAACTTGACAAATTATTGGTTAGTCTGAGTACTTGGCTGAATTTTATGATTATATCTGGAAGTATGGTTGTGCACAGGATAACTCTTCTCTTTGCATGATATTTTATCACCTCAATGAAGGGTAGATTCTGCTTTCTAAATTCTGTTGTAATGCACAGTGTGCTTGAGCAAAGGTCTGTACAGAAACAAAGTATGCTTCAGGAAGGTAAAAAATTAATTATTGAAGCATAAAGTCTTCAGTACCTCAGGGAAGAATGAGAATGCATTTCCCCTTGTCTGTATCCTGTGCAAAATACACCAGGGACAAGAGGAGAGCCTTTTTTTTTTTTATTATAGAAGAGTTTATATTTGGGAATCTGAAAAAGAAATGTCTTTGCCATAACAAATATACAACAGCATTTTCAAAGGGCTGTCTATTCTGAAACAAAGAGATCTGCAGAGTAAAGAATAAATGCATTTCTTCATTACTTCTGATGAAAAGGTACTAAGATTTTGGTTTTCCATTTATTGTGATAAATTCCTCTTTTTTAGAAGTAACCTATGAGTGTAAAAGATTTATAAATTCCTCTAAAATACATACTTTCACATAATAAGTGAGTCTCTCTGTTCTGAGTAGTGATCAGAGATAGGAGGTGAACTGCTCGTTTGTATTTATTTTTTTACAAATATCCTTGCAGTAGTCCAAGAGTAGTCCAGCATCTAACCAAGTTGATAGGAGCATTTCAGTATAGTCTATACCAGGTCTTCAAACTCTAAATATAGTATATATAACTTTGGGTATTCACTCACTTCTTTTTATTAATTTTACTCTTGTCCTGTCCTGCATGTTGGGAAGAGATTTACACTAATCTGACAAATACTGAATGATCTAGTTTAAGTTGCTGGCTACTTTACTAATTTCTGGAAGGAAGACAAACCACGTCAGCTTTGTTCTGTGATAGAAATAAACCTCTGTAATTTAAGCAAAGCCCCAGCACTTTTCTTGTGATTCTTCTAAGTTTATAAAGAAAACTACCCCGTTATCTGTCTCTTTATGCACATGGAAGGGAAAGGCAAAAGCTTTCTTTTCTCAGCTCTGTCTCTCTGAGCTGCTTCACAGAAGAGAATTGCTTTATTTAGATTTTTGCAGGATGCTGCCTTGACTGGTTTTGTGCATGAGCTGAAATATATTTTTTTTTCAGCCAAATTTCATTTCAACTAAGAGCCCTGCAACAAAACCCAGATCAGGGCTGGATAAAGTGGTGTTGGTACTTTCCATGAACAGGTGCAGCCTGAGACCCTGGGGACAGCGGCTCTGTCCAGTCATTTGGAGGTCATGTGGAGGCCTAGACTCAAGTAGCGTCAGGGTTTTTTTTTAGAGATCAATGGTTGACTTGCCTGAAGAGTTAAGAGTCATTTGACCGTAATAATTGGACCTCATATTGACTTAGTGATGAACAGAACCCTGTCATGGGAACGTAAACAATCTGTGAGATGATTTGAACAGATGAGCTCCACCATGGCTCAGCAACAAGAAAATATACTTCACCTGTCAAGATATACCTTTGCACAATTTATGAGCTGAGAGCATTCAGTGCGATGGAAGATAAACTTGTTAGGGAGCAATGATCTGACCTCCAAGAGCCAAAGGACCTGGGGCCAGTCTGTGCTGCTCAGCCAGGTGGACCTTGATTGTGATCCACAGCTGGGCTGGAAGGGAACCAGGGGAAGGAGATGGACTTGTGCCCCTCTGCCCCAAAGGCCAGTTGGAGGGAAAAGAGGGGTTGCCCTTCAACGGTGGGAAATAGGGAGGTCAGACACCCTTCGGGCACTGTAGACTGTGGTAGAGAGAAGAGCTTTTCTGTACAGGGTTTGGGTGAACTTTGTAAGCTGACAGACTGCATTTTTAGGGAAGGGCATGGGAGAAGCCTGAGCATCCTGCCCAGAGGGCTGCAGGCCCCCAGCCAGCTCTTAACTAAGCTGCTCCTTACATTTTGAGAGGTAAGAGACCCACTCAGCCCCCTTCTTTCTGAGGGATATCTCTTGAGGCTTCAAATCAATGGTATTACGTCCCACAGCCCATCCTAGGAGGTTTCATTACACTCGACAGATTTCAGCTCACCAACCTCGAGTTTAGAGTGAATGCACAAAGAAAATAAAAGTGTACCCAAACTTTCCAGTCTGTCCCTAAACCAGCTGAAGTGACTGTCTTGCAGAAGAGTGTTCTGGGCACAGTCTTTCAAATTTGTCCAGTGTTTCTATCCTCCTTTTTCTGTCTTCTCCCCAAATAGTTGTTCATATCATGGACAGCACTCATTAAGCCTTGCTGTTGTGTAGCTGTCTGTGCAGTCTGGATACAACGGAATGCTTGGGGCCGATGTGCTGCTGGGGGGAAGATATTGGGGAGCACTTAAAGTCCTAACTCATCACGCTGAATATTATTACTTCTTCAATTTGAAGTGAAAGACTGGCCTGCTGTTGCTACACTTCTGTATGATGTTTTTTCCTATTTATTGTAGCAAAGTTTGCTGTCAGTCATAGGAGGTGAAAACTGGCTTCTTTCTTTGGGGTATTCCTTAGGCACTTTAGTCAGTCCTTTAGCTGTGTGAATACAACAACCAAGACCCAGACCCACATCAGAAGTTTGCCATCAGAAAGGGGCCAAGTATGTGCCTTCACTGCCAGGTGCAGACCACCTGTGCTGGAGGAAATGTTCAGCTGTCTTCTCAATGCTCGACTCTGCCTGCTCACAGGCATCTCAGGGGCACTGTAACCTTGTGGAAAAGAAATCATGCATCTGCCTGTAGAAATGATGTCATCTGGATCTCAAGAAACTCAGGTTAAGTCAGTGTGCTAGGAACATTTGCTTGTTGAGACAACAGAAATCACTCTGAAGGCAGAACTGCTGGAGCAGAAGTGTAGTAGAAATTCTTCAAGAAGAGATATCAGAGATGAAAAAAGCTCCTTTATTTTACCTGCCCTGCTGAAGGTGCAGTGAGGAGCGTTTTTTTGTGTTGCCAATAAAACTGCCCACCCAGGGAAGCAGTCTGACCATCTGCCTCCCCAGTACACAACGATAAAACAGAAGACAAACAGTTTCAGTGTGTAAATTTTGGAAGACAGATTGTCAATAGCCATTGCTACCTTCAAAATGAGAGGTTCGAATGGGAGCAGATAATGGATTTAGTATGTAGTTAAAAGGCTTCTGTGGCCCATTGTTATTTCAGGAGAGAAATGCTCAAGTTGGATGGCTGTCATGACTCTTGCTCCATTTTTTCCATTAACCTTAAATATATTCAACAACACTAATTTCATTAGACATTTCTCAGGAATATCTCACTCATCGCCAGGGTCTCTACTATCAAGGTAGTTAATTATCTCAGTGCAGACCATTAATCTTAAGTTCTTTTATGGTGTCTTGGATTCTCTATAAATGTCTGCAAAAAGTAACTATTACCCCAGTTTTACATTTTCATGGATGTAGAAGGGCAAGCTGGACTAATGGACTGGACACAGAGTTACAATAGATGGTGACTCTTCTGAATTGTTCGTATGCTGATTCTTCCTGGCCCATGTCTTTCTGCTTGGGCGTTGGCACTGTAGGGATGCAGTACAGCAGTATGTTTGTGGGAGAAACTGGAGCTCTTTGTAGAATAACATACAGAATCCACTTGTTAGTGAGCATCAGCATCCTCAGAAGCTGTGAATTACCACCAATTGCAGGGTTGGTACCTCTCATACCAGCCTCTGCATTCTTCTCAAGAAAAAAAATAAAAAATTCCTCCATCTCACCAGCAATCCTTTCCATTCCATTCATTTCTGTGCTGCTTCATTCTCTTTGGGCTTGTAATGGACATCCATTTCTTTTCGTCATTCTCCCTCTCTGCTGCTCTCCCTGTTCCAGTGCTTCATTACCAGGGACTAAATTTATGTAAGGTATATTTAAAAGCTTAAACCTATTTTTAAGCAACTGACTAATTCCCCTCCCCCTCCCCGTGTTTAGGATATAGGTCTAGCTAAGTGATTAATCTGTCTTCTTGAATAATGCCAAAAACGTTGCATCAGCATGAGACGATCTAACCTTTGAAAAATTCACCCAGGAGCATCCATTTCTGTTGGGGATTTTGCTGCCAGCCAGAGCAGTTAATAAAAAAGGGAAAGCCAATAACACTGCCAGAAATTTTTGCCATATAAACGTCAGAGAATCAGTTAGAGGCTGTCAAATGTAATGTAAGATATTATTAATAAGGAGAATTCAAGATCCAAATGGGGCTTTTTTGTCCCAGAGATTGGGTCATGTGGAAGCGGCTGAGGAAATAGTGAGTCTTCAGGTGGAACTTCCAGTGGGACAGCGTTGCAGCAGACTTCTCAAAGCCATTTATTTTATCATTTCAGGAGGATCAGTGAGGAGAAAATCATAGAATCATAGAATGGTTCACTGAATGAAAGACAGCAGAGGAGATATTCCAGCTGGAGGGTGGGGTGCCCATTGGGCATGTTTCAACCTTTGGTCTCTGAGGACCTCAAGATGTGGACACCTTTCCTTCCTGGTCAGCAACGTGGGCTGGGGACACTCAGAAGACATCAAGGAACAAGGTAGGAGCCCATCTGAGTGCCCACCTCGTCTGGTTTCAGTGGTGAGACACCAGCACCATCAAAAGGAAATCTTCTTTGGGCTTTTCCACCTTAACTGATTTTTTTTTCTGTCTCTTTCGAATGTTACACACCAAAATCATCAGTTCAAATCATGCAGAAATTCGCAGTGCCTGAGAAGAATTAATTACACAGTTATCATGTTTCCATAAAACTACAGGGTATTTATTTATTTAAATATTTGTAGTGTTTGTTTCATGCAAATGATCACAACTCCGATTATCTTAGGACACAATGCAAATTTAACTCGCATCTAGTGGAACGATGTGCTGGTACAGCTGGTTGGAAGCCAGGCAGCTTAGAGAAATATTCGTAAGGCATCCTGAGACTAAAAATGGCTTGGTGACCTCGGAAAGCTTTTTAGCAGCTTCTATTGAGTGAACAATTTGCTTGACAAATCCCGTCCTCCTTATTGTGTGTGAATTATCCACCAAAAAAAGATGCTGATTTTAAGTATTGCTTCATTTTAAATAATTCCTCAAAGCTGCATAGGCTTTCTCAGGGTTGTTTCATTACCAGCCATTTCTGCAGGGGGGGCGAGCTGAGCTCCTGGTGATCCCCATTCCTCGGCGGAGCATACCGCTTGGAAACAAACTCCTGCTGCACATATTTGGCTTCATAGCTTTGTTTGTGCGGATGTTCAGCGCAAAATGTTGTTTCTTTGAGCTTATCTGTCACATAATTTTGCCAGAAAACTGGCAGATAATAAATGCTACAAAGATGCAGATGGTGCAAATTAGTTTAACGTTTGTAACGAGTTCTTTGGAGCTCGGCTTCTCCTTGGTTGTTCCAAAGTCCTCGTCAGCAGCAAGGAGGCCTCACCCCAGGCACTGTAATGGGCGCTGGGGTGCCAGAGCGGACACCGGGGTGTGCTCAGAGGACGTGAGTACTTTCCCCAGGCTGGGAAGGGGCTCGGCCACATGCACATGGATGTGGCTTGAACAATTTTGGCTACCTGCCTATGTCTGCTCTGAAGCCTTGCTCCTTGTGCCCTGTCTGAGGCCAGCTGTGGGGCTCTCAGAGCCACGAGGCCTAGCAGGGAATGAGGGCTGTGGAGGAAAAGCTCAAAACCTGATCATATTTTTGCTTATATCAGGCTTCAGTGATCATTTTAAAGCAAAATTGATTCTCATCCTGCTGTGTTACTGGTTTGCTTTTATTTTATTTTAATTTAATCTCCTTGGATTAAGAGCAGCAAAAGCACATTGAAGGCTGTTTCAGGTAGTGCTTGCTGCTTGTTCTGCCTCCTGCAAGGAGCAGTACTGCTGCACCACTGCAGAGGAACAGGCGGGCAGCAAAGACATCAATAACATAAGTCTCCATGCCTTATCATCCTTAATAGTGTTTTTGCTCAGTAAAACCAGTAGGTATTAGGTTGTAGGTGGCCATCCATTCTTTTGACGGAGCAGGTTTTATTCCTGTAATCATCTCGCTGCTACAGCAGTGCTGATGGGTGAATACCAACTTTATTCTCCCTCATTACGGACAGGCAGGAAGGTCTGTGGCAAAACACCCAGCTGGAGAAGTGCTTTGGTGCTAAGGTGTAGACCACCCCCTGGTGCCCATGCTCCTCGGCGTTGTCCTGTGCAGCTCCCCTCCCTCTGCAGACCTGCTCTCCCTTTCACCTGGCCACTTGCTAGCTCTGTGATTGAGCTGTGACGTAAGGGAACATTTATCTTTGCAAACAAACTGAGATGAAGTCCTCCCCTTTAGAGCCCAGGGAATAGGTACTTTAATATTTGGCATTTTATATAGATAATCTGCCAGCAACAAAAGTGTGTTGCTATGTGCTGCACATGTCTCGTCTCGTCTCCTTTAACCCTCTCACTGCAAGGGATCATTTGTAACATCAACAGGAAAACTCCAAGTTCCCTTTTCCCACTGGAAGGCTTCCAAACTCTCTAATTAATGAACTTTTTTCCTCGTTACCCATCATGAGTTGTTCATCAGCTCCTGCCTGAACTGCAAAGTGATGTTGAACTGTCTCAGGAACTCACAGCCAGCATGCCCTTTCATCAGGGGAAATCTCTGAGTATTTACTTGCCTAGATGGTTTCCCTCATATGTAATTGTGGAGCTTTCTCTCCAAGGATTGAAAATACTTGTTGACATGGCAGGGAAGGCACACTCTGCTGCTCATCCTGGTGCTGCGTGCAGTCTTTAGGGACTCATGTATTTCTCAGTATTCTAAACTTTCGAGTACTTTGATTTTAAAGCTCTTTGCACTAATAATACTTGTCTTATAATGCTGTATTAAAAAAAAAAAAAAAAAGAAAAGAAAAAGTAAGGTTGAAATGCCATGCAGCTGCAAAAAGCTGTGCCTGGAAGATGCTCCATGATGCAGCCAAAATCCCTACTGTTCTTCATGGTGTAAGGCCATATAACTAAAATTTGAAGTGGCATATTGCATTAGATTTCCTTGAGATAAAAATCGTACACTGCACTTTTCATGATATCTTTATTTCAGCAGCATTAGAATATCAACATATTACCACCTGTTGATAATCTGATAGAAAATATCCAACTTGCCTTGACTGAGAAAATATTCAGTGCATAAAAATGTTACTATTTTCAGTAAACCCTGCCAAGGATGGAGACACCAATTCACTTTAAACTTGCCTAGCACCTTTTGATTGCATAAAGGCTTTGCCAGAAGACCTGACAGGACTAATGCAAAATGCTTCAGAGGACATATTTGCAATATTTTTAATTAAAACCAGGTGAGATCAAGACACTATGCTTCAAAGTATGCTTCACTATATTAGCTCTATTATCTTCTCAAATGAAAGCACACGAGAAACATGATCCATATTTCATATATCCTCATTCTGGGAAAAAAAAAAATCAAACCTAATTACTGATAGCATTAAAAAATGTTTAATTTTTCTCACCTTGCCCAGTGTAAAAGTGCACTTTCTGGCTTCAGTTTCAGCTCTCATTGTGTCATTTCGCACACCGCCTGTTACTCTTGGCTGAAGGGCATTTGCTCCCTGCATGAAGCGATCTGCCTCAGTGTGGGCTCAGGCTCACAGAGGTCTCCATAGCATCTGCTGGCTCTGACCTGCCACTGGTAAGTGCTGTGTTTGATAAAGGGAGTGAGTGTGTTAAAACAGAGATTACTTAAATGTTCAATCAGTACTCGCATTGAGACAGGGCTGGAAGCATGTCTGAAAATACATAAAATGTACCTTTATGTACAGAGAGGATAATGCACAGGGATGCCTTTCCTTTTTGCTGCTATTCTTTGGGGCATTCTAGAAGTCAGGAAGGAGCAGCCCAGCATGGAGCAGGTCAGGCTGTGGTGGCTGATTGTGCCTTGCGGTAAGAAGCTGGGGCAGGTCGGCACTGGGGAGGTGAAATGCCCACGGGAACCGACCTCTGCGTGGGGTGGCTGGAGGCTAGATGCACACTGCAGCTTCACCAGGTCACGGCTGTCATCTGTGTGCCAAACAAGACAAAATGTGGGAATTTTTCGATTCCTTCCAATATGTCTGCATGTGCAAATGACACTGCCTTTATCTCTCTGTGTTATGAGTGTTACCTTTTTGGGTACCTTTTGGTTTCAGCTGTCTCTCTTCATTTCAGCAGATAAACATATCCAACGCGCAGTTATGCAGAGAAACCCTCTGTTTCTCAACCCTGTGTGGGTCCTGGAGATGCTGCTGGGAGTATCATATTCTCTTATAACATGCAATTCATTTTTCTCTTAAAAGGTACCTATTTTAAAATCTGAATTAACATATGCTGTGCGGGCAGTGAGCAGAGAAGAAAATACTTCAGAAGCTCCTGCTTTGGAGGTGTCCCTTCAAATTTGGGGCAGGGAGAATTTGCACCTGTACCTCTGCAGACACAGCATGATGCCAGGTCAGAGCCTGTGGTCTTAGCTATGTACAGTGCTTACACTGAACATAAGTTCAACCTAGCTGGCATTAGTGAAGCCAGATGAGGAGACTGGTATGGCTGGAATGTTAAAATCGAATATTGAATTGCAAAGAAATGATATATTTAGATGCCATTTTTAATAGATCTGGAGGATTTGATCACCAAACTAAGATTTAGCACTTGTTGAATATTCCCCAGCTGAATTTCATAGATTGCATGAGTATAAAAAGTATGCCAGGAACATAAATGTATGTGCATGCATGCTCAGAGGCACACTCATGTGCACGCACACACACACACACACACACACACTGACACACACGCATGCATGCACACAGACAGTGCATTGGCAGAACCAGACTCAGGAAGCTGAAAACTACTGAACCAAATCAATAAGGAATTTAAACAGTTCCAATTATCATTCGCATTCCTTTGATTTACAGCCCATTAGTGGATACCAGTGAAGTAACAATTAGGTGTTAAGAGACTGAAGGCCAGGTTAATTTAGGAAGAAGTGGGTTGATTTTCCAGCTGAAGATATCAACAGAATCTCATTTCATTCAATTCAGACATTTCATTTTATTAGAGATATATTTGCTACGGTACATATCTTTGATTATCCCTATAAAAGCAACATTAGGGGCATTTGGCTGTAAACTCAGTAAGGAAAGATGCAGTTGAAAATACAACCCAGGAAAGTCCTCTGAATTCTCTCATAGATCTGAAATGCAAAATCCAGGGATACCAGGAAGATGATCCTGATGGCTACAAGGGATGCCCAAAATTACAACTGGTTGAGACAAACACTTGGGAAAGGTTTCAAGCCATGTACTGTGGTTTTAAGTGTCAGGAGGTCAAGTTCGGGGGATGAGGCGCAGTGCTTGGGTCTGTATATTCTCAGGAGAGATACCGAGGTCTGGCTGCTGTCAGATATGGTATAAAGAGAAATCCTCTATCTGATCTGTTTTGCGTTTCTGTGTGCTACAGCTACAGGAAGCAGTAGCAAAACCGTCACAGATGCACAGAACCGTGGTGTGCTTAGCAAAGGATGCAAGACTGTTCTGTGTGCTGCTGGAGGAGAGCCCCGGCCTTGCTGCACCCCCAGGACAGAGCAAGCAGGTCTGCTCTGACCCATTGCTGGGTCTTCGGCTGGGCTTCGGCGCTGCTCTCTGGATGCCGCTGCAGGTCCGTGCTTCCATAGAGGCACCGGGCAAAGCAAGTAGCAAAGGCAGAGCTGGGTCATTTTGGCTTTGGTGGGTGTCAGCACTGGGTTCTCTCTTCACACACAAAACCACTTCCCAAGGGGAAAAGATGTTGCAGATCATGTGGCAAAGGATGGGGCCGAGCCTCATAATGTCTTCATCTGCTGAAATATGTTTCTGTTTTACTGGTTCCAGGCAGAAGCGTGCTGTGGCAGTCTCCTCTCTGACAGCATCATCTGCAGGTTAGTGTTTTGTCCGCGGTGTGTTTGTGTTGACTCTGCTGCCCTGGCTTGCCACCTGAATTGAATTTCTTATCATGTCTCTATCTGCTGCCAATAACGGATGGCGATCACTATTCCTCAAAGCAGAGTATTGCATGGGGGGAAGACAGACACAACCGTGGTCTGTGAGAGTGCTATTGAAAGGGAGAAAAGGGAAGAGGGAGAAGAGGACAAGTCCAGGAGCTTGGGGAGTCTGATGTAAAATGCTGCAGGTAACAACAGCTTGTTGGCAATGAATCTTTCCAACCAGCATGGCCAGTGCTGTGAGGAGCGAGGCTGCTGCTGCTTTCTTTAAAGCCAACTTCCAGCAGCCAGAGCCCTCTGCAGTGCAGTGGGAAGGAGCCTGCAGGGCGAGCAGGAGGTGCAGGATCCAACCCAGCCTGAACTGGGCAATGCAGGCGGTGGAGCAGGCTCAAGTCCCCAGGCAAGCTGAGGGATGCTGCAGCCCTTGGGTTCAGGGTAGGGATCAGCCCCTCTTGTCACTCATAGCCCCCTGGGGCCAAGCAGTGGGAAATGTTCTCATACTTGTTTACTAAAAATTAGATTTTCATCTGACACTTATTTCAGCTGTTTGTTCTTGTTGTCCTTATTTTCATTAATGAGAACACACATACGGGCCCATGCACAATTACTTACCATGCTGAATCAAATGTGAAATGGTAACTTGGGAAGATAAAAGGCTTTCTAATGCTTTATCAGTTTCTCAAGCTAGCTATTCCTGTTTCTATCTTGAGCTTTAAATATTTGCATTAAGATCCAGATTGCAAGTAACGGGTCTCAGAATAGCATATGAAACAGGAATTTTAAATGGAAATGTGGAATGGAAAATGTGGCATTCTGGAGCTGGGCTTATCTGAGTGAGCAGCAAACAAGCTGCAGTCTGCTAAAGCAGCTCCTGCTGCTCAAAAGGACATTCAGCAGGGCAAGGCGGCTGCTTTTTTCCGAACTTGAAAATGCTGCCTTGCTGCCATCTTCCTTTCATAATGTATTTTAATCAAGTCACAGGATGGAGAATTTCTTCTTTGCAGTCAATCCAAGCCAGGAATCTATAATCTCATCCAGAATTATGTTATAAATAGGAACAATTTAATACTTTTATATAAATGTGTGTCCACTATGTGGTTTGGATTTAATATGAAATGTGTTTTCTCTGCACCTGGATGGAAGTGCATAAATGAAGGCTGCAGGAATGATTCAATTTGTATTTTTCTGGTCGTGAAGGGTAGGTTAGTCATGTTGATTGCTGATCTCAGGCAAGTCAATTAATGAAGTGTTTTCTCTCACATTTTCCATAGCAGGTTGACATTAGTTGAAACAGGTAACCCATGAGTAGATCTGTATCATATGTAATGGGGAAATAACTAAACAACCAGCCATTTTGACTGGAGTATGTACCTGTGAAAGAGGAGTCAAAGCAGTTGCAGTTTCTGATCTTCACTTCCATCAGCTCTCCTGCTGGGGTGTGCAGGAAAGGGCAAGCGCTGGCATCAGTGGGTGCCAAGCGGTCCCCAAAGCCAGGCACATTGGGGCCAGCAGGGTGACACTTCACTTCTCATGCCCATGAAGCACTGTCACTGTCATGGAGCACAGGCAAAGAATGAACTAAAGCTTACTGTGCTTGATAAATTCATCAAAATGGCAGTGCAGACACAGGGGTTTGCTCGCAGCAAACGCTTTTGTTGCTCAATGTGGTCACTTGCACAGGAGCCCCTTATGCCAGCCAAGCAAGGATGCCTCGAGGCTGAGCTGCTGAGCTCCCTGGCTGCGTCTGCTATTGTAAAGACTTTAATTCTGCCTGTGTGAATGTGCACATGTGTGAGAAGGGCTGCTAAGTTCTGTGTGCGCCTGTATTTCCAGCGTTCATGTCCACCGCAGGTCAGTCTGTTGGCCAACCCACCCCCCCACACAGGGGCATATTCCTCCCCTGTATCAGCATTGCTGGTCGATGCAGACATGCCAAAAATAATTTGATATGAAACACTCTGCCCAGAAGTTGGGGAGCCAGAGCTGTTGTCACACAGCAACTCCTACCACAGCCTCTGGGAGTAATAGAAATTCAGGAGGGCTGTGGATGGCATAGAACCAACTGTCACACGACTGATGGGCTAAAGGCCAAAATTAGGGCTGGGGATAAGGGGTAGAAAAATCACGATAAATAAAAGGACTGCTGACAGCAATTGGAAATTAATTACAGTGGCACTTCATGCTAATTCAAAGTTACTGTCCCATGCCCTGGTAATTGTTGATGAGTGAGATTAGCACGGATCATTTCTATGTGAATGCCTTCAACAGAGGCAGAATTGCAAAAAGATGTAGGGCTGGGCTCGGGCTGGGCGGTGTGGAGTTAGTGGGGAGGTCTGCAGGCAGGTCCTGGCCAGGAGCACAAGCACTGGGGATGCACAACCCTGAGGCCCAGCTGCAGGGGAGCTTCACTAAGGAACATTTCAGAAAAACAACTTATGGTCAATAGTGACAAAAAGAACCTTTTTTATTTGCACCCACTAAGTGTTTTCCTTCTTTAAGTCTGCTGATAATTGCTGCCGTGACTAGTTCACGCTCTACACTTCCGAAAGCAAACAGTAAATCTAAGAGAATGAGGGGTGAATTCATTTTGGCAACTGTTTACAAACATTCACTTCCTATAGAATGCCGACAGATAAACTACTGCAGACTTAGTCAGTCTGCATTTTCTGCAAGTCACTTGGTTATTTCTTCCACAATTTAAGTGGCAGAATTGGGAGCTTCAGTGTTGGTTTGGCAATGCATTCTCTGGAGGAATCGCTGCTTTGTCACTGCGTACGGCTTCAGTTCACGGCTCCAGCACAGGAGGTAACATCCCCGGGCTGTAGCTCACTGATGGCTTGTTATGTTTTGGAAGGGATTCCACTCAAGAGACCATAGTTAAGATATACTCTTCTTTTTAGATAGATAGGTAAACTTGTCAGAGAGAGAGCAAGCATAGTTATTTTGAAGGTAGTACATAATATATATATATTTTTTTCCATTTTTAAAAATGGACAGCTCAGACTATTACTTGCAAGAAGGGGCTTCATCCTGCACTCTGGGTCACAGTGTGTATTGCTACATACCTCAGTAATTCAGGTGCTCTGCAAAGACCATAGCTTCAGGTTAAGCAGGCAGGAAGCCCAGTACAAAAAGGCAGGGCTTTGTGAAGAGCTGCTCTTTCCCTTTCTTTTTGTGTATGTGTACATATTTATATAATACAAATAAAGGAGGCATGCTTTACCATATTATGTAGGCAAAGCTACATTTACATTTAATAAGAATACAGTAAGAAAAAAAGTGGTATGCAGATTAAAATGCAAGTGAAAAGGAACCCTTCTTTTCATCCCAAATACTGTAGAAGTCTGAGGAGCTTTTTCGAGGTTATCACAGAATCACAGAATGGCCGAGGTGGGAAGGGAGCTCTGGAGATCATCTGCTCCATCCCCCTGCCAAGCATGGTCACCTAGAGCACATTGCGCAGGATGGCATCCAGGTGGGTGTTGATTATCTCCACAGAAGGAGACTCCACAGCCTCTCCGGGCAACCTGTGCCGGTGCTCTGTTACCCTCCCAGTAAAGAAATGTTTTCTCATATTCAGCTGGAACCTCCTGTACTTCAATCTGTGCCCGTTGCCTCTGGTCCTGTCGCTGGGCACCACTAAAAAGAGTCTGGCCCCATGCTCTTGACACCCTCCCTTCGGATACTTAAACAAGGCTATACAAAATAGAGCAGGATTGAGGGCAGAGCTTTTGTTTCATGTCTTCTTCTTGGCTCTCTTCATCCTTGCTCATGCTGCAGCAGCCTATTCTTTGTTTAGCTTCCCGGATCAATCAAAGAAAGAGCACGGACTAGATCCCTAAAAGCAACTGAAACACGCATTTAGGGAACTGCCCTGAGGGTAAAGGCATTCTAATTGAGGAGCTTACTTGAAGTTTAACTAGGTACTTGAAAAAATATACTTCTAGAGATGATAAATCAGTAATACTACCACTCATTATTTTTAATTTAGAGGACTTCACTTTAAATTTTAATTTAGAGTCTTTAAAGAGGACTTCACCACTTTAAGTTTGAATTTAGAATGTTGTCTTAGACTTATAAGGTGCCAGATTTGCAGTTCTGTTTTATTTAATTATTATTTTATTTCATTTTTTTTTTTTTTTGAGATGAATTGTTATAGAGGAATGTTTTAAAACCATGTTTAAGGTGCACTGTTTTTTCCTCTAACCAGAAACCTATGCTCATGGCTATACCATTTCATTACCAGGCCTATCTACATTTGCTTGCATTTACCGTGATCTTTGTTATGGGTTCTGCAGAGATACATATAAACACAAACCTGAAGATACATTCAAAGAACAACAATAATTCCCCACCCAGTTAAACACAAAATAAAACAACAACAAACAGAAGCATATCTCTATAGCATTCCCTTTAACAGTTAGAAAATGGGGAAAGCATTAATTGGATCAAATCATTTAGTGAGTTTTCCTGTTTAGAAAATAAGTAGTGCAAGTTCCCCAGCCTTTTTTTTTTTTTTTTTTTTAAGTCACTTCTGTTTGTTATAATCCTAACCATCAGACCAACAACATTTGCATTTTGGCCTGGAAGTAGAATCTGAACATTTGTTTTCATCAGGAGCATCGTATTGTTCTTGTCTGAAACAATGTGGCAAAACATCACAATTACACTGAGCAATCATTTCAAGTTTAGCCAATAATTAGGGACTGATTTATGGCAAAAAAATCCACTTGGGAAACATGATAATAGTCCGTATATTTCTTTGGGTCAGGCAGCCATGTTACATCAAACACTAGATTTGTTATTCCATTTAAATAATTTTGAAATAATTAAGAATTGTGTCGTGCGTCTGACTGAGCAGATCTGAAGCACAAAATCATACATCTAAATTATGAACTGAACTGAATGGAGCATTGCCAGCAAGAGTGAGACACGAAATACTTGCCTCACTTCGGAGGCAAAAATAAGTGAATCTGTTTTCTCCACCTCTGTATTACAAAATAATTGCTGTTTTCTTTATATTTATTTCCCCACATCTGCGAATGTGCTAAACATAAAAAAGAATGCTAAAATATGGGTCCAAATGATATTGGGAAAATGTCCAAGCCTGTGCAGTGCTGGGTAGCTGCACCCATGGGTGCACTCAGGGGACATAACTGTGCTAGCAGCAGCCTCACCCCCCTACAGCACAGCCGAGGTTTGGTTTGCAGGCATGAGCATCACACCAAGGCTGGGCACCTGCTGACGGAGCACTGCAGACGGGGTTAGTCTCATGCAGGTATCATGCTGTGTGATGGCATCCAGTCACGCTTCTGTCAGCTCCACAAGCACCAATTGTTAGGTAACAAGTCCCATGCAAGCTTATTTCTGTAATTTCCCTAGGCACGAGTAAAAGATGTCTGTGTTAAACTCAACAAAACAGAATTTTGGCAGAAAAAAAAAAGAAATTGTTTCTAGACACTCCAAACCAATCTATTGGCTCGGAGCTTTAATTTGACATCAGTATAATGGCAGTAATTTGGAACTGCTCCCATATTTTCTTCTGTAATTTCCCCTTCCTCCTCAATATACACTGAATCATCAGAAGATGTTTCTATAAAATATGTATTTTTTTTTCTGGGTTAAAGCCAATGAGCTGGAAGCAGTGATGACTTTTTTTCTGCACTGCCTTCAGTGGAATTTGCATCAGTAATGTTCGTGGCAGAGAGAATGTATAGGGCATGATGCTTTATTATTTAATTGCTGCTCGATGATCACAAAAATAATTGCAATGGAAGAATTAGGCATTTACAAGGAAAAATATTACTTCTGGAATAACAGAAATGTTGAGGGGGATGTGGTCATTTAAAAACTGGTAATTTTGTACAGGATTTGGTAATTTCTCTAAGGACCGCGAATTATTAAAATTACCACTTGTAAGATGAATGAGTTGACAAGTGCCATCAGTTGTGCTCCGGTGCACATCGCATCGCCTTCTGTCCTGCGGTGTGTGCACGGGTTTAACACACAAGGCATTTCCGTGGAGCAGCCCCAAGGGCTGGGTCACCATGACGCAGGTATCTTTCTGCCTTTGAGTGAAAATCTGATTGATTTCATGAGCTGCCGTGATCATGGTAGGTGATTCAGCCTGGTCTAACAGCCAGAACCCTGCCCTGTTGTGTCACTGGCCGTAAGTGGGCTTCCAGCTCAGCATCGCGTGCTGAAGTTCCATATGGGGAATTTTTTGCAGCCTCTTTTTGCAGTTTGGTGTTCAGGCTTTGAGGATGACGTGAAAAAGAAGAAGAACGTACCTTATCCCAGCAAGGTCAGTGGTGCTGCGCAGACTATATCGTCTTTGTAGAGTGCTTTGCATTTAGCAGCAACATTAAATGGCCCTTTTGGTAACCCCCCAGATACCACAGGCATTTCATGGACACTTCACTGGCACACAGTGTGAAGGGGACGTTTCCCTGTCTCCGTAAGCGCCTGTAGGTGCATGGTGGTTGGTTCTCCTGGAGCTGTCATGGGACTGGCTGTCAGGAACCAGAAATAAAGCATTATAGGAAGGGAATAGAAATGTGGCAGGCATAATGGCTTTTGATATCACTTTTATCCATTTGCAGGTTTCAAGGGATCATTTCTAATGGCTAGAAGATTAGTTAAGCAGAGAGCCAGCCCCCAGCTTCATGTAAGCGGTTTCTATTTTCGCAAGGTTCAGCAACCACCACAATCCCCATCAAGTGCCAGTGTCAAATATGCACACCGGCAGGGCATCAGGGCAGAGATGACGCGTGGGCTTTGCTCAAAGCATTTCAGGTGGTGGTGGACGCTGCTGGCTCTGCATCCCACACAATGCACCCGACTCGAGGAGCTGCCAGCAGAGCTGCTAAACCAGCACCACGTGCGTGCTGCTCCCCGTCTGGTGCACGGTGCAGTCATAAATCCTCCCCGGTAAGTGATTCGGGAAAGAACAAACACGTAAAATGAATCAAGCTGTGTGTGTCAGGCAGCGGCGTGTGCTGTTTGCTAGACTAAACAGTGGGGTAAGGCTCTTCAGGGGATAAATCCACTGCATCAACCTGTGCTAATGCTACCTGCAGTGATATAAAACAGGAGATAAAAATGTGCTTGCTTTGCTTTAGGTAAAAAGCACATTCCTGTCTGATCTGCTGGCTTGTGTGTTCTTGGTCCAGGCTTTCCCAGAGACCTGTTGGCATCCACTCCTATGTTCTCCACAAAAGCCTAGGGTAAAAATGCCTCTGGTCTGCTGCAATCTTCAGCATAAGAGCTTTCAGTGCTCAGGACAGAATTCTATGCTTGAATTTTGATTTCCACAAGAAACACAAGTGGTATGACCTGCATAGTCACATGCAAAACAAATCAGACAAACTGATTTGTCTTTTGAAGTTTGTAACGTGTATTTTTATTCCCTTTTTCAAGGCATGGTGTTTTGTTTGTGGATCTGGCAGGAGGAGAGCATCTCCCCAGGAGCCGCAGCAACAGCGAGGGGCTGGAAGGCACCCGGCTCCCTGCAGCGGAGCCTCTGCAGGACTGCCAAACTGCTCTCCCTGCCTGCGGGATGGAGGCACGGCTTTTCTGCAGGCATCACATCCTCCTACATGGCAGAGGCTGGGCAGGATTGCTCTATAGCTCACAGACCTTTTGACCACTGTTTTATTTTCCTTTCATTCTCAAGTCAACCAGATTTACTGCTTGCAGAGTAAATATTGGTGCAACCCGCAAGGGTCAGCATCTAGCAAAATGAGTGGTGTTTGCTGAGGAGGTGTTGGGGGGGCTGAGGAGTGGCAGACACCGAAGCAGCCGTTTTGAGACTGCTCCCAACTCCGGTATTTTGATTTTTTTCCCCAGTTTCTAGCAATACTACTTTTCTGCCACTCTGCCTCTCCAGAGTTTCTGCTGACAGGACAGAACTGCTGGTAGCAAACACATTATTCATTGTGATTGAGTGCCTAGTAATTACTTTATATATTTTTTCAATTCTCAAATTAAAACCATTTACTAGTAGGAACAGATGTTAAATTCAGGACTCTTGTTGATTGTTAGTGTGACACACACATGAAATGTTTTAAACTAGAAGGCTGATTGAATTTTAAATATGCTGATCACACTGGTGAAATTTAAAATAATTGAAACTGGGAATAACTGAAATGTTTCCAAGAAGGGATGACAGAGGTGGGGTTTGCTTTTCAAACCCATGATTGCACAAATCATGTTAAGTTCTGCAGAGGAAATACAATAATTTTCTGTGTGTTGCACAACCAACCATGGACTTGTATGGTACTTCGTGGTACTTTGGTACTTCAAAATGGCAGGAGAAAAGAACTTAAAGATGAACGTAGAATCTATTTTCAAATCAATACCTCAAATGCTATCCACACACTCTGTAGGAATGTGACTTTGTTTGTTTGTTTGTTTATTCAGTAAAATTATATTTTTCAGGGAATCCATCATTATTGCTTGCTGTGGGCTTAGTGCGATCCGTCACAAAGGGTGCATCGTGTTCAAGGGGCCTGATCCCTTGCAGCTCCTTTGCCTGTTGAAAGCCCTGGCTCACTTTCCCCAGCTGGAGAAGGTTAAGTTTCACTCTGCAAGGGCTGGTGGTTAAAAACGTGAGTATATTATTCCAAACCACCCACCAGAGGATCAGACCCTCCGGGCTGGACATTCAGGCTATAAGGGCCACCTGTCACTGTTCAGGAAGAGTTTGTTTTGACTTCTCTGGACAGATTTGTCCATGCACATATTTTGCATAAGAACATAAAAAGCTCAACAATGTATTTATGAGAAAAAATGTTCATTTTTATTACAATGAAAGATTTTTTAGCATTGTGTTTCCTAGTCACCTTACACTCACAATAAGTGTCCCTGCTGGACAGGGGGTACGCATGGTTGGCTCCTTGGAGCCCTGTGTGGGGGCTGCCCCCTGCTTGCCCCGAAGTCACTGGGTGTCCGGCACATCATCTGCACTATCAGCTTAACCAGCCTATAAAATGGGTTATTTGCCAGCTGCACAAAGGTGTTCAGAGGCTTAACTGCTGTTTGTTGAACTCTTTCCTATATTTGAATTAGAGATGATGCATGCCTTGTATATAGAGCTGCTTTTTTTTTCATAACCTGACTTTGTAGGATTTATTGCATACAACGAATGAAAATTTGAGTTTGGATCGTAATACAGTAACAATTACAATTAACCTCCACAACCTCCACGTGACCCCCAGGTGTTGTGTTTAAATCACATTGCTTTTAATTAAGTTTAGCCGCCAAGTACTGCTTGTTCTGAAACATTTCACTGGCACTTCCTCTGCGAGGCAATGCTTTAAAGCCTGAAATGTTGTGCCCACCTGATCCCATGCGAACTAATGCCAAAAGGTAACAATGCAGGGTGAGGAAAAACAGCCTGAAAAAGCAGTTTCAGAGCAGGTACAACTTTTATTTGCCACAAAACACTTTGGTATAGATGTACTTTCCTCTTACATCTGATATAATTTACAGACTTACAGAGCTTGCTGAACTTCTCAAAATGAGAAAACTCCCACTGAGACAATAAATTGTTGTTGCACTGAATGATCCTCGACAATCTATTGTCACAATAAGTGCCACATTAAAGCAGCCTGGCACTGATACTGGAGAAAGTCTTATGACACATGTTGTCTTTTGGGGCTGTCATGGTTTATTATGTTCATGATCCATGGAGGAAAGTTGCTAATAGCAGACATTGACCCACTGGTGGTAATTGCTGTGAAAACATTATTCAAGCTTATTAAGTTAATGACAGAAGGATGAGGCACTTCCTAAAAAGTTAGTATGGCATCACCAGAGATGCTTTTTTATTTAACTGATTGATCATTTAAAGGTTTATAAAATGCCTTCTCTGTATGGTAACACCGCATAATCGTGTACATAGGAATTAAACAATCCACAAAGCTGAGGCAGAACGGTTGTTGCAGATCTGATTTTCATGTAAAAAATCAAGACTTTTATAGGCTTATTTACATAAGAAGTCATGGTCTAGCCTCCTTTACCAGTGTCAGCCTGCCATGGAGCTGCATTCAGCTGTAAATGTTTATGGTTTGGAGCCTGTGGAATATACAAAAATGGTCTGCATATTTTAGTGATCTGAAATACTTCTGTAGTGAAGAAAGGAGTATAATTTTCTTCCAGCAGAATGAACATCTCTTCCCTAAAACTGTGATGCTTGTATTCTTTCCCAGGGCAAAGCTATGACTTTTCTCTTTCCAGTTGATGCCTGCAGGCTGCCTCCTCAGTATGTGCTCTTCTCCGTACCAGAAACAAATCTATTGCAAACCTCTGGGTCTGAGCATCCCTGATGGCCTGGAGCTGGGGGCGAATATCACTCACACAGCTCTCTGACTGGTTAAACCAAAGTCGATGAAAAGCTGCTTACATAGACAACAGGTAGGATAGGTGTGCCTTCCAGATGGGAAAGTGCAGCAGAAGTAGTCAAACTGCTTTGCAGGATAAATGTCCTGACAAGAGGGTCTCTGCCAAATCTGATGACAGTGATCTCTCAGACAGACATTGCTGAGCCAGTGAGGAAATCACAGCCTGTAAGTTATAAGGCAAAGCCAGGAGCCTGATGCAGTTCTCTCGGCAGAGCAGAAGGAGACGAGGTTAAGAGCAAAATGATGGCCAAGGCTACTCTGCTCTTGTTTCTGGAGTTGCCCCAGGTATTTCCTCCAGGCTCAGCCATCAGGCTCTCAGCTTTCCTCATTTTGCAGTGATTTGACTTGCAATCAAAGGACAGTTATAGCAATTTCATTCGTGTCATATTAAACTCGTTTGATTGTGACCAGAGAGCTCTAGAAATGGATTGATAGGTTTTCAAGTTCAGAAGAGGCCATTCCTCATTTAACCTATATATCTGTTGCTACACCATCTCACACCTTCTAAATCTATTAATCTGCTTGACAAACCTGAAAAAAAATGCGTAAACCAAACAGATCTTTTCCCTATCCAGTCTTCACTGTCCTGTCTAGGGCAGATGTGACAGCATTCCTGCTTCATGTTTTGCAATTTATGACAATTTTATATTTGCAACCCATACCTAGCTGCTTAGAGGATACATGAAGATGCTGCATGTCTTGAAAAGTTTTCAGATACTGTGGGCAAAACTTAAATTTATGTCAACATGCATTAAATCAGTCCTGCACCTTTTTTAGCAGTTATGACTTTGAACTTCTACATGAAGTAGAAACGGTGACCCTTTACAGATAAAGTACATAAATACACCTTTGCTTAAAAGTCCTTTAGAGAAGTCAGTGCTTTATTGCAGAAAGTCACTAGTCACATTCCTCTCTCATATTAGAAAAAAAGACAAAAACAGGTGTTTGCTCTGTATTTAATGGCTGGAAGAGAAGTAGGGCTTGCTACCTTAGTTTCCATCTTATTTTTAACTGTGTAATTCAAATACGGATGAAAAAAAGGAAAAGAAAGAAAGCAACAACACAAAACAGAAGTTAATGTTTTGACATACCTCAGTTCTCACCACCTTCCCAGCATCTGTGCTACCTAATAAAAAAGCAATCAGATGGACGGGTGAGTTTTCATGGCTTTTTTTTGTTCCACACACCGCAGGGGGCAACATCTGCTTCTCCTCGTTCTTTTCCCCCCCTTTGAACAGGTAATTAAGTACAAATTATTAAATTAAAGCAATGGAAAGAATTAATTAAAAATAGGAAACTTCAGGCTTGAGGGTCTTCACCTCTGTCCTGCAGAAGGTTATGCTGCTGGTGGGAGTGCGGTCCCGTTCGTGACCAGCCTGATACCCAGCGCTGTGCTGGAGCACCCGGATGGGTGCACGTCTGCACTTCCAAAGCTATTGCAGCTCTGTCAGCTCCTATCGATCCACTTGTATTTTATATTGCTATTGGTGGCTGAGCGGTGCCAGTCAACTTCATTCCTGGCTTTGACAAGGCCGTGGTACGGCTGCAGCTTCCCTGGCATTCCCAGTCCCTTGTGTGAATACTGATAGAGCACCATCAGCTTAGGCAAGAGTCATTAAAAGGCGAGCTGAAATGTTAGTCATTCAAGTATTTTTCCAGGTAGAGTTTGCAGTTCTGAACATCCCTGTGTGAACATCAGATTCTGATATTCTCAGCACACAAATCGTCTTCCCAGATAGAAATTCAATACCTCTAGTCAGAACTACCTGTTAAGACTTAGACAGTGGATTAAATATTTACTTGTTCCTTCTTGTGGCTCACCAGGAGAATTTCAAGTGGCACTAGACACTGAGGGCGGCTGGGCTGCAGCAGGCAAACACTGGGGCTGGGGCAAAAACTGGGGCAGGGTGGTGGCAGCGGTCCTCAGCCAAGCCCCCACACCACCACGGCACAGCCCTCGTGTGCTGCCTTCGCTGCACAGCACAGCGTGTGGACAAGTGCTCGGTGCTTTGGGGATAGTGTGGGTCTGAGTAGGAGTGGGCTGGTGCTTGAGCATGGAATTGCACCTTGGGATAAAGTGCTTCGAATCAGAGCCTGAATAAGGTCTCCTACAGTTAAGTTTTATAGGCTTGAGATCTGAGCAGTATGCTGGCAACTGAACTAATAATATTGCTATTTAAGAATCAAATGAAATAAGATTCTAATCTTTCCATACCTTTTTTTCCCTCTGTACCCTTAAGTGATATCCATCCAACCACTGAATATTTTGTTCTATTTTATTTCATCAGAAACTGCTGTGGCCAAAATAATTCAATTTTTTACTGTTGGTGCCCAGTTAATGTTTCCTTTCATTGCATTATTCATCCCACTCACTCAGCCTGAAATAAACACTTGATTGTCACGTAAACCACTCTTCAAATACACTTCTGAACCACAAAGTTATAGTAAAAAGTATAGTATAAATTATAATATAGTGGTTTGTACAATATATTACAGCAATATTAGCCCAAATGACAAGATACAGTGGATGTTAATAAGGCCAGGCTTTCAATGGTAATCCACCTGAGTGATGCTTTTTTGTGACTTGTAAAGGTAGTTTATAAACACATCCAAGAACAGTTAAACAAGCAATTCATGCACAATGATCTTATTTCATTCAGCCATATGGTCTTTATATGGTTCGCATCCTTTTTTCCATGTACAGTTTTTCCCTCTTGAATGGCTGCTTGCTCTAACATCTGCGCAGTGTACAGAAAAGCCTGAAATCTGAAGCAAAAAGTGCCCTGGTCTTGTATTTGCAAATAGGTAAGAATTTATTGCAGGAGCAGAGGATAACTGTTTTGAGTTTTTCAGGCTTTGAAAATGACTGGCAGAAGGTCAGTGAATGTATGGAGAGGTAATGTAAGAGAAGGCTGGCAGATTTTCTTTGGCTGGCAGATTGTCTTTGCAGCTCACATACATTTTATGTGTTATATTTCATAAAAGACAGAAAAAGGAACTTCGGTGCAATATACTTTGGAAGTTAATTGGACTAGACATCCAAGTCTTAAGTAAATCAGCTCTATATCATTTGACACACAACATTACTTCAATTAGTATGACTTTCACCATTACCTAGACAGAGGAAAAGATGTACCATGCTAATCAGGATATTAAAGTGACACTAGCATTTATATATTATGGATATTTACTTAACAGATGAATGCAAGATAAATGAGATTGGCCTAGAAATCTTTCTCAGTAGAGAAGATGTGGATTTCCACCCCCCTACCCCCTCCGGAAATTCTTTCTTGTGCATAATCCAGTTATCAAATTTTCAGTGCGTCTTACACCGATACCTCCTGCCCACGTGGCAGCTCATGTCACAGCTCGTGGCTCGTGCAGGGTTTTCTGCACATACAGAAACTGCAGGGAGCCTGCAGTTTTCTGGATGGCCCATGAATCTGAAAGCTATTTTGAGGCAGCTACTTTACGCATGTTTTTATGCCGCTTGACCTAACCACAGATAATGGATCAAAATCTGGAGTGTGAAGCCACACATCGAACCCAGTTTTTACCCTCGGCGCACTGTGATCACAGAGTCCCTAGGCTAATGTGTGGACTTTGTAAAGCTGCACCTGATAAAGGTCCAAAGTCCATGCAGATGTGCCTGTGCTTAGGGCTGTGGACATGCACCTTCTCTAATGCTCCCCAGGTGAGCGTCAGGGACACCTCAGTATCTTCCAGCCTCCTTGTTTCTGGATCACGCAAGCAAACCTTTGACATCCGTCCACAGTGTGGAGGAACCTCAGTACAGAGGAAGGAAGGTATCTGCCATACTCCAGAGGGACAGATGTAAGCTTTCCTGAGAGGTTTGTTTGCTTGTTTTCTTGGGAAGGGGCACATTTTCAAGACTGGAAGAACAATGAGACCCAAAATAAAGCCTCTGTTTCCTGCAAGGCTGCAAGGCTGCAAGGCTGCAGCTCCTTGTGTCCTGCTCTCCTGGCCATCACAGGGCCTGGTGCTCTACATTCAAGGAGCAGTTAAAGGTCGTGTAAAGCAACTTGTACAGTAACCTTGTACTAGTATCACTGTCACAATAGTTTCTTGGCCATCCATCACTCCGGGATCTCTGTGTCCTCAGGCAGAGCAAGTATTCCAGCAGCAAGGGAGCTTTGATTGCATCTTACCTGGGGCTCAGCAGGGAGGGCAGCTCTCCCGTACCTCTCGCTGGAAGGGTGAATCAGCTGCCTTTGCTGGATTTTTCCAACATGTACAAAGTATTGGGAGGGGATTTTGTTTTTAAGTGACAGTGATGCAGTGATGTGTTGTCTCCTGTGGTTTTTATTTTGTTTGTTTAAATTTTAAAATTAGTTTATTTCATGCAGTTCACGTTCATTCTTCCCCAAATCTTAAACTTCTCAGGGCAAAGAAGTTGACAAAAGTTGAAGGTGGTGACACAAACCATCCATACTCTCAGTGAGCCTCACTGGGACTTGTCCCAGACCCTATAAGGAGGAAGAAAGGGAATAAAAGAGTGACTTCTTCCAGGGAAAGCACACAAGCAGTGGTCTTTCTGCACAGCTGACCTGCTGTGGACATCCCCCAGTCTCATCCCCATCAAGCACTTGTGCTGGGGGCTGTCTTTCTTTCCTACAAAGGCAGAAAAACTGATCACCAAACCCATCAGTACTGCCTTGTTGGCTTCTCCTTCAACAGAGAAAGTCAGCAAAATCCAGCAGCAAGCAAGGCTTGTTTTCTTGGAGTGTGATGACCATTGGCAGGGTTTGTATGTGTGACTGACATGGTAGATTAATTTTATAATAAAAAGGCAACTTTCACATAAATGTCATCAGGAGATATCTTTAGTGCCATGCTCATCTGCCCGAAGGGACGATGTGGTTTTCTATTACTGCTCAGATGCACAATAGCATTTCTCGGCTGATTTAGTTTTGTTTTTTATATTGTGCTGCTGGTTCAATTACAAATACAGACAGGCTGTGCCATTGGCATTAAAGCATCCATCCTCCAAAACACAGGTTCCTCTAACATTCCAACACTGAGGGCACCTAAGAAATCAATGGTCATTTTTGAAAATGTGGTAACGTTGTACCTTAGGAATAGGTGGATGTTTGGATTAACATTTTCCCTGAAATTCATTGCTTCATCCAAGTATCTTTTCTAGCACATCTCAGGTCTGGCATAGGCACGTAGCCTAAGATTTCTGTATCAAGCGCATCCCTTTCTGTCACATCTATTTGTTTAATTTTACAAAGATTTGGAAAAAAATGCAGTTCACATACAGTCAGCTGGGGTATTTTAGATTTTTCAGGAGGCACATTAGTCAAGGATTTTGCCCACATTGGGCAGGCAGTGGCCTGGGCCACTGCCTCTAATTGCATCTCTGACATCAAAGTGTATTGTCAGAAAACAAAAACAAACCCCCACAGATTTTTGACATGTTGATATTGTGACCTTAATGATGCCTTTTTAGCACAGCGTCTGGCTTTACCTTGCCCTTGTATGCATGTGGGGTGAAAACAATATACATACATGATAGATAGATAGATACACACACACATATATTTCCATGAGTGGAAGTGACCTAACTTCCACATTCTGCCTTACTCTTTTTTACTGATGTTATCTTGCCATGGGACTGGGGGGAATGCAAGAAGAGCCAAGTTGATTCTCCTGCTATCTTATTGTCTGCAGTACATAAATCTTGAAAAGTGTGCTTTGAATGGGAAAGGATACCAACTTAATGATACATTTACTCTAACTACTGCTGGGCATGCACAGAATCCTAATGTGTGCTGCAGACTCTTCATTGTAACAGATGTTGCTCTCTGCTTATAAAGTAAGTTTATTGCATTAGCTGTCTGTAAGCAGTTTACTCTCTAAAAGATTCATAAAGTAAATTAAAATTATCTAATTATTTGCTATCTAATTTAATAGGGGGGTGATCTTGATCTTCAGTTATTACACAAATGTTTTGATATTACAAGCCAGTGTGCCAGAGGTCCCTTTCTGAGCCCTGAGCATGACAAGAAACCAGTATTCACACCCAGGCACGTCCAAAGCAGCCGTGAGAGCCTTGTGGGATGGTGTCGGCTGCGTGCAGCGATGCTCTGCGGGTGCTGGGTGCTCTCCCTGTCCTCCTGGCACCCACCCACCTCCTGCAGCTCTTGGCAGCTTGTTCTGCAGGCTAGAGCCCAGCTCTGATGTGACGTCTCAGACGTGTCCCTTCATCACAGAGACACCATGGTGCCAACCAAGCGGAGCGCTCCAAGCGGTTCATAGGCTTAGCTAATGGCCAAAACATTGTTTATTTACTAATCCCTGTTTAACTCTCCTCTCCACCTAATTGACCATTTTGCTTCCAAATCTGATAAAAAGCCGCCTCCCTCCTGCTCCCTGAGGTCCTGGCTTTTTGCTAACAGCTTTGACCTCAGCCTCGCAGGCTGTTGAGCTGGGGTAAAGGGGCTGCATCCCCCACTGGGGAAGGCACAGCGAAATGTGGTGTGGCCCATCGCCATGTGCTCCATGTTCATGCAGGCGTGCTGGCATTGAGCAGAAAGTCTTACACACTTGACGGGAGAACGGGTGAGCCCTCCTTTTATTGTAATGCTGATATCTACATTTTATCCTGTAATTTTCTGAGTCATTATAACAAATTGCTCATGCTGGTGTCACTCATTTCCCCACAGATCGCTTAACTCCCAAGTCAGCATGTAGCAAGCTGCAAATGGTATTTCAAAATGAAAAATCACAGGTGTTTTCTGGATGCCATCCAAAGGAAGGAGCACAGATTTCAGGCAGGAATCAGACCACATGGAAAGAGCCCCCTGAACGTCTCAGACAGTCAACAGATGGTAGTTGTGACACGAGGAGTCAACCTCCTCACCTGGGAAACTCATGGCCGTGAACAGCAGAAACATACATTTAAATAAAGTCTTCTTTAAAAAGGACAGTAAAGCTAGTAAGGACAGGCTGAAACAGTGACAATGCCATGTCACAGACGTTGGTGCTGTAGGAAGAACAGGGGATACTGTGTCCAGACTCCACTAAATGTAATGAAAATCCACATAATCTTCAGGGAACCACTTGATTATATAATGTATATACATAAGGAACACAACACTAAGGAAGTGATTTTAGCTGTCAGTCATCTTACCTTTGAACCTTCATTATGCCTTATATAAAACTTCTTTCTCTTTGGAACTTCTCACTGTATTTCTACCTCACAAGTGAGCAATGTGCGTGGGCTGTAGCTCCTACCAAAGCACAGTATGGGTACATACTTTTTTTTTTTTCCTTTTTTGCTCCTTTGTGCTGATTCCTTTTGCTTTGGATAGCAGTGCCATATTGCTTTCCAGTGCAGGGTACGTGTCTATATGTGCTCTGTTATTATTAAACTGTGGTAATGGCTTTTGCTGGCCTTGAGGAGAGGATCAGCATGGAAAGAATCTTCTGAGATGATGCTCGTGCAGTCCAGATTAGCTACTTGTGGAAGACTTTTCCTCTTTTCTGATGCTAGTTGCAGTTTAGAATTTATATTATTTTATTTTATTTTATTTTATTTTTTTATTTTATGTTTAATTTATTTTTGTTATGCAGAAAGCACTGCAATAAACTAGTACCATCACCTTATCTGTATTGACTTTGCTAGTTTATTCCATTTGGTCTCTGATTTATTCAGGGACAACAAATGGGGAAGTCTCATACCTTTTCCTTATCCCTCTCTCCACCTGAAAACAACATTAATACACCAGTTGAAAAAGATACCAACACTTAGCAGGATTCCTTATGCCTTTGCTTAAGACTGGACTTCATTGAGAGTGTCTATTTCTGCTGATGGAGAAGGAAATGTGCCTGGTGACAGGACACGTGCCTGGTGACAGGACGAGGGGGAATGGGCGAAAGTTGCGACAGGGAAGTTTTAGGTTGGATGTTAGGAAGTACTTCTTTACCGAAAGGGTTATTAAGCATTGGAATGGGCTGCCCAGGGAGGTGGTGGAGTCGCCATCCCTGGAGGTCTTTAAAAGACGTTTAGATGTAGAGCTTAGTGATATGGTTTAGTGGAGTACTTAGTGTTAGGTCGGAGGTTGGACTCGATGATCTTGAGGTCTCTTCCAACCTAGAAATCTGTGTCTGTGTCTGTGTCTGAAATAGAGACAAGAGGGATGTTGCATTTGGCTGCCTGCATAGAGCTACTCTGTGTTGGATCTCTCAGAGTACATCCAGCGCTGACACAGAGAGAAATTCATTTCCATGTCCCAAGATCGGAAGACTCATGCAGGTGCGTGTTGATTAATCAGCCTCTCCTTTCTCAACAAATTTGCTTGCAGAACATTAAAGGTAGCACTTTTCATCACAAAATGTAGCAACTCATAAAAGCAAATGAAATTGCCAAATATATATAAAATGGCAGAACCACAGGCCAAGGAAGATCTTTATTAGAGAAGTTGAAAAAAATTATTTGAATCAGTATTAATTTATGATGATGTCCAGGATTTCCCCTTTGCTGCTGGTTTTTCTCTGCAGTGACTACAGTTGAATTCCTGAGATATGTGTTAGTTGTGAAAAGACTCACAAGGTGGCTGAGCTTTAATACCTGAAGAAATACAGCTCTGACATCTGTAGGAGAATACTTCCTATTTGGCTTTGAAAAAAAAAAAAAAAAAAAAAGCTGTAGGAAAGCTATAGCTATGGTGCTGGGTTTTAATGTACCATGTTGTTAGCGATAACTGCTTAATATTTTACTCATAGATTCCTTTGGGTTCACTTAAACAGCAGCCTTCCTAAGCACAGCAGAAAGAAGTGAAATGATAAATTAAGCTAGGTCAAAGAGGAGAAATTATTTTAAATGAATACAAACACCTAATTTGTCTGGACTTTTAATGAATTGAAACGCCAGAGTTGCTAGAAATGACAGCATTGTAAATCCTATTTATCTTTACTAAAATTTCCTTACTTCTTCCCACTCCCCGTTCGCTCGTACATCAAGTCAACGTGGTGAGGCTTGCTCTGCCAGGGTGGAACCAGAAGGAGGGCTCCCAGTCCCTTCGCACCCACAGGGCCACCCTCGGTAACACCTGGCTGGGTCTGCAAGGGCATGGTGGGGACCGGAGCTGCTGGGCAGGGAAGGGCTGTGCTGCTCCTTGCTGGGTCCGCAGTGACGGCTGTGTTAGCATCCAGCACCCCCTGGCATTTTTAATGTCAAGTATTTCAAAATGCATTGCAGAGGAATTGCGTTCAGTTGGTTCAGGCCCTTCAGAGTACATCCACGTTTGCCACGGCGGGTTGTGTGCTGTCAGCACTGGCTGGTGGAGCTTGGTGGTGCCCTCCTCTGCTGGCCCGGTTACAGACCTCTGTGCCAGCTTGGTACCTTTCCATCAAAAACCAGAACGATGTTGGCCAAATTAGGGGATGACACTTGGAGGGGAACTTGCTTCGTTGCCAGAAGGTTAAAAAGTTTGTAAGTGCAGTGAGAAGATGCTAATTAGAAAACAGAGGTGGGAGAGGCTCCGACAGGCTGAGGAGCAGAGCACCCGCAGGGCCGTGCTGCCTGACGTGTCGGCCTGCACATGAGGCTGTAGAGAGGCGAGGTGCAAAGCCAGGTTTAAATACCCACCTGTTTTATCCTGCTACAAATGGCAATGAAGCCCTTTTCTCTTGATCACTAATGAGCTCGTGTTTCCGTTCCCGTTGCTCATTACTTGCAGAACCCATCAGTCCAGGGGGACGCCGCCATTTATTACAGGGCTGGCCATTGGCAGGTACAGGTTAGGCATTCCTGTACTGTAAATAAAATGCTAAATAACAGCAGATGTGCAAAAATACAAAAAGAAGAGAGTCTGAGGGTGGGGGGTGACAGCACAGACCAACTTAAATTATCTGCTTTCAGTGCTGTTTCCCAAAGGACTTTTTTTTTTTCTTTTTTTCCCCTAAACTATCATGTCTCATGGGACGGTGCAGTAACAGCTGCTGAATCCCAAGGAGGCTGAAGAAAAGGGACATTGGCTGCAGCTCTGTCCTGCCACAGAGTTGTTTAGAGGTGGTCTAATTCATCTGCAGTGACTTTATTGTAACAAATATTATTCAGAACAGAGTGATCACATTATATTTTAGAAGAAACAGATAGTCCAAGGAGAAAGCTATTCACACTATATCACGGAGAGTAAGATAAGGCTTTTATTTACTTGGAAGCCAGTCAGGGCATTAGTTCAGATAATAAGGGTTGGCTGGGAAAAGGCACCCCTGGGGCCCAGACCATGAAGGCACGAGGCTCTCGGAGACTGCAGCCTTGTTTATGAGTCTCCTTCCTTTCCCTGTGAGAGGGATTTTTTTCCCATTTATTTCCAAGTGAGGGAAAAAGTCTCTAAGGATCAGACTTCCAAAACATTTTCTTGTGCGTTTCTTTCTTTTCAGGTGATGGGCAATGCCTTTGGTCGAGCTCTCATTGAGTTACCTTGTGCAGCCACAGCTGTCTTCAGCTCCTGGGCTTCGCATTTGCCATCATCCTGCTTGTCCATGAGGCTTTCCATGAGGGAAGGAGCAGAGGTTAGCCTCGGCATGCCTGGGGAGGAATTAGGGAAAGCACAGCATCAAAGGACAAGCTTGCAATGTGGCAAGTTGGAAAGGAGGCGCAGTAGTGTATTCCGTTCCTTGCTGCCATTTGGATGTGCCTCTGCAGGTGGCATGCCCTTATGCCACGTCCTGTGGAGTCAAAATGCTTTACCTTTGGAGGGAAAAGACACAGGGAGCCATATCTGAAAGGGTCACCAAAGGAAGGGAGCAGAAGTAAAAGTTAGCTCATCTGCTTTGCTGAGGATACTTAAAAAAAATAATCAAGCAGTAAACACATCATTGCATAAGACTGAAAATGCTGTGAAATGTATTTATTACACCTCTTTATAATCTGTATATGCAGCACTTCCAGCTGCCATAGTAACGTCTGCATTTACTTATATTCGTAACTTCTGCATTTACTTATATTCATACCTGGCTATTTTTAACTAGTGATCCTGGACCAGGGGCTGCCTCTCAAATATTACGGCTAAGGGTAACCACAAACCGTGCTGTACAACCATAGTCCATAGTCCAGTCTTTACTTCTGTAATAAGAATAACAACTTATTGGTGGTTTTGTCAGCACAGGATGATTTTTTTTTTTTTTGCACAGTCCTAGTAGGAATACTAATACATTTTGATATCAGTGATTTCTATGGTCAATTAGCACATGGTGGGGGCTGCTGCCTTGCCCTGTCACTTAATGATTAAATCATGTAATGATATAACCAAAAATGTAGTAAATAAAATAGGACAAATGATTAAATAGCTTAAAATTCACCCACTAAGGCATTTAAAATAGTTTGTGAATATTTATTACAGGAATGATCTGTTTAATGAAGATTTAAACACCCTTCTCACTGAACTGATGCTACTTAGCTAAAGTATCTGTTACTGTAGGAAGATGAAATTGCATGCCCCATGGGACAAGGCATCTTAAAAAAAAAAAAAAAAAAAAAAAAAGACACAAGTGAGTTAAACGTTTGTTCTTCCATTGAATTACAAATTGGGGCTGCAGCTGCTGAGTTTTCTGGTCAGAGCACAGGCCATATACTGAGTCATGGGGGCACAGGCTACAGGGATGCAGCCCAGGAGGAGGACTTTTGCTTTGCGTGTGAGCAGGGGTTTTACTCTGCCTGCAGTAACTTGTCTTCAATGGGAATTAAGCACATAAATCCTTACATGCTGAACTGAAGACATAAGTGATGGGATTGTTAGTATACATCATCGTCTTCTGTTATTTTATTTTATTTTATTTATTTATTTTTTTTTATATTTTATTCTGAAAATATAAATCACAAATAGCTGGAACATTGGCAAATCCAGTATTTCTATTGATTGCTTCATACTCAGAAAGCTATTTCTCCTTCCAAATATTTTTAAGCCAGTTGCCAGCCAGGGCTCTGCTTCTGTTTATTCTGGACTCCACACAGAGGAGGAAAGCTTGCCATGAAATACTGCCCAGAGAGGCAGGAGGTGGAAGGACACCTGCGCTTTGTGCACAGAGCGGTCGGCGGGGCAGGTGCCAACGCAGGAACGAGCTCTGATGCTGTCTCTAGTTCCCTGCTTCACTTTTTTTGTGTACTTGGAGCAGGGATGAATGCTTCCCAGGCAGTCCTGGTGCAGGCGTCAGCTGGGGGAGGAGGCCTGTCCCTGTCCCTCGGGGGCATTGCTTGCACCACCCCTGCCACCCACCTCTGCGTGAGCCCAGGCAGTGAAGGGCTCACAGGGACATTTCCCACTTTACCTGCGGTGCTTTGCTCTGCTGCCGGGGGGGACAGCTCTGCGGGAAGCCCTGCGGGCTGGAAACCTCCACCCTGTGTTGAGTTTCATCCTGCAAAGCTTTGTCGTCTTCCACAAGCCACTTGACACTTTGACTTCATTTAACCTCAGGAGCAAAAGTAAATAAATAATGAGAAAAAGTGTTTATTTATTTTTTATTTTATTTATTTATTTTTTCACATAAGTACGCTGGAAGCCACTCAGTGTGTCTGATCTGTTGAAGAATTATGGTAATGTTGTATGAGATTTCGTACAGTGCCTGGCTCCCCCCTTCCACGCAGCAGGGCTGCAGTGACCGGCGCTGCCCTGTCCCTGCACCCAGAGCAGGACGGCTGCCGCAGCGCCCGGCCCAGCCTCACCCAGCAGAGGTGTCCCCAGGCTTCCTGCAGAGCAAAGGATCCTTTATAACCACCTGCTGGCACTGCTTTCAAGCCATTTGCTGAGCTGCAGCTCTCACAGCCAGTCACTGGTGCTAATGTCGTTATAGCACAGGTCTCCTCACAGGTGAAGCCAGCCCTCCAGCCCAGTGCTCCAGCAATAGGAGGGGATGTCCTCGGCCAGGCACCTCTGTCCAGCTCAGAATTAACCATGAATTCTCCTAATACCTTCATATGACCTTCCCTTCTCCACATCTCCCAGCCAAAAATGGTGGAGAAGTGCTGCTACTGCTGACAGTGACAGTGTCGGAGATGGGTACAATTGTTTTTGGTGTTTCTTTTTCATTGATGTAAATCTACGCACCCCCCCCCCCCCCCCCCCGCCTTCTGAAGGCTGTTATATCAGGAGTGCTCTCTGCCTCCTGCAGCCACCCAAACTACCTGGGGAAGCAGGGGAGGCAGCGATGGGCTGGGTTTATCAGCCTCCACAGGATGCCACAGTCTGCCAAAGCCTCAGCTGGGGCAGCAGTCACACAGCCCCAACACCAAGCCCCCCGTTCTCCTCCAGCTCTGCCTCCAGACACAGCAGCTTGGCTTGAATCTTCCTGAAGCAACTCATGAAGTTTGTCTATCATGCCTTTTTCCTTCCACCGGTGAAGTGACAGGAAAACCTTGGAACACTCCACATTCACTTTATTCGCCCAGCCTGTACTGGGGCTGGACGACCTGGGCTTTTTTCTGGCGCTGAGTTTTCAGCAAATTGCTGCCCCCCTGTCCTGGCCTGGCCTGGCCTCCCCTGGGGAGGTGTCAGAGGGATGGCAAGCCTGCCCCTCGGCCACAAGGCACCTGGCTGCGGGCTGAGCTCTTCTGCAAGCCGTGTGGCATCCATCAGCTGCCTCCCTCCTCTCTCCTGCAGCACCGCGAATACATTACTTGCCCCCAGTGAGCATCTCCTTCCAGGCTTGCATTAACACCGTTGCCACCTCGACTCCTAATTTATTGGTCAGAGTGTGCTTTTCAACACTATTTACAGCCTGGCTTAATAGCATGTCTGCATTTTGCTTGCTGCAGACGGTAATTCGGGGATTTGTTTGGCTGACTTAAAGAAACACTTTGAAACAGCTGCCAGTGGGTTAGGTTTTATTGCTGAAAGCATTTGCGTAAACACGAATTTAACACATTCTGTAGCCTCACGATGTTTGTGAAGACAACCTCTGTACTGCCTTGGTTTGGGTGGGGTGTTTGACCCAAACCCGCCTGTAGCTCCTCAGCCCTGTGCCCTATCCAGAGGTCGGGATATTGCTACCATGGCCATGGGACTCTGTGCCTGCTGTGCCACCGCTGCCCTTGCTCACCCGGGGTGGTTGAAGCTGCAGCTCGATGCGAGCCTGCTCGTAGAAAGGTGGTGAGCAGCAGCCAGTGGGCTCTTGCAGCCAGGTTTTCCTTTTTCTGCCATTTTTGATGTAATTCCAGGTAAGCGTGTCTACTAATCACCTTTATTTCCCTCTGTGACAGTAACGTGGGGTGATGCATTTACCTGGTTTTGCTCAGGAGATGCAGGTACCGCAAAGTGGCTTTGCAGGACATCCAGGGAAAGTGCGAGAGAGCAGCAAGCGCTGGGAGTCCGCCTGCATCTAAATTGCAGAAATCAAAACCAGCACCTTCACTGCTGCCCTTGTTCCTCCCCCACATTGCCAAAAACGTCCCGCCTCCATTAAAATGCCCTCAAAATGTGTCTGGGAAACAAGTTGCCAGACGTGCAAGGGGCTGAAAGTGTTGCTGGCACGCTCGCTGTTACTTGTGAGTGTTTTCCCCCTGCTCCTTCCTCGCAGTGTCGCATACGGCTGCAGGAGCCGCAGCTTCAGGGTGTTCATTAGCGCATCCCCGCGCATCCCCGGCCCCGGAGCCCCCTGAGGCCTGTAAGAGGAGAAAACAAATGAAGCTGCGCTCGTTGACCGTAACACAAATTGACTGCTACTTGCGCTGATGTTTTCAACATAATTCATTTCGGCTCGAACATGTTGACTATCTGCATAATTTCTCCTTGAGTAGTTTTACTGCCATATGGGACACTGCGGACCTCGAGCTGCCGGCTCTGCCTGTAACCCCTCCTTGCTTGCATCAGTCCCACGGGGTGCGCGGTGCCTGGCTGCCTGGGACTGAGCACCTGGTTTCTGCAGGCTCGGGTGTGATATTGCCCAGCTGGTGAGGACCAGGAGCTCCAGGTGGTGTCGGAGGCAGGGCTGCAGCGCTGCAGGGATGCTGGGGCTCTGCAGAGCTTGGGGCAAGGCATGCGGAGCAGCCCCTGATGGTGAAGTGCATTTTTAGGGTACAGAGAGGGTTTTAACCGTCAAAGCAGTCAAGTTGGGTGTTTTCACCAGCACTGATTTGAGCTTCTGAAGTAGAATAGTATCCAAGAAAAATGACCGGCTTAGCCTTGCTGCACAGGAAGACTTCAGAAATTCTTCAAAAAGCTCCTGTCCTTTACTACTTAGCCTTAATGCAAAGCATAACCTCTAGCAGCATTTGCTGCAGCTAATACTGATGACAAGCTAGGATGTCTTTCAATGCAGACTTCATGTCTTAATTAAATGGAATTTGTTTCAGCAAATAATGCTTGTCAAAAGTGCCTTTTTTTTTTTTTTTTTTTGCCTCTTACAAAGATGCTATTAGACATTTCAATAATCAGCCATCTGTGTCTCAGCCTTACAATAGCTCCAAGTGAAGGCAGACTAATTTTTCCCAGGCCAAAATTGTAATTATGAATTAAATACACAGGAATGTCAGGCCAATCTTAAATACAGGAACAGAGAGCCACAGTACCCTGAGCATGAGAAAAGCAGGAGCTCACCCGTTCCAGCCCGGCGCTCTTGTACCTGCTTGACAGAAACACACCCCTGGCAGTGACGGGTGGCAGATCCCGCACGTGCCCCGTGTGTGTGCACAGAAATTGCAGTGCAGGGGCTGCTTCCTGAGGGCAGAGGGGAGCCGTGCTCTTCACGCAGCCTGCATTTCAGCCGGGCGTGTAGGTGCATCTCTAAAAGCCACTGACTGCACACTTACATCCAGTGCAGAAGGGAGGCAGTCTCCTGTCACCAATAATCCCAGCAATGAAAGGATAAAACAGACAATGCCAGCGTGAGTTTAAGTTTTATTATAAAATTTATGGAAATAGAGCATTTCCAGTGTATCTAGAGAGAGCACTTGGTGGGACTCTCTTTTGCCCCTCCTCTTGCACCCCAGGTGTTACTGCCAGCGCACAGTGTCCGTGGTACAGTACAACACAGCACAGCAAATACAAGAGTAGTTCAAACATGGCACAAGAATTCTGTGTTGATACAAATCTCTACTAAAGTTAATGCATTAAAAATACTTCTATATATTTTACAAATAAGGGGGAAAGTTCATGTGTATGAGCATTAAAAGAGGAGTTTTTTTCAGGCAACACTTTTTTTTTTTTTTTTTTGTCACAGATTTTTCCAGTGTATGTGTTCAGCACCAAATATTGTTATTACTCTGTTTTGAGACAAATGACCCTGACTTTTAGTGAGACTGAAAGGGAGGACGTGCTGTTGGTGTGTCGGAGCATTGCATGGGCAGCAGGGCATGAATCAGGCAGAGAGACTCCTCTTTTTTTTTTTTTCCTGAGCCACAGCTTTCCTATGTAACCACAAATTTTCATTAGTTCTCAGTGAAATCTGGGAAAGAAATAAGATGTTTGCCTTTTACTTGGAGAGACGCACATAATTTGTTGGGTTGTTATTTCTGGCCACTTGCTCAAATATTTGTCCAGGGGGAAAGGGCAGGACAGGTGTCCTGTGCTTGGGAGGGCTTTATGCCTTCGGAAGTGGGAACTTGGTTTAGCTGGTACACTTTAGGGATGTGATAATTTTTCCCATGAGTGCACACAGGGCTTCCAGGAGTTAGTGCATCTGTAAACCATAGTGTACTATTTCAAACTGTATTTAAACTGCACGATTAGCACTGCAATTGCTTTTATTTCTAAAGCAAAAAAAAAAAAAAAAATCCTCTTTTTTCCTCCTCCCCCTATCTGACAGTCTGATATACATACAAATCTCTGATTTTTAGTTTAATGCCAGACCCCTTAGCTAACGCCACAGCATGCTCAGGTGCACTTCTCCAGTCTTGCTGACCAAAATGTGAGAGGGCACGATGCAGGTCTCTGCTTCTTTGATGGTACAGCAATGCTGTGCCTTCTGCTCCAGCATTTCTCCTGCACCTTTGGCTTCACAAACGGCCAGCAGCCACTGTGGTTTGTGCTGATGTGATCCATGTGTGAGGGGAGAAAGGGCAACATCGCACCAGGATGCTGTCTACAGTGTGCTGTATATATTGCAATTCCCCTCCCTTGCAATAAAAGATAAAGGTTATTGAAGAAGATTGAAAAAAAAAAAAAAAAAGATTTGGAGAAAATGTTTCTGGGTGTGAGAAAATGCCTTGACTTTAGAGAACGCAATCTACATCAGGGACAAGCTGATGTAGCTACTGGATTGAAATAGTTTTACAGAGAGGAAATACTGAGTAATTTTGGTCATGGGACAAAGAAGGCATCATGTGTGCCAACGGTTCGATGCCAGTGCTGGCATCTTGGGGGTCAGAAAACTACCAAGGGAGACGCGGCCTCTCAGGGGCATTTCAGCTGGGCTCGGTATGGGCAGGGATTTTAACTGCACGAGGACTAACGTGATGGTGCTCTGGGTGAAAACAATAACCTGAAGCTGATCTGTTAGGTGGGGTATCTGCCATTTCAGGTCAGCCAGTTGAAGGCAAATGATGCTACAGTGGGCAATTAATAAGCCTCTAGTTGTGGTCTGCCAGAATTCTCAACACCGTGTGTTAAAGTAACTGTTTTGGTGTCCCTGCATAAATAAGACTGGAGCCCAATGCAACACTGCAAATACAGATTGATGTAATAACATAGCTGCTTATATCGGACTGCCTGCACAACAGGCTGTGCACGTCTGATGTTTAGCTCAGCAGCAGCTTACAGCAGGTAGTGGTCTGGGGGGCTGAAAGCAGGAACTAATACAGATTTTTATTTTTATTTATTTATTTATTTGTAATAGAAATGACTAGCAGATGCCTTATTGCTCCCTCCTAGCTTGGTTGGACCTGCCAAAGGGAAGTGGCAGTCCGAGATGCTGGACCATGCTCAGGCCAGGCTTTGCCATCCCTCAAAACAAATCCTCTGCAGCAGTTATGCTGCTCCCTGCATGTCAGCCCTTCTCCTCCTCCCCAAGTCAGTTAGCATCTGGTTTATCATGGCCTTAAATAAAACATTAAAAACTCTTCCTCTGCAGTACTCCTTGCAGTAAAAAATAAATAAAGCGCCTTTTCAGGTAACGCTCAGCTCCCTGCCCTGCCATGATTTCAGTGCAGCCGAGTGCCAGCTTTCATTGTACGAGCAGGAGGACCATGGCCCTGGGGCCAGCTGCATGGAGCCGTGCATGGCATCACACACGTGTGGCTGCGGGAGAAACCTTTGCTAATCTGGGAATTTGATTTTCACTTCTGGAAATGCCAGTGCTCTGACCTTTGTGTGTTGGGATGGGCGTCTTGTTTGATTTAGTGCTTGTCTTGTTTACCGGGTGCAGCTGGCTGGCTGCTCGCTGCTGTGCTCACTGCCTTTATCTGACGGCTTTGGACAAGTGTCAAAGGCACCACGGACTGCCAAGGGTGAGATGCTGAAGTGCTTAATTAAACAAGCCTCTAGGCAGTGGCAATTTGCATGGTGGAGGCACTGCAGCAGGGCTTTTTCTTTTTTGAAGTTAATATTGGGAAATGTTTAACAAAAATAATGTTGTTTTTTTTTTTTTTTTTCTGGTCTTGCTTTTTGTCTTGCAACTACAAGCATTTAGAAAATATGACCCATACTCCCCTGCATTTCCCAAACTGTAAGACGTAAGAAGAGAGCTGCAAGAGCCTTGTTTACCTTTGATTTTCGTGCCACTTGCATGAGTTTTCATCCCTTTTCAAGATGCTTCCTTTTTGTTACAATCAAGGACAAATAAAATTACTGAAAAGAAGGAAAATGAAGGAAAGCAGAGCTTCTCTGCAAGCCTGTCATGTCTGTGAGGAATAGCTTCACCCGGGCACATTTCCCCAGCATTTCCATACAAACACGCCACTGCTACAGAGTTCTGGGCAGCAATTTGGCTGGTGCCGCAGCTGGGCTCGTCCTGCTCCAACCATCCTCCCCTGCACAGGCTGTAAGTCCTGTCTACCTGTACTTAGGTGGCCAGGGACTTGGGCAACCAGCGTATTTTGACAAATAAATCAAGCTGCACTGGCCAGCTGTCATTGCATGAGGACTGAGGTATTCAAATAAATAAATAAATAAATAAAAATAATAAAATAAAAAGAGTTGTGGCTCTGTGTTTGTCCCTTAGCGGCACGTGATGCAGCTCTGTCCCAGGCTGCAGCTCAGTCCCACCTCTCTGGCACCAGTCCCGAGTCAGTGCCTTTGCATTTTTGGGGCATCCTGGCTTTTTCCACATGTAAGCAGCAGTGAAATACGTCTGCCTGTCTTTCTGTCTTCTCTTTTCAGGGTCATGTGCAACATCCTTCCTATTTTTTTATTTTCAGAGATCAGTATTAGAAAAGAACCAATCCTCTTGTTGCTGCTGTTTGAAAAAGGTTGGCATTGCAGGTGTCTGGGTCTTCCTCGAGCAATCTGCAGGTCATCATCAGTGCTTGCAGCCCCAGCGTGCTGTGCTTGGCTGGGAGCTCATCCCACGCTCAGCACCAGAGAGAGAGGGTGGGCAGGGGAATGAGCTCCAGGAGCAAGTAGGTAAATATAAATTCGATCTCTGCTGTGTTTTCCATAACCTAACTGCATTGCAATTTTTTTTGGGGTGCATTCAAGAAAAAATGTGCAAAGCAGCGATTCAGGCAAATAAGTGTAGTGTCAGATGTAATGCAGCACAGAAACCAGGTGCTGGCTGCTTGCCTTGCAGCATGCACTTTGTTTGAATGAGCAGGATTTACCCTGGATTTTCTAAGGGACAAATTATCCAAGCGTGAGTTGTAGGATACACAGTAAGACGGGGAAATCCCTGGGGCCAAGTGGTCCAGTCCCAGTCCCAGTCCCAGGGGTTCAACAAAGACCAAGAACAGCTATGAAAGTCCCCCTTTAAATGTTTGCTTAAAATAACGCCCTGAATGGGGGAGAGACCAAAGGGTGCTTAGAAAAAATATGCAGGCATCATGCCATGTCTGCGTTGTTGATTAACAACCAGGTTGTACACTCACATCAACTCTTTAATCTCCCCCAGCCCCAGTTCCTCCTTTTCCATCACTTCATTGACCTGCTGTAAGGTCAGATGGGGAATTAGCTCTTATCTCCTTACAGAGCAGAGAGCTTGGCCTCCTGATCTGTTTCACACAGCACCTAGCACGCTGCAGGGCACTGCAGTAATTAAGACATAATCATGGTATAAATCAAGTAAATAAGTACTTGTCAACAGGTCATCAGGACTCCTGTGTCTCTCGGGCAAAGCTGTGTTCATGGGGGTCAACACAGCCCGACAGCCAAATCCTTTCCATGGGGGGGAAATGTCTTTCGGCAGCCCTAATGGCCAAGTCCCTTTTGGCAGGGGCAGCTGAGCAGTCTGCCACCGATCCCAGGGGTGTGCCTACCTCTGCCTTTAGGAGCCTTTAGGAAATTGTGTTACTTTTGGTAGTGGTTAAAAAAAAATAAGTGATGTATTAATTGATAAGAACAGGTTGTCGCAGATTCCAACGCAAGGCACTTGTGACTTTTCTCTCCAATTAAAAAAAAAAACACACAAGGACAGTTTCAAAATAGTCAAGGGGCTGTATAGTGAGGTTAAGTAAAAACACTCGATTTAGACAATGGAAATATTAAGGGAAATACTAAGAGCAAACACTATTTGCATTACACTGCTATTTAGCCCCAACATTGAATGGAAAACGCATCTGATCTTGGGACCAGTCTTATTGTCAGCCAGGAATTATTTTCTTCTGTGACCCGAGTGTCAGAATACCCAACGGATATGGAATAACTAAATGGTCATTACTTCACTTTAATTTCATTTCAATTAATCACTGTGATTAATTAATCAATTTATTAGGTAGGAATTAATTGTTAATTGGTGGAGAACACCAAGAGAGTGGGAAAGAAACTGCAAATAAGGCAATGCACCCTGCTTTTGACAGAGCTGGAAGGCAAAAATGACTTTTGGTTGACATTTTTTGAGTATATATAAAATCTCCATGTCATAACAAAAAATAAAATCAGAGTAACAAATGTGCAGCACTTTAATGTCAGAATTGACCATCATTGGAACTGTTCACAAGTAGTGTGGACAATCTAAGTTGTACTTCATTTTCTAAGTATGATATATAGCCGTTAGGATAATTTAGAAAACACATCACCAGAACTTGGGCTGAAGGGGAAGAAAGGGAACATCTTTGAAAGGTCCAAGTGGGAGTTTTCAAGTGAACGCTATTCCAATAGTTTGCAACAAACAGGAAGAAGTGAGGTCTGTTACACATCTTTCACAGCCTATATATAAACCAGCCTCAAGAATATTTACCTGAACAGATATTTACATTTTTTTTAAATATTCTTAAAAAAGTAATATTTGATCTATGACACAATGAACGTCTCTACAGGGAAACATAGGCATAATAAAATATTCAAGAAGTCATAAAAGATAACACGAGAGCAGTGTTTGGCCTTAGTAAAACACATTTAGGATGACCGCAATGTATGGATACAGCTTCAATCAAGAAAGGAGTTGTGCATATTTAAAGGTACTTACAAAGCTGGTCTCCTCCTTTTCTTGACATGGGTATGTTTCCTAACCAGATGAGTACAAAATCATGGACACCATGCATTGCTAAAGGAAGGCTATGCCAATCTCTTTTATATGCCTGTGTTGCAATGATGGGATAGTCTCTTCTAACCCCTATGGCTCATAAGTGAAAATACATGTAGGTTTAAGCCTATGGGTGTTGAAGGGCAATTTAAAGGACTCCATGTTTAATGAATTCATAGGATTCATCTCCTGTTCTCGTCTGTCTGAACAGATTTTTATATATTCTCTATAGAACCGAAATGGTTTAAAATACTTCAGGTCTACAGCCATGCTAAAATGCTTCTCTTTTGGTTAAAGTTGAACATTTAAAGCAAAGATTACCACCGCTAATCTGCATCCTTCTCATGTAAAAATCCCTCTGTGTGCATCGTGAAATGGGTGACTTCAAGCATCTGTGTTGGAAAATAATTACTGTGCCACTAAATATCACTGGATGTGTGCAGCACTTGCTTCGTACAAACTCTGGGCAACAAGGTCATTCTCAAAAGGAGCTGGGTCTTTCAAAAGGCCAATGTGTGGCTCTGATGCAACAGATGTTTACCTTCAGAGAGAGCTTTCACCAACATCAAGCCCACATTTTCAAAGCAGCATGTGGGATCCAACTGCTTGCAGACATCTGTTCGCAGTGGCAGTGGTGCTCCCATGGCTTGCACCACTTTGCGAGCCATAGCTGCTCTTGCCCTGATTACTTCATGGTGACGAACACAGAAAGTTACAAAAAAAACAACTAGAAAAGTTTTTATGTCTTTCCAAATGTGCAAAAATGGATCTATACTTTTATGGGAACTGAACTTAAATTTTTCAATGCCAGCTGTTGCATTCTAGGGTAATTCAGCTGGTTTTACAAGAATCTCTTTGCTCATAACTAAAAGATAATTGACTACAAACAAGTGTACTAGAAATGGGGAGAAAAAAATACAAAGAAAAATTGTTTCCCAGAATGCCTGAAAATTAAGGCTACAACTAGAAAGTGAGTGAGTTTCCTATTTAAAATACCCTATGCCATTGTAGCCAGTATTTTGTGAAGAACCCAGTGACTTCAGTACTACTAAATATTCAATGAGAGAAACCAACAGTTTCTAGAAGCGTTGCTGCCTCCTGTGGGAACAACCCTAGCTAATTCTCTGCCCACTGAAGAGCAGATTCTGCATCCTGTGCCCAAGCTGACCGGACTCGCAAGCTACTTAAGGACTAATGCCCCCCTTCTCAATAAATATTTGTATACAAACTCTGACCCCCCAGTGCTTTCTGGCTTTTATCCACTCTAATGGCCTGGATATTTCATGCCAAATTTCTCACATGCAATCATACACATATGCATTAGAAGAGGCAGGACTCATAACATTGCTTTCAGTAGTACCAGGAGCAAAATTAAGCACAGAAGAAAGCGAGCTGACAGTTACTATTTCTGTTATGCCTCCTTCTGAAATCACATCCGTGAACCCTCCCAAAGCCATCCTGCAGAGAAAACTGATCAGTTTTCATTAAATTGCTCTCCTAGGTTTCTGCGGTTTGAAAACTGCTCTCTGATGCTTATTTTCCCTTGTCATCCAAAGGTGAATTTTAACTGCAGTCATCAGGTGGGGCAACCAGCACAGCGAGCGGGCAAGGTGTACGGAAAGAAAACGGATGGCTTGAACATAACATAAAAGCCCCTCAATACGGAAACTCAAAATCTGTTTTGTTCTACAGATTCACTAGGTTTTGTGGCTTATGTGATATCTCAGTGGAGATATTATTTGCTTCCCAGCATTTTTCTCATAACCACAAATCATACCCCTAAATAAAAAATAACCCTTCAAAACCACTTCCTATTAGCAGAGCATACCTTATAAAACTTGCAAGTAGACCAGTGTTGTACCATGAAGCCTATACAGGGGGTTTTTGTTTTTTCTTTTTTTTTTCTTTACCAGTGTAAAAATATACAATGCTACTGCTCATTTGTTGCAGTGTAAAGGTCCAACTGGTACTTGCCTGCCTAAGGCTCTACTGCTATTGCTCTTTCATACTTCTCCAACCCAGACCACTGTGTTACCCCTCCTTATACCTGAAACCTCGCAACGTAACGTATTTTGCTTCCCATTTATAACAAACAATGAATCTTTAGCTGGTGTAATGAGATACTGTCCAAATAATCCACTGTCTTTCATAATTCTGTTGTGGCTGCTCCAGGGCCAGTCTTTGGATGTGATAGGGTCCTTTAAATTCTTCAATACATTCATTTGCCCCGTTGACAGCTCTACAAAAAGCACATCTGTTTGCAAATGTGAAGCAGCATATATATAGTACTGATTGCCTTCAGTGAAAGAGGGCTGAAATGTCAGATCAGATACGTGTATGTTTGTTTGTAAGTCATAAATCAACTTGATTTCCCCCTGGACAGTTACAGCCTGGACTTTGATCCTGCCACTGTCTTCATCCGCGCTGACCAAGTAGCGTCCGTCCGGGGAGACGTGAGGAGTGCCCGACACGTCGCTGTTGGTGCCGATGACAGCGTCGGTAACGCTGTCGATAAGGAGCTGTGGCGAGGCAGCCCTCAGCCTGTTCCTCCTACACTGCACCAAGAAGTAGCCGCCCAGGTGGGTGTAGGCCATGGTCTGCGGCACGCAGCTGTAGTTCCTGAAGCTGATGGTCTTGACGTGGGTCACGGTTTCCAGGTCAATTTTGTGGACTGCAGATTTTGATTTGTTAAAGATGAAGCCAAATCTGAAATAGAAAACAGGACACTGAGAAGACATGACTCCAGAGACTTGATGGTGTGCTTGAAAAACGAGGGGAGTCGTCAGAACTGGGACACTGTCCTCTTAATTTTGTGTGCAATAAGGCTGTGTGGTTTCTGCAAGAAACCTCTGTCGTTTTAGTGCTTCTAACATGCACTAAAAGGAGGAATACATTTCAGTGCAAGTTAGCAACTGATCCTGGAAGCCTGAATAGGTACTTGGGTATTTGATTCCAAGTCTTCTGTTAGGAAGACCAATTTATCATAGGAATATTCAGGCTTTTTTTTTCTTCTTTTTTCGTTTTATTCTTTTCTTTGGCAGGTAAAGCACATTGACCAATTATGTATTTAATCTGTTTCAGTTCTAGATAGAAGTAATTCATTATATACTCGAGACTTCCTGGAAACCTGACAGTGTTCAACAGAGAGCATCTCCCTGTCAGGCTGGGGGCAGAGAGCACCTTTGAACTACGCTTGTAACCGCGGAGAGAACACCAACGTGCCCAAATTAGAGCATCTGAGGGCAGCTCTGACGCGTACTTTGTACCTGCAGTGCCTGGGGACCACTGCAGGAGCTGCGAGGCCAAGGTGTGGAGCAGGCTGTGTCAGGCACCGTCCCGCCAGCCCAGGAAAGGTGGAAAACATTTCTCAGGGCAGATAATGAGCAAGGGTGCGCTGAAGAAAAGTGGTCTTTGTTTTTGTGCTCCAGAGAGGGCAGACAACAGTGAGCAGAGGAATAAATGCTCTCTAAAAGATATATGCTGCAGCACACCTGACCTTTGCTGGAGACAAAAAAGGTCAAGAATAGCCAGGAAAGGTTTCTGCTTAATTTGAGAGGGAGCCCATAGAAGCAGCCTGTTTGTGTTCCCCTGGATTCACAGGTCACTGGCACTGACTTACAAAAACTAATTTTACATCTTTTCATCCATTCAATGCAGAGAGAAGGAAATGAAGTGAGTGCTTAGTTTTGTATTCCTTCCCTGAAAGATGTAAAATTGCTTTTTGGAACATGGAGGACTGTGCTTGTGTGCAGATAATAGATATTTTGCTTAAAACACTGGGTTTATTTTTTTATTCTTAATCCATCTGTCAATGAGACACTCAGCAATGATTTCACTTCTAAAGAACGAGCCAATGTAGTGTATGATTCCATGAAAATCACTGGACTAAGCCTTTCATTTTCCCATTACACTCACATCCATTAGAGACTTCACAAAATATCTGCAGTTGAGATTCGTAGTGCACTGTGTGTGGGGAAATTGGATATGACACTTGTATTTCTCCTGGATGAACGCATTTTAAGTACACTTCAAAACATGCTTTCCTTTACAGCATTTTTTTGAGACTTCCTTAATACTTGACCAAATGCCTGAAGAAGTTAAAAATGGTTCTTATCATAAACTTTAATTTAAAAAAGTGGGTCAGAATGTGTTTTATGTGCACACAGCTGCAGAAGAGGCACAGTGCTTGCATGAAATCTGTGATCTGAAATCTCAACGAGAGCCTTGCACTTAAGAGAGTTTTTAATAGACAGCAATCTACCCTGGGAACTAATAAAAATGGATACATTTCTAGATATCCATCTGAAATAACAGGCAGCTGAAATACATATGCAGGAACATTTGCATACAAATATTTTTTGGCTCTCAGGAGAGATTGCTTAAATATTCACCTTCCTGGGAAATGCTGGAATCACCATTTATTGTTTCTGAGTGGAGAATTTAGAACATGATCCCAGTAAGTCTCATTAGACTGTGAGCAATTATTTTTTTGTGCTGAAGGTGAGAGAGAACTGACAAAGATCTGGCCCTGACCAAATGAAATAGGAAATTAGGCACGGCATTCTCTGCTTTGCACATGGAAAACTATAGGCAGTTGTCTACATTTAATATTTTTCCTGGAAGATCATCTGTATGCAGCTGATTAATCACACTGAAACAAACAAACAAACAAACAAATCCACACGAAAACAAACAAAAAAATTGTTCCATTTTCCTGTCTTCGAACCCAGACTGTACCTCCTCATCCCAATCTTTAACATTCAGCAGTCGTCTACCTCCTGACACTACTCTTACTCATACCATTACTTTGAAAGCAAACTGGAAAAGCGAGGTAGGGAAAAATTAAGAATGAAAACCATGAAGTATGTCTTATTTTGTGCTTCAGGAAGCAAAGTTATTTATTTTGGATCAGATTCAACACATAATAATTTAAGTGTGACCTTACTGTTCCTTGCAGGGAATCTAAGCTTACTGTAAGGAGCTACATTATGATTTTTGGAGTGTTTAAGTTAGTTAAACTATATTGGTGACAGGAGATGATTAAGCAGTTGTTATGTTATAACATGGTAAGAACAGTATAAATTGCTTTGTAGTTACCATCAGTTTTGATAACTTTAATGGGAGTCTTCCTGTTCCTGCTGGGAAGCAGTCAGTATTACTCCAAGTTATTAGTATGTAACTTATGCAATCTCATTAACCACTACATCACATTAACATTCAAAACTGATGGTTTGTAGAGGTGGTTTGTTTTTTTCTTTCTTCTTCTTCTTTCTAATGTGCAGTGCATATCATTTTTCTGCTCAAATCTTACACCTCACACACGGATCTAATAACAGATTTGGAACAGGTAAGTAGCTGGAAACATGTGGAAGGCCCATGCTTTATGCTTCGAGCAGCATAAACTTTTACCACTTCCGGCAATAAATCCTTGATCCAACAAGTGGTTTTGAGACGAGGAAGCCAGCTTTCTGGCCATCAAATTCCCAGCACAAACAAGCCAGGACAGCATGTTGTGCTTTGCTGCACAGAGGCCCGGCTGACCAAGCCGAGGTGTGAATGCCCATGCAAGGGCTAAGGGAAGCTGAGGTTTGTTTCTCACCGTTTCATTGATTTGATGAATAACTGTAAATAATTTGCTCAAGCATTTCTCCATTTCTTGTGTGAAATGGAAACAAGAATATTTAGCTCAATTACAAATTCATTCATTAACATTTGTAAAGTGCTGTAAGATTATTAGACAAATCCTCACTAGAAGTGAGCAGTATGGTCACTGTCAATATTCATTACGAGAATTTCTTACCTGACATGATTAATAATAAGATTTGTAGGTGGTATAAAAAAATCATCCACTCCTTCAAATGGCGTGCGGATAACATGCTGATACTCCCCTGCACTCGCCTCTGGTATTACCTGCAATAAACACACACAAGGTTGTGTGCAAGAAAAGCAGAAAGGTAAATACAGATTACACAGTCATACACGGTGCCGAGTGGCTTTTCCCAAGGATGTAGTAGACTCAAATTGATTAACGACTTCAAAATACTGTTTGGTGTAGCTGCCTTGAAAAAGGTGTGCTAATAAATAGTATTTGAGGCTTGACATTTGTAAGGTAAGTACACAGCTCTACTTTCATAAGACGTTTATATTGCAAGAAAGAGCAGTCATGCAGGAGCTGAAATAGTATGACAACACTAAGACCACAATAATTTATTCCTTGCTGTCTAAAATAAACAGTTATTTCACGGTCATATTTATTAATCTCACTTAGGTGCACAGTGATAATTTACCAGCTCGAAGGCTCAAACACTAACTCACAGCAGTTAATTATCACTTTGAAGGAGAAGACCTGTTCATCCACCTACTGCACCATACAAGACTCATGGGGGAGCAGAGCAAGTCCTTTTTGCTGTTCCCCCCGTGCCATCCCCCAGCACAGCCCACGCCCCTGCTGCCACAGAAACTCTGCTCCCCGACTGCTCCAGACATGGAGAGGCAGAAGTTTTCAGTAATGAAGATGTTAAATACTCAGATTATTTGCTTGGTTCAAGATGACTTTAGTCTATTCACTGGGATACTCTGCTCATGTAATGTGCAACAGTAGTTGCTTTGAGCTTATAGCTACACAATTCATTGCAGGAAATGCTAAAACCCTACAAGGTTCAGTTCAGACGGCCGTTCTGACCATGCCATTTAGATTTCTTCCAATTAAATTGCTCAAGAAAGATGCCTGTTCCTGCACAGTGCTTTCACGAGGCCAGTAATGGCTGAACAACAGCATCCCATTAGTCGGCTGCACGGGCTGTTTGATAAATCTCCGACTTCCACAGAACTAGTGGAAATTTAGATCTACTTGCACAGTAGCATTTTTATTAAAAAAGATATTTTATTGCATGACGGCAGCTAACAACGCCGGGTTTGAAGAACAAACTTCACCAGATTAGTTGCTGCCCACCTTTTGGGAAAAGACGGTTGGAAAAAAAAGAAAAGATCTGCTAATGCTGGTGCTAATCCCACTCTCCACATGTGTAACTGCACTATATAAAGCTAACGGAAAGGACTATCTGAGAGCTGGAGCCTCATAACAAGTTTCCAGCTGTGCAGACGGTGTGTTCTTTTTAATAATCACATGCTTGAGCCATCTCTCCTTTAATTACAGAAACCTCTCACAGCTGGGTGGAGGAAATTGAGCTAGAAAAGGTAAAGAGAGCCCATTTTGTCTCCCTATACCCTGTTCAGGAAACTGTGCTAGTGCCTCGGTGAGGCTAGCTGGTGGCACTGCCTCAGAAAACTTTGTTGCTTTGCCCCCATTCTGTTTCTGCTGAAAATGCCTGTGTTGAACTGCCGGTCGCTTCCTCATTCTAACTGAAAGCCTGCAGGTTGTGGATACGACCTTGCACAGACTGTGCTCGTCCCACACTCATGGGGCATTGCCTCCAGCAAAGCCTTGGGCAGCCCCACGACTGGTGTAGCCTACAGATTTGCAGGTATTCAGGTCAGAAAGCAAAGCCCCTCTTCTCTGCTTCCTCACTCTGTTGGCGAATGCTCTGATGTAGCTCCAGAAGCAAATTTTCCGGTAAAAAGATATTCATGAGTCTTCCATGGGTCCAGAAAGGTTGGGCAGCAGGTGCCAGAAAATACTACAGAGGGGAACGTCTGGATGGATCAAATCAGGTTTGGTGTCCACTTTGTTATATGACATACAGCAGCAGCAAAATGCCCAATTAGATGCCTACACGAGAAAAACTAATTCCCCAGGGCAATCCAGAAAAGGAAGCTCATTTCGATGTCCAAGCCTATGCATGTTCCTGTGCCCCGTCAGCACCGTGCTGGTCGGAGTCGTGCTGAGCATGAGCAGCTGCAGGGAGCTCACTGGCTTTGCTCCAGTGCAGTCACTGACACCCAACAGCAGAACATGTCCCCGAGGTTTTATTTTTGCTGATCATGCTTCTTTCATACCCTTGAGATTATTTTTATCTTTTATTTAAATAATAATACACGGTTTTCAGAAGCACTGAACAAACCCACCACCTCCTCTGTTAAAGATTTGCATTTTACTGTGATAAAAATTCTGCTGCATTATGCTCTATCATCATTGAAAAAGAAAGCTTAAGGCTTGAGAGAAAGAAGTGAAAAAATAGGTAAAGTTTAAGGAAAATAAGTAGCAATTTAGTGCATTGGCAGAAAACCTGGACTTCCACGTGAAAGACAAGAAGAGGTAAATGTCTTTACCAAAGCAGAGAATAGGGTGGTTTTGCTCTAACCTTAATGAGAGCGATAGGCTAGCAATCCCGAAATGAGTTACAAATCTTGAGGCACAGTGCAATGCATTCACCTTTCAATGTTCCTTTTCACACACAATGCACCCAAATTGTTTGCAGACAGAAAAAATTGCAGGTCTTCGTAATGTCTGAGAAGGGTGCACTGCACTTAGTCCTTACCCTATGCTTTCCCTGAATGTGTGTTGCTCAACCTGACTTGCACCTCTGCTGAAATACTACCAATAGGCTAGAGAGTGACAGATTTCTGTACAGAAAGTACACTCTTTCAGGCTTCTTGGTACCCACTGCTTTTAGACCTCAATCAAGCTAAAAAGAAGCTGCACTCATGCTGGCTGCACAAATGACTCGGAGCATCGCATGCTCGTGCTGGTCGCAGTCAGCTGCCAGCCCATGCTGGATGACTTTATGGCACTTGGCTCTGTCATCAGCCTTAAAACAAAATAGACCTTGGCAACAAAGCCATCCTGCTGCCAGCCCATGGCACAGTCATTGCTCAAAAACAAATTAAACAGCAGGAAAAATATGTGAGGATGGACAGAGGAGGGATGAATAAAACACACTAGATATGCAAATGAAAAGGCAGCTTTACATCCAGACCATTAAAGGCTGTTAATTACCTGCAAGCAGCCAGTCAGCAGCTTGCTACTAAGGATGTCAAGCAAAGGAAGGGCAAAGGCTCGGGTGCAGAAGGGCCTACCTGCAGCGTTGGCGAGGATTTCCGCATGTCACCCCAGCTAAGCACCCACACTTGATCGTGGGATTTGTCATAATGCAACTTGGTTGGTAACGGGTCAACGTCCAAGGACTTGGAAAAAAAAAAGAGAGATACATATTTACATAGTGATATGAATTTCATTATGCACACAACACACATTACATTAGTTTACTGTAGACATTCCCAGGTACCACTGTTTATGCTCATGTGTACAGCTTTGTACAATTACCTTCTCATCAGCTGAGAGATCAGCAGAAGTACCAGCAATAGAAAATCTGGCTGCTCATCTCCATTTTCTGGCAAGACATCCCTCCAACTTCTGTCACTTACAGCAGATCAGGATCCATTTTCTGCCTGAACTATACCTGTGTCAGTTCATTCTTCCTAACCTACCTATAACCAACGTCAGGCAGCAGCTCAGTAAGCATATGTCAGAAATGAGTTCTAGCATCATTTTACCACGTTAGCTGCAAGCCCAGCTGCAGACACAGCCCTGAGACAATGATAACCACCCCATAAAGGAACTTCTTCCTGCCAGTGAGGTTTTGGAACAGTGAATGACAGAGTGTGACCACACGGGTGAAAACAACACGGGCCAAACTTTTTAGTGATGTCAGCAGATCCACTGGGCAAAAATCTATGTTTATTTTCCTGTATCAAAGTCTTTTTGAACTTTTGCCATCCTTGAATAAAGATTTCCTCTTGTTAGTACCTGTATGGCTTTCTGAGTCTGGATATCAATTATCATTACTCTGTGCTGCTTAGGCTGTGTCACATAAATATATTTGTCTCTGACGTTGACTGCTGAAGCCCAGAGGCAGGATTGAGTGCCTTCACCTTCCGCTTTAGGACAGATCTCTTCCTGTGGGAAAAAAAAAAAAAAGAAGAAAAGGATTGATTTCTACAAGTTCAGGGTCTGAAGCTGTAAGAAGGTTAGCTTTGAAAGCCACAGAAAACAATTCCATGGGGATTCCATTAGGATGAGGATTTTTTTCTTTTCTTTTCTTTTCCTGGAAAACATGAAGTAATTATTTTATTTGGTACCACACTGCAGCCTGGCCCTACCCAGTGACATCAAACAGCTGGACCTCCTGCAAACTCTGAATTTAAATAACTACATAGTCTATGGATCTACCTTTTGAAGCACACCTTGGTTTAGCAAGACTTGCAGTGCTGTCAGTACTTAACAAAAATAGAAATATCACTGTGTGCTTTGAAAAACAGGGATTTACATTAATTACATTGTCTGAATATCAGCTTTATATTTTTCATACATTCTTCATTTTCAGTTCAGGAGAGCGTGCTCTATGGTGGTTGTGCTCAAGGGAACAGAGCAGAATAGGCAGGGTCCTACCATCTGTTGCTCCAGCATAGAAACTTCCGTTCAAAAGGAACCAAATCCTGATACTTTGGACAAACCTTGTTCTCAACTGCCTTCTGCCATATTTTGTTGCAGATCTTCCACTCACCGAGTCCTGTACAAAACAGGTATTAGCTTCAGTGGGAGCTCACTGTCACCCTAAGTTTGAAGAGTCACACGTGATCTCACGAGAAAGCCTCTGCATGTTGGCTGCTCTACAAAGTCGTGTTGCTTAACGTGAATGGGCATTTATGTTGGACCAGGCTGTGGTGCAGAAAGGAGGATAAACCAAAGTGAACACGTATATATTTCAGTGAGCACAACTGTTGGTTTTAAATCTTGTCAATGCAACAGCTGGGTCACTGTAAATAATGGCACAACCCCCCATGGGGGAAGCAATCAGGGCAGCAGAGCTTATTGAGGGCAAGGGGATGCACAAACAAAAGCAATGCCAGCACCGAGTCTGTATCAGAGCAATGATCAGGGATGAAAAGATTTCACCTCTAAGCAGCAGAGCCCTGCCAGCTCAGTACCTCAATGGAGACCCGTGTAAGGGCTGAAGATACAAGACTCAACAGCTTGGCTGAGTTTTGCTTTCTGGCCCTCCAGCTGGGCTGGAGATTGTTGCTACAGCAAGCTAAAACAAGCTACAAAAGCCAGCCTTGTGCTCCCAGCAGCCATCCACGCAGCTGAGCACCGGACAGGCTCCAGATACACTCCAGACTGCCCTCCTCATCCTCAGCAGCACACCTGGCAGTGGCACAGAGCAGACCCTTGGCCTGGGCTCTGGCAGCACAGCGTCCACCCAAACCAAGGGGAGCAGGGAGGATCACCCACCCTTCAGTTACACTGCTCAGCTACGCCTCTAACAGCAAATAAGGACACTTTTGTTGTAGGAATACCCTGATAAATCATAGGCTGGTATCACTGTCTGCATGGCAAACACTCAGGATGCTAAAAGAGAAAAGGGAGGAAAAAAAGTCAAACCTCCCAATACCACGACAAAGGGCACTATGATATCCACAGGAAACCTTCAGAGGTCTCTCTGAAAGGCAGCCAAATAATAACGATAAAAGTCCCTTTTATGCCCACCACTGTGCTGACATTATTTCTTTAAGGGCCTGCTCTCTGTGCTTTTCAAGCTGTTTCTCCAGAACCACCTCTTCAATATTTACAGCTCTTTGGAAAAGAAACACAAGATGTCTTTCTTTAAGCAGTAACAGCTGAAGTGTGGCTTAATATTATTAAGTACACACCAAGTAAGTTTTGTTAAAGTATTCCAGTAGACAAAAAAACACTATCAACCACATATGTATGAGTTTTAGAAAACAAAGAATACAGACTCACGGAAAGATCACGGCCCATGGTAGTAGTGCCTAACCCAGCCTGCAAGGCTATGATCATGTTCTGTTTACCCTGTAAATCGAACTTTTCATAAAACTAAACGAAGGAGTGATTAACAAAGCATTTCTGGATGTATTTCAGCACCTGTCTTTTAGGCGATGTGATAGCTTCCTGTGTGTGTACATGATGTGTGCTATTGTAGAGGAGTACATGACACAGGTCACAGAAAACATTGGCCTCTCAGAGCCTCCAGGCACACATTATCCCACCTGCCACATTGAGCTCCCGTGTACGAGCCAGTGCTTGAAATTCACTGACATTGCAACAAATTTCCCTTGTAATTTCCTACAGCAAGGATTAGGTAAACTTGGTGCTGGCAGAAAATGTCAGACAGCAAGCAAGGATGGTGTGGGTCTCTGCTTCAGCAGCAGAAGATGCGGAGGACCAGCACGGGACAACAAACCTCACCGCATCCTCACTTACCTCCCAGCTGCGATTCAGTCTGAGAAATGTATCCAAGGTTTATCCCATACGTAGTTCCCTTAATTTTCAAGTGGAGATGATTAACCTCAAGGATGTCAAATGAAGCCCACCAAGTCACAACGTAACTGTCAACCTTTGGTAGTAACAACCTTTGAAGAGATTAAGAGAAAGTTTCCCAGCTGTCAGCTACAGCTGCTGGGTTCAGGACTTACATAACTCGTGAAAATTCTCTCTTCGGGCCTGATGTGCCTGCGGATTTCACATTCATTTGGCTGAAGGACTGTGATCCCGTCATCAGAAAAGACATAGAACATATTCCCAACACTCAGGCCTTGAAGGGGGATAAAGCAAAAGGAGAAGCATTTTTTTTCTGTACGTATCCATAGCTGTTAGGACTATAAGAACTCACCCACTTCCCCCAACAAACAAAATCTGCCTTACATAAAGGTTGGTCATTTGGATGCAGTCAGTGCATTCACAAAATCAAATTTCATGTCACAACGAGGGCTTCAAGGAGTGAAGAGGTACAGACACATTCAAAAATGCATTGCCTTGGTGGCGGCAGTGGTACACCAGTATTGGTGTTCAGGTCTTGTGCTAACGTACAAAGCAGGACTTGAGTTAAATAAGCCTCTGTGTGATTATTATTGTACCTTCTCAGACTATGGCTTTGGTTTGTTATGATTTCATTAAAAATAGTTTGCTAATAATTTGAGAACCGAGCGAGAAGCTTTAGTTTAAATTAATCTCCAAGCTGTCCTATTACAGTAAACTTCACTTCTTGCAACTGTGACGCAAAATGAATGTGCTTAACAGCTGTCCATGAATGAAAATATATCCTCTATTTTCTTTAACTATCTGAATGAACTATAGCCACCAAAACAAATACATTTTTGAAATCTTGCAAACTGTAATTCACAAATGTGGAGTACTTCAGCATTGCAATAGCACTCATTTATCCACAACTGGGGCATTCCGGGAGATTTGGAAAACTAGCTGTCTGTCACTGCTTTGCTGTTAGAGCATATTTTCTCATTTCTGTCATGCAGAAATGCCTTAAAACACTGATAATTTAGTTCCTCAGCTACATGCAGTTGCAGGAATAAGCATCTTTGAGAAATGTTCGGGATCTTTTCAAACACTCCAATTAGAAAGATCCAAGCATCATTTCATTTTTTGTTTTTTGTTTTTGTACCACCACCAGTAAATGTTTGCAATGACTACTGTCACCCCCAGTAATGCTGATGTGTACCCATCTGCCAATGATATGGTGATGTGATAATTTGTAATTTCTTATTAATTATATTTTAACTATGGAGAAATAAGTTCCCAGTTCTACAGATCTGAACAATGTTCAGCATTACAATTCCTTTGGCTGCTCCTGCGGTGGCAGCTTTAAACCCTGCTCATGTCTATAAAGTTTTCACATCTCAACTGTTTGCATGATTGAGGCAAATTATCACAGGAAAACTTCATGATACAAACGTGTAATTTGGATAAATGTATTTTTTTGGAGAATTTAATTGAGTATACAGTTTAGTAAGGTTAGGAGGGTTTTTTGGAGCTAAAAAACCCTCTTCTTGTGCCAAATAAGTGGCTTTGGAGGACAAGTTCTCAGAATCAGGTGCTTGCTGTACTGACAATGTTGAAGTTAAATCTCTCTAAAAAACAGAAATACCCCAGTCAGGGCATCAGGCGGGTACAGGAGCTGGGATCCTTAAATGTGATGCCATGGTAAGGGTTCATGCATGTAGAAAAAAAGCTACTGAACTCCCATTGACAACTAGGTTACCTTTATTGACTACGGGCTATTTATTTTAAGAGTATGTTAAAGCATTTCATTTGGGCGTTTTGGGCCAAAACCTGCGCTCACAGCATGCACACAGCTCCCACCTGCTTCGATGGGATTTGAGTGAATACACAGAGGGCAGAACTTGGCCCTGTCTGGAATGAGTGCACAGTCATGAGGTAAGTAATCCTAACATGTGGAGACAGGCAGGCAACAAACTACAACCATTGTGAAGATGCTTATCATTATTTTCATGCACAATAGTAGTGTGATTTTATCTAAAACTCCAAATACAATGAGTGTGTATTTCAGAATTAAGGCCTTAATTTGTCACAAAAATACTTTTCTAATCATTTCACCTCAGTAGACTTAGAGCAAGTGACTTGGCAAGTCCTACCACTTATTTTATAGTAAAATGATTGCAAGTTTTACTGCTGACTGGTTAAAATATGACACAATTTACTAACAACATTCAGGTACACTGAAGGCATGCTCTTTTCAGAGTTTATGAAATGAAATTAAAATGCTGTTGCAGTCAGTAATCTTCACACTGATTTTTAAACGAAGCAGGTGTTTTACAAGTCAGACTAGGCATTTTACTGTGACTTACAAAGTATTTGCCAGGTCTTGATTGGGGTACATATATAAACAAGCTCAGGGGAATTGGTAAAACAGATTCCAGGCTGGATTGCACTGCTGCCACAGTTTGGTCTGGGGAATTATTTCAATACACAGGCGGGCAATGGAGAACTTTGCTCAGCTGTAAGATTGATACTAGTGAGGCTGGTAATAGATTTAGAGCTAGAGGACTAATGACCAGGGTTGTTGCTGGTTTTTGCCCCCCTTTTTAACTGAAGACAGGTTGGATGACACAACTAGTTCAAAATCTAAAGCCAACATACCTCATCTGTATGACAAAAAACTATTACAACAAAAAGACCAACAAATGGAGAGGGCGTTCTAAATGTAACCCGTCTCATCTGAACCGTTCCAGATGATGCTGGCTCTAACATCCTTATTATTTTTTCATCGGCTGAAGAAATAAAGCATGGACACTTGTTGACTCAAGACTGAAATTCAGGAGGGCAGCAGACGACAAGAGTTTTCTTTATTTGAGGAATATAGTCTCCACTGAGATGTACACCTGCATTGCTCCCCTTGGAGATCAAAGGGCAAATCCGTCACAGGGCAATACTCTTTGAACCAATACGTGAATAATTTTCCTCAGTTTAACCTAAATGTTTGAAAGTATTTAAGAACTTACATAAGGTAACAAAAAGGCTTTCAACTTTTTAAGTGCATGCCTTTATATAACTGATGATTGCCTGCTGGCAAGATATGTTCCCTTTATCCAGGAATAAAGAAAGCAGCACGCACTCTGAAAATGAACACTGGCATGAAAACAAATCTCTACTTTTGGGCTACTCATCATTTTCTCTGTACAAAGACTAAAAACTAGATTGCACGCTGAGTAAATATTGCACATGCTTCCAGTCCTGTGTTTACCTGGCAGGTCATGCTATGTGCATTCATTTCTGGAGGTTTTCCTTATGTGTGGTCTGTGAAAGGTTTTGAGGGAGGACTGGTAGACTAACTTTCAAAATGATCAACTACTTGTGTTAAAACTGTGACTCACAGCAAAAGGTTGTTCTGTGCAATATTCTGAATAAGATCTTACAAATAGCTTTAGTTGACATAGGGCTGGCGAGCACGAGGATGTGATCATTTTAAAGGAGCGCAGTCCAGTTGTTAATATTTCTACTTACACTTAAGTTTTCATTCTAACAGAATTGAGAGTTGATATTAGAATGTAAAAACAAAAACACCATTCCTCTCTACGAGCCTTCTCTGTGCCAAGATTTCACGTGTTAAGGTATGTTCAGTGGATTCTTTGTCTAGAATGAATGTGCTGAACAAATACTACAGAATGTAGACAAGGGAATAAACCTACTCTAAAGATACTGAATTGCTTAGGAACATCAATAGTAAATCTGCTTTTACTGCCTATGCTTTCCCTGTAAATTGCTCATACGTTTATTTAAAATGTGCAAGGTTGATAAGCAGTAAGTCCATATTGTTTAGCAGAATTACAATAAGACTTTCTGCAACCAACTTCTTAGTTGTTCTTTAAGTATTTCTATACATCTGGTAGTGTTATCCAAATACTTTCTTTAAAAAGAAGTGTAAGAGATGCAGTATTAAATCACGTAGCATTATGCAGATGATGCTGGACTGAGAGATTTCATTTCTAAGCAGAAGGGAAATAGCAATTCTTAGTGCCTGTAATGCCATTTACAGGTACATTGGCAGTACAGAGATGCTCTTCAAAGCCATGCACTTGGCACTTGTGGGTGGTGTACAAACTCTGCAGAATTGTCATAGGTGGTCGTGCCACATCTCATGACCTCCAACCGGCTGCCTTTGGTGTGAGTACGTACCTGCAGCCAGCAGCGGGACCTCAGCTATAGACCTAGGCAGCGCCAGTTACTATGGGCTGGCACTTTCCTTCTGCCCCCCAAAATCTTTTAGGCTAAGCCATAGCAAAAGCTCCAAGCCAAGGGCACAAAGCACAACTCTTGTTGTGGGTACCTGGGGGCACGACTTACGAAACAGTCTTTGCACAGAGACCTCCACGAGGTTGGAAGGGCAGCAAAGTCCCAGCTTCCTCACATGCAAGTGGCAGACTCAAGAACTGTCATGCTTGGACTTCTTGGACAATCCAAGAACCTTCTCCCAGTGAATAGGATGCCCTGCTCTGGCAGGCTGAAGTGCCCAAAGGCAGGAGGCTCCCCACTGATGCTTCTGGGCACCGTACTTCAGGTGGCATATGGGTGAGCTGCTTGAGAGCTTCTCACTGTGTGTTTTGGAAACAATTACAGCACCAGTGCATACAAAATCAAATCAATCTTGACTTCAAGTGCCTCCATAATATATTTGAGTCAATTAGCTGTTTAAGGATCCTTTTCTTCTAATTTGGCTTCCAAGATACGCAGATGTTGACCTTGTGCAGGGCATACTATAAATTTGATCAAACTAGAGATCTTAACTGCCAATTAAAACAAGGAGAAATGGGGTAACCTTTACCCTGCATTGATTTAAAGGATAGAGGGAAGTAAAACTTGAGGGTGTTTTTTGCTTAACAGACAAGAACACGATTTTTGTTGCTCACCTAGTAAACATCAATACATGCTACTAAGGAGGAAGAGTTTACATTGCTTGCTTAAAAATGCAGTGTATTGAATTTATGCCTTACATGTTCAATTATGGTAATTTGGGAGCACTTCTGACACTTGTGTAATTGTTAATGTAGCTTGGGAATCTCAGGCTACTTGCATTGGTGGCAGTTCATATAAAATTCCCATTTTTCTGTACTTTATGGTCACTTATTATTCCATCATGGGAAAATGTAAGAAGTTATCAGTAGGATTTATTTCACTGGAGTGACACCTCTCATTTGAATACTTTAGCTTTTAAACTCCTGGTCTGTACTTAATCTGATAACTGCAAAAGTTGACAGAGTTAGTTGCAAGTCAGTGCAGAATGGCCCATCATGAAATTACTAAAGCAGACAAGCACATTATCACTACAACAAAAGAACTTTACTGCAGTACCTTCCTCTCGCCACAGTATGTTTGCAACTGCAGCATCAGAAAATTGGGAAAGCCAGAAAATAATCAAGAAAAGAAAAAAAAAAAACAATGTCAAAATTTTCATTGTAGCAAGTAACCGAATTAACATGCATGTTTAAATGAACTGTTTAACTTGTGAAAACTGTAACATTCATCCTAGTAAAGTAAAAATAAGAACAGATACATATTTCTAAATACATTTACTCCTTTTAGAGACAATTCTGAAGCTATGACATGGGAAAAATCCTCACTGAAATGAGGACAACTTTAGCCTGTGCAAAGATCACAGTCTTACAAAACAGAAGATGCTATCTTCAAATGTAGTTGTAGGTATGGTACAGGCTGTGGCTTTCTGTACAATTTCAACTAGCAAACATGACATCTTTCAGAAGCCTGAGACTGGCAGTTAGAGCGGCTATGCACTTAGCAGATTTTCTTCTTGGAATTTCATGCAAGAACTACATTTTCTTTTAGTATTCAAACCCTCCTGAAAAGTACAGCTATATTTGAATTTCTGTTTAAGATACATCCAATTATTTATCAACACACTGTAATTTTCCTTGCTTAAGTATTCTTGGGGAAAAGACTGATATTAATAAGAGTACATAAATCCATTTAATGAGGAAAAGAATATATTTTTTTCCAAAGAATTGCCATGAGAATGCATATTTATGGCCAACTTCTATATTAACAGCCAGAAAACAGCAAGATCACATTTGCACCTAGACTTTTAGTATCACCGTGAACCCAGGCAATCTCCCAGGTAGTTAAGGCAGAAGGATTAGGAAGGATCAGGCTCTGTGAGCTTTTCCACAGACGAAAATCATTAATTGTGTTTCGGGGACAGTATGGACAAGGTAACACAGCCACATTCCTATGGGAAATACACAACTGAGAGTTCCTGGGAAAACTTTTCTTTGAAGTGGAAGATAATTTCACGCCAAAGGAAACCTATTTTACTAGTCAGCAATGTAATTACAGATAAAATAATTAAATCAGAACATTTTCCAAACATCTAAGTATTTGAGAACTTTGATTCGTAACTGTCTCTAACAAAAAAGCCTTGTACAGAAATCAATGAAATGTTTTTTTCTGAAATCATAAATAATTCAACAAAAAATTAAGTTTTGGATTCTCGGATATCTGAAAAAATTGCAAATTCATTACTTTAGTAAAGGTGTTACCTATACCACACCCCAGCATGATTCTGGCACATGAAAGGCCTCATCATTCTAGATGAACAGGTTTTATCTTCCCCACACAGTTCCAATCCTCTGATCAATGCACAGACAAAGTTGTCATTACCTTATGAGCAAAAGTCCCATATAATGCATGCAATGGCCTAAACTATTAAATTGCATGTATGCCATCTCATTTTAAATATGCTTTAAAGAAACAAATTATGTAAAAAATTCAGCTTACGGGTCTTTCTTGCTGAATCTTCTATGAAAAGTGAAGATATGTCCTCATCCACTCCCACTTCATTTTTAGCAATGCAGGTGTAGGCACCAGTGTCTTCATAGCGAACACTACTGATGTGAAGTTCGCTTCCATTTGCTGCAAGAAAGACATCCACCCGTGAGCGGGGTTCCCCACTGCTGCTAACTGCTCCCCACTGCCATGGCCGCGACGTGGGGGATTCCCACTGCACAGCGCTTCCCTGTACATAAATGGAGGTATTTGGGCAATTCTCATGAGAGCTGATGTTTTGTTTCTTTCCATTAGCACAAACAAACTCTGTGCCAGAAACGAACAAAGAGCAATCCCAAGTGCAAAGAATAAATGAAATTTCATTTATGTCCCCTTGTTAATAAAAAGAATGCTTTGGCTTTAGCAGAGAAAAATTCACATTGATTTTGGAAACAGTTTTTCATCAGATCACAAGAAGCTTGGGAGATGTCTCTCTACAGTTCCTCCTATCATTTTGTTTTCTGAAGTGGGGCTATTGTCTAAAACCTTTGGAAGATTTTGAGACTTTGCACCCAGCCACGCAGGGGTGTCTGTGCTACCAGTGCTGGAGGAGGTCTGCAATGCACCACAGAACGACTGGGATGGTAGTGGGAAGGTTCTTAATATTATTACACAGAAATTTGCAGAGAAATATTGTCGTCTTTCATTGCATGTTACATCCTTATTTGAAACATAAGGACCAACAAGAGTGAAGAGCCCAGTTCCCACTGCAGAGGTGGGTGTGAGAAGACACGGGAACCACAGGCTGATTCCCAGCGGACTTGCAGATTTGCACCCTGTGAAGTCCTTACACCTGAGAACAGATTTAATGCATTTCTCTTCTGATTTGCACAGATGTACACAAGAGGCAAGGCAGTGGAGAATCACAAACACCGTCTTTTACCAGAACACTGTTACCACTTATATCAATCGATACTGTATTACCCGAGAAATTCACTGGAGGAAAAGATAAAAAGGAGGAACAGGGGTTTTCTAACACGATTTTCAACAACCATGGCTTAGTGAAAGTACAAGAACTTCTAGTTTAAAGTACAAAATAATCCTCCTTAATCCCCGTCTACAATACTTTAATTAATCAAAATTCTGTTCTTACCTAGGAGCGTTAGCTGTTTGGATAATTTTGGCATGATATCAACACCGTTCTTTAGCCAGGTAATTCGGGGATTAGGGATGCCTTCGGCGTGACATTTGAGGCTTGCTGACACGCCAGGCTCCTGTGCCTGCGTTTCAGGGTAGACGCGAATCACCGGCGGCACTGCGGGGAACAAGGAATTGGCGACGTTGAGCTCACCTGCCCGCTGCCAGCCCGCGCTGCAGAGAAGGTCTGATCCCAGAGCCGAGGGAATGAGCTGTGGCCTGGTTTTCAGCACAAGCTACAGCGAAGATTTTTCTACAGCCCAACTTCGGGGCAGAAAACAGAAAATAGTAATAGAAAAGAGTAAACTAATATGCCAATGCCAGGGAGCAACCTGGAGATGGGATTTGGTACTTAGACCATTCCTGCTTTCTTTCATTAAGCGACTGATTGAACTTCAGGGAAGATGGATTAAAACTTAAGGAAGACACTCACATACTTAAAAATTAAAGTATAAATTCAACTGAATCTAGTAAGGGAGGAATTGAGTCCTTGCACAGCATTTTCCTATTAGATGTACCACGTTATTCAACATTTTAATCAAATATACATAAGGAAATGGCCTATACATTTATTACCTGTTATTCTAAACAAATAAAATGTGTTTTCGTTTTGTTTTTTTCCTAAGAGGCTTTTAAAATGTGACTTACCTTGTTTCAGAAGATGCCTCTGAACTCTTTAATATACTAAATTGACAGAACAACTAATTATATTACCATTTTAGACAAGTTCATTGATTTTCAATCATGCTGCCTTCATTGCTCAAATCAACCAGACTTAATACTACCCACTAACTATTTCTTAACAATATTCTCACATACTTTAAAGGGGATTTGCAACATTGCTCATGTGGAGGAAAAACACCAGCATCCCTCCTTCCTTTCACCTCAAAGGACTTAATAAAAGGAAATGTGAAGATATGCTTCACATCCAGACCAGCAATCCCATCTTGAAAACGAAGGGACATGTCATCTTCTTATATATGGGTGGGCTTTAGAATGCCTGAATGAGTCAATAACAAACTTCCACTGGAAATCACTGGCTTAAGGTATCTAACTCCCTACTGTGTTTTTATATAGTCCATCACCAGGCTCCAGGACTGGCAAAAGTAAATGCACTCAACAGTTGCTTTCGAATAAAATGAAATCTGTATTTGTAGCTTGCTATATATCTATATATCCATATGGGGATAGTTTGAATAATTACAGTCACTAGCATACACTTTACATCTTTCTATTTCTATTTTTTTATGAGCCTTACCAGAGAGAGATGTATTTTACTTCTGTCTAACCTACCAGCTGTTTAAAAAAACACTGAGTCATCAGCTCTGGTTAATACTTGGAACGAAATCAGCCATGACGGAAAGCCCTCAAGTCTACTTGTTTTTATAGCTTTAAAAGAGAGAGATTGTTCAAGTGTAATCTGAGAGGAAATGCCTAGGGGCAACTGGAAAGCAAAAAAAAAGTGGATGTAAAGGCATGTCTTTAAATTCCACTTCTACACTGGACATGTGAACTTATTTCTTCTTCTTCCACTTCCTTTACTTGTGAAGAAAAGTAAGTGCGTTGTAAGAAGCATGGCAGTGAGTAAAACACCACATAAGAGCTTTTTAATCAGAAGGATACCAAAAAGACAAGGTTTGTTTTATTAAATTGAGTTTGCAATTTCTAAATAAAAGCACTTACTGGTTTTTTATCTTCTCTTCCTGCCATTACTGTCAGGGTTGATGCTCCTCCTGACTTCAGGAGGTGCCAGATCAAGTGGAAGAAGAGCAAAGGAAGCGATCTGCTGTTGAAAGCAGCCAGCAGCTGTCAGAGCCATTCCCTGCATTTAAGAGACAGTGTCCATGCAATTTGGGTGAATAAGACCGTGAGTCAGGAGCTTCTGATTCCTTCTGTACCTTGGAAAATTAATTTCCATTTCTCTGAGTCAGTATCTCCAGGCACAGTAAGGTAAAGGCAGTCATTTTTGTTCACTTTGATAGAATTTTATGAAGGTCCTGCACTCGGTGCTTGTTGCACATAAGATTTGTTTGCTACTAGTAACAGTTTTAAATGAAACAATTTAGGAACTGAGGTCTGTTGAAAGCCTACGTGATTTATTCAGATCCATAGACAAGAGTAAGTAAGTAAGTAAGTGCACAGAAAACAATCTCACAAGACCCAAGCAGGTTAGACGTCCAAACCCTGTGAAGTCAACTGGCAGTGAGTATTCAGTGCTCCTGAGTACTTTTGTAAATCTCCAGAAGGCAAATACCTGCTTCTCCCAGTTCACAAGCAGCACTGAGCTGCTCCGCCTGCCTGGCTCCAGACCAGAGGTGGGTCCCTGGATCAGGATCAGGCCTTTCTCCAGTGCATCGCAAACGGTCAAAGGCACAGAGCAATTCTGCTCCAAGCCCAGCAGTGCCTCCTTACCCAGTGACTCTGAACAAATACAGCCCTTCCCAGGCACCTACCACTTAATGCTCTCAAAATCAGCACTGGTTGATTGGGTTTTCTTAGAACAGTTTGTTGAAGGCTTTCCTGTTTGCACGGACACGCATGGCAGCACTCCCAGTGCCTGCCGCAATGAAGGACCACCCCTCCTAGAAGCACGGTCGTCCTTCACAAAGCAGGTTACATGCATCTCTCAATTTTTTTGCCCAATATCTGCATCTAAGAAATGCACATATTTTTCCTGCAGAGCTGAAAATACAACAGATTGATTATGCAAAAGGTAGCTCACTGCATCAATATTCTGCTTGAAAATTGGCTGAACTTGAAATTACAGCAAGGTGCACATATTTTCAGCAGTAATTAAGGAGGAAACTGTTTATTTTCACCTATAAAAATATGTGTTGCACCTCTGTTCTTGCCCTATTTTCATTTTCCTGGTCCTTCCACTTGAAAACTTTTCATTTCTTCTCCCTTGTCTTACATAATTCATTGCACAGGTAAATTATTGCATGCAAATGCCTTGTGATAACAGCAAACTGCAGAATGCATTTTTATTGTCCTTGCTACAAATTAATACATTCCAAGTAAGCACATTTTACTTTAAACTTGCAAAGATTTTAGCTCCAGACTTTGGAATATATGGATTACCTTTTGCTATTTCCCTTGGTGAATATATATCATTACTAACCATTACTGTGCCTGCAGCCAAAGGCAATATAAAAAGGCTATTATCTTAAGCAAAGTTGAAAAAATAGAGGCATTCAAACAAGTAGGAGATTAGGTAGATTGCCTACTACTGCATACTGAATAGTATCTTACTTGTGAGTAGACCAATTCATTACAGTAAAACAGCTCAGGTGATAAAGCACACGATGCGTACGGATGGCAGTATCAAGCCCTAAAGACATACACTGCTGCTACAGGACCTATATACTCCAGCAGTTATTTGAATTAATACATTAATCATTTACTTCAGATGGTTTAATCTTCCCATTTATGATTTGAAAGGAGTTTGCAGCCTTGTATGTTTTCTCTTGAAATGCCGCATTAACAAAACTTCTGTTTAAAACACCCCTCTGTTACTGGACACCTTGTCCTATCGGACCTTTACCATTAGGATGACGATCAAATAGCTTTGTAAAACTCTTTACAAGAAATACGATATTCTGATTTATGCCGATGTTTTCCAGAGTGCAAGGACCAAGGCAAAGGATGCCCTACATTGAGCAGGCTCTTGATTTGCAAACTATCAGTTTTCATAGTTGATTACAATTTTATGAGATTTTTTATTCTCAGAAATTCTTTTTTCCTCTTGAAAATGATAAATGTCCTTTCTTCCCTACAGTTAGTGCATGCTGTACACATTTCCCAAGCAATATCATACATAGGAGAGAACATAATTTTCCTATTGTTCTTTGCTCCTCTTGATCAAAGACATAGCACAAAACATGAATTTTTCATTCCTAAACTTTGTGCTGCCTTTCAATACGTCCTTTTCTTCCAAAGGCATTAAGGGCCATGTGTATAAATACACTGACTTAAATTTTAATACTGCTGGGAATCATAAGGTTGATCAACCCAACCTAACGATAACACACCATGTCACATGTAGGCAGCATGTCACATTTGTTTTATGCTTCTTGTCCAGAAGACATGTCCCAGTGGTTTGGGGCATTCATGTGGTGGTCTTCACATTTTCTGCCTAACAGCACTCTCATTTCTGCTTGTCAATAAGAGCATCTGGACCCACCCATGTTATCTGTGACACTGGGAAACAGCTGAGCAAGTTCTAGCAAACCCTGATGAACACTGCACGTGTAGGACTTCTTCCTGAAAACCCCTAGAGGTTCACAGAGCCATGTGTTCTAAGGCTGAAGCTCACTCCAGCACTGCAAGTGAAAACACAATTAGCTGATCCGATGAAGTAAAACCCAATCAGGTAACTCAAAAGCAGGTATAGGAAAAATGCATGTTTTAGCTGATTCTGCGTGTGTTGATTTTCACACAAAGGTAAGTGCTACATAGTGTTCAGCAGCTGAGCAGAACAAACCTTTTTTCCCCTTCAACTAAACAAAGGAAAAAAAAATGCAAAGAGGGTGGACATGACCAGGATCAGATCATTTTAAGGAGAAAAAGGCAATAAAATGTTTTGTAAGGTAGACTGAGGGAACTCAGTGGGAGCAATGAGTCAGGCCCCAGATGGCATGAAAAGGAACAGAGAACACTGGAAGACTGACTGCAGCTTCCAAAAGTACTGAATTAACTGAAACCCTTCCCAAAAGTAGGGACATGCCCATACAGACAGAGAGCTTGGGAAGGATCAGGGATAAACCCTACTGCTTCCATCTGGTTCTTTCCCTACTTGTTCCCAATAGAGAGACTTGGGGTCTTCACTATTACAAAGAAAATAATATTCTTGTGTGTGTGTGTAGAATAATAAAAAAAACAAACAAACCAAAACTGTCTTCAATATTAAAAAGAAAAGAAAAAAAATCTACTTTTTTTTTGTAGAATAATAAAATGAAACGAAGCAAAACTGTCTTTTTGATGCTAAAAGCGTATTATCCCCTCCCTGGAGGAGGCAGGCAAGCAGATACATCCCAGTTCTGGCTCACTTATTTCTGTCACATTCCCTTACAGTTTGAGTCTAATACAGAACAGCAACAGCAAAAAGCCCAGGTTGAAGATGGAGTTTTTAGTCTGATTCAGACAGACACAGACAATCCCCAGCACTGAACAGAGCCAATGAACTGTACTTAGGCTCTCTGCATCTCCGCTCAGCTCAGCTCAGCTTCTTCCCTATACTCCTGTCAGGAGAAATTCCTCAATTTGTCCTTTACGGTTCTAAAAAGCAAGAAGGATTTCTGAGACATGCTCTGCCTTTGGAAACCCAGGGTATGTCTGAGGGTAAGCAGCGTTGTCCTGTCATCGCTCTCGTAGCCCCAACATCAGTTGCTGAGGGAAGCAATGACACAGGCAGAACAGGAGAGAATTTAATGATGTGGGCAGCCAGCCACATTAACAATTGCAAAACCCTGGTTTTGCAAAGCCTAATGGCTCATACAGGAACATTAGATGCTGTAAGACAAAGATTTCCAGACCCTACAGTGTTTTCTAGCAAGTCCAGGCTGATATCAGAATGCATGGCATTTTGCCGTATTTAAAGACTATATACCAATTTTAAAAAGACAACATGGTTATATATTTTTTTCTTTTGTATTAATTAGAAATATCACATACAGCTGCGGTATGAAACTTCTATTTAAAATGTGATCTTCTCAAGAAGTTAAAGCTAAGAGGCAGGCACATGTACGCTCCAGCTTTGCAGCTTGAATCCAGCCCTCCCCACACTCCAGCTAGCTTTCGTCTCATTCCAGTTTTAGTTTCAAAGCCTTTGGGCCTTAAATTCTCAGTGATGATACAGTCTACATTGTCGCCTGCCAACTAAACTCCATTCAGCTCTCAGAATATATCACATAATATACACGGTATTAAGTTGTTAGCTTGCTTTTCTTTCAACTGCCGTTCATCAAACAAATGGCACTTTGAGGAAGGAAACCTATTTTCCCAGCTGCAGCATGCACAATCTAGTTATCCATATTGCTGAGACTTTGCAGTTTACTATCTCAAAAGATGACAAATTGTTATGTAGAAACATTAAGTTGGTTTTCATTCAAATCAACTGGATGCTCTGTGCTCTCCCCTGTGCACTCGCTGGGGGTGGGGGGCACTTAGGCACATCCCAGGGACCTGAGCTGCCGTCAAACCTGAGCCCCACGTCCACTGTGGTGCTCCTTAAAGTGCATAATTATCCCTTTTTACTGTTTGTCTACGTGTCAGCCTCTCTCTGTTAGCCTGGGTAGAGCTGTGTGCTCTTACCAGCAGATAAGCTCTCCTTGGCAGAGGTCTGTGCACATCTACAGGGAGAACTAAATAATAATTTTCCTTATAATGCATCTCCAGTAATAAAGTTGTTGAATTTTCTTGTAAAACTCAGTATGTTCAGACCAGAATATTACAATATCTATTCATAAGGGTTACCCTGTCCCCTGTTCCAGAGGTACTGCTGGTCGTGTCAGCACACCGGATTCAAAGGGACCTTCAGCGCAGGGGGATGGGGAGCACAGCTGGTACAGAGGGAATCAGACAGGAAGCAGTATCGATTTGGAAAAGGATTTACATTTTTTTTCAAGTGCCTGAAGTAAAGATAGATTTGGATGTGCCGCGGAGTTGGATTCTCCACGGGCTTGTCCCTCAAGCTCTCGTTCTCACCCCAGCAAAGAGGCGTGAGCTCGCTGCCATTTGGTGTCCGGTTCGCACAGGAGGAATTGACAGTGCCGGATACAAAGTGGGAAAATCAATCATGTCCAGAGGGCTGGGATTATCTGCTCTTTATATGACGTGGGCAACAAGGTGTCTTCCGAGATGCACACGTCTATCTCCTCAGCCCCTCTGATGCTCCTGGCTCAGAGCCCCCAGTGCTCCATATGGCACGGAACGCCAGTTTAAGCTAAGGTCATTTTCAACTAAATCTGACTGACTGAGTTTGAGGTCAAAAGAAAGATAGTGAAGGCCAGAATGTAAGTTCCACCAGGCTCAAATGTGGTCCAGGGACGCAGGTGAATGAGGATGCTGGAATATGGCCCGGGTGATTCTCTCACTCGTAAAACAGTTTGCCCTCATTTTGCAAGCCAGTGGGCCATATCTGCAAGCTGATGTAAATAGCCCTCAGTCGAACCAAGCTGTCTAGAGCCAGGTAATAATCTGGTATATAGCTACAAGTTGGATAGCTAGTTTTGGAAACACAGCGCTGTATTTAAATATCCTGGGCTGTTTCATGCAACAGAAATTATTTTCTGGAAGATGAAATTATTGAAGCAACAATTCTGTTGACAAAAGTAGTCATTAGTTTAAGAGAGGCTCTGAAACACTGCTCGTCACTCTCTGGAAACTGTAAAACAAGCTGTCAGTATCTGCTAAAGCCCAGGTAATTATACATATGGCCCCCCGTGCTACCTATCTTTTTGATCGCCTGTGTGATGGCATGAGTGAGAAACCACTAGCTGCGTTTGCTCTCACACAAAGCCAATTTGGTGCGTAGCTTTTCATGTCTTTGTGCGAATGAGATTAACAGGCAACTTTGCTTACAGGAACATTTTCAGTGGATTGTCATATATGCCATTTACTAACCATTCACCTGAAGGATGTGGGTCTGATACAGCTCTTCATAGCCGTAGGCATGACAGGTGTAATTGCCCATGTGAATAGTCGTTACCTTGGTGATGTAGAGGGAATCGTCTTCTCCAAAATCCTGCATGTAACAAAAGACAGGAAAGGAGCCTTATTATTTAGTAAAAATATTTTAAACACCACATGAAGGGAGGTCACCTGTTCGGTGGTTTTGACAGTATCACAGCTTGGGAACACAGCTTGAATTTTGAACAGCGAGTTTTGAAGTTCATAAATCAACACACAGGAGAAAATGAGCGGCAATTTCAGAGTAAGGCAAAGTAACTCATCTGAGAATACGAACTTTTGTGCTGGTTGTTAACAAGGTGCTCTTTGCACATAAAAAGATGGCAATCTCCAGCTGTTTAATTTACAGGGAAATTTAATATCTACCCATTAACCTCAGATGCCTACAACATTAACTTCTGGGTGGGTTAGTTTCCTTTATCTATGCTGGTTCTTAGAAAACGCACTGTAACCTTGAGACTTGACAAGAAAGAACTGAAACTGTTCGTCAGCTAAGACAATATCCTCGGCAGGAGACAGGAAAGAAGACAAAAAGCTTTCTTTTAAGGAAATTTACTTCAAATCAGCCTGCTTTGATCTGTAACTGGTTGACAAGGATCTTTCTTTTTCCCCCCTTCATTTATTTACCCACATCTGCTCCTGCATTACACTTTCTGATTATAGGCGGGGAGAATATAAGTTGTTAGCGAGGTTTTGGCACTGAATATTTTGCACAACTGCTCTGTTTAGAAATATATTTCAAATTCTAGTTAACAGAAGCACAGCACTGGTGGGTATACAAAGCAGCTTTTCTTGTTACCCCATTAACATTCAGACTTCTGCAGCTCCAAAATGTTTATACTTCTATGCAAACCCAGAAGGATACATTTAAAAAACAGTTAATGAGCTTAAAGTATATTTTTTCCTTAATTAGCTCCATGTGTGAAGCATGTTAAATTAAACTCTTTGCAGAATTTCACTGCAAAAAATATGGTAAAAATCAATTTACAATCAGGGTGGCAGGAAGCCAGTGCAACAGGGTGAGTGTTGGAGATGTAGAAAGGCAAAGTTGTGCTGCTCGTGAAAGCTGAAAACTCCCAGCCAACATCTCCCACTGTGACGTGACCGAACCGATCAGGAAGGACAGCATGAAACAGGAATGCAAACCTACTCTGCTGGCTGGGACACAACACCTTGGGTCCCCATTTCTGTGTGACGGAGAAAGGGAACCTGTGCCCAGGTTTGCAGATTACAAACAAGACTTGTTTGATCATTGGAAAGGTTTTTTTCTAAAACAAAACCGTTTGGGGCTCCTTATACCTCACGCTTTCTGTCTCTTCAGGGTGCACCTGCTTCGCAGTTTGAAGCTCTCCTTTCCAACCAGGACACTTAGGACATTTCTGAGGGAAGCTGTGATCCTGCCGCAGACTTGCAAAGCCAGCTGGCAGCCCCGAAGGAAAAGTACAAAGCGGCCCATCTTTTGCAGGATGGGATTGATCTGGCACTGCTGCTGCTGGCTCTTGAATCTTCTCCAATAACTTGTGTCTGGCACCAGAGGAACCTCTTCATGCCTCTCTTCTCCTTGACAGGCCTGCACTGGCAGGACAACGAGAAGTTTGGGGACTTTCCTATTTTTAGACACGTTACAAGGCAGATTGAGAGTAAGCCCTGAAAAATAGAGTTTACAGGCAGGACAACAGGCTCACTCTTCCCAAAGCACAAACTTTGACCTGAGAGGGACAGAAATAACCACTCTGTATCCGCTATCTGCTACCCTGTCGCTCTGACAGCACGACAAAGCACAAATGTGTGTACAATTACGAACGAGAGTAAATCCATAGATGTTCCTGAAATTCATTATCTGTCATCAAAAGCATCTCAGTGTCAGGCGGACCGGGCATCTAGACTATGGGATGAGTTGGTTAAACTAAACAATCCATTATTACAAATATCTACTCAAAAATTCCCATTCAAGCATTTGCCTTATCTTCTGGTCAGCTAGATCTTTCCTGCTGGAAAGCAAAGATGTGTGAATGACTGCAAATAGCAGAGAGATCCTGTTCAAATGATATTTACATGACATAGAGAAAGCGCTTGCAGTGGAGGGGACTTAATAACAGTTTTTAAAGTTAATCCCAAAGCAACTCAAATTGAGTTTAGATCAATAAAAGCAGGATGGCTACTTTTATGGAATGATTTATAAGGAGATGTGGAAAAACAGGACAATAAAATCTTTTCTGTTTTAAGTGTGTTGCTTCCTTTAAGTTATCTCAGAAAAATATTATGAATGCTTGGTTTGTGCTCTGTAATTGTCTTTTTATGGACAATCTGTTTTTTCCAATGCATACAAATGTATTAATATAAGTAAAGACCCTTGCAAAAACAAACTGATGCAAGATTACAGTATTATTCTCTTCCTCTCCAAATGCATTTTTCTTGTAAAGAGAAGCTTTTATTGGCAAAAGCATGGTTTATGACTTTTAAAAACTATTTTCTGACTTCCAGCACTTAAAAAAAGGTTATCAAATGTGATTTAGGCAACGTTATCATTTACATCAGGCACAGAAGGAAAATATCTGCTCCGTATTAGCACTTGCACACACACAGCAAATTCACATGGAGTACAACATTATTAAGAATCACCAGCATTAGAGGTGGGAAGGAAAAAGTGGTTATTAAATTCAGGTTCAATACTTATCCCTTTGTTGCTACAAAAAGAATACTGAATTCTGTAACAAATTGATGACTCTTCCTGCGTGTTTATTTATTGCAGCTTACAGTTTCTCTTTGTGTTTCCCTGTGGATATAATTAGTGCATTAGGGTTTCACGGCTACATTTTATATATATGCATGCATTCTTATGCACAAACACCTCCCGTATATATCTTATAAAGGCACACCGGGGAGTGTTGTAACACCCCAAGCCCTAAAGCATTAGGACAGGGGAGCCGTCGGTTCCCCAGGAGCCTCCCTCGATCCTTTGGCTCTCACCTCCGGGGGTCCCACAGTGGCCAGGGGCCACCCCACGCGGGCAGTGGGCACCCTGGTGCTCTCTGGGGATATTTGGGTGCATCTCCTGCTGCCGTGCAAGCTTGTGGTGCCAGCTAGCACTGGTAGGGCATCCAGCGGCTGTCTCAGCATGCAGGGAAGAAGTCCTCAACCAGGAGTACCTCAACCAGGAGTAGAGCTGCAGACAATTTTACCAAGCTGAGAAGGAAGAGCAGGTCTGTGAGGACTTTTCTCCCCTCAAAAACACGCACTGTGCGAGTGAGAGCTCTTTGAATAAAAGTTCTCAGAAACTGCTTAGCACAAAAGATTTTTAGAGTCATGTTATGAACTTGCTTCATCCATCCATCCATCCATCCATCCATCCAAACACACTCACGTAAACTTTCCTGGGGAGAACTGGCAGGGAAGAGGATGGGCAGGCTATAGGGAATGGGAAGAATTCATATTAAACAAGGACAATGGAAACATTTCCGTGTGCTTCGACATTTTCAGATGGCTTTTGCTTGCAAAGGCAGGTTTCCAAGTCACTACAAGCCTGAAAACAGTCAAAAGGAATCATGAACATCTATAAAAATGATGTATCACACAATTTTTCTCTCCCTAAAGCTACCACACCTTTCAAGCAGAGTATCTCAGGGCTGCCCAGGAGTCGCAGTGCTATGCACCCTTGGGAGCTGGGACTGCCCTACACCTACCCCCAACAAGCAAAACGATGAACTGTAGAGAGATCTTTATGAATAATACCACGGCAAAGGATTGGGAACCAGGAGAAAGGCAAAAAAGTCACTTCTGGGGCATGTTTTCCCTCCTTTACTGCTGAAGGTGAATTTTCTTGTGAAGGGGAAGAAAAAGAAATGATGAAAATGTATGAACAAGAGGCAGATACCCTTCTACCAGCTACAACCAGCCGAGCCTTGCTTCAAAGCAGCCAGATAAGGATAAGGTGTTCATCACCTCTCTTTTATGAATTTCATTATAAAATAACACTACAAGTTCTGGTAAAAAAAAAAAAATCAAAAAAAAAATCAGCAAGCTGTGCTTATAATTTCTCATAATTGATAAGGTCAACTAGTGACAGATGACAAATTGACTTCTCCAGCAGTTTGTCTCATGTTTTCTCTCCTTTTTTGGAATAAAAAGTTCTCTGCCCTTCATGAGCTTCTTTTATGTCTTGCAGCTACCCTTCAAATAAAGGACTGATTAAGTGATCTCAGGATATGTATGAACTTTTTGAGATTAAAAAAAAACACCACCCTGCATTTTAAATTGATAACCGCTCAGTAATCTAACAAAAAAAAAAGTCGCTACTGCACACACTCAATTTCAAAAAATAACAAAGCAGATCCTAGAAAATGGATATGTACTTTTTTGTATTGCATTTCCTTTCCATCACTACTGATTACCCAAGGCATCGGTCTCTCCAAACACAAGATTTTTCTTATTTATTTATCCCATTCCTCCCTTCTAATGCATTCCCTGGTCATGCAATCTGCTGCAGCTCGGAGACACCGTGCTTAGAAATGTGTAAAACATTGCATATTGCTTGTAAATCTAGTTCCCATTCTGTCTCAAGTGAAATCCAATATGCAACTATAACGCCACAAATCTCCTGCCCTGACACCCGGGGACGCGGCCAGCAAAGAGGGAGCGAACATGGAGCCGGGCCTGCCGAGCCCCGCGGCCGCCTGGGGAGCACGGGTGGTGCTGGAGGGAGCTGCCACTGGCACCTGCATTTTTGCCCTTTTCTGACTCTTTTTCATGAGTCTTTCTAACAGGTCTTGGGGTTGTTCTTACACAGAGGGGAAACTTATATAAAACACTTTAAAATTTTGGCGAAGAGTAACTGTTGTTTTCCAGGAAATCTTAGTTTAAAGAGGAATTGGTATATAGTAGATTCGGGTTTCTTATTTTTTAGGGTAACTTCTGCTTATTTGAGGGAAAAAACCAAACCAAACCAACCAAACAAACAAAAACTTGCCTTACAGCTATACATGGTCAGAAGGACCAAAACCAGACGAGCTCCCCTGCTCTCCAGCTGTCCCCATGCCCTGACACACGGCAGGCTGCAGCATGGCACTACAGGGTGCATATGCCCTGCAGAGCAACCGCTGCCCAGCCCATGGGGTTTTACACATACACAGTGTCCAACCACCCCAAGCACACGCCAAATGCTCCCAATAAATTTGAAACTGGACAGCACCTTACAGACATTGAACACCTTCAACCATTTTCCCCATCGACTCTCCTGGGAGAGTCCCAAAGACGGTTGATATCCCCTCACCACATCGACTTCTAAGTATTTATGTTGGAAATAAAGGCAGAAGAAACAGCTCGCTGACTGATCTATCCTCTTAGGAGAATCCCACCATTTGCTTATTTCTTCTTAAATAATTTGTACTTTTCCGTCACCTTTAAACACCTCTCTCCCAGCACTTTCCACTCAGCCCAAGGAAGCCAGGAGCCTTCCCCGTGCACTTTTGGTGCATACTTCAGCCAAAACCAGTTCCTGGTACTGGGGCACACTGGTGGCACTGGTTTTCCACTAGAGTGAAATCAACGCCGTCACAATTTCATAACAGACAACACAGTGATGAAAATTTGTTAACCAGTTCACATTAAAAAAGCCTGCCTGATCCTCAGAGTCTCGCTCTGACAATGTTTACAGGACTTCAAAACAAAATGTACCCAAGCATTTAATGAGATGATTATTATGCAAAATCTAAAACAATGGCTATCACTTTGAAAGTGATTTCTCCACACTAATCAAACGTCTCTGATCTTTTTTACAATAGATTCATGAGTGATTCATATAAAAATAATAAAAACTAAATTAGTCATAGGCTCTTAAATCACTTTATTTGGTGCTCTTAATAATTCATTTCCAGAGACAAGCTGAGAACTTATGCTTCATTAATATTATTTGTTCTTGGTTTTACACATGCTATCTTATACTTTAGTAATCTACATGGAGAAAAATTCGGCCTTAAGCAAATTCCAGAAAAGTATTGCAAACACAGCCTGATGGGATACTAATTTATCTGTTCTTGTTTTTCTGCTCAAATAATTTAGAACATAAGACTTTGCTGGAGAGCCAAAGAAATTTTTGGCGTGAATATATGGAAATGGTCTTTTAAAATAGTTGTACAATTACAGTACAGATAAAAATGAATGTATTTTATATCCTGAGAAACTCATGAGTCAGTATGATGAGGAAAATCCACAGTAGGTCTTCCTGCTGGAGCTGTTGGTGGAAGGGAGGAACGAGCATCCCAGGGATTCAGTGAAATGTTTCTATTAATTGGATCCACTGGACATTTCAGAGAAAAGCAAAGATTATGACTGAACAGGTAAGTAACAATCTTGGGAGAAAATTATATTCATAAACTCCAACTTTCTCCCTACAGTACCAAGGCAGGGATTCATGGATTTTGGTCAGTGATTCCACCAGTCAGGGCAAGTACTGGGGAGTACAACAGATGCCGAAGAGCCCTAATTCTTCTCATTCTCAAACTTCTTCTAAAGCATGTTTGTAAGCATGCCAGCCTAGTTACCTCAATACTTCACAGCAGATGGTTTTAATAGGTTCAATCCTTTCTTCCTTCTCATTTTTAGAAGATTCACACTGTATTTATAGTTCTCCTTTTCTGTTATAACACCCAGACTGAGTGTATGCAACGCATCTAGAGGAGAATCAGATCTAACATCTCACATTTCTCAAAAATTTCACAGGGTTTGTGACCTACACGCCTGTAAAAAATGCAAGCAAAACAAAACCACCCCAGGCTGTTAAGAGTAATGTCTTCTTCCACAAAAATATGAAGTTTAGGAAGACGAAGCCTTATACTCTACTGGGTATTTAGGACCAGGTGAACAGCCGTATTGTCTCCATTGAAGTATTGATGCATTTGCAGAAATAACCTACAAACTTTGGACTGTGACCCAGAAATAAGCTATTCCACTGAAGGCACCAGGTGCATACAAGTTCTGTGGTCTTTACTATGCAAAAGTGAGAGATTACATATTCCGAAAATACCGTCAGCATTAATTTTCCACTTAACCTCTATTTTAGAGCCTGCAAAGACCTAAGATACTATAAACACTGAGCAATTTCTTAAACTTTGATTTGAAAGAGAAAAACTTGGCTTTAAATATGCAACTTCCTGCAATTTACTCACATCACTGTATTAGTGCAGCATCTAGGATGACACGGGTTTTGATCATTTTAATAGCCTCATTTCTATTAGCAGGAAATTAAATGGGGTTATTCACACGTGATCTTTTTGTGACCTTTTTATTATTTAACAATAGAACTACATTAAAAGCACCAACAGGAATTTAGCTCCTTCATGCAGCCTGTTCTAATGAGAAATCTAATCCAGGTGACTCGTACTTTTAAGGTTGGCCATTTGCCTTGGTCTCCAAATATTACACACAGAAAATGGACGTTAACATGAATATGGAGTTGGACTCAATGATCCTTATGTGTCCCTTCCAACTTGGGATATTCTATGATTCTATGTATGAAAGGTGCATCAAAGCAGCTAGGCACAGATCTTGCATGAGCCATGAGATACACAAGGAGATAAATCTTGCTGGGCATGCAGGTAAACGTGGATTATGAGCAACAAACGATTTAGAGAGGTCTATGCCCCCATGGGTTGACTTGTGCGAGCTCCATATGCTTAGCGCACCATGGACCTGACAGCCCACTGCTGCAGAGGTTTGCAGCAGGGCGATGGAGGCAGGCTAGGATTCAGCCGGGGCAAAGCACGCAGATTTGTATGAGGAGGAGGAGAAGAACCTGTTCTGAAAAGAGACTCACTGCTTTTTCTCCAAGCAGCAACATATGTCTCTGAGCTAAGCCTATGTATCTCAGGTGTCTCTGGGGTCCTGGGTGATGACAGGAACTCCAGCAGCAAAATCCACACTGTTTTCATGCTGCATTAACAGAGGCTGGATGGCTGAAGGTGAGAGCAAAGGTCTCTCTAATATTCTCCACTCATGATCTTCTAGATCCCTGTTATATCCCACATTATCTACCTATTTTTCAGCTGGAGTCCTGCTTTATTTAACCTCTCTCTGTTCAGAGCTGCTTCTGTATCTGCCTCATCTTTGTTCCCCTTCTTTGCTTCTATTATAACCTTGTTGAGATGGGACGACTGGGACTGCACATACTGTTCACCACGAGGCATATCAGGGATATCCTCTGGCATAATAGTGTTGTCTGCTTTGTACTCTGCTACTTTCCTAAAAAGTCCAACCGTTTTATTTGTTAGAGATATTTTATCAGCCAGCACGGTCCTCCCCAGGCTGAGTCATGCCCCCATACCCATGTTTTTTCATAGATGATTAATAAAAATAATAGACTCTGTAATAGAATACTGAATATGCATGAAGTTGATACAAGGGAGGAGCATTCAAGACGTACTCGAGAATTTGGCACAGGGATTTCTTACTGGGCTCTTCTCACTGCACTTCCTGCAAGATGAGCTAACCGAGGCACACAACTGGCAGTAGTACAGTAAATAATAAAGCAAATGATATGCTGCATTTTGTTAGCCCCTGGGAGTATGTTTTTTACGCACAATTACTATTTTTCATCAAACAAAGAGAAAGACAAGCGACAAACTAGCTGCAAAGCACTCTCACTTCCCTACCTTATTCGCTAGTGTGCTTTCCGCAGGGTGGGAGCTGGCTCTGAAGTCTTGCATTTGCTCCTAGATGAGTTTGTAATTTATTTTTTTTTTGGAGAGCAAGAGCATATTATCCTAACTGGCATCCGCAGAAATGAAGAAAACTATACTTTAATGACGTGTAATGAAAAGCGTATTTTTGAATTAACGATCTAATGCAGATTTGAGTTACACTGTACAGATTACTATGAAAGGAATAATGAAAAATACTCATGAATGTATGTTATAGCTACCTGTATTATACTTGGTAATTCACCAAATTCTTATCTACCTAAATTCTGTAACATTTGTTTTTGTATGATAATATTCTCTTCTCTGTTGTTTATGTTTTCATCATGCTTCTGTAGGATAAGCTTTTGTTTACAAATTTTGTTTATAAATCTATGTATTTTTGTCTAAAGATGATGTCAAATCATGTGAAACAATACTCTATAAATACTGTATAAACACATTTGACTCCGTGAAGAGTGTTTTATATTTTCAAATTGAGGAATGCTTTCATAATCACAGATTTGGTTAAACATACTGCTTGTTCCTAGGAGGCAGAAGTATATTATTTTGAAAGATGACATATTTTAACCACTTTGCTACTTGTAGTCAAACATCAGTTTATAGTTACAATTGTAGTACAATCTCACCAGTTTCAGCTACATTGCAGTTATTTTCTTCATGAGAAATGTTGATATGACTTTTTAAAAGTATAGCTCCAAAGGCACTTAAAAGGGATAAATAACCTGGATAGGTAATATATGGATAAAAAATATCTTTATGCTAAAAGCAATCTTAAATGTTTGCAACAAAAATCATTTAATTACATGTAACATTAAGATGGCTCTTTTGTAATAGCTACGTGACAACTCATTAACACATTTCTTCACAGACAAGACATCACAGACAAGACAAATTATTAATATGTTGCTTATGAAAGCTTCTGATTAAAAGAGCAATGGAAAGTTAATAATATTTTGTTGCCAATCAAGATATCTCATAAAATTGATTTAAGTAAAGCACATAAACAACCAGGCTTTATAGTAATCTTCAGCCTCTCAGCTCTGTGTAAATTTAGGATTATCTAGGTTTTTGCTGACTTTGTCACTTCTAGTATTAATTTGGAATACTGTCAACCTTCTCATAGCACTTTTGTCAAGAATCTGGAGAGAATAAAGCCACAAAGGACTTCTCAGTGGTTCCTTTCCTCTGCTGCACTCACACCTTCTTAGAAGAATTCTGGTTTTTTTTTTTTTTCAGAGTTGGGTTTATATTTTCATCTGATTTCCTGAATTAGCATTTAGGAGAGAAGTAGTTTAACTGAAATATAATACAAGGATTTTTCCAAGTGTGTGAATATCCTGTAGGTTTGTATGTGATTACCACTGTGCCAGGAGCAGGGAGGATTTTCTTGAAGTTAAAAAGGTACAATTAATCTCCTGTTGCACTTCCAATTAGCCAAATTGCTAAGCTTATTGTAAAAAGCAGAAATGCAATTGCGTTTCTGCTTGAGGCATACTAAAAGAAAACTGAGGTAATTTAATTAACCAACTTCAAGTATATTAAGGAGCACACTGCCTTTACTTTCCTGCTGTCAGCGCCTTTAAGTAGATTATTGTTTAATGCGAGTTTCTGCACCCACAAGAGGCTGGCACCCACCCTGACCCGTGCCATCGAAGTGTGCATGGCTGCACTTACTTTCACATCACAAACCTCAGAGCAAATGTTGTGGCTCCATCATTGCTGCACACAAGAATCAACCCCGAACAGAGGCGTGTTCCCACTTTGAAGGCTCCTAACAAGTGCTGCAGATGTGCAGGTGCCCCTCCCTGGTAGCCAGAAAGGGGACACACCTGAGCTTGAGTCCTACAGGGAAATAAAGGACCACAATCCCCAAATTGCATCACCTCAAATAACTCGACCAGCATACAGATGGCGGTGATATATAAGGAACATAAAAAGCTTTACAGTTTAATTAAAGATGGAAAAGGTGCTGAGGTGTTTATTAGATAAAAAAAGTGTTGATGTGCAATAGCACCAGGTGTTATATGACAAGGTGAAAGAGATCATAAACTGACACATGAAACATTAAAATTGAGGCATGAATCCCGTTTTTCCTCTTTGTGAGTCTCAAAGTGCTCTTCTGATAAAGTATCAGTGAAACTAGTTCAAACAGACCAAAAAGCGATGGGATACATATATATATATATATTTACTGCTGAGTTTCGTGGGACTGTCCAAGGTGTGAGTAATCATTCAGGATGCAGTTATGTACAAGGACATAACTCTTTCTCTTAACATTTAATAACAAATGCAAAAGAGAATTACTTGTACGTAAACCAGAAAACCACTTGGGCTAGCGCTAAATTAGGGAGGAACTAGGACCTGAGCCCGAAAATCTACCGCTCACAATCCTAACTAAAACAGCTGGAGTTACAAACGAAGCCTCAGAGCCACGTGCTGCCCTTCAGGGATGTGTTTGTGCTCCGATTCCCAGATTGTCATTTTGCGTCCCATTCACATATCGACTTCCAATGCTCCTTTAAGATCAATGTGGTCATAAACAGAATTTCATAAAGATGATACAAATGCGTGAAATTTTCATTACTTTTTTTTGGTTAAAGAATTCTGTGACTGCTCTTTCAGAAAATTTCAGAACAGCTGACTCGCTGCAACTCCAGCCCTAACTTGGACCCAGGGACAAACCTGAGCCTATAAATACGGTGTCTCAGACCGACCTAGTGAAAAACATTGCTGAAAGAAAAGGCTTTTTCTAGACTCTGATCACACAAAGCTGTTGAATTTACTTATTATAGATGAAACTAAGCACGGTGGCAGCATGTGTAATCTTTACTCAGCTTAATCTGTGTCGAAGAATAGATCTGTTTTGAAGAATGCTTGAACAGGACAGTAAGCTGTCAGGTCGCCCATCTGCATGTTTCCCTCTGCCACTCTCCCACTACAGCAGGGAACGCCTGATTTTGCGCATCGTATCTTGGCTGGTTTCCATGTATTTAGAGTGACCTAAAAGTCATTATTCTAACCCTGGCACTGACGGATAGCTATAAGAAATCTGGTCAGGTACACAAGCTGTGGGCTGGTTGGGCAATCCTGTGCATCCTTGTTACTGCTCCTCTATAGACCTGTACCAATTCTGTAGCAGCTCATTTACTGGTTTCATGTTGGATTTCAATGTCATGCTCCAAATGGCAACATAAACTGCATTTGAAAAAGGTAATCCCTGCTCTGATGAAAAAAAAATAATGTTTAGATGGCTACAGTTACTGAATTTGTGTGTACAGTAGTCACCTACACAGAGTGTGCACTATTTTCCTACTAAGGCAGAGTTAAATAATGCACTAAGTTGCAGTGCATATTTCTGTCCTGTATGCTGTAATTTTCATGTATTAATGCAGAAGAGTAAAACATAGACTTTTCACATTTCAGCAATCCTGAATACACAACAATTTAGGGAGCTACAGTATTGACTGTAACAACTCCAAACTGAGTGGTTATCAAATTAACAAGAGCTGAACAAAAATATAAATCAACTCTTTCTGTAGTGTAATTAAAATAAAAACTGATTTACTGTGTACTTTAATGCAAAGAGAAATGAAATACAGACCATATTTTTTACACTACTTTCCACTCTCCCCATAATTAAATGTTATTAAATAAATGAGTAAGTTTATATGATTATTCAGGTATTCTCTTTACTGCAAACTATGACTCATACATCAGACCAGTGCTGCAAATTAAAAAAGAGATTCATCTCCCTTCCCACGAAGGTACCACCACACCCTGCTGAATTATCCCATATTTTAAACTGCTCATCAGAAATACTAGCTGGTAAGTGAGAGATGAGAACAGACTGAAAGGCAAGTGGAAGAGGAGGACAGAGATTTATTTGATTTAGATAGAGGAGAGATTTCATTGCCAGCAGTAAATGTGTTGTTTCATGCTCTTGATGAGCCTGGTTCTTTGTACTAGGAATGAGGCACCTGAGAAGTTAATGGTTTGGAGAGCTCCTTCCCCCAGTTTTCGGGGCTACTGCTTGTGGACTTTTGATTGCACCAAACCGAACAAGCAACAAAGGATGAAGCATCAGTGCTAAGCAAATGCTGGGTTATTGCAGTACTGAGTTTTAATTTCGCAATAACATATTCCAAGCACCCAAGCTCTCAGCTGTTTTGCTTTTATTCCTTCGACATTCACATAAAAACAAAATATCATGCCAGCTTCCAGTTTTCCATAATAATAATAATGAGATAAAACTTGTTCCCTTAAAACTATCATCTGTTAAATGAAGTCGTACTCAAGCCCTAAAACCAGTAATGGAGGACTTACGTTGATATCCTCTAAGTCAAGGAAGTTGAGGATGATGCCGTTGCGTTTCCAGATGATGGGGGGCCGCAGCACCCCACGGATGCCGCACGTCAGAATGGTGCTCAGGCCAACCGTGATGGTGGTAACGCTGACTTTCTGGTCCTCCGGCAGGCTAAGCCGAACCACCTCTGCAAAGGCAACGAAACAGGAATAATACAAAATAGTACCATTTTTATCATTTCAAGTCACAGCTCAGGACGTGATTTTGCCTTAAGAGTTAACAGCTTTGGTGGGAAAATCCTGCACTCTGTGCGGTCTCCACTACGTAAATGCACCGAATAAAAATAAAAACCAACATCCACTTTTGAAAAGATCGCTTTCCATCCTTTTATACGCTCTACTTGAAAAATCGCTTTAACAACTCTTGAGTAGCAATTCTGTTAAATTTGCTCACTAAAATATTTGCTCCCTTTCAGGAGCCTTGGGCAGCCCAGTAGGACTCGCTTCAAGGCACCTATCTATCAAGTGCCTGTGGACACCTCGTGCAAAACTGGCTCGCACAGCAGTACCCAAACAGCTCTGCATCCTTTCTCCTCCAGCTTCCACCCAAGCGAGAAGTTAATGCAATGTGCCACAACCCGTATTCACTTCTGTAGGTCTGAGGCTGACTTCAGGCTGCAAAGATCAATACAACATCGCACGTCATGTCTGCCAGCCGTTAGCTGTTCTCCTACTTAATATTCCCAGCGCTACTTTAGAAACAGCACAAGGTGTTGAAAATAAACGGTCGCTATAGTATTGGAAAACGGTTGATCGAAAATAAGCATGTTCAACCAACTTAGGGCTATTATTTGGGTTGCGGTGGTTCCTTGCATGGAACAAGAAGAGGGCCTGACACAGGCCATCAAATAATTTCTGCCCCTGAAATCTTAAAATCTAAAAGGAGTAATAGAGGAGGACTGGGAAGAGGAGAACATCACCTGCCCAAGAGAGACACCTCATTAAGCATCGCCCCGGGGACCTGCTGGAGGAGGAGGCCCCAGACTGCGGCCAGGGGGGTTATAATGCCCCGCCACCTTCATCCACCTGCCTGCAGCACGTAAAAGCATATAGGTACTAATAACACAGCTATTTCCTGCATAAAAGAAAGCTCCTTTTTTATGAACAAAATATTTGGAGTACACTTGACAGGATAAAAAACTGATAATTACAGTAATATGTAGCATAGAGTAGGGCTAATGAGGACCATCTTTTCTCGAGAAGAAATGAAATAGAGGGTCATTCATTTACGAGAATTGTTTTTTCATCTTACTGCTGTTTTCTTCAATTCCCTGTGCTGTTTCTCACACTGCCTGGCACATGCTGGGCTCCCATCAGCTCCCTCTTCAGCAACTTTTTCGAGTGTTTTGTTACAGGAGAATTTAAGGCTTCCTCCATGCTCCAAATGATAACTAAGAGGCTTTGATTTTTCATTTAAAAAGCACAGTAATGAAAAATGTATTTACTTTTACTTAAGAAGACACCTTGTGTAGTTGCCATTCTTCGATGAACTGCATCAGGACAAGAGGTGACTTTTTAGGCTAAACCATGTATTTAGTATAGATTACTTTAATAAAAACACACTCCTCTCCTGAATATTTCTATGGATTATGTTTGAAGGCATCTTATGACTAGCACATTAACTTCCAAAAGTCTTTCTATTAACAGAGGATTATTTTGTGTTGTTTTAGTCAAAGCTTTACTGCTACACTAGAAAAGATTCATTTACACAACCTACACAAGCCTTGGGATGGAAACAGAGATGCCCTGGGAGGGTAGGAGGGCTGTGCTCTTCTGTTTAAAAACACAAATCTTATTAAAAAATCAGAATCTTGTACTTAAGCTATAGACCTCAAACACACTGATGCTAATTGGACCGTGTGTACAAATTATTCAAGTCACCATAATGATTTTGTGTAGAATCCTCTAGATTACATATTGAGCTGTGCATTTTAGTTTTTAAAAATCTTTACGAGATAAAAGGATTTTTACTACACACATAAAACTGAACAGAACAAATGGGTAATATTCACAAAGCGTGCTCACTTGCAGAACACAGGCTGGAATGGAATTTGCTCCTAAAACTGAGCAATTTCGAGTTCATTTGGATATTCTGCAGGATGATGCATGCACAATACTTTTGTATGTATTCAGTAGATTCAACCAGTATCAGTCCTAGCTTATCATATTTATCAAGTCATGTCACAGCCGGTATTCTTCTTTGGGATTTCAGTTGAAGTAAATTCTCAGCCTAGTCCAATGACAAAGACAAAAGGGGTGTCGCCAACCAATCTGCCACCAACAGGAAAATGGGATGCTATCACTTTTGACTTGATTTTTAACAGTTCGAGACAGCAGTAAAGCCTTTGTAATAATCACCTTTAAGAAGAAACGGATGTAACTGTGTTTCTGTGCATCGGAGGTCCTGACATAATCTTTCATCTGGTATTTTGCAAAATACAGAACTAAATCGAGGTCAACAAAAGGCAGCCAGGACACTGCAAACTCTTTGGTGATGGCAGCAGCCCAGCTCCTGAATGAAACCTGTGTACCTCCAGAGACAAGGCAGTGCCGTTGTCAATCCAGCCTCCCCTGCCCAGGGGGCTGCGTGCCCTGGCTGGGGACAGAAGGCGATGCAGGGGAAGGATCACCCCATCCTGCTTCTCACACCTCGTCTCTCTGCTGTTAAATTCAGCCCCAGAGAGGCCACGAAGCAGCACAGACTTTGGTCTGCCCCAGGTGCTGCTATTCTGATGTTCTTACGTTAAATCTCTTGCAATACCACGTCCCGCAGTGACATATGTAAGATTGTGAAGTCTTACTAATTCCTTTTCTTGTTAAAAATGTCAAGATATTGTCGAACATTTTCTTCTGCTCCTCCTCCTCCTCTCCAATTTTGCTTCTTAAGGTGCTAAGGCAGGAGTTGCACTGCACCTTTGCACGCTCTGCATACTAATGCGAGCAGGTATTACTTGTTGTGCTGTTTTATCATGGAAATCTTTTCTCTGCTGTCATTTGCAGCCCGCCAAAGGCAATCATAATTTCACAATGAAGACATGTATAATTGAGGTCATTATAGGGAGCAACCTGGAATGAGCATCTATGGAGAAAAACTCATTGATTTAGCGTGGCGTAGAGATAATTTACATAGTAAATGTCGGTTGCCTGCCTTTGCTCTTGCTATACTATACAGAAAAAGATTTCTTTTTTTTTTTTAAAGTGCTTCATATCATTAATTAGATCTTTTCACTTAAATCTAAAGAAAATATATTTTTAATACACTGTTACCACCTTTAATCGTTGTTACATTTGTTTACAGATGTCTTGTCCTGCTAAAACAGGATATGGAACAAATGACTTTATTGCTTAGATTTTGCTGAGGGGACAAGGAAATAATTTTTTTAATGCTATAACTAGCTGTTAGGTGGTATACAAAGCACCGAAAAATAGCACTGTTTGAAGCAATGAATGAGAGAACTTACTCCAAAGAAAGGCTCAATCACAGATTCTCACCCCCAGATTTACTCTCCTGAGCAGAGACCTTTTGCTTGTGAACTGAAGCACGGACAGTGCAGCCCTAAACACATCGTGTTTCTCCAGCAGTGGTACAAGTCAGGATTGAATTAATGGCATGCAAACTTTTGCCTCCCCTCAATTCCCCAAGTCCTGCAGCTGTGTTTAGGCATTGCATTGCATTAGTAATTCTGTTTATTGTCTTGTGGCCCAATATTGCAGCACAAAGGTCAATGGTGATTTTAGCATTTGTTTCAATAGGTAGAAGTCTTCTCTGTCTGAATACATTCTCAGGTGAGGAGCTGACTGAATCAAGAAAATCAAAACAATTAATGGATAAGAGGATAAAACACGATAAACCTTTAATAATTATTTTTTCCTCCAACAACTTTGATGAGAAGTGTTTGACTTTGCATAGAGAAGGGAGATCAGTTTTAGACTTTCCTAAAACTGAGCTAATTGCAGCTAATGGATTTTAAAATGTGTTGCATGGGAGATGCATTATAAACACTCAGCTGTACACGAGATTTATCCAGCCAAGAAAGACTCCATCTCGTGGTGATGCTGTTTGGGGTGGGATGTGGTCATCTAATTAGTCACTGCAGAAATTAAGGGCAGTTCACAGTGGGGCTGAATCTGGAAAGCACTGCATAACACACTTATAAATTACTCATATTAGCATTAGTGATTTAGTTTCTACGCCAGTCCATAGACTGAAGAAACGAATTAATAAAACCGTCACCACACAAATCACCCTGGGTTCGCGTGCCTGTGCAAACCCATCACACCGGCTGTTCTCAGGACTAGCTCCAGAAGAAATGTTGCCATGTTAACACAGTTTGCTGGTTATTAAGGTTTGACAAGCCAGTCTTCTCCAGCAGTATTTACGGTCTTCTCACCAGTCCACAGTCAGTGAAGAATTATCCATCACTCAACCCCAGAAGAGAACTCCATTTTCTGAACACCAGCCTTGAATTACAGGAAAGCCAGTCATGCTACTAAAATGTTTATGTTATTAATTAACAACATTAGGGCTGTTAATGAACACGATTAAAGTTGTTCACAATTAATTAACCCAGAGAATTCCTACAGCTCCCACATTAGTTCAGAGCAGGTGATGGGGATGAGTCTTGGCTTTATAACCTGTGGGAAGCAGCCCTGTGAGCTGGCTCTGCCTCTGGTGTGAGCCCTGCTCTGGGATGCTTCAAGAGTTTGGTTTCCCAGGAAAAGAGGTACCACAACGCAGCATTCCTCTAAGGCTTGTAAGCTTAATTAATGTGAATGATAAAATGATTTCCAAAGCTAAGTAGAAATGTTCATACCTCAGCTTTGTTTTGTAAGTGTAATAATTCAAGTTCTTAATGTAATTTATAAATCCTCAGGACCTTGGGCATGCTACTTCAGGAAGTATTTTATTGTACATTCTCCACTAAATTAGTAATGCTGTTTTCTAAGTCATAAAAAGGCATAATTATATTGCTTGCAGTATGAAAGAATTCAGTACTTTGAGCCCTCTTCTGTCATTACTCATGAAGGCCACAGGCTAGGACTCCCTGAGGCAGGTCCCAACCTGGCAGTGAAAGCCTAAAACCTGTCTTGTTACAGAACTCAGCATAAATACATGCAAATCTTCAGCTGCCTCCACCCCTGGTGCTGGAGGACGAGACCCTGTCGCACATCCCTGTCAAGGCTGGACAACTCTTCTAGCCTGTGTGAGTGCGAACCAGTGAAGGGTGAGCTGTGTTCCCAGTTGTTGCAGTCCAGAGATAGCAAGGGTGTTTCTTGCCCAGCCATGTAAGGAGGAATTCAGACCATTCCTTCAAACCACCATGCATATTTAAAAAATAAAAATAAAAGCCCAGTTTTGAGATACGAATTTGTATCAAGCACATTCGCAGAGCTAGTAAGCTTGCAAAAAATCCTTCTTATTGACTTTGAACCAAACACAGTTTCTTCGTGTGCTGTACTCAAAAGATCAAATTCTTTTCTTTCTAAAGAAAAGAAACAACACACTTCCCACTGTAAAATCCCATCCCTGCCCTCCTGTTACTAATCAGAGAACATTCAGTTTGTGCAGGAAGGGATAATTCATTCATTCTTGAAAGTACATGAATAAATATAAGTTGTTCAGTGCTTAATTATCTAATCTCCTGAGGGTGATAAGTGATAGATTCATTATGTAAATAGGCATAAGTAGTCTATTTTAGAGAATAGTTTACATAAATGCATTTGTTTTTATTTTAAATTCCTATTTCCCACAGATTGAGAGCAATGTTGATATGATTAATTTTTGATAAAATATTCCCGTGTTGTGTCAACAATGTCCTGCCTACACTGTAACAGCCGTGCATTTTCCTAGTCAATTTATTAATTTGAAAAGCAAAATTGCTAATGGTCTAATAGGCTCTCATAATTACCTCTGGTAGTCATGGCTGTTAAACACTTGACTCAAAAGATTTGCTTATCTTTTTAAGAAGAGTCAAAAATACACAAGAGTTTCCTGCTCTACCTCTCTCCAAATAACTACTGGGGAGAAGTATTAAAACTTTCCACTGAACGCACAGGAAAAAAGAGCATTATGGTTCGGGGACGGGGAGGAGTTTCAGCTGCTCTCTGCAGTTTTGCACTCTCTACTCTACCTTTCTGGAATTGAAAGAAATAATTACTAGCATCAGTGGTTTCACCACCATGGAAGCAATAGCTGTTTTTTTATTTTTTCTTTTAAAGTATCAGCATTTTTAGGAGCTTAAAAGTTTTCTTCCAGTTCTTGATAGATTTCTTAGACTCAAAATGGGGAATTTTTTAAAATGGGCATGTTCTTTCAAACCAATGAAGCTTTTTAGAGCAGCCACTATCTGTATTTAAAGTATAGTGTTAAAGAGGACCAAAAACATATGAAACTACTAAACTTTCTTTTTTTGAACTTCTATAAGTTACGGTAGCTGAACTGATTTATACCTGATTTAAGGCAGAAAAAGATAGCTTCTGGTAGAGGATATGGCATGCCAAGTTTCTCCCTGGAGTGAATTTTTATGGCTGCTCTATAAACCCCCAGGGTTTATCATGGAAATGCTGTCAGACCATTAAGTACAGCATGACTTGTGGGAACCACTGTAATGTGTACGTAAATTACTTTGAAAATAGAGACGAGTCAGGCCACAGGGTATTTGGGGTTCAAGAAGCATTCACATGTAGTTTAAAACCACCAAGACATCAGAAATGGCTGCAGTGAGCAGCTCCAATCTTGTACTCTCCATTCATTTCACTTTGAGTTTGGGGCCAGCAATATGCAATGAATGTGATAAACTGAAAAATGCATGAACCAGGAAACAAGGAGCCCAGAAAAAAGGCTCATACTTCTTCTAAGCCCTAGATTAAGGGTTTCTAAAAAAAATCCCAAGCATTTAAAATGAGGTGTATTTATTTCTTTCATATTCCCATATTTACTGCGTTCATAAACAACCAAATCAGCGATACCACACATCTCAAGTTGTAAATAAGCATTAGTAATATTTTTCATGGTGCTTTCATTGCTCTTTGTATGGATAACTGCAAATTTAGCTGTGGTGATTATATGGATTTTGTATCTTTTCTGACTGCAGCTACGCTCAGGATACTTAAGAAATGCAAGGACTCTGCTCTTCCAGGCTCACGCCATCCCAACTTGAGCTATTTCATCCCTCTTCAGCTTCCACCCCAGCCATTGCCCTTTTGGGTTCTGCCTCATTAAAGTCAGAGTTCAGTCTCTCCCCAGGGCTTCTGGTGATTTTCCTCGCAAACATCTTCCTGGCTCCCAGGCCAGCAGTATAAAACCTGAGCACATTTCATTCCTAAATTAGGGTTACATAAGTAGGGGGAAAACAACGCAATCAAAAGTGAGTGATGAGAAGGCAGAGCCAGCTATTTCTGCCACGCGCTCCAGGTGGACGAGGGACTTGCCTCATGATATATGGAAATGCCACCTCCCAGGCTGCAGAGCAGAATCAGTGACATGGAGACTCAGCTGCTCCGGGTCTGAGCTGAATGTGGGTCTTGAGGAAGCATTTCTCCATGTTGCAGTGTTGGTGTTGCCAGTCCCAACTTGGAGGGTGAGGCTCCAGACTGATTTGATGTGTACTGCAGCGATATATAGCTCTGGAGCTGGCAGGAATGGTGCAAATGTGGCTGTGAGGATCTTCCACCATCTCCCTGCCCATCTTTCCAGGGACATGGTAATTCCCCCTGGGGCTCGGGTGTTTTCACCAGAACCCTTGCTGAGCCTTCGCGCACAAAACCAGCTTCTGCCTTCCTCCTGCATCCTGCACTCTCCTTCGGCCCTGCAGAAAGCTGCTTGGCGGCCACGAAAGCAGCCGGCAGCGCTGTGTAGAAAGGCAGGCTGGGGGAACGGGGCCCTTCCAGTTCTGAATATCTACTTTGGCTGAGCTAGTTCCTTATTTCTGTGTTAAGGAGGTATTTTCCTTACGTGCTAAATGCGATTGGGGAGCTCCTTGCTGCTGCAAGGCTCCTTGTTGGCTCTGCAGCTCTGGTAAAATGGTTGCAGAGCACTGGGAGGGCTCAGCCTGGCCAAGCAAGGGTACGGCAAGGTTGTGCTGCAGCAGCGCTCACCCAGATAGCATCTTGTGTTTTAAAAATACATCAGTTGATAAAAACTTCTGCATCAGCGCTCTCATAAATGTCCTTCCCATATTACAAACACAAAGTTTAGGAGAAAGTCAGAAATGTGAAGACAGAACAGCAGTAATTTGGAAAGAAGCAGGTAATTAAATAACATTCCCTTCTGGTGAGGAGGGTGAATGAAACCAAAGAGCAAAGACCAGCACCTGAAGAAAATCCCCTGATTCATGTTATCAGTACATCTTCTGTTGTGGGCAGGTTTTCTCTCGGTTAAGCCTTTCCAAGCCAAATCCCCTGCAGTTCAGAGGCTTTTAACAACCGTGTGGAAAACGCTGGGCCATTCACCAGCACACTCCTGCATGAGGCCCGGCGGGCAGCGGGGACTTTCTACACAATTTTGAATCAGTATTTCAAAGCTCGGCGTTTCGGTGGGTTTAGTCTCCACAGGGAATTGCAGGACGGACAACAAAAGGCCGAGAAGGGACCAGCAGGGAAGTGGTAAGTACAGGCTTCCCGCGGCTTCTGTGGCTGAGTGGAAACCTCTGCAGAGAGCTTCAGAGATGGGGACGAGAGCGGAAAAGCAGAGTCCTTGCCCAGAAAGAGAGTGGCCCCTGCTCTGCCTCAGTTTCCCCCATGGAACAACCCTCTCCAGGCCACCCTACAACTAACCCGTTTGAAAAGGCTTCTCCATGACGACAGAAGCCATACAAACACCCGCAAGCATGTCGTGTCTGTGGATTTCTCATTAAAAATCCTCAGAGGTTCACGGATAAAATCCACACATTAGACTGAAATTTAATTACACAAAAGTACTTTGAAGCGGAGATTTGCAGCAACTGCTGTGAGAAACTTAAATTCCAGTAACACAAGAATGATAAACGCTGTATCATTGAAAGTAACAGGAAAAACAAATCATCTAAGCTATCATATTAAAAGGCATATTGAAAAGCAAGATATGCGCGCAAAACCCAGTGTGGCCAGTCATTCTTTGCGTACCGACCAACATTAGCATCTCAAAACTTTTAAATCTTCAAAGCAAGATGATTTATGGCAGCTGTTCCTTATCACTCAGGCTTGTAAGTGCTGTGGCACCAGAGCAGCCGGGCTGCAAGGGGAACGTGGACGGGCGGCATCGCTGGGGCTGCGCCGTAGGGCCGGGCCCTTCTCAGCCCTGTCAGCGCACGCTGTTTTAGAGCGGATGGGGCTTATTTAGAAAACAGCTATTCAATATTTTGTTATCTTATATCCCCTACCTTATTTTCAACTGTTCATCCTTTGCTCTGACAGCTGAAACGATTCGTTTCTCCATGGATTTTTCCATAACACCCTTCACTGTCAAATCTGCTTCAGAAACGCTCGTGAGCACCTCTGGTGTGTTTGCTTCCAGTGGGCTGTGGTCTCAGAGGGGGCTCACTTGGCACTAGCTGCTCCTCAGCCCCACTGCCCCTGAGCTCCACCTGCTCCCAGCTCCTGTCCGGGCCTCCTGGTGGTGCCCCCAGCGAGCCACCAGGCCTGCTCCTGTCCCCTTCCCCACTTTTCATGCCAGCAGTTTTAATAAATGCAGTTTTAATAATCTGTTCCAGACCAACGGTATATAAAAGAATGGACACGTTTCCATTCCTCCTTCCTATTTTTGAGTTGTTCCCTTCTCAGCTTCTACCGTGTCTCACGGTCTCTGCACATGCTGTGAAGTGGCTCTGTGCTACCAAATGCCTCCTCCCTGTGCAGGTGGGACCACCACACAGAGGCTTCCCTTGTAGTCACTGAATACCATCTTGGATATCACCATTTTGGTGCCAGTTGTTAAATACTGACCTTTTAGGCTGCTTGCAGCAGGTACGTGCCTTCTTTACATATAATGGTCACAAACTTGAATCGGCTTGATAAACATTTGAGGAATGCACGTTGCATTATATATAATGAATTACTTCTAGTTAAGTCTCTAACATAAATACAAACACAATCATTAAAAATATATATCATTTACAGCAGCTCAGAAGAAACTGAGTGGACCAAGTGAAAGCTTGTTTAATGCTAAATTATTTGCCAGCGTAGCAGCCATATGCCAAGTGCCACAAATAACAATATTCATCACATCAAGTGTCTGGGGATACTTTCTTTTAAGATCTTTAGCACAGCGCTCATCACGAATATTATCAACCAGATGCTCTGTTTTTCCAAGACACAATTCACTCCTAATGAGAACAAAAAACAAAACCGCTTGGAGTGTGTTTTGTCCCTGAAAGATGGCAGCACAACTGCGACGGGCTCAGCCAGTGCCCGTTGCTTGAAAGGCTAGGTTGTACTCATTTCTAGGGAACAAATCTTACCAACGTAGTGACTTGAACTATTAATACGGAGTTACTGACTGAATTGGGATGGTTTGTTTGCACTTGGCCTGTCCGGGAAGGACTCATCCTGACACTCAGATTGCAAACCCATGTGCTGCTGCTTACAAAACATATAAACACCATCTTTTCCATCACACTGTGCACACAGGTACACACAGAGCTTGACCTCTCTGCACAGTGGCTAGGTTGCCATGTTAGAGCCTTGAAGTAAGCAACAGAAAACCCTTAGAGGGAATGAGGTCTTGGCCTGGCAGTGGGGAAACGCAATCACAGAAGTGGGTAAAGCAGCGTCCTTCTTTTAGTTGTTTTTTCCCTGAGCAGTAGCCTGCCTTGCCAGTTCTAGCCAGAGCTTTCTGCCCCCCTATTTTATGTAGCTATGCAGAGACACGGAAACAACATGTGAAATACGTTCATTCACTCACCAAAGACCAGATACAAATAAGTACATCATAAAAATCCACTATCTCGTGCAGAACATCAGCACTGATTGCTCAATTGCTTTTGCTAGTATCTTATCTAAATAATAGTTCCTTAATAGGAAAATCTCAGAATACAATGTTTAAGTGTAGCTATTGCTCACGATGGTAAAGTAAAAATTAAAAATTTCCAACATAAAACTTGCAGCCAGTATGAGTATTAACAAGCTCTGTGGTTGGTTTGTACATGTCAGTATATATTATCTGTTGTGTACACTATGGCTTTGATAATGAAATGATTTTCACAAACATAACATGACATTCATTCACTAAGATATAACACATACCTGCAGGGCATTTGGTGAAAAGCTTTCTGCAGTACTTTAATTGATGTATAGTCCTTTGTGGCTTATATTCATTCAAAGCCATCTCAATCCTACATTGTTAATTGGCTCTTCTATGTTATTATTAGTTTGGGTAAACAATTAATGTTAATTTACAGAGCTATCAGTCAGTTAGTCCTAATGCTTTTGCAGCAGTAGACTTGATGTCTGACACGGTTTGGTTTGGATTTGACACATACTAGTGAGACACAGCATACCGAAAGGGCCTAGCCACGATCAGGAATTCCTGGTGCAAAGCTTTGTTCAAACATAAACTAAAAACAGCTTATGCCCTGGAGAGCTGCAATGGAAATAAGCAATAATGACAGGAGACAGCACGGGAAACCAAGGCATGGTTAAACAAAATGACTCGTGTCAAGCACTGCCAGACATGTCTCCACACTTGTGGGCAATACTGCCCAAACCCCCCAAAACATCGTAAATTACTGATGTGAAGGATTGTTTCTCTCTTATCCCTGAATTCTGGTGTCTGACGCTTGCACTATGGTGCCTAACTCCACTACAAGCACTTGGGATTTCTCTGGCTCTGGCAAGTCCCCAGCTCCATGAGTGAGTGTTTCCGGCAGTCATTAATCCTAGGTGGAAGGGATTTAACAAGCATTAGCTAAATTATCCTATTTGAGCCAGGTGACATGAATGCTCTTTCATTTGTCTTACAGTTATGCTTTGGTCTTTTGCCAAACCTCTAATTTCTGTCTTTTCTACAATTTTTCCTTTCCCTTCACTAAGGCTACATCAAGCAATGCAGCAAAATGCCAACACTGGTGGAACTGTGAGGATTGGCACTGATACTATAAAAAGGGCATCCCGCAACTGAAAATCAGGGCATCATAGAATGATGTGTTGGAAGGGACCGTTAAAGATTATCTAGTCCAATACCCCTGACATGGGCGGGGACATCTTTCACTAGATCAGGTTGCTCAAAATGCCTCCAGCTAGTGCCAAAGCCAGAAGATGCTCTTCTTTTAGTCCAGGTCAGATGAAGGAGGACAGCAATTGTCCACCCCCTTTTTAAGATGCCACAAGCAAGGCAAACCTCATCTCTCAGCACCGTCAACATGAACTTTTCAGTAAAACCTCTTCAGACCCTGTGCAGAGCAGTGGTTGGTCGTCCCACTGCGAGGGCTGTGGGCAATACTGGATGAACCAGGCTGGATAGGTGGGAGCAGAGGTACAGGTCAGGCCCTCTGAAATGATCCCTGCTCTTCTGCCTTTGGCTGTCCTCCTGCTGCAAGCCTCTAACTGTCCCAGGGTGCGAACCAAGGACTGACTTGCACAAGCACCCTCGTTCTTTGCCCCAAATTAAAGCGCGTCTATGCCTGTAATTTTAACCCACACCCTCCGAAGCCATAGCAATTTCATTATACTTCATGCACTGCAAATCATTAACGCTCAGTATAAATCAAGAACCATGCTTATTTAAGAAACGTCAAGGATGAAGTACTGAAGTCAGGGACATATTGTGAAAAAAGGCTCTTAATGATTCAGAGTAATATATTTCAGATGTTAGAGCAAACAAAGCATTCATAAACCACTGCAGAACTGCTCCTTTCAAACTGAATGGAGCCTTTATTCCCAAGCTACAGATAATAGTGATTGAAGGAAGGAGAAAAGCCAAGGACATTAAACCAGGTAAATCAGTGCTCCCCAATATTTCCAAGCAAGGCAGCACAGAAATATTTCATGTTGATCTCCTCTAATACATTCCACTGCCTACTGCAGTGTGGAAACTTGCTTAAACTATTTTTTTCTAGCTTCTTCACTTAGCAGTACCTGAGGGTAGGAAGTGCTCATCAAAATTTATACCACACATTTAAGGAAAAGGCATGCATATCTCCTGTAGGGTTACAAAGGTTGGGAGGTAAAAGTCGTGAGATCCCTTCTTCCTAGTGTCCCATTAATATAGGGCTCACGGGCTCCGCACAGCAGCCGTGTACGTCCTTGTCTTTGCATGTCCCTGAACACCACCCCGGGGAGGACCTCGGCTCTCACTCCTGCCAGAGCACTGCTAGTGCACCAGAGGAACATCTGGCATGGGATGGTCTCTTGTGAGCACAGTCTCAGGAAGATTTTAGGTCTGAAGTGTCCTCCCACCAGGACTACGAGGACCATATTACCGAGGCTTACAGTTTGCTGCAGCTTGCGGTGGGAGATCCAAACCTGCACTTATTCTTGAGGCATGAAATGGAGCAAACGTCCGAGATCTCAAAAGGGTATTAACGACTGAAGAGGATGTGAGCGGTTTATGTAGGATGACTAATACAGAATGGGAGACATCGGCATTTGTCCAGGGAGTCAAGGTTGACAACAACCCTTCTATTACAAAAAAAAATGTTATGGGTGAATCTGAAATGACTACAGATGGTCAGGTGTTGATTTTGCATGTCCTTTGAAAGACAGTACTGTCAGCAAAACAGTGCCTTCTAACCAAATTTTGAAGTGCAATACTCTGTCAGCAGGAAGAGTGTTGGCTCTTTAACTGACTCATCAAAACAATGTTCTTTTAGTTTCCTCTAGTGACTTTCCATTCAAGTACTGCTCTGCTGCTGGTTCTCCAGGACAAGAATATCTGCACAATTCAAGATCTTTTTTTTTTTTTGCTTTTTTTTTTCTCCCCAACAATATTCCTCTACGGAAAGAATGTAAAAAAAAATCTTTGCCTTACAGATGGTGAGCTGAAGCAGAGGTTATTTAGCTGCAGTTACACAGCCTATCTGAACCAGAACCAGACACACGCCTTATTTCCCAAGGTTACTCCTCCAGCCTCTCCGAGATTACTTTATAATCCCATTATGGGTGGAATTGCTACGTACACACAGCTCCCTTCTTGGAGTGCTCTTCTTAAAATGTGAGCAAGGTTTGAGTCTGCAGTGGATGTTATGTCCTGTTTTAACCTTGGCTTATGCAAAAGTTTTCAGAAGGGCGGAAGGGGGACAGTTGCCATCGCACCTGAAGAAACAGCCTCAGAGGCAACTGGGGGCTGGACTTAAATATGTGACCACTGAACTAATAGCCTGGCACCACAAGAAATGTCCTCAAAAGACTTTCTGCGTCCTCATGCTGTTATTTCGCACTGTAAGTCAGCATTGCTGGAGTATTTTGATCTTTGCTTGGCCTTCACATGTGCTCTGAAGTCCCATGCCACCTACCTTCCCAAGAGCAAGGCAGGGTGTGCTACCCCGTGGCAATGGGGAAAAGAACTCTCCTCCTCAGCTCTGCTGGCACCTTCCTTGCCTATCTTATCCTCTTCAGCCAAAGCTTTTCTTCACCCCCCGTTTGTGATGGAGATGACACAGGGCCCTACAGGCCAGGCGTTTCCTGCTCCGCTCCTCCCAGGCTCCCCCAGCCTCATCAGCCCGATGTCACTGTCACATTTATCCCGGGGAGACACACGCAAACAGAAAACACAATGGGCTAACTCATTTATTTCCACTTGTTATTGATAACCTTTCATGACTTTCATAACTCTGCCTCGCTCCAGCACTCATGAGTTATGAGGTCATCTGTAACTCAGGGAAATAAATGAAGTTTCCCATCAGTCTATTGTATATGCCCATTTATTACCTTTTTATTACCAACCTTTAAAGTTTTATCCCCTAGTATCTTGTTTTACAGTGGCATAACATTCAGATGCAGGCATGTATATGAATCAGGCCAAAACAGTTCACTTCGGCTGGGTTTCACCAGAGGTAGAGTTATGCTGATCCACAGGCACCAGCACCGTTTTTTTCTGAGCCATCAGACCCTGTTCGAGCCTCCACAACCAAACTGCGCCCGTGCTCAGGATCATCTGTTTGTATTAACCGAGGCTCAGTGTTTTCTTCTGCCTAATTCATGCTAAGATTATTTCTGGAACGAGGTTTGCCATAGAGATGAGAAGACATATCACACAAATCGTTAGTTTGAAGGTTTAGAGAAGGTGTTTGAGGGCTAGCTGCTGAAGGATAGGATGGCTGCACAGAGCTGCGTGCAACAGGCTGAATAACGGTCCTTTAAAAAGCTCCAGCATTTCTGTGTGAGCGCAGAGCTTCTTAACAGAATCATTTTTGTCTTTGACCTGTCAGTAAAATGCCAGAAGAATAAGTCAGACGGTACAGTAATCCTCAAGGTAATGCCTAGTTTCTTTGGCCGTATTTGCCTCAGGAGCTCCTGCGCACCCGATGCTTTAATGACCGCTTTTGCAGGACACAGCAGCCTATTCGTACGCCTTCACGGCCACGTCACGACTCCCCTGGGGTCCTCGGCTTCACAAACCACGAAACGAACCACAGCCAGTGCTGGCTGTCACACCCCCTCCTCGGGAGCAGGAGGGAGGAAGGAGGGGAATGCATTTGCCAGCTAAGGGCAAGCTCCTTTGAAAATTCTGGGCTACAAATTCCCGAATGGGAGTATTTTGAAGTCGGGGCAAGCGCAGGAAATCCCTTCTTTGTGCAACAGAAAATCACTAAGGTCAAGCTTCCCTAAGTCTAGTAGCAAAGTAAACCACGAGGAAGGTTAGAGCTGTTTTCCAGAAGTTTTGCATGACACAAGAGATCACAGTTGCAGAAATCAGCTGCTGATCAGTGTAGACAAACACGAAATAATTAGCCCATGAACACAGCACCTACCGAGGGAGCAGCTGCTAATTGCTACAGTCATGTGCAACGCTTAATGGGACATCAACATTGATTTACTAATTTATTTATTTTGACCTGAAACTTTTGAGGCCGTCATTTTCAGTAAGAAAATCAAAGCAAAGCTATTACTGCATGAGAAAACAAACCAAGTGTTGTGACTTCTCTTCTTCCTTACTGTTCCTAGGTGGCTTTTACGAGGAGCAAAGTGTCAGTGCCCTCTGAGACTGATTCTGCAGCCCCAGAACTGGCCCAAGACCTGAGATGTTCAGGGTAGGGCCTAAATAAAGTCCTCACTAACGTAAGAGTGACAATATCAGGATCACCCATGGAAGCTTTCATGATGTCAAAGGACTGGAGACCTGATAACACTGATATATTGCCGTACTTATAAAGAGTAAGAGAGTGCTATAATAAGGAAATATGGGCAGACTGGAGAACTCGGAGCAACTTCATAATAGAAAACGAAGAGATCTTCCAAAATGTTTTTTCAGGCACTTAAGTGAAGTCAAGAATATGGAGGGAGCACTGGCTGGTTGCTGAAGAGAAAGCTAGAAAATAAATTGAACGGACATGGAAATTGTTTTCTCTGTGGGAATCTGGGCTGAATTCCACAGCTCATGGCACCATTTCCATTGACTTTGTAGAAAGTTAGTTTGCTCTAAAAATACAAATGTTAATGTCCTTCTCTGGAACCAGAGGAAGGTTCCCCCTCCCTGGATGGCAGGGAGGTCCAGGAACAGCAGTTAATGCTGACGGACTCCTTACATGCAGCTCAGGAGAGGGGACTGGGGACTGTCGGGTCTGGAGATGTGAAGTACATTCAGAATTCAAACCTGGAGGATTTTGTGCTAAACAAGCCACTGCAACAAAGTTATGCTTCACCAACTCATCCGTATGTAATAAATAAAAAATGCACTTATATGGTGCATCTGAAAGAATGCTATATGTTACCTGTAAGACTCCGTGCAGTTCATTCCCTGTTGAACAGATTAGATAAATTAAGGGAAACGCAGCGCTTGTGCCAACCTTGACCCAAGGCTGGGAGCAGATCCTAGAAAAAGAGCAGCAGACCCACACGCCCCTTCCTGAGAGGATGCTCAAGCTCCCCTAAATCCGTCCTGGAGAAGGGATACCATGTGCTTAAATACCCACTGCCCCTGGAGCAGAAATGAGGAATGTGACCCTCTGCTCTTCACGTAACATTTTCCCATTGAAAACTGGGCTTGGTTTTATTTGTAACAGGAAAAGCCTTTACTTAAGTATCCTTTTTTTTCCGTAATTCTGCCTTGTTTTGTGAACCAGTTTTGCAACCCTTCTCCAGTAACATTTCCCTGCAAGCCCTGCTAAGAAGCTGGGTCTACGGCAGCTGAGCTGCAGAGTGTACAGCCTGCAGAAGACTTTATTGGCAGGAGGGTAGAAGACTTTTACAATCCTTTACAGGTGAATGGGGAAAACTCAATAATGTTCACTACCGTTATTGAGTATAGTTATTAGCTTTGAACATTTCCTAAAATAAGCCTGTCATTAAGACAAACGTCTTGTTAATGGTAGGAATTTCCCAGCTGAAGCATTAAAAAAACTGCAGTGCCTGCATCATTAGCTGCCTCAGAAAACTTCTCGGCTGTCTTCTGCTCCACGTCACAACGGCCAGTGCCACCTTCTGCTCCTCCTTCTGAGCCACCTCCACCCCGGAGCCTTTCACACAGCGCTTCCTGCTCTCTGCAAAGCCCCTCGGGGCTCCGTCAGGCGCTGGTCCGTCCTTTCTGCATTGCAGAGGAAGGGAGCAGCTACACTAACTTGGAGTGGAGAAGAGTGTGACAAGGCCAGAGGAAAGGCAACCGCGTCATATTCTACAGCATGTGGCATAGAGGACGGCTACCCACTGTGACATACTTGCATCACCTTTCTGAAACTAAAAGCATGTTTTCCGTTACAAAATGCAATGAAAGAAAATAAATATTGTATAAGCCTAAGGGATCCTGACAGTTTTTTTCTCTCCCTCAGTAGAATGAAAGCAGCTTTAGCTCCGTTTCAGAAGTTAATATTGTCAGTATGAGTACACACTGTCCACAGACCCGGTTTCATACCAAGTGGTTCCCAGTACCACTTGTACTGTGGGAACAGTCAATTTTAGGGATAGACTACAATGATTTTAGTATTTAACATTTTATGTTCATAAGTCCTGATTCCTGTCTTCCAAGGTCTGATTTTTAACCTTACCTCGATAATCAAGCTTTTGATCATAACAGAGGTGTCTCTGAGACTCTGCGCTGTTAATAGCATCTGACACCAGCAAAAATCATCTTGCACTTGAACTGACCTTGGCAAAGGGACTTCTATTGACATAAGTGAGTTTCCAAGGTTCTTCTCAAAATAATAGAAATACATCTTCCGTAATGTAATTTGAGAACTAGCTACTGGGCTGAGGGCAGTTTTGATTTTATTGATATTAGTTTAGTGAACACTGTATATTGTAAAACTGATAGAGTGGGAAAATGGCTTCAGTAGATATCAAATTTGATGGAGCTGGTAGCTGACTGCAAATGTAAGTATGGGAACTATCACCTAAGGAGGTACTCAGTATTTCATTGGGGATATTTTAATGTTTCATATTCAGAATAACCTAAAACAGTGGCCCTGAAGACAATAAAATATGCTTGTATAAAACTGCCATTTATGTGCAGTTACACTTCATTATCCCTGTAATCTAACATGGTGGCTCAAAAAGGAGAACATGAGCATTTTCTGAGTGATTTAGCAGGATGCTTTAATGATGTATTGAAAATGAACATTGACCCTATGTAATAGGTGCTAAACTGACACTCTTAAAGCACTCCATCCATTTCACTTAGACTGACTATCCTTCTTAAATCATCAGTGTGTCATTTTTATGATGCAGATCCATCTATTGAGACTATAGGACTGTGAAATGTCATAAAAAAAAGCAATAAGAAAAAAAAAAATTAAGTTGCAGGTGGCGAGTATTAGCATTTCAAAAATGTTCTGTTGCATTACCCTATTATTCCATCTCTGTCAAGGGGCAACAAGATTCGATTCTCACCTTAAAGAGTCGGTGCTGCTGAATGCATTAGCTCAGTGTGCGAGGAAGGCTTGTGCCAGCTGAAGGGCATTTCACAATAACAGCAAAATATATTTAGGACTAAATTTGATAGGACACGAGGGTCAGCCTCCTCCTCAGATGACAAAGCCATGATTGCTTCTTTTCTTCTCTGTTGCGTTCCTTGGCTCCCAGGCTTTTCACAAATTAAAGTGTTGAAACTTTCTGCCCACCAGAGAAGCTGAAATAAAAAGGACGGTGGCAAGGGAGTTAATTGTAACCCTAAAAGGTCAGGGTCTCTGCTTCTCTGCTTGGCAGGGTTCATCTGAATGTTTATGCAATGCAGGCTGAGGACGTTTTGTTATGGAAAGCAGCACCAAAGTGGTTCCCTTCAGCTTATTTCCAACCCTTGAGCTTTACACTGAAGTGAAATTATAAACCAAGTTAAAACCCCTGAAATCACCGCAGGGCAGAGAAACTTCCTGTGCATGATGTCAAGGATTTTTAGTACTGTTTAAGGGCGTATGTGAGGCTCTAAGTGGAGCTATAATTAAAAATTGTAATTATTCATAATGATTTCCTAGAGAGGAGCAGGCTGGCACTTCAATGGTACGATGCCATCAGATGTTCAGATTTTTGGGGCCTCAAGGATTCATCCTGGCTCCCACTGAAACCTGCTGCCACCAATGGATTTTTCTACTAAAACATACTTTGGGAGACCAAAGGGACTGATTTGATTATGTAGTGAAATAGCTCAGGAAATCTGAACCTGTAGCATCCATTTCTTAGACCCTGGGAAGAAGAGGGAAGACGATCTTAGCAGCAAGCCTAACCTGCCTGGGTCTGTAGAGGAACAGAAATTCCCCCACAGGACCCCAAAGCCTGATTAAACCACAATATTATTGTTTTAGGGAGTGCAACGACCCAAACGTTTTTAAAGACCCCTAACAGATTTTGATTCTCAGCTCCTAGAGAAAATAAAAACTAAATCTTTTGAACTCTTTGCAGGTGGTGTAGAAATAATCTCTATGCAGTTTTAAATCCCAGCATGGGACATGGACACATGGACACGACAATGGACATATTTCGAATCTTGTTACTGAAAGCACCTGAGCAATTCTAACCACAGTTTCCAGAAAGCAAATAAAATGGGCCAACTCATTTCAGCAGCTCCTGGCATGGAGCATCGCAGCTCCAATGGTTCAGTTTGGCAAAGGCAGAGGAAGTGGACACAAAATCTCTCTCGGCGCCTGAGACCCGCTGCTGTCCCCACAGCACAACCAGCCTCCTGCTGCCCCTTCCAGCTTGGCCCCGCAGTTTAAACACCAGCAGCCTGTCTTCAGGGATTTAAATGTAGGGTTCAAAGCCTGCTGGAGATCAGGGGGTTGTTATTACTGCTTGCAAGGCAATTTATTTTAATTCTTCCTAACTGGTATATGATGATTTTCAAGTTCTCAAATTGGCAGCCTCTGCAGTAGTCTTTCAGATGTCCAAGCGTATGAATGTGTGAACTCGTGTATACACAGATGCACACACAGTTATACATCCCCAAAGCACACTTCAGTATATGCACTTCTACAGACATCCTCCCAAACCCATTTCATTTCCAAATGGAAATGCATAGGAAATACTTTTTCTTTGACAAGCCTGATATTTGTGCGGCAAGTGAATTGGGAATGATTCACCCCTACGGTAAGGAATTTGCAAAACATATTCTAACTGCTTACTATAGCAAACAGGTTAAATTACGGCTGCATTTTATCTTTCCGTTCACAGAAAGCTGGCTTTTTCTTCAGAGGCATTCATCGAACGGGATTCTGTCTGTACCATTTTCCCCTGTGACTGGTAGCAGGAGCCTTCAGTCAGCACTTTCCTTCCTGGAATAGGTTTTTATTTCAGTGGCTTCTAGAGTGTGTTACTCAGTAATAAATAAGCACTAACCAAGCTGGGATGATTAAAGATCAATTAAGGCATAATAAATTTTATAACAGATAGTGGCAATAGAAGGTGGTTGTGCTGCTCAGCCTGGGGCTGCACCTCTTGGCACTGGCAAAAGCTGAAAGATGGACAATTCCACTGGTTTTCCTGGGTCACTCGGCAGAGGCTGATCTGTTCAGATACAGGGTGGAAGGAAAAAGGAAAGGAGGAAGGTGTAGCCTGGGAAGGGGCTGCGATTCATGGTGCTGTGTTAACGGCAGGGTGCTGGTCATGAGTTTCCAAAGGGATGCAGTTGTGCTCTGTATTCCTGTTGAAGCCAGGCAGGAAGGTCCATTTAAGGACTGAGATATAAAACATCATATATTTTACATTCATTTGACTTTGCAGACTGTTGCACTTCTGCTAACAAACAACCTGCCGAGTTACCTAAGCCAACCCAGGCGCTGCGGGCTGGGCTGCTGCTTTTCCTACCTGTAGCTCTCGCAGCAAGTGCTTCGCCTGCCAGCAATTAACGTGATGGGTGATGGAGCTGTGCGAGTTAGACGGAAGCGTAGGATGGGTCTAATTAAGTGATTCATCAAATCTCCAGGGCAAACAAAAGACATTTCCATCATACTGTTCTAGCATGAGCAGTATTTTGAGTCAAGCCACTCCCTGTCTACGCGTCCTGCGCTGGTCTTCCCGGCGCTTCGGCAGCACGCTGAGGACACGTCATATTGAGTACAAACTAACAGGCTGAACGAAGCCACCAGCACCAGCAGAAAGCCCCTCACTTGCTCCAATACCAAGTACCCAGTCCCATCCCGGAGGAAATGGGGAATGAACGAAGGTTTTTCCACTCAATCATTACCTATATATTCTGCTGAATGTATGCAAAGTATTTTAGAGCTTATGCTTGCACTTAAGGTAGCCCCCGCCGCTGCTGTTGTGGAAAAAAAACATTTAAAGCTGACACAAACAGCCTTCAAGCACACATCAGAGAGGAACTTTATGGCACCGCAGAGCCAAACAACATCGAATTACCTGCCCCTTTTTGAGAATCAATGAGACACATATACATTATTTGCCTTTTACCCAGCACTTAGCATTTCCATTGGCTCAGGTTTTAAATATCTTTTAATCATCCTAATATTCTTATTATTGTAATATATTACTGGGATATTAGATTGCGATTCAATTAAAAAATGTCATCTGCAGGTAATTTATTCCATGCTCATTATTAATGGAATACTGTAGCCTGGTTGGCATTTTCATATAGTAATACAACTCACTGTACTCCAGAAAAATATAAATTATATTTTATCCCTTATCAGCCATTGGAAGGCCTGCTTTTGCAAAGACCTCACTTTGCATTTTCTCGATCCCCTGCTGGGGGGAGAACTAAACATCCTTTTTTTGTCTGTTCTTGTGAAATGCCCATCGGCATTGCTGCGTTGGGTGATGTTCCCCGGCCTCCATCAGTGCGGAAGCAGCGTGACTTGTGGGTGATCCCTCCTTGGTCCACTTGCGTCCGTAAAGACCCCAGAGAATGGCAGCGTGTGTAGGCGATAAGAAGAATATTAGGATGATTAAAAGGTATTTAAATATTAAATGCTTAAAACTAGTGCTGGATAGAAGGCCTTCAGCAAGTTATTCCAAGATTTTCAAAAGCATTCTGGGGACACGCTGAGCTCAGGGGCAAAGTCTAAACTGAAGATTGGTGCTTGCTAGGGCAAGTCTGCTGATCTGGCCCTGCAATGACAAGCTGCACCAGCAAATCTGCCGTGTCCACATGCCATTTATAGGGGTGTAAAATGAGCTTTGCTGCTACAGCTTATACCAGCCCTCGCTGAAATACCTATCCCGGCAAAACACTGATTTGCTGAGCCCAACGCATCTGCAGCAGGGTTATTCCAGGTAAAAACCATGTCAGAAAGCCTTCGCCCCCCGCCCCGACTGACATCGCTCTGGTAACGTTTGCAGGGCAGCAGGGCTGGGCAGTGCCCGCAGCGGCTCTGCTCTTCAGGGCTGCAAACCAAAGCCCAGCGAGCGCCCATCCCATCGGGGAAGCTGTAAACCTGGTGCTGTGCCCAGGCACGCATCGCAAGTCCAGGTGCCCCCGAGCAAGGTAGGAGGCTCTCGAGGGGGTGAGGAAAGCGGTGTTTGCAGGCCTGTTTTTGGTGGCGTGTCCCAAACCATGCCACCCCCGGCACAGGATGCCTGGCGGAGCGATGCCCTGCCTCTCCTCCATCAGCGAGGGGCACCGAGACAAAGCGCAGGCCTGGCTCCCCGCCCGCCCCACCGATCACTTCAGCGCAGCCGAGGTTCAATTCGTTAAAGCACGGTCTCGGCTATTTTGTTTGCCTCTGGTTATTTAGGCTGAAATAAATCAACAAACAAATCAAACTCTGCTCCATAAATCTCTGGAAATATTTAAACCGTACTTGCTCCTGTGACTCTTTCCCAGCTGAGCATCACTCAAGTGCTCTGCTCCCTCCCGCGTTCTCCCTCTGGATCCAGAGAGAGACGCAGGGGTGCCACGTCGCGAGGCTGCCTTCTGATCCCAGGTAAATGCTCAGCCGGGTGCTGAACACGGAAGGATTTAAAGCATGCATTTTAATGTCCTTCTGAATTGAGGCCAGAAGCTTTTTCCCTGGGTTGTCCCCAAAATAAACGGCTGATCAAACTCCTGCTTTGAACTTACACGCGGCTCCCCGACAGCACTGCTGCTCTTTTGAGAAGAGAAAGCTGCGTGCTTCCTTCTGTGCAGGGGCAGCACGGCGAGACACGGCACGGCACAGCACGGCGAGCCTCGCTGCGTGCACGCAGACACAGAGGGACACCACGGGGCACACCCGCGATGACACGCGGCACGGGGCTGCAGCGAGGCGCACGCCCTTGCTGGTGCTCTCACTCACCAGAACAAAAAATAATGAAGCACAGTTCCTGTGCCCAAATAACGGCACGACCGCCTTGTGCATGGAGGCAACGCACTGGTCCCGGACTGTCCCTCACCCCCGTGGGGACGCACGGCTCCGTCCCACGCTCTCCGGGCAGGGGGGTGCCGCTCGCACAGCCTGAGCGACGAGAGGCACGCGCTTACCATTTTGAACTGCTGAAGCACACTTCATGGCAATTTGCATCAGAAATTAAAAAATGCATTTTAATGAGTTTCTTTTAGCTGGCATCTTGCAGGTGTCAAGAGAGAGCCACATGGATTGATCACAAAAGCACTACTTCTGCTGGTGGGGTTTAGATGCGAGGTTAACTAGCTCCCCCCCCATTGCTGTGGGGACTGAGGGCTGATAGATTTCTCTGCTCTTTCCTAATTAGAGGCAGATAATCACTGTGACAGTGATAAATGTCATTGCGCACAGTAAGTTTAATATTACAAATATTATTGTGTGGTTTTTACTGCTGTGTCAAAGCCCTTTGAAACAAATTCAAGACTTAGATTACGAAGGAAGGTTTTAAAAAAATTTCTTGTAAAAACCTATACAAAACCCAGACAAGGTCACTTCAAGGCTCAGAGATCTAATTAGCAGACTGCTGCTCAAGCAGAGCATTTCTCTAACTTTCTGGTTACGGCTCCTGCATAGTGTTTAAATCCCAGCAATATATGTAAAGCAGCAATTCAGCATTAACGCCCTGCTGGATATTACAGCTTTGTTTTCATTGAGTTTTGCACAAGTGCTGAGAAACCCCAAATCCAGGAATGAATGTTTCAAATTACTTGGTAGGTAAATGAAAGATTTTGGACTTCTTTCTAATTGCACAGCCTAGAAGAAAACGGTACTATAATAAAAAGGGACCCAAGATCCTATAGCATGTGAGAATAACGCCGACGCTGCACCACTGTGCTGGCATTTCACGCCTCAGGGGAAGGATGCGGACACCTCCAGACCCTCAACTGACATCAGAGAAAGAAAAACCCTCTCTATATATACCCTAGGGCACAAAAAGCCAGTCGTAGACTTGTGCAGCCCAAGAAAGACCGGCCAATGTGCAAACCAGGGCAAAACGGAGCAAACTCCAAACTAACAGCAAGGGAATTATCACCCAGGTGAGGCACAGAGTGGATGGGAAAGGTCGCTGCAGGCAACCCATGATGGTCAAGTAAAGACGACATCTCAAAATCCTTTCTAGCACATGGAAGACACAGCAGAAAGCGTGGATATTCTACAGCAGTAAGCTGGGTCCCTACAAGCACACACCCAAACTGACATGGCAGTGACCTGTAACATTTGTTAACTATCCAGCACTAGAACCCCCAAATTATTAAAATTAAGGTTTGCCTCTAAATTTGGGCAATGTCACTCCTGCAGGAGTACAAAACCTCTCACCGTTTGATGTTCCCAGGTCAGACACTCACACTTAATTGTCCTAAGCGTTCACTTTTCTAGCAAAATCATTAAATAACAGCCGAGTACCAAGGATTTACCTCTCCCTGCAATCTAGTGCCATGCCTTAGACCACTGGGAACAGAGAGGGAAGCTTGCTCAGAATCTCCTCAGACTTTGCAAATGCTAAACGCGATTTTGATTTCATAGACCTCGAACAGCTCATTTCCTGTGCCCGCGACGTCCTCCTGTGTCAGCAGGAGATCCTTGAAGACATCTAATGAAGGATCAATAGGAAAACCACATAAAATCTTAATGCTAATTTCCTTTCTCACTGTAGTTACATTATTAGTGTCACACTTTTCGGAAATGACCATACATGATGCTCGAATGGACAAGCAATATGGTAATGAAAATAAATTAACAGCTTCGTGTGTGGCTCTAATAGATTAGAACAGCCTCATTTGGGGTTATGACAACTTCATCTAGATAACAACCAAGCAGTCTTGTGTAAGTGCAGACCATGCACTAGGCCAAGGCAAGGACCACGTCTATCTTTCTTAGGGCTCTTCTCTTTTCAGTTGTGGTGCATCATCGTTCCCCACCGCTAGGTTTCCACCCCAGCTTGCCAGAGGACACACGTGATTATTAGAGTTACAGTTTGCATTTAAAGGTCTAACGAATTTCCCAGATAAATTTTGCACATATAAAACCTACCAAAACGTACGGTTCCACTTTTGGAATGGCTGACAGCACTGCAAACAAATCTGCACATCTTTAACTCAGGCATACATTTGCAGGGTAATTACGTGGCAGGAACTCTAATGTAATTAAAAATAATGCAATATAAATTGTTGTGGAAATTTAATGCAGGCCTTATTCCTTACTCCACTGGAAGTGGGATTATTTTGATTCAGATCGAGGTGGCAGGAGGTTTGCAAATAAGCCCAAATACTCAGCACTGGAATTTCACTAAATAGCATGATACAGAAATACTACTTTGGGACTATTAATAGTGTTGAAACAATCACGTTAATGTTGGTATTGCGTTAAAATTTTCTCGATTACATCAACAACTTCAAGGTTGTCTGTGGGTTTATCTTACTTCTTTTTTTTTTTTTTTTAGATCTACAGCTGTCACAAGGCAGACAACACACATGTGACTCTGCTACATCAATGCCAAGCGCAGAAAAACGCTGCAAAGGTCATCTCGGATTGAGCTTCCCTGCAAAAGCAGCAGGATGGCACAGGACCAGCCTGAGCCTGCTCTGGACTTCTCAGCGTGGGGGGTGATTTTCTGTCCAGTCACCTATACTGGCAAAAGCTGTCTCACGCTTACACCATCCATACTGGTTTAAAGATGATTGATACTGCTCCAGCTTGCTTCTTCTCAAACTTTGCTAACTCGCATCAACATGATTCTTCTATCCCTGTGTAACTCCATCATTCATTTCAAATATGCCCGTACACACGAAGCAGCAAAACCTTCTAGCACACACAGACAACGTACAAAGTCTATCAGTTCTGTCTGTAGGCAAAATTCAAAATCTTATTATTTATTTCCTTTCTGTTCAGAAGTACGAAAATGAGTCCTTTGTGCGCATTCCCCTCCAGTGACCTGACAGGTCATCCTGTCTGTCTCTGGAATAATTTGACGATGTCCTTCAGACACACGTGTCCCTCCCAGCCTGATGTCTGTGAATGAAATTCCAGTTGGAAGTGCGACTGCTGTATTTCAAGAATTTCCCCCTTGTTTTGTTATGTTGGAGGCATTTATAGTGTCTCCCATTCCGCCTAATGAAAATGCCGAAAAGCTTGCCTGATCCCATCCTGGGTTAATGACAAATTTCAACAAATGTCTCCTGTTCTATTACACTACCATCAAACATTTCACGCTTATGCCCTAAACACTACTGGTACTAAGAAGTAGTATTAGTGAAGGTCTAGAGAAAGCTTTCCAGGGAAACTGCAAGGCTTCCAGAGACTTCCTCCCAGTGGTCCCCCCAGAGACGCTCACCACAGACAGCAGAAGGAGCACGGCCGGACAGACCAGGCTATGAATTACCAACACGACTTCCATCACAAAGACGCATCGGGGCACGGCGTAAATAGCAAGAGAAAAAATAACATGCCAAGATGTAATTTGAAAAAGTTCAGCTGCCGTGAGCCCTATTTTACCAATGACCCAAGGGAGGGGACTGGAAGAGCTTTTACGAACTTCACGGAGGGACCTCATCGGGCTGGAAGAGTGGGCTGGCAGGAACCCTGTGAAGTCTGACAAAGAGAAATGCCCACGATGGGCAAAAAGATGTTCGTTCCTGCAGGATGGCAAGCTCCAACTTCCTCAGACCACGGTCCATGCTATCTTTTGATAGCCTCAGGAAAGTATGGCTCAGGTACAGAGTCCGGGCAGCTGCTGGCCGGCTCCAAGACCTCACACTGCCCGTCCCACAAGCATCCCGCCTGTGCCACCACTTCATCCAAAGAGCTGTGCTTTTGTCTGAACTTCTAGCGAGCTGATTTGGCAAAAAACGAGAGGATGTCTATCTGACTGTCTGCATGCGTTTCAGATGCGCATTAAATTTCCCATCAGTGACTCCATCCATCTTTCACTCGCTGTGGAGCTGTGTGGATTGTTTACAGATAAACGAGAATGAAATGTAAACTCCCTTCAGATGAGTAAGATATACAGGCCGTGTCACTGGGGCTCCACAACACACATTTATATAAAACAATAGCCCATGCATGCATGGAAGAGTAGCTATTTCTATTTTGTGGTGACACTTATTCCTGCCTGATATAGAAGTATCATTACAGCAGGCCCCAGCTGGAATTGTTCATAAAGTGCAGGATTTTATTTCAAGTGCACCAGCCTAATTTCAGAGATGTACACACGAGTATATGAATTTCTGCAGAGATACAACGTTAGTCTGATGATAGTGTATTTTATTAAAGAGAGCCTCTAAAATAGCAATTTCATTATTTCCATTTCTGCAGGAGCGGTAACAAATTTTATCCATTTGGCTCGAATCCGCCAGTTGATCTGGAGGTTTCTGCCAGCTGAAGAACCGGGGGAAAAATGAAGATGTGCATCGTGGCCTCACCTGCTGCCCTGCGAGCTCTGCACCTGCCCCAGCCCCGTGCACAGGGGCGCGGGCAGCTGTGGGCGCTCTGGGTTTCGGGGTTTAGTGCCGGGAACTCCTAAAAACTGGCAGAGCCCAGGCTAGGGGAGGTGCACGCTAACTTTCCTGCACGGGGATTGCCAGAGATACAACCTCTACGCTGGCAAATGGTCTCTTCTTCTTCTGGTGGGGAAAGCTGGGGATGTCAATTTTTTTTCCTCCTACACTTCTCAGATAAAATGATTCCGTTCAGCAAAACAGGTATGAGCAGCAAAAGTGGGGCTTTTCCAGCACATTTTCTCTGGTCACAGAGAATAAATAATAAAATTTAACGATGAGGCACTGCTTTACAGGCCCACTCGATGTGCCCAAGTCCTGTCCTTTGCCTTTCCTGCTGTCGCAAAGCTTTGGCCAGTGCTGCCGCTCCCTTCAGGTAAGAAGATTTTTAGGCTTCCCGGTAAAGGTCAATGCACCGAGCACAGCCGAAATCATCAGCAGCCACGTTCTTCTCAGAACTTCAGAAGAAAGATAGGCAGGGTGCTAAATAACCAAACTGCCGTCTTTCCGCTCTCACTGTTGCAAATTGAGAGCTTTCCAAAGACAGCCCCATTATTAATGCCATAAATCTGTTACACTTTTTATTCAAACATGCAGACAGGGATCCACGACCCCTGTGACAGGTAATTTACTATAAGGGACTTGCAGAAGAAACCTTGTAAATCAGTTTGTCATTTTTTAGAAGGTAAAACTCTCAGCTCGAGATGAAATAATTTAAATTATCTTTCTTTCTATGTATCTGAGACTGGGAAGGAACCATGGGTTTAAAAAGCGCATTAAGATTTTATTAGTACCTGAAAAACTGGGAGAGTCAGCTGCTGGGTCTTACTCGACTGCTTCCTGTGCTTTGTGAAAAAGATCTCTGAAATAATTTATCACCTGTAAAGCTTCCACCAAGCATTTGTTCTCATTGATCCTTTCCATGCACAAATGAAAAACAAAGATGTGAAAGCATTTTTCTGACACACGCATTTTTTCTTTGTGATCACTGAACAAAGAACTCTAATTTCTCTTTTCAGTCTGCAGAACAAAACCTCCAAATGCCTGGATTTCACGTTCAAAGGCAGCACTGCCCCTTATTATGTACCGGGACCAGCTGCATCACCTCTGCCAGTCTCCAGGTTTGTACTCCCAGGACGTACATATGATTTGCAAATTCAGTCAGAGAATGGCATTGGTACACGCACATCTTTCGGGTCTGTCTGCAAGTGTAATGCAGCAGCAGATCGGTGTATTAAGTCACGGAGCCTCTACCTGCACGGGAGACGTGTAATCGGGCTGCCTTGAAAAAATTAAAAAAAAGCTCACGTGCTTCCATTCAGAATTTTAAACCAGCCTGGTCTAATCTTGCTTTTGTTCTAGATTTGGTTATTTATTCTCTGACTGTCTTTTTTGAGCATGGATTTTTAAAGATTTGGACAAACACCTCAAAGAGACCCCAAAATTAAACTCAGACTTCCTGGAAAGTGAGAGTAGAGGGCACAGCTGGTCAGGAACAGTACAACGGGTATTTTTGTCCAGAGCAGAAACATACCCAGGATGCAGTAACTCTTGGTAATCTTTGGTAATGCTTTTCCTTTAACTGAATTGTCTAGCACAAGCAGCAGTGCTGAGCCTAATTTGAGTAGAAAAGTAACAATATAAGCTAATTTGTGAAAGACTTGTTTCTAATACCACAGGTTTAACATATGTACTACGATACAAACTGTCAGAGTCCATAAACTGCCTTGGGCTTTGTGGAGTCTCCATATGCTCCATCAGTAATTATTTCCATCCTAAAATATTCATTGTGCCAGACTCTTACACTGGCCGAACAACAGAAAGCATCAGCTAGCAGGAGCCAAATTCTCGGCCTGCCGCTCTGCTCGGGGCTCCCCTTGACGGTGGAAGCTGTCCCCAGGCCACTTGTGCCCGGCGGCTGGCAGGGGGCTGCAGCCCGGCCCCTCGCCTCCCACCCCGCTTGGAGCATGCCAACGGCTCGTGGCAGCGAAATGCCGAGCTGCACGCACAGCAGATGCCTTTTACAAAGAGGTTTATTAAAGCAGATTTTGCAAAAGGTGAGAACAGACTCGAATACAGATGGGAAATCTCCGGTCTGCACTAAGCATGCAGGAGGGAGCCGGGGAGGTGAGCGAAATTATGCCAAGGAAGGTCATAACAGATCAGACTTTCTCCCTTTCGGTTGACTTACATGAAAACTATACTGCAGATTGCACTGTAGAAGCCACCAAAGTGCTCAACAGCTAGAAATCCACCTTTTCCACCTTTACGCAACCCTGCCTCAGGCCTCCAACACCAAATAGCCCACAGGAGTGGAGACCCATCGCCGACCACCAGACAGAGATGCCTGGACTGGTGATGAATGTTTAATGATAGCGAGGACGAGGGCTCAGCACTTCCCTGACATTCAGATGCTAAAGCTGGAAAGAAAAACTTCCCCGTGGCTACCACGAGAGGGGATGCCAAAGGAACAGGCACCAGAGGAAGGCGGCCGCGCGCCCGCCCTCTCGCAGCACACCCCAGGTAGGTGCAGGGGGCAGAGGTCCCAGCTCAGCACCACCTGCGTGGCAGGGGGCAGCTCTAACACACAGAGCACGCCGGATACCTGCAGTGACTACACAGTTCCCCAAATGGGGATGCAACACGCTATGTTCCTCAGCAGCTCCCAAGCACACCACCGGCCGTTGCCCAAGTTCAGTGCAAAGCCTCTTGGAAAAGGTCGTGACGGACCATCATTTTTTTTGTGGTACACCTGGACCTTACCCAGAGAAACGCACGGCACCTCACAGTAAACAAGAACAACTTTCTTTTCATTAATTAATTTTTGCATGTTCAAATTCAAAACGCAGAAGTGAAACTTCTCCTAACTCGGCGCATGCCAGCTACCGACTTTGCTCTCTGCAGTGTCATTTCGCATTCATGAAATAAATGAAATATGTAATTGGAAAACTTGAAATGAATTTTAAGCCCATTAGCAACAGAATAATATTTACCCCAAATGGCAATGTTTCTCATGAGATAAGAAAAATACACAGAGTCCTACAGCAGTCGTACTGGCCTAGAATGAATTAGGAGTGAGAAAACAGCTGTGGGTTACGTCGCAGCATCTCAGCATCAGGGCTTGCATGAGAAGGAGAAAAGAGCTTGCAATCCATATCGAACACATAATTCTTACCAAGTAAAACAATTTTTGCTACAATTTTTACAGCAGTGAATTTACGAAATGATAATGCGACGGGGCAGCCAGGGAGCAGTTCAGAGCAGCAGTTTCACTTGCACGGCTCCTGCTCCTACACCACCACGCGTTTTTAGTGGAGTGCATGTTCTATAGACACTGCAAAGTAAACACGCCCCCGTTTGTGTGGAAGGTTTCAACACAACATCTTGGAATAACATGGAAAATCACTGTATTAATGTTATGAATGCTTCAAAAACGCAACTATACATTATACGTGCGTATACATGTGTGAGGCGTAGATACTTATTTGCTGCAGCTGGCTGTAAAGAATCCTAGGTGTTAACTCAGGCCCCCAGGAACCCACCACTCACCACTTCTGTTGCTGAGCACTCAGCACAATGCCGTGAATCTGTTTGCTGATTCAACGGAAAAGAGCCTTAAACCATTTTTTTTCCCATCCCAGGAATTTAACCTAATCTCTTTGGGATTATATTTTCCTCATCCCTTGCTCAGCACTGCACCAGATATTACTGTATAATACGACAAAAAAAAAACAAAACACTGACATTTACACAAACGGATGAAATACAGCCCTATGATCATTCACCAATTATAGGCCGCTCTCAGCACCGTGTACAAAATCTGGTGATGTTTCTCCCCAGAGCGGAGGATCTCTGCATGCTACCTATTACAGGATGTCAGGCAACACCTCTTCTAAGACCTCAGTCCTGTGTTCAATCTCCTACTGAAAGCCACAGGCTGCAGTTCTCCGAAAGCAACCGAAGTGCCACTGTATAAATATCCTCATTTGCCAACAAAGAAGTCTTCTACAAATGTACTGTAAAGCACTACGTGGCTCCCTTTGCAGGTCCCAGCGACACGCGCAGATGTACTGCTGAGTCCTTTAATTGGTGCACAGAGCATCCCACTTTGCTCCTTCCCCTCGTCCTCGTAAATCCCTCTTCAATTTGTGAAGAATATGTTCCTGCTGGGACCTCCGCTAACCACCTTTTCTTATTCTTACAAGATTTCTCATGCTATGGAAGCTACTGCCACAGCATTTATCTTTCACAATCATTAAAGAGTAAAAAAGGATTGTGTCATGTTGAATGAGCTCGGATTTGAATCTTTATCTGATTTTCAGGCCTGATGTATGAATCCTTCTAAGTTTCCTTTCCTGTAGCTTCACAGTCAGGTTCTTTCATGTAAAATATTTGCAAAAGAACCCCACATGTTGCTCACAAAATATTATCTTCCACTGAATCAAGGCATTATAATAAGCTTAGCAGCGTGTATTGTGCAGTAGATGTGATCACCCAACTCTGAAATAGTTTCCATTGATGTCGTACTCAGCGGGACCTAACAATCCCACTGCAAATCAGGTAATTTGTTTTAAAATATTACCAGTTAAGTACTGAGATGTTTTCTTTAATGGTCCAGAGTCTGACCTAAGCTGGGAAGAGAGTGAATATCTTTGCACTTACCGGGAAAACCGGCACCATCTGACTTGCGCTGGGAGTAAAGCAGGGCACGTTTTTAGCGTCTGCCTGCTGATCTGCCTGTGAGCATATCCCTACTCACACAGCGAAGGGGACAGTCCTTGCACAAGTATCTAAAACTTACGTGGAAGGGTAAGTCAGATGCAGCAAATTCAAATAAATGTGAATTATGCTGCAGATCCAAGCGACACGAGCTCCTCCGAGGGATGCTCAGCATCTCAGAAGTAGCCCCGCAGTACCGCAAACAGCACCCACGCACGGAGCCGACGGGGACCCTTCCCTCTGCCCAGGAGAATTAATGGGGGGACTTGATACCCACATACAAACTTGTCCTGTATACATTAAGTCTCATCTAACTCTACCGTTGGCTTTCCAGATTGACAAGAAGTTTGCTTGTTTGGGATGAGGCATACAAATGAGGAGACGTGAATTATGTTTGGATTAAGAGGAATGGGTAGCAGGAGAGAAAAAGGCAAAGATTAATGCAAGACATTCATAAAAAGAAAGGGTTCCTTTTAATTAAAAATATATTTTCAACTTTTAAATTACGTCTACGTTTTATGGGTGATAGGCAATGATGTGTGCTCATCTTAATACACTTTCTGCAATAAAATGGAAGGGAGGAACACACACGCTCTAGGACTGTATCTGGATTTCCAAAATTTGAGACTGAGTTATATGATTAGAGCAATCAGCTCTTTCCTGGAGGGACAGAAGCGTTTTGGTAAACTACAGCTGACACGTATAATGAACAATTCAATTTTGTGAAGATTCAATAAACGATAATCTGAAGGGCAAAGTTCCCTGTTGCTGACAGCTGCCAGGTGAGGAAGGGGATTTGTTTTTATTAAAGACAGAGAAAGAACCAAGAGGTTTGTATTCACAGGGATCTAAGCAAATACATGCTGACAAATTCAACATTCCGGGTGGTTTTTGATAATCTCTGAGTATAATTTCGGCCATTTTTTTCCTGAAAGTTTATAAAACAACTCTGCTGTTGACAGCAATGAGTTGCTGTGCACAACAGATCTCATGGCTTTGGGTATGGAGGATGGCTTGGACCAGTTGTATTTAGCGACGTCCTAAAATGAAACTGTTGGCATTTCCACACTGGTAATTCCATTCCTAGCCTACCAGATCTTAAGGATGACTTTTAAACAACCAGGAAATACGTGCTCGCAGTGGTCATCCCTCCACTGCCTTGATGCAGTCCTCCTGTCCTCTCCTTACAACCCCAGAGCACCCAAAGGCGCCGAGCGCACACCTGCAGCGGGGAGCCACGGACCTCCGAGCTCTGCTGCTGCCAATCCGCAGCAACAAAGTAAAATACCGTGTGATGGGCAACTCTGAACTGTATTATGCCGTTATTCATGCAAGTCTGTGACAGATCTGTTAACTCCAGCAAAGATCCATCAATAACTTGCTGCGCCATGCTGTAAGCACAGAGCATGCTCCAAATACCTACCTTGTCTGCTAATTTATACTCCTGTATAACAGATTTGCTTTGTTTCAGTGTTAAGTCCACAGCTAGAATGATTTAAAACTGCATTAGAAAATACACTGACTTCTTCCTGTTTAAAAACTCTTAAAAAATATAGGAGTTATTCTAACAGTTCTCCAGCAAATATTGCTTTTGCACCAAACATAAAGTAAGCAAAACAAACAAACAAACGAAAAACACACACAAAAAAACCATCGCTTTGAAACTAATAACGTATAATGCTTGGAAACTGGCACTTTACCCTTTTACTCAAAATATTGCTGGACACCTGGAAGTTATTAGATACAGTAATCATTTCTACTTTGCCTCCAGTCTACGTTTTTCCTCTGGGTCACTCATGAAACATTTTTAATCCTATAAAAAAAAGAAATCTAATTCAAAAAGTATTGATTCCAGTTATCTTTTTATCTTTCTGACTTCAAACTCCCTCTTGGCTGGCTTCGTTGCCTGCATTACTCCAGTGTACGTGCAGGTGCACAGCATGATCTCATATGCACAAAACTTTGCCATTACCTTTTTTTATTTTTACAACCATAAGAAATAAACCTGGCTGAAACGTCACCCCCTCAGACAAACGTGTAGGTGACATTTCACAGCCACAGCAACGTTTGAAAGAAGGTGGGAGGCGCAATGAAGTCCTAGGTCACTTCTACCACGTCAACAAAGACCACGAGCGATGACGTTGACCTGGCGTCAGCCGTGGCTGCCCTCAGAGGTGTTGATTCAGGTTTCTCCCACTGACACCAGTTTTTCTTTAATGGTGACAATGTTCCTAGTCCATACGATTGAATGCAAGGCGAGGCAATAGATTGTCTTCGGGATGAATGGAAAGTTCAGGTAGTTCCTGACCGACTGCAAATATTACAAGTCTCATACATCTCTTCACAGTCCAGGTATAAATTATGGCTACTTGGCCACATTCCAGCTTAGTTAATTACAATCTTACATAAAATAATATCCTGTCTAATTTAATTGGAGGATGACATAATAGGGGATTTATATTAATCAGAAAATTCCTGAATAACAATTCATTTAAGAAGCAATTTCATTATGGATTTCTATGTATTAGTGGAAATTTTCATTAGAAATATAAGCTATAACCCTCACCTCATTATATTTTTGCAGTGATCTGTCTAAGGGTTTTATATGATTGGCATCACTGTGGTATCTGAGTATCTTCTATGTGAAATCAATAGCAATATCAAAGCCCATAACTTGATAATGAAGTTTCCAAAATGAGAATAGAGCTGAAATCCCTTCTCTTACACCTTTATTCTCTTATGTTTTCATTTTAATTTCAGGGTTTTGCTTGTGTAGAGGTTTGGTGGTTTTTTTGTTGCCGTTGGCCTTTACAACCATGCAAACACTTGCAGAAGAACTTGCAGAATCTGAGGCCAGATCTGACACCTGGAATGAGGCAGGACTTCGGTCACAGAAGTTTTTTACAAGCAGATCAAATCCTTCAACAGCACCCAAATCACTGCCAGAAGCACCAAGCCCGAAGGAGGAGGACAAGTATTGATGACACAACGCTGAGAAATAGTTCAGAGCAGCAAAGAATAAATCCTGGAACAGGCTGCATGGCCTCACTGCCTGCAACAGCTGCTTGGTGGCTGTGGGTGCTTTCCCTTTTTTATTTATTTTTTATTTTAAAGGAAACTCAGGGCACTGCAGCCCTACACATCAGAAGAGTCCCACTGACGTTACTCCTAGTTTACAGGGATCTACTCAGGGGCCCCATGATTTCAGGGACAATAAACGCACTCCCCTTCCCCACGTCACTTCGCATTTAAACACCTCGAAGGTAGCACTGCCAGGTGAAAGCCAATGCCCTTTGCTCTCGAGGGGGCAGGGATGGATGTCAGCCTCCCACCTGAGGGGGACGTGGGCCAGGACATCAGGGCTGAGCCCTGACCTCGCTCCTCTGGGAGGCTGCAGCCTCCACCGCCTCCTCCCAGCACGGCAGTAACTGGTGCCAGCACCCGAGCTCTTGCCTTCCACCCTGCTGCTGGACTGCGTTTACTGCATTTCATGCTTTTAACACCCAAAACCAAGCTACAATCTTAATGTCCTTGAGGGCATTGTAATTCAACACTGCAGGTTAAGAGGCACCCGGCGGTCCGGGGCAGTTCGGTTCCCTGCTGTGCCTGGCACTGCGTGTGGCGTCCAGCCTGAACTGTGTGCGAGCCGCAAGCTGGGCAATAAAACCCCAGGATTTGTGCGGCTCATATAAATAAATACAACCCAGAAGAAGTTGCTGCCCCAGACAGTAACGTAACCGCTATGAAAAGTTTACAGCTGGAGCGAAAGCTGGGTGACAGCGGTAGCAAGGCAGAGCGTGCTGGGAGTGGCACGTCTCCCAGCCCGGACACACGTCCTCCCTTTTTATTTAATGCGGGGAAAATAAATTTCATTGTAGCAAGAAGCTTGGATAATTTCCTCACTGAGGTTAGATGCTTCTTTGACTACGCTGACTGCTACTTCCAGCAATAATGCCTTAAATCTCCCTGGGCAGGGTTTGATGGCACAGCAATAAAAGTGTCTGCGCCCTGTTTATACCCCAGCTTCTGCTCCTGCGGCGGTGATGAACACCGCGGCTGATCCTCCTAGCACGGAAACACCCTTGCTGTCATCGCTGCCGGCTGGCGGTTTCTCGCCTCCTGCTTATTACTCTCGCTTGTTGGAAAATCAGACTCTGGGTCCGGCTGCCGTCCTCCTGAGGGTGCACAGCCGCTAACAGCACTGCAGTCACTGGTGCTCCTCTGCCGTGGATCTGCCATGGAAGCGATGGCCGAGGTCCTCCTCGCCCACCCTGCTGCTCACCTCCCTTCCTCCCGGCCTCCATCCAGCTTGGAGCAAACCTCGCTGCAACGCGGCGGCTCCAATCGTGATGGCAACTCCCACTGCTGGCTCTGGCTTTTTTTACCCGCCTTGAAGGGAGCAATTTTGTCACCTGCTCAATATTCACATCATCAAGAACCATTTGTCCCGCTGTGCGCACAACGGGTGCACTCAGCCTCTAAGTGGAAAGCCAGCCTAGGGGACAGCTGTTGTGAAGAGGAAATTTTGAACGTGAATTTATTTTTGGGTTCCTTTTAAGCCTCAATAATGCTGGGAAAGTCAGAATTTCAGGGTTCAAACTGCCATGGGTGCCTCGGTGCCAGACTTTGTGGAAGCTGAGGACCAGAGGCGAGGAGGATGAAGAAGGATGCTCTAACACTGAAGGATGCTCCTCCCTTTCCACAGAGTGCTTTTCCAAAAGGTCAAAGCCATTGGAAAACTTGTTTGAGTGATTGGCATGAAACAACATTTCCCCTTGCACTGATCGCAATAAATACGGAGATGAGAGATCTGCTGCCAAGGACCTGGGACTAGTAGCTAAACCTCAACATCCAGGCAATGCTGTAAAACAACAAAGAGTAGGATGAAAAAGGCAAAATCACTGCTGATCCCTGCTTAATCATCCCTAATCACTGCTTAGTCTAGGATGAGGCCATATATCCTAGCTGCTGCTCTCAGACAACCCCATCAGATGAACCATCCCAGCACAGAGGGAAAGGTGTTGGGTGCTGCGGGAGGTCTGGGGTTGCGTTTGCTTTCAGCCTGTGTGTGCAGTGCACGCTTTGCATTTAAAACACGTGCAAGAGAGCGGGACACAACAGCCCCCCTGAAACCAGGCAGCGTGTCCCCGAGGGTCACGGGTTTTGCACTGAGCAGCCCATGCACCCCCAGGGGCATTCAGACCACGGCTCTCCAGCAAAGACTCCCGAACATCGTTTCCCCATCTTGATTACACAGCTCAAATGCACATCTCATTTACGTCGAGTGAGATAAGGGGATTCTGGCCCACAGGGAGTGCAGAGCCCTAATTTCATTTCATTTAGCCCCCAGGCACAAGACTTCTCTTTCTGTTGAATTATTACTGGATAGCATTAAGATGTATGGCCTGCCAAATATGTTTAAATGACTTTTTGGTCTCCATCATCACCATGAGAAAGCTAACAAGACTAACAAGATCTGTCCAATCTATCTGAATAGAGACGGGAAGGAGGTGGGAGGCGATGGCAGTAGTTAATGAAGCAGTAAAGAACCAAGCCTTTTAAAAGAGAGGAGAGATACTAAATAAGTAAATAAAAAACGGTAACAATGGTGTCACTGCCTAACCATATTTTCAGAGTATACATGTTCAAAACAGCTCCATGCATTTCTTCTCCATGCTTTCCGGGCAGGGGGAGCAACCTCTAGTGGAGCAGTGCGCTGAAGCACCAGCAAAAACTAATTCCAAGAAATAAAAATCCCCCAAGAAAACTGCGCAGACCCATAGGTTCATTTCGGACATGTGACGGATAGCCTGGCAAAACAAATCCTGCCTCAGGACACAGCGTGTCCACAACACACCCGAGAGGCTTTCATCACCGTGTTGGCTCCTTAATGCAGGCCGCCCAAGCACAACCAACAGGTGTATGTTTTACTGCTGATAAAATTTATTTCTTACGTAATGAGTAAGTACCACAAGTTCTAGATGGGAAAGCTGCTACATTTTTAAAAGTGATAATGGGCAAAGGCAAACAAGTGAGAGGAAAGATAAATTTCTTAAAATCTACTATTGCTGGAAGTCCTGCAAGTAATATAATTAAGTAATAGAGAAATCACTGTCTTATTTCAGCATGGGACTGAGTTTCAGGCACTTTACACACCCACTGTGTGCAATCTTTGCCAAAGCACTGGCAGAGACCCAATCTTTAGAAAAGTAAGCATATGTAAAACACACATAAAAGTGGAAAACCACAGAGAGGTGTTGTACCCGGAACGATGGGGGATGGTGGTGGGGAATACCTGACTTCAAGCTGCCGAAATACCCCCCACACTCTAACCAAAGTGTCATATTAAGCTAGAAACAGGAAACATGAACTGTATTATCACCATTTCAATTACTTATGGCAGCCAGAATAAATCTGAACGGTTCAGGGAACCACCCAGATCTCCAACTTCCCTTTCTTTTCTGCTTGAGAAAACGCAGACAATGCGAGAATTGTGACTGCATTGTTGCACAGCGGTAGCAGCGAACAAACTGAAATTACTCAAAACTTTGTTAGCTTTCAAGAATACATGAGAGTATCTAATTGCAATGTATATTGTTTCTTAAAACAGCAAGTCAACTTTTTTTCCCAGGTCCAAGTATTGTGCATCTGCATGAACTTACCAGGACACAGTCCTTGCCCGCAGCAGCAAGAACTACGGTGGGACAGACCTCGCCATGTTATGAGGGGCACCAGTGTGACATAACTCTGTTTTGATTACTCTCCTGCTATCTTTGAGGGGAGGAAAAATATGGAAAACATCTCTGGAAAAAGAAAATAGTCTGAATTACATTTTTATGCAAATGAAGTGAAGATAAATTCTGCGTCTCCTCAATATATTTCTACTTGCCCATAGATGCAAGAAAAAGAAGCCTATTGAAAGCTTTTCATCCCTCCGAGAAAGAAAGAGTCTACAAGAAAAATGAGTACTCCGCACAAATCTAAGCAGTCAATTTGTTAAGCAACCATGGTAGCTCCCTCCACTTGGAGCACCGGAGCAATACCACCAAGAGCTGCGTACTGCTGCGTGAGCTGCATTAGGATTAATTGTTTTGTGTTGTGATGTCTGGATGGAAGGACGGCAAACAAATGGAATGGCAGTTTCTCCGGTGTTGGCCAGCAAGGAAGCTGCTTAGGCTATTGGCTTCTGCAAGCGAGCAGGCAGCTTAAAGGCAGATCGGTCGAGCTGCCTGTCGTCGTGCCATGCGCTGATTTAACCTCTTTGAACCCGAATGCTCAAAGATTAGCAAGGCAGAGACGAAAGGTTTGGAACGGCCATGGTGAGACATGTTTACACCGGCCGGGTGAATTGCTCGAACTGTTATTTTTTAAAATCTTTCATGAAATGAAAACCGACGAGCAGTAGATGTTCTCTGATTAACCAGTCTGTCCTACCAGGGCAAGTAAAACACCATTCACGGCTCTGTCACTGCTGTTACTGGGATTTATTACAAATGAACATAATAAGGCAGTAACTTTTTACCAGGCACCAGCCGAAGAAGTGTTGATTGACTTCAGTGTCTAAGGTGACATGAGGAGCTCCCAAGGATGCTCACTACCTGTGGGAAGCTTAGCAGGGCCTTTCTCCCTTGTGCTCCCCTATGGCTCCAGGCAGTGAGCTCGTTCTCCAGTCCTTCCCTCAGCTGAGACACAAAGAGGGTTTTATTATTATTTTTTATTTTATTTTTAAAATAAAATCTGGTATATCTAAAACTTTTGCCTCTCATCAACGAGTAGATACATCCAACAATTCTGGGGGAGGTGGGAAGGGGAGATACGCAAACAGATACCTGCCAGGTGCATACAAACGATTAAAATTGAAATATTGCCATCAGATCCCAGACTGAATCCTTCCAGACAGCCTGGCGAGTTCGAGATGTGGGCTCCTCCCTGCCCTCCTGGAGGACAGCTTGCTCACAAAAACATCTTTTCATATACTCTTATTTACTGTTTTCAGCCCGGTAATATGATGGGAGAAGACCCGTTGTTTTTACTGCTGTGACAAGGTTAGTGATTTAAAGGAACATCACTGCTTTTAAAAAAATCCCCTACAAGGGAACTGACAGGTGGTTCACTTCTATAAATTCAGGTTCACTGATTTAAGGACATAGCCTCGGAGCACAGATGGCACTGCATTCCCTTTCTTATTGTTTCCTGCGAGACACGTTATTTTTCTGGGAGGCAGGCAGGCTGGACATCCCATGCTCCGCAGGGCAGAGTTACAGAGTGCAGCCACAGAGATTGGTTTTTTAAAGAATCTTTTCTTGCCAATTTCTTCATCTTCTCCTGCCACCATTAGAGCAGATTTAGCTACAGAAGAGCCTAATACAAATGTTTCCACACAGACACAAATATTACTTTGCAACGGCCTGGGGGGAACCAGTTCACTTTTCAATGGCTTCAGCCAAGCAGCAGAAGAGCTCAGACCAGGTCCCTGCAGCAGAGCGCTGAACAGTTCAGCTCTGGCCCGAGCTGGTCCTGCCCAGCGGTGGAAACCAGGATCTGCCCCTTTGCTGCCCCCCATGTGGCCCTTCCCTCGCCTCTCCCATCCCTTCCCTCGCCTCTCCCATCCCTTCCCGTGTGCCCAAACACTCCTCTTCCTGCACGCTCAGGAAGATGACAATTAACTGCACCTCTCCGACACAGCACCAGGGCCTCCTGCATGCTCAGTGTATGGTGAACGGCTTACCCACCCTTTTTTTTTTCTATAGCAATGAAATTACACCTTCTTTTGGCAAAACTTTTCATGGTCCAGGGTACACAAGCCTCTAAATTTTATTGCCACAGTTAGGTTATGTTTAAATATTACAGTTAGGTTATGTTTAAATATTGCCATGAAGTGATGGCATTTAAACCATAGCAAAATTTGGCACCTTGGTGCTATGGTTCCTTTCTCCTTCTGGCAAAAGGGGGGCTGCGAGAGACACCGCTTACAGCTACACATCGGTTTTAAAAATCCACAGCGTGATCCTGTACCCTCCCTGTAAATCACCCCTCGCTATCACAGTCATCTCAGCTTTCATCTTACCACGCTCCCTGTGTGCGATGCAGCAGGGTGACCGTCCCAGGCTGCGCTCCTTACACTGCAGACAAAGATAAATAGCGGCTGGTGACAGCGAGCCCCCTGCAGCCCCGGCTCAAACAGGCACCGCATCAGGTGGTGACAAGAGAGCAGCAACGGCAAGGTCACACTCTGGGGAAAAGTCACTCGGAGGTATGCTGAAAATGAAGGAAAGTTTTCTTCAAAAGTTTCCGTTTGAACTAGAAGGCACTTGGGCTTTTTTTAAGAGGAAAAAAAAGGAGTGTACAGCACGGAGACCTTTGCAGCAGCAAGAAATGGTGTTATTGTAACAGAATTTGTGCATTTCCAAGGGCTGTGGTTGGCACTGAGGATCTGTCATCGTGGAAGGAGCACCCGGACCAAGGCAGGCTCCGTGCACAGCTATCGGAGCCCTTCGGGCACCAGCTGATGGGTGAGACCTCACCAGCCAATTTTCAAAACCAATGTGTGTGCTGTAGGTGGCTTCTCTCAATGTAATTGCCAAGAGCCAAGCACCTTTGCAGGGTGGAAAAAAGAAAACAAAAATAAAAGGAAAAAAAAAGCCAAACCATATTAGAAAACAAAACAAAACCAACTTCCATTAGGCCTACACACCACGCAGAACCCTTTCCTCCAAACAGTACCTGATATGCAATGCAAAACAAAACAAGAAAGGCAGAGGCAAAGCCAGAGGAAGACCCAAATTCCAGTTAATTTGCTCTCACTCTGCAGAATCTAGCTATTCATTTCTATTTGATCCATAATTTTATCAATAATTCTTTGTTGCATTGCATTTCTTAGAGCTATATAGCAGAAACAGTTTCTTCACCTGTAATTGACTAAACAAGTGAAATGAAAACCTGTTCAAATTACAGCCACTTGGACGTTTTAAATATTCACGTCACAGACAACATACCAAGACCCAGGAAGACCCAAAACCTCAGGAATTTGCCTGTTTCCCCACATGCCTGGGGACTGGCAACACTGGCAGCAAACCAGAGGGGTCTGCACCCATTCCTGAGTCCCGCTCATGGGGTATCACAAATGCAACACAAGAGAAGCAGGACTTGAGAGTCATCAGCAATGTCCCCACCAAAAGAAACTCCATCTACTCACAATTTAAGGCAACCATTTTTTACTCCCGTGAAACGCAAACCTCCTGTAAGGAGCTATGACAGAGAGGTCATCAGGCCTTTGGCTGCGTGTTGTAAAAAACATGTTGGAAAAGTGTAAACAGAAGGACGAAGACCAACAATTTTCTTGGGCAGTGCAATAAAAAATTCCCAGTCATAATTTGCAGGCAATTTTAAAAATTAAGTCTTAATAACTGAAAGAAATTGCTGGAAAGCTACTATGTATGTCTTACTACTTCCAGCACTTCTTTAAACTCATTTTGATGTGTTTGCTCTACAAACTCAGACTCTAACCAATTTCTTCAGATGGCAGATAAAATCCAAGGAAATTTCCTGTCATTTTGATTTAACTAAAGCCCTGTGATCTGACGAGACTGTGATGTTGACACAGTAGCACTGTTTGAGCATACGAAATTGTGAATACGTTTTCTAAAATACGGATGAATCTCCCCGTCGCCTCGTAGAGGCCTGTGCCAGGAGACGCCTCTCCTGCAGTGGCTGTCCCCCTGGGAGACGGCTCGGCCGTTTTATGGAGAGGGCAGGAGAAATGGATCAATAGGAGGCTTTTCAGCACCTGAGACTGTGAATATTTATAGATGGGTGTGCTCTAACACACCAGCAATTCAATTTCTTTAAAGAAATGATTAAAGTTACAGGTGTGTGCTAGGGGAATTAGATAGCCAGAGGTCATGCCAGCTTAAACCCAGAATAGACAAAGTGCGTTCATGTGTGTAGAATTTGCATTTCAGATATAAACTTGGTATAACAAATAACAGATTCACAAGAAATAACATACTTTAAAGTCCACCACTGCTGGGCGTGCAAGAGACCGAGCTGAGTGCTCGGGGCGTCAGCTGGAGGGAGCGGCGCAGACTTCGGGTAACCGGGGGCTCACCTGGGCTCCCAACCCTGCCGACTAATTAAATAACACTTCATCATGGCCAAACCATCTCCCTTCCTTTGCCTGGCTATTAGGTAATACTTCACAAGGTAGTTTTAAGAGAAACTACTATCTGGCTACTTGCAGAGCCCAGCACCAGCTATCTCCACCGCGCTGAACCAAATCTGTTGTTTCAAGAGACTTAGCACTGTTATCATCTGACAGCTGCTGAACCAACGTGAAATTGGCTGGGCCTCTCAATCCAGTTCCTATGGGGCATCACCCACAAAAACTAATAACAACAGTAGTAATAACAGAAGGAAACCCAAAGTCCTGACAAGAAGCATGACTGCTTCATCAGATATTTCAACCTCTTCTATGAGTAACTTGTATTTAGCCCTCGAAGTAAATTATACAGTGCACTGACAGACACATAATGAAATTGCTTTGCCAGCAGCCCTTTCGGTTGCTTCAAAGTTTCTTTTATTATAGGAAATTAGTGGATCAATTAACACTTATTGACGCACTTATTATTTCATATTTCATCTGATGCAAGATCTGCAACTTAGCTACCACCTGGGAGGATTAAAGCAATAGTTCGGTACGATGCAGTGCCAAGTCCCTCAGCTCTCCCGCCGCCCTTCCCTATTGCTTTCTCCTTAAAGGAAATTACAGCTGCCAAGTCTTCCCTTGCCTGATGTTTAACGAAAGGAAAGTTGATCAACGATCGCTTGGAGCCGCCCGTCTTCTCCCATGAGTCAAAAGAAGGAAGCTAACCTGCCACTCTTTCTTATTTTTTAAAGCTCTTGTATGCATGATGCCTATTGCAGGGAAAATCTTTTATTCCCCAATGTCCTCTGTTAAAGACCTCTTACAGAAAAGGAATCCAACAGTTCATTACTTCTATCTGCTCAACATACTTTTGACATAATTGTATTAGTGCCTAGTTGCAGAGCTTGAAAAGTGAAATCTGAAAAGCGGCTTTTTGCCATCGGTTTATTTATTTGCGGAAGCCCTGTTCGTGCAGTAGAATACAAACCATGTTATTTGCAGTTCATATAATTTGTTTAATGCACGATGTTCAAGAGGCCACCCGTGCTAATGCATCAAAGGAATAAGCGAGTTACTCTCTCCCTGCATTTAAGGAGAAAACTACTGTCTGAGCCAAATCCCTCCTGTCCATGCGCTTGGCTTTCACCTAACTCAAGTCAGCGAGGGGGCACGGAAAGGGAAATGCTGGAGGGGAGAGGCTGGGGGCTGCGAGGGGCCCCCCAGTAAAGTTGCTCTGCTGATGCCGACTGCATTTCTATTCTCACCAAAAGCTATTTGGCTTGGTAGGTGTCCATGCATCACTGCAAGATGAATGCGTGTTATGTCCATTATAAGTCGCTTTCATCTTCCGTTCAGCTGCAGTAGTTGGACGTCAATGCATTAAATACAATCCACGGGGCCTGTTCATCACATTACACTGAAGTATTCAATAAATACAAATTAACATACTGGAGCCTTTCCATGAACATATCTTGCCTGACTTGGAGTGAATGGATTCATAAAAATACATCTTAAAGCATAATAAGGAGGAAAATAGCAATTCTGTAACAAATTTAGACTAATATACATCTTATATTTTAGCAGATGATTGGTTAGTAAATTGCGTTAAAAGCAAAACAACTCTATTAGCCGTGCCAGAAGATGCATTACACATCCCAGCAGGCTCCAAACTGTTCCACCTAGGAGAGACACACGTGTGTTTGGTAGTTTATATTGCACTGTCAGACTAACGGTGAAACAAAACCAATAATAATTAGTGCTAAAGTGGAGATGTGCTCTCTAAAACAGTCACATGCCCATTTTATATCTTCTTAAGCCCATAAATTACCACGTGGGCTTATCTCTGAGGCTGGAGATGATTTAGGTGGCTACCACAGTGTTACACGAATTAAAGGCGTACAGTGCAGACTTCTACTACAGGAGAATCCGGCACAGAGCTCTTTCTTGCTAAAATAAAGTACAACAGCCTCTGACACCAGTAATGACCAAACGCAACCAGGTACCATCACAGCTTCTGAAACAATTTTGCCTTCAGGGCCTAGAGGAGTATAAATCCAACCTAGCGATGCCCACAGATCAGCTACAGGTGTCAGGATTGCCATGTTCTCGTTCGGGGCTTTAGGGCAGGAAAAGCACTTTTCACCTTTTGGGTGGGACGGGAAGGTCCACGCACCCCACCCCAATCAAGGGGTCTTCAGCATGCAACCCCAATCTTTCTGTGCAGGGCTCGCAAGCTAAAGAAAAACACGTTAGCCTTCCCTAGGACAGTACAGAAATGAGATGTGTTATTTTTGATGCAGCAGGACCTCCTGGTGTAAGTTAGGAGAGGATGAAAAAGTTGGCAGACATCGGCCTGGGAAGGCTGCCTCCTGTCCTACTAACCAGGCCCTGCGGGTGGCTCATTTTCAACCTAATTGCTATGAACAGCAGGAAATGATAATTTTACACGTGGACTGACACCCACAAACAAGTCGATCCATCCTCAAGAGGAACCCTCCCCGGGCATGTAAAACAGCAGCTTCTGGGGACACAGCATGGCGTTCACCAGTCTCATCATACAAGCACTAGCAAATGTTTTTCCTTCGGCCACTGATTTTATTAAGAGCATTCGAGAGGTCTGTGCTAATGGAGATAGATTAGATAACCGGAGCAATATTAAGACTGGACAGGCAGTAGCAGTGCCGGTTTTCCTCTCATCAGATTGCTACAGGCTCAGTACACAGCTCCTGAATTTTCATGGCAGAAATGATTTTTTTTTTTCCCACCAGGCACAGGGCGCCTCAGATCAATGGCCTTAGGGAGGTGAGTGGAATATAAAAGGGAGACATTCGTGCAGCAATATTTTTAGGATTCTAACTGCAAGAGCTATCAAATAATAGCCGCCTGACTGTATATTCCAAATATGCACATGACACCTTTTGCTGTAAAATGAAACACTGCAGTGGCATTGCCTGAACTCAGCCAATGCTATGTCAGGACTAGTAATGACTCCTGGGTTTTCACAGACCAGGGTCAAACTAATATGCCCTTTTTTTTTTTTTTTTTAAATGGTTGCATGAAGAGCAGTAAGGCAAGCAGGCTGCATGCACAGTTTCAGCCAAGGGGGGTTTGATGGACGACTCCGCAGTAGCATCAAACACTGTGCAAATATGTATTTTCTCCACAATTAAAATGAAGCATGAATGACATGGAGAATCAGGTCACAGAGCCAGACAGGAGAACAAAAACACAGGAACAGACACTTTGGGCAGCGTCTTGCAGGAAAACTTCAAAATCAGCCTCTACCTGAGAGCAATTCCAGCAGCAGCTCTATCAGACTGGAGCCCTGCACTCAAACTACAGAAAATCAGGCTGTGGGAAAACCTTGTGAAATACAGTTCATGTTAAAATACATCCTGAAAGTGTATTTAGAAAGTTACCTCAGTCTTTCAAGCTCTCCTGTGTTCCATTTAATTTCATATTTAAAAAGTACCTATAGATTTTGTAATCACAGGGTGAGGATATTTTTACTCTCCCTTTTCACCCTGCTCCTTTTCTGGTGCTTTGCTTTGAAATTAATGTCATTCCCACTCCCGTATGTGCTCCCTTCTGTCCCCCTCCATACTCCATCACAACTCCAGCAGTTTGCTGGGGCTGTGATAAACAGCACTGCAAAACTGATGCTGTGTGTTTCTGGTCACAGAGCAGGCAATTGCTCCAAATGCCCTTCAGTGTGCAGTGGGGTATCTGTGACCTTTTTCTAACACTTGAGTCAGGTTTTATGATGAACAGAATGACAAATACAAAGAAATAAGCCACAGACTGGCATATACTTAGCACATTTTTTTTTTTCTTGGTAGATCACAGCCACGGATTCCTTCCACAAGCAGCAAGTTTCTAATAATACAGCTGGGATGCCTGTGCTCTGGTGAAGGATGCACAATCCGAGTGTGGCTCAAAGCATGAGTTCAGTGGGGCTGTACTTACTGGTCTGCAGAAACGGAAACAAAAACGCTGCAGATGTACCTTGTACACTGCAGAGGGGAAAATCTTAGGGCAGAGCGGTGCTTTGGGGGCCTGAGCTCCATCGTTTATTTCTACTGATAACTCCTGATGTTCTTCCTGAAGTTGTGACCATCCAAAAACTTGAGAATGAGCTTTTTATGATGGTGCTAAAGACAGACGTTGGCAACAGCTGAGCCTCACCTCAAATCTTGATGTCACTGAAGCATCTTCAAAGCTTTTTTACTTTTTTCTATAGGTTAGTGCCTTTAGAAAAAAAGAAAAAAGAAAGAAAGAAAAAGAAAACACCTCTTTTTGGAAGTATTAAAGCAGAACCATCCTTTGAGTTCAGCTCATTCAATTTCCTACTGCTATTTTTTTTCAGTTTCTATCTGGACATCCTGGATTTGTCAAGGAGATTTTCTCCTGTGAAGAACATGAAATAAAAACATCTCAGCTGTGGCTCCAGATAAATTGTATCATTGCACCAGGGATATGTACTGCACTTGGTAATTTTCTGATGGCTGCTCTGGCATTTTGATTAAAAAATTAGCACTGTAGCTCTGTAGTGCTATACAGTGTCAATAAAGTATGTGCTAAATGAACTAGGAACTGGCTGATGGACGATCTCAAAAAGCAGTTCTCACTGGGGAGCTCTCTAACAGGGCTGCTTCTAGCGGCACTGCACGGGGAGTCGTCCACAGCCCAAATCTGTCCAACGTCTCCGTGAGGTCTGGAATGAGCACAGGCATCCCAGCTGACATTACGGACACCACGCACTGATAAGAGAGGCCAGCAGAAGACAGGACTGATGCACTGGGCTTCCAGGGTTCGCTGGCAAGCTGGGCCCATGCACAATAATTAAAACCACATATACAGTTATATGACCACAGGTCCAAGAGCAAGGAATGCAGGACACAACTGTAACGTGAAAACCAGATGATATAACTAACCCCTTAGCAGGGAGAAGTGCAAGAAAGTGACACACAACAGTGGCCAAGGACCAGCGTGATCCCTGCCTGGACAGGAGATGTCACCCTCAGCATCGACGTCGGTGGTACTCAACCTAAACGCACCACGAGCTGCCTGAAACAAATACGTGAGCCAAGGTGTGGCAGTTGCAGCCTACACATCTGAGGCAGATGGCAGATACACTTCTTCTGATATATTGAGGACCATTTTTGGGCTTCAAAGCTATGAATCTGATAAACAAGTTGGGGAAGAGAAGATGAAGAGCGTGTAGATGGAGAAGCAATTCAAAGCATCCATGAGATGCCTGGAAGGGAAAACAGAACATACGCAGTAGTGTTTCTTAGATGAAGGAAGATTTCAGAAGATAAATATAGCTTTAGCAATTACTGATTACAATTTCCCTCATATTTAGTTAAAAAAACAAACAAAAAAAACAACAGATTTTTGCTTCATGACTTTGCTTCATTTGCTTCCCAAATTCCTTGGAAAGACATTTACTGAAAAAAAATAAATAAAAGGAACTACAATGCAGAAAGTTTAGGTCTGATTTTCAGAAATCAGCTCTGCTTTTGCCAGAACAGAACAAAGCCATAGGAAAGCCTGCAATTCTACACTCTCTGCTAATTGAAAATGCAAATTATAATTTATAGATCCCTACCCACGTGATCTGAAGGTGCGTATGTCAGTCTGAAGGACTGCCAGTCATTTTATGATCTCACCGACATTTCTATTTGCTGTTCACTGACGTAGTTTTGTGTCTGCAAGCAACTGAGAACACTATTATTTGTGTATGTGAGATTGCTTCAGTGAACATTGCTGGTATGGATCAAATAATTTTTTGAGAAATGGTATTTGCCTGCTTTTATGCACCAGTGAGTCACTCATAAATACTTATAAATATTTAGATATTCTGCTCCTGCAAGAGTGTGTGCAGACATTTGATATGGTTTGTACTACATCACCTCAGAAGCACTACTCCACATTGCAAAGTCTTGCATTTGGAACCAAGATTAACAAATCAATGCACCCTGAAGAGCATGTTAGAATCACCATTGTATTCCAGTGTTTTCTTTGCAATTCGTAGAGAATAGGTTTCCAATAACAACTTGTAATTAGTTCATTTTCTCTTATTCAGTCGTTATATATCAAGCCCATTGACATTTTCCAGATGGTATCTTTCAGAATAACAGGTATTTGAAAAACTACTAGAGTTCGGCAATTCACATTTGAGTGCACTGCTACCTGTGTGCAACCGAGACATACGTCTGCGCAGAAGGAAACAGCAAAACAGGCATCAGATCTCTCTGCATTTTCATGAAAGAAACTGGATAGCAATTCTTGACCAACAAACACAAAATCATTTCAACCACCTATCTTTGCCATTAATCCTATCAAAATTTTAACTCGGGACACTCTGTTAACTCAAATCCTAAAGTAAAAATACATGGACTAAGCAGACTACAAAACTGAACAGCAAACACATTTGGATGAATTAATCTGTGGTCTCGGCATGGAAACGTTCCCCTTCTTGGACCAGAGGCAAAACCATGTCCCTCTTTCCAATGGTAAACATGCATCCACGTGGAACGGATTTTTTCTTGATCTGAGCGCTCTTAGTGTTTTTCCCCAGGACCGTATTTTAGCTAAGGAAGCATTCTTGCTTAGACTAACTTTGTCTTTATTTTTAACACATTATTTTTTTTTCCTTTGAGGTAAGCCTTTTACTTGGTTTAAAATGAAGCAAAAGCATTGAGAACACACAAAATGCTACAGAAAGACCCAACTCTTAGAGCTGTTTTTGGAACCACAATCACTGCAGGACACTGTGCTGGAGCCCAGTGATATATTTTAGACTTGGAGCTCAGAGCTGAAGGCTTTCACAACGGGGAGAGCTTTAAAAAGAAAAAGAAATGACCTTTTTTTTTTTTCCTGAATGTTTCTGATATCAAGGAAAACAACAGGACTGAAAATCAAAGCAAAAAAGGTTTCTTCATTCAAAAATTACCTTCCCGCTAAAATCGAGTGAGGATGAACTCAGAGTCCCGAGCTGAGAGTCCCAGCAGTCAAAATATCATTTCCAGGTGCAACAGGACCGTGTCTATCGCTAAAGTCAGGCATCTCACACTCCGCTTAGGAGCAAGGCAAGGAGTTTGGTGCTTCTGAAGAAGATCTAAAAGTCCACGAAGACCCCTGAGAGCTCAAGCGCTTGCCCGCAGCTTAGCCCTGGGCTGGAACACTGGCGTCGGAGCACACACAGCCCCCAGTGCTGATTCCCATAGGTCCACGTTATGAAGTGGCTGCGTCTCCCTACAACCCAATGCTGCCGGTTCGGTCCTAATAAAGCCTAAAAAACCAGTGCAGGATCCCAGCTCGGCTGCAGAAACACAGTTACTAAATGATGCTGCAGTGACTTTAATGCCTGCTGGTGTTTCCCATCATCTCTGCTCAGCCACTCTGCATCTGCTACAGAAATCTAGCTAAACAGTTTGGAATTTCTGCTTTTTGCTTGATTTTTAACTTTTAGTTTAGTTTTTGCTATAAGAATGCGCTATTGAATTCATTATTCCAGAAAACACCCAAAAAGTTGCCTTTATGCGCAGCAACACAGCTGCACGTGACTCCCCAAGGCAGGCTGGAACCGCTTGCTTTGGCCAGCTGAAGGAAACCTCATTTCTTTCCCGAGCACTTCACATCACCTCTAACATTGCCTCAAACCGAAAGCAGAGGCCAGCGCTCCCCTGCCTGCTGAGGCGTGTTTGAAGTTTGGGTATCACATAGCTCACAGGAGAAACAAATCAATGCCGGTAAGCTAATGAATTATTTCCAACTTTGTACCAATATCTGCAGCAACATGAAAGAAAAATTACATAGCAAGGAGATTCCAGCTGGAGAGGCTGAGCATGGTGCACAGACTGTCAATATTTCAGGAGTGTGATTTGATCCTGTAGATAACTGTTGCTACAACATTGCTAAAGAGAAGACCTCAAGCAAAACATTTTATCTCACAATATAGTTGTCCGATATAATTAACGAAGCTTGACCAATCTGGCTGGAAGGTAGCAGCAACAAAAGCCCAACCCTACGTGCCGCACCAACGGGGAGACCACGTCTGTAAAACACGCAAGTAAATGTTTCATCTGGAAATGGAATTTACGGATGCAATTTCAGCCGAACACCTGGGTTTCCAGTCGTACGTGGAATACATATATTATGGACATTTTTCCAAATGTGTGCATTCTTTTTCCTCAAATGCAATTTATTTATATCTTTCCTTAAGATGAGATTTCTATCACGAATAGCAACGCTCCTGAATGTTTCCTTTGTGACTCCACCAGCTCCCTCGCCCCCGTGCCCCAGCAGCCCCCGGTTAGGCCCTGCTGCCCTTCCCCGTGGCAGAGCTCTGCAAGCATCGATCTCGGTGCTTGGGTGACGATTACAAAGCTCGATCGACGAGTAGTTTCCAGCGAAACGGAAATATCAGAAATATAGCCCGCAAAAATAAATCTGCTTTATACTCTGCACTTCTGACGAGGCTCGGGAGGATGCCTGGAGGAGTCGGGAGCGAACGGCTCCTCTCACCGCGCAGTCTTATTGCCTGACGGGGAATAGAGCTATGGGAGGTTTTAGGATCTACGGGAGGTTTTAGGATCTACGGGAGGTTTTAGGACCTGCGGGAGGTTTTAGGACCACTGCGCTAAGTCTGGAGCCAGGCTCACTGCTGCTTCTCTGCAGCACCGGCAATGATTTATCCAACAACCATGCCCAGCCCAGGCTCCCAACTCATTTCTTTGTTCAAATTCACCCATAGTGCATTTTTTGATAAATTTCAAGGACAGTTAAAAAAGGAAAACCTGAACTAAATGAGAATCAGGGAAGAACACAAACTTCTTGTAAAGAGTTTAACAGCACGATAATGGTCAACATGAGAAAATTTAAGAGTGAGAAGAGCACATAGCTCCTGCAACCTCTTCTGCATTCCTTCCTGCACAAAATTCTCCTCTTCTAAACTCCGTTTGTGTTTGTTAGATAACGACATATCCCATCGATAACAACATATCCCCCCTTCTTAGAGAAACATCAGTTTTCTCTCTACACATGACGGATGTGCATAACTGGTTGGAAAATATCACAGGACTGAAAAATAGTGATTTAGTATTTTTCTTTCAAACTGTCTTTTTTTTTTTTTTGGTCCAGACAGGACATCTAAGATCTCAAAATGTCACTGCAGAGCCACTGGAAAGTGTGTGATGCAGCACAAGAACTGCACTCTGAAAATGTGCAAGGCGACCTCAGCAAACTGTGACTGCTTGGGGATATGGGAATTATCTTCTGTTATAATTTCTAGTCTGACCCAGTGAAATACCCCTGATCTTCTACACAACCTCAGTCAAAAACCTTTCTAAACCCAGCATGACCTACTGGAAACAGCTGCCACACGGTACGGCAAGGGTGCTTGCAAAAGGCCTTTTTTTATGCTTTCTGAAGTACGGTGAATTGTAAAGGCAGGCTGTCAGAAGTGGATGTTGGTCAGGAGAGTGCTCTAATTGGCAATGAGCTAGAATTTAAGGGGATTTTATCATAGGCTTAATAACTTATTAGCTAAACAATGTTGACAAGATAAAGCCATTTTGATGGAATGCATGCTTTCCCTCTCTTCGACATATTTGTGTTACAAATGGACCTGTCCACATCGATGATAATATAGATCGAGAAGATTACACTGATTTTATTTTTTTTTTCAGCTAGGCTTTCATATCTGCCAACCTGCTACTTTCCCATTAGGGAAGACAACAGGAAAGCCAAAAGTGACATGCCTAATTCTAATGACCTCCAGTCAGATACGGTTCCAGAAGTTATATCTAAAAATCACTCATCTGAGCATATTTAAAACAGGACTCAGCTGGGTGATGTGCTTGCCAATTTACTCGACTATCTCCATGCTGATTAATTAGATGCATACTCTGCGTTAGTACTTAGGAAAACTAAGCTGCTTATTTATTATTCATTTATTGAATCTTTTTTGACAATATAAAGGAAAGACAACAGACAAGTACACTTACTAGTACTCTCTCTGGTTTTGAAAATCTTGACATCATCATCGTAAAAATTAATTACTTTTCATTATGGCCCTAAGTCTTCTTATCTAATAAAATTTACTAATGAAAAATTAGAAGACACCTAAAGTTTGTTCTTTCCAGAGCTGCCAGGAGAATATTTGAACTGTCTCAGATGTTACTCATGCGTGATTAATATGATTTGAAAAGCGATACTTTAATCCTGGGCTAATAGATATTTCTATTCATCCCCATACACAAAAGCAAATTCCTAAATATTGTATTCTTGGGATTCGTGGATAAAAGAACTTTCAGAAAAAAACAAAAGAAAGACGATGCATTAGATAGGGTTTGGAGGAGGGCCACTACTTCTGGCCATAATCTGAAGCTGTGCATTAAGATGCATATACAATTGGCTAGCATGATTAGAAATTATAATTAAAAATAGCATCTATTAGAAGTAGTACTTGTAATGGTGAAACCAGGTATTGAAAAAAGTAAGAGACTGGATTTTTCTCATCCGCACGGTTTTCATGCCCTTACAGCTGATTAACAAGGCTGGGGATCCAACTCACCCTTTGGACCTGCTCGGATAGAGGATGTGTTGAAAGAAAGCAACAGAGAGACACGGAGTGAGAAATTACAATTTTGTGGCTCTTTAAGTTACAGAAAGGCCATGAGTCTCTTTAAAATGAAATGCAACGTCCAAAGTATCACAAGAATGACAAATTGGAAAGCTCTTTACATTATCAAGGTCATCTTCAAACCTTTCAAACGCTGCAACGCTACACCGGAGCATGGTATGCTGAAACACGTAACAGAGTTTTCGAGAGGATAAATTAGATTGAGACTTTCTAATGTCACTGAATTCTTGTAGTTAGGTTCCTCGGCTTGCTGAGCAGCAATCCCCACAGCCTGCTGCTGGCGTGCAAAAATGAGTGACTTGGGTGACTTTCAAGCAACAAAAGGATGACCCTAACGGGCAACAAATATGAAAAATGTGTGGTATATTGTACTTCTAAACTACTGTCGCAAGCTAAAGTCTGGCTTATAACGAAGCACAAAGTTAATACACATATTTTAAAGATGTTTTTCCTAGATAGTGTAATCAAGTAAAAGAAAAAAATACACTTTTATCAGACATAGAAGTTCACTTACAGAGTCTGCAAAGTTTCTAAAGTTACAAGCAATGCACTTTGCTTTTAAATTAAGAGCTGATGACCATTAACTGCTCTGGGTAAAAACATGGATTCTAGGAACTGAAAATGAAGTCCAATTTTCAGCTTCTTTTTATATACAAAATCCGTTTGGTAGACATTCATTCCACCTTTTTTTGTTACAATATTTTTGCAGTTTATTGATCGCTGTCTCTGTTCATTGGCTAATATTTTGCACCTGTCTTATTTTCATTGCCTACTTAAAATTCACTGAACCAAAAACACATACAGATGACTACTCCTGGAGTTTAGTTACGAGTTGCTGTGACTTTGAGAACCCATTGATCCAAATATGCTCCAAAATAACTGCATGTCAGGCCTTCATAGTTGGGTTAATTCACTTCATAGCCTTCTTAATGTATGAGGTTTTATGTTTTACTGTATATCTGCTGGTTTGAGTATGCCGTGTTGAATTAAATGCATATGCGGTTCAAACAGGTCCAAGGTGACAACTGGGGCTAATTTTAAAGCACTTTACACATTATTATCCAAAGTTTTTTTTTTTTTCTTAATGAAAAGCCAGAAGCCAAGAAAACAGAAACCATTCTCTTTAGAAAAGAGGATATTCGGCAAAAACAGAGGTTGTGCATTAGCATCACAGCTTGCCAAAAAGCACCAACGAGGAACGTGCTGGTGTGGTGCACGTGGGATTCCTGCACACACTGAGCTGCCTCCACTGAGCATGAACCAGTGCAGGGTGCTCTGGTTTAGAAAATGAAATTAAGAGGTACTGAAATTAATTTGTCTTTAAAACGTCATACACAGAGTTTTGAGAACCCAACTTAAATGGTAATGAGCTTACTATCAGCCTTTTGCCCACACTGAACAGTTCAATGGTTGAATCCTGTTTCCATTTAAAGAGCATTAATAATACCTTTGATAAACCATGCACAAGTACTCTGTAGCTCACTAGTCTGATTGGCGCAAAACAAACAAAAACTACATGTTTTTTTCCTTCTTTTTAGTATTTCAAAGTGAAAAATGTCAATAAAATTTCACCTGTCATCCAGGTGAAGGAGACAATGGGGGACTTTTCCAGGGAAGAGGGAAGGACTTCAAGGAATGAGTAATTTAAAGCACGAATGTAATGTTATGAAGATAAATGGGATAACACAAGCACTTATTGTTTAACACTGTTTAAGTAGCTCAGTGATCTAGGGATGTTTGCAAACGGTGCTGAGATATCTACTGAGATCGCACACGGTCCTTCACTTACTAACATGGAAACAAAACACAGAAAGATAATATTCAGTTAAATACCTTCCCCACAGCAAACTAACACACTACCACAAGACATTTGCAAGGTTTCAAGAAGAGAAAGAAGAAAGTAATTTCCCGTGTGTATTCTTTCCTCAGGATTAATTCGGAACCACATATTCAGGTCTACAGACCTAGCCTCTTCGCTGACATCCCTCCGTTGCCACTGACAGGAAGCCAACACCAGGAAGCACAACAAAAACCACAAGATAAAAGTAAGTCCCACACACTTTTACCAACCTCCTAGTTCATGCACGTCCTTTGGAGCACAATAACCTTTAGAAACAAGCCTTCCAAAGTAATTTCCATGTCATTAAATACAAAAAGGGACTATTTTTGCTGACCACATCTGGGCAGACAACACTGCCACCACAGATATTCACATGCTTTCAATACCAAGGACAGACAAAAGCGTCAGGACTTACGGAAGGCTGTATAGAGCTCCTGCAGGGTTAAGCGCCCGTCATTGTTATAATCATCAAACCGGAGGAGGTCTTCTAGCGTACAATCCAATAAATCATCGTCCAGATCCTCCTTCTCCATGAGCTGTGGCAAAGAAAACATGAAATCTTCATGTGAAGTAAAGCTGCAGAGTGGGGGCCTGGCTCACCCAGCAGATTTTGCATTAAATGACCCATGGATACGTATCTCCCCTCAGAGGGAGGCTGAGACCTGCTCTTTCTTAGAGGATGGTAATAACTTGGGTCCCAACACCATAAAACCCTCCAACTTGGAGCTCGGACTTGGCACAAACTTGGCTTTGGCCGCCAGCTGCTGGCACTGGCTCACGAGTCCTCTGAAGGCCTCTAAGCATCAGAGGCTTTGGAAACCAGCCCTGTTCATAAGCCATCAGATTAGGACAAGGTTTATAGGGCAAAGAGAAAAAAGAAACTTAACAAGTGCTATTGAATATTCATACTGTCACCTCCCAACACAGTAATAACAGGCAACCAGTGGAAAGAAGTTACGTATTTGCTTTGTGTCAGGATACACCTGCTAAGAGCCTCGTCCTGCAGCAGCACAGGAACACGTTTCCACTTTGCCAATGCACTGGAACATGAATATTTAACAGGGAAAAATCTGTATCTGATCTTCCTCTCTCCTCTGTAGGTAAGGACAACATTGTACTCCTTGCCTTTAGGACTAGGACAGGCAAGAGTTGATGATATATTCAAAATAATGCGTTTTTTCAGCCCCTGACAGTTTGTTTCTTGTGCATTCTAAACATTTCATACATTCCACGTGAAAAATGAAGAGAGCTTTAAAAGTCATACATCCGAGTTAGCAAATTGCTAAACTCAGACCTAAGCATAATGAAAATGACGGCTTCTCTGAATTTATGGTGGAACATGAAGAAAACACCTGAAATATTGCATCTTCCATGCAGGAAGGCTTTTGCTGTAGTCCAGAGACTCTTTTATTTACTATTCTAGTCTTGGCCTATTATATTGAAGCAATTTAAAGTAATAATGCTAAAAAAATGACCCTTCACCTAGGCAGTAAAAATGTTCAATGAAAGTGAGATCAACCATAACTTCCAAGATCAATCTTCTAAAGATGAAAATTTCCCTTTGTCTACCTTTGTATTGAAAATTGATTAACTTTTCATAAGACTGACAAGTTTTTTTACTAGTCCTTTTGATTTAACATCGATGGACAAAAAAAAAACAAGACACTTCAGCTGCAACATATTCATTAGATTTTATGAATCTGACTTTAAAAGGCATTAAAAGTTTTAAATGGAAATAACATTCCCATTACCACCGCTGTTAATAGCCCTGCATACCAACGGCTGCAGGACTACGTGGGCATTTCACACTGCTGGGTCCTGAGGGAAATGGCTCAATAGGGTCTGCTGGCAGAAAGGAGGCAAATCAGGCTCTAAATAGAAGGAACGGACCATCTGCTGTCACCTTTTTGCTCAAAGAAATTATGTCATGGAAAATAAACAAATGGGCAAAGATCCTCACCATGTCTTGGTGCTAGAGGCTGCCCTGGTACCAGACTGTCCTTGCCGCGGGGGCTCTGCCTCCAGTTTCTCCCCTGGGACAAATCCCTCTGCACTGAGCCGCCTAAAGATCCCCTTTCAGGCTTTAAAAATGACTCAATTTTTTTTTCTGCAGCAGTGCAGGTTACCTGCCTCAGGTTTTTCCTTGCAGACAAGGTTATGGTGCTCAAGAGACTATTTTTCTTTTAAATAAAACAAAGAAAATGCACGGCAGCAGCTCATCCAGCAGCCAGGGAAAATGAGATCACAGTGGCTCCCTCTGCACCACGTCCATTTTACCTGCCTCTATCCATGGGCAATAAAAACCCCATCCTTGGAGGAACTTCAAAGTCGCAGAGAGGCTCAGATTAAAAGAGCCAACACAAATCACTCACAAATCTACCTGACAAGGCAAGACATTTTCTGTTGAGATGGTAACATGGAAAATTAAAAATCGCTCATTACCCAAAAAAATCTCTTGGAAACTGAGTGAATAAACTGGTCAGGTAAGAGCACATGGAAATCATCTTGACATTAGAGGTAACGAGAAGAAACACAGAATGACATGCTGCATGCAAACTGTGAATATCGCCGGCACAAGGGCTCCAGAGCTGCCCGCAGACGAGTCCTGAGCCTGCTCTGGACCTGGCCACGCTCCAGCAGAAGGGCTCGAGATCAGTGCAGCTCAGCTCGGGATTAAGAGCTTCCACGGCTTGTCTGTGCTTTGCATTGCCTGGCATTATTTTGGCTTTTGAGAGGTGATTACACAGGCGTGAGCCATTGTGTACACACGGAAGACGTGCGGCTGAGAGGGCTCCTAGCTGAGGGCTGGACTTGGTTTAGTCCATTAAATTGCAGCAGGCTACAGAGGTGCAAACACATTTACTGATTCTGATGACATAGTTAGAAGAGAGGAATAAAAAGAAAAAAAGAAAAGTAGCCAAGGCCTACACTTGCTCTTTTGAGAGGGACCTGGGCTCCAAGCACATCTGCAAGTGAAACCCGCAATAACTTTGCGGTAGACCTTGAATCGCTGAATTCTCCTCCTTTAAAATGCAGGTCATTCTTTCTTCCTAATGGCAACGGCTTGCAGGCTGCCAAACCTCTATTTCCATGCAAGCTGAGTTTAATATCCTGACAGAATAAGTTTCTTGTAAAAAGGGGAAAAAATTGGAGAGTAGAACAGACACTTAGATGTAGCTATGCAAAAGCTGGCTTTGAATTCAGATAGAAGTGTTTTCTTACACCTACCATGTCTTTATAAAAAATCACTGAATACAGATGAAGTATTGTATATATTCATAGCTCAGATCTAAGGGAATTTACGCTGACACTTTGCATTGTGCAGACAGGATTGTGCATCATGTCAACAGCATCAGGATTAAAATTCAGTGCAAACTGTTCTCGGAGAGAAGCGGGCTTACTTCTGCCCTGCTTGCTCACAGCTCGCATCTGCATGCTGGAGCTGCAGCGCACTTCACGTTTGCTGCGAGGAGCAGGTGCAGGTGGGATGCTCCTGCAGAGGGTGAAGGGCTGCCCTGCGACCTGGAGCAGGTCCTTGTTTCCAAATGACTCTGGAAAGGTGCTTGCTTCTCATGGAAGACAATTAAGTGGTAAATACATTCAGGTAATAACATTCTCATTGGGGATTTTTTTTCCTGATTTTGAGGTTGGTGGTTTTTAACTGAGCCAAGCTGATGGACTTCCCAAGGCCCACAGAACTGCCATTCATCAACCCTGATCTTCCCATGGCTCCTCCAAGTTTTGTCATGTCCAGTGCTACCAAGACTGACCCAACAACCTGCAGGCGACCACACGCAGCTTCACACCCGTTGCTTCTCCTCAAGAAAACATTCACGTGGGGTGCATTGGAGCACTCAGGTGGGCAGTGAACACAAGCTCACGCCGTGTCCCGCTGCCCTGGCTGCCCATGCCCGCAGTTTGCACGAGAGCTGTGCGCTCAGGCCAAGCTCACAGTGTGGTCTGAAGAAGCTGAAGCCAGGGGACAGGACAGGTCCTGCGCTGCTGCCTTATGTGTTGAGGCATAGAAGCAGTGAGAAACCAACAGAACGCAGAACCAAGATGCCAATATGCGTATTTTCCCACTTCTGGCATTGTGCTTTTTCTCTTATTTATAGGACTCTTTTCTCATGTTTTCGCATGAAAAAAAAGTAAAGTTGAGGACACACAGTGATCGGTTCAAGTGCTTGTGCTGGTTCACTAACAGTTAGATGAATTCCAACAGCACAGCAGGCCCATGATTAGAAATAACAGTCTCTTCAAGCTCTCACCTTTTCAAATGTTATTAGGATCAGCTAATCGACATTTCAGTGTCTGCCTTGGCATCCTGGGAAAATAAACCTGTTAAAAACATTCTGAAGACACTGTCGTGTTACTACATGCTAATACACAGCCCAGAAGGCAAGAAGAAGAAGGAAGGGATTTCTTCCTAACTTACATCCAAAAATCCAAATTAATTCTTGCCAAGCCAGCTACCTGGAAATACTTCAGAAGATGACTGTTAGCAGTGAGGATTATTATCTATTTTCAGGAGCCAGGATGGGGCTGGAAAGCTGCCATGTTTTTGTTTGTAGAGGAGCTTTAAGTGTTTGAGACACCACCATCTCCCCAGAGATGTGCAAAGACTCGCAGGCTGCAGCAGGTTTTCCTCCCCTACCTGCTGCTGGACAGACAGATACAAATGACCGCTCTCACAAGAGCTCCTCTGCGCTACGCTCAATTCACATTTTGAATGAAAAACACAATCCGCTTCATAACTCTGTTTTCATCGAACAACAAACCCACCTGAGCCAGCTCGGAGCTGCTGAGATGCCTGTCACCGTTTACATCCAAGTGCTTGAACAGATCTTCAACTAAGAAGCGCTTCTGGGCTGCTCTGTCCGCGGCCAGGCTGCTCGGGGGGCTCCGGCGACGAGCCTGCAGGTCGAGGAGGATGCTTTTGAGCCGGCTGTAGTTCGCCATTGTACACGTGTCACCTAAAAGATAAGACTGCGTTATAGGACCGCGTACATTCACCTTCATCTTTTTAAAGAACTGAACTTCTAAAGGGAAAAATAAGACACGGTCAAAGACAGGCTGTCTGCATATATGGCACCGCTCAGATGTGTGATTTAGCAGCTCCTGTAGTCATCACCTTTTGTAATAGCTGACAGTTTTTCTAAATCCTGCTGTCAGAGAAGCTCTCCAGCATGTTACCTTCCAGGTTATAAGGCTTTGGTTACAGACGTCCATATTTGGCTTTGAAATTCCCACCCATATTACATCTGCTCTGCATTTTTCTAAAGATTAATTAAATTAATCTATTCTGTGATTAAAAAGTAAATAAAATAAAAATACAAAATTCTGAGAAGCAAATGGCACACAAGTGTAACCCCATGCAAAATACGGGACCAACCTATGAAAACCAGGATATGGGGTTAATGAGGCACAAAACCCATAGCGACACTAAATACTTCATCTCACTCTCAAGGTTTAAGAAGAGGAATTCTCAAACCCAGCACAAGGTGGTAAGCTGGCCGGAGGGAGGGCAGCAAGGAGTGCAGAGCTGCAGGGAGCCCCAGCAGCTGGGCTGTCACCGCTGCCTGCAGCACCACAAAGCGCACACGCTGCCCCGCTGCAGGCTGACATAAATGCCTTCCTCGGCCTCTGACCATGGAAAATATCATTATCGGTGAAAAGCCCTCAAGTCACTCACTCTGAAGCGACACCAGCTTGGCTGGAGGAATCAGACTGAACCTTTGTGACCCTGAAAGCCGCTCCTGCTGTGCTTGCAGCCGCCAGCTCTTCGGTGGCTCTTATCTGGGGAATGCCTCACTCTGATTTACAGGCCTCCTCCTAGAGAAGAAACATATCCACGTGCCTGACGTGGTGTAAGATGTGGCTGCCCTTTTCTGCTCAACTGCTGTCTAGCAAAGCTCAGCAGAAGGAAGCACGGGCACTTTCTGGTGCAATTGTTTTAGTGTAAACCACACCAGCTAGTGCCTGGCAGGATCCTGGCGGACTCTGGGACCTGGGAGCAGCACCCCCATGGTCCAGCTGCCCCCGTGCTGTGCTGGCAACAGCTATCACCCACCAGCAGTGCCCACACATCCACTGCTCCCGCTAGATGCCCTTTTCTCCGGGCGCTTACCCTCTGCAGTGGTGCTTTCGAAACAACTTTTACATTTAAACTCCCATCTCTGACCCTGTTGGATTAAATCTGAGGGATCTCTCCTCAGTTTAAGGGACAATGCTCTTGAAGATCAGTTCCCCAAAGACTTCAAACGTTATTCCTCTGAAAAATAACAGCAGACCGTGACACTAATTGCTAGTTTTCCTGTCCTTTCATTGCTGGGCTGCATCATTTTTGGTCCTCTGGTCCCGCTCCAACTGAAACCCAATTAAAATTCCAGGTGGGAGGCATTTCTCTGACCGCAAACCCATCCAGTGTCAAGATTTTTTGCGCCTTTCCTATTTTGTGCTCACGACTTCAAAACCACCGTGACTGGAGAAGGTGAGGGAGGTCACAGGGGCTGGGCACGCATGCCCCGCTCGGGTCAGTGCCCCACTGCTACGAGCAGCGGCTGAGACCAGGCTCATTTTCCATCCTGAGCTCAGGCCCTTCTAGCGCAGAGAGCTCCTCGCTGCTCAGGGATATGAGCAGCCCCAATTCTTTTCCTTCTCTCTTAAACAACCTCTGAGGAGCTTTTGGTTCCAGGAACGTGGGACCAGTCTCACCTCATGGAAAAAAGTGAGGTTACTCGGCTACCCAGCTGCTATTAGTCTTGTTTATTACTTCTGTTCCCTCCCCGCCCCCAACATCAGGCCATTTGATGGCTACTCTGAAAGTAGCACGAAGAAATTTCGTTCTTCCAATCACGTTTTATTTAAGAGAAAAATTGATTGCTTCTTCCCGTGTAATGATGCAATTTTGCAATCCTGTCATAAATACAGATTTAGCTACTTCAGTAAGAGAGGCTTTTTTCTGAGATGGAGTTTTCCTTTCTCTCTAGTCAAATCTTAATCCCAGAGATGTATGTAAGGCTAATGAAGACAGGGAAATCATTCAATTTGCCTCCCCCTCTGTTTCTGCTTTGCGATTTCCCTCCGTGAGCGCAGGCACAGCTACAGGCAGCCCCCCGGTGACACCCGGGCACGCTGACCCATGGCCTTCGTCCCCCCTCAGCGCAGGCATCGCAGCTGCCAGAGCCACCCGGCCCTGACACCTCCCTTTGCATTTCTCGTTTCTTCTTCCTAACAAATTTTGCCAGTAGCATATGACAAAGCAGTTCTTCCTTTCTTTATAGCCTTCAGACCTTTGATTTTCTGCATATTTTTTTTTTCCCCTAACCGTGGCCTGGGCAGCACTTGCCCATCCAGACAGCCTTTCTCCCCTGCTGGCCTCCCGACTCACCTCCACCCTGACCCTCTTTCTGACCACAAAAGGCAGAACTGGGAGAGGACCCAAGTACTTCTGAAGCCCCTTCATCTCTTCTAACACCCCTTCTTCTCACCTTATTAAGTTTATACTTGGAAACTCCCCAGCTAACCGCAGCAGACGCGGAATCTGCAAGGAGCAGAACACAAACTCCGCAGCTCCCAGCACGTGTGGGGCCTGACCAGAGCCCACCAGTAGTATGACGGATGCACACCGTGGTGTGAGCCGGGAGACAGCGATCTCCTTCGCCTCCTTACAACCCTCCATAGTTTTCCATGCTCTGAAAACAAAGCCACCACAGAACTGTTCCCCTCAGGAACGCATGGGCTCGGCTCCCCTGGCTGCAGGACAGCCCAAGGCAGGCGTGCCCAGCTGGGGACTTCCAGGCCGCTCCGCAGCCTCCAGGAGAATAAGATGCGAAAAGTGAGATAAGGGAAACTGGTGGAGGAGGACAGAGCTGCACAGAGGACAGGAGGACAGAGCAGCACATCCCAAATCCTGCTCTACGCTCACTCAAAAGACTTTTTTACCTACTACCCCCACGTCCACTGTCATGGCCCAGCCACCCAGCGCAGCCCCATCCCAAGGGGCAGGGTAACGCCACACCACCGCATACACAGCAAGGGAAACCAGCAGTAAAACAAATATGATTTTTTTTCTATTTAAAAAATCAGTTCAGTTTCCCATTTTGTTAGCACAGGCCACAGTCGGGAGGTCAGAAGATGTGTGCCGCCCCTGTTCAGGCTGCTCCGAAACCTCATTACCTCCCCTTTCCTCTGGAGAAAACGACTCTCCTCAGCTCCGCTGGAAGCAGGTCCCTCGGCATCTCTTAACAGCACGAACGTGACAGACTCAACGGGTCTCACACCTCTGACAATTTTCCCCTGACACCCGTGACATCTGAGGCTTGCAGTGACGCACAAGCAGCCGCTCCAGAACAAGGCAGGCACGGCCACTCGGCAATGGGCAAATAATGAGAAACAGCAACAGAGGTCTGGCCTAGAGGTGTGAGAGCAATAACTGGCGCTTGTTTGGGGAACTAAAAGATTGATAAGAAAACGCACTCAAATTGTTATATTAAAGTGCGTGTGCATATAAATATATATGTATAATTTATATATTTAATCTCATTGCAGTAAAAAAACACAGTGGGGAAAAACGCTCCTGGAGGCAGGAAAAGACTTGAAGAGTCTTGAAAGACTTGAAAAACTTTGCCTGCCCCTCCTCTCCACCAGGGAAGGGAGGAGAGGCATTTAGGCAACTCGAACCATTTGGCAAGCCAATGCCAAGGCCGGCTAGGCCCTCCTGTTGTGTCCTTCCCCTCCTTTACTAGACATTATTCTTTCATCTTTTAACCTAGCTACCTTCCCTATGGAGACTGCTTCCAGCCCTTTGCAGCTGGGTGCACAGGTCCTGCACAGGATGGCTCTGTGTTTTCACTCCTTCCCACCCTCCATCTCCTGCTGTCAGTGACACTTGTAGTCTTCTTACACTGTGCCTGGGATTCACCAGCTTTATCAACTAAATACTCTCTCTCTAGGTTTCTGGCAGCACTGCTGTCTCTCGTATGTTTGCTGTTCTTTCAGGTATTATAGCCACAGCTGTTAAACAAAAAAATCACAGAAAAATCATCTTTATGCCCTCTCACTTATTCCCATTCTTGTATCCGCTTCGCTAAGTGCCCCCAGCAGTTTCCCTTACAACATGAGCTCATCATTAGCAGTTTATCTCATCTCAGACTGCCCTCATTGCTAGGTGTTGTTGACGGATGCCTCTCGGTGAGGTTTCCTTGTTAGCGCATCCCAGGGACTCGGGTTCTGCTCGCAGCTGTAGCCACACAGACGCCAGACAAGCGAGCTTTGTGCTTCCAGAGCTGGCTTGGTCGGAGCTGGGACTCTTGGACTGCACACCGCTCTTCTGAGAAGGGTTTCCAAGGGCTTCGTCCCTGCTCGATTTCTGAGCACTGGAGATGCTGCTGTGTGCGTTTCAAGCACCCGTGTTGTACCACTGCCAGCTGCAGCCTTGTCCAAGCTGACTTGCACCACCTCCACCTCCCAGCTGGGAACCAAGGCACAGAGAGCCAAAAACTCAGATTTGGGACAGGCTGAGAAATGCCCTTCTGTACTTCATGTCCTACACAAGGTCTCTACGTACTTGGTCATATTTCTCCACTACTTTATATCAGGACTGGTTAGAAAAAGAAGTCACACGTTGCTTGTCTGTGTTAGCCACGACCCCACTATGATTTATTCTGCTGACTCCAGGAGAAGAGGAGAGCTAAGGGCATACTGCAGACACTTGACATCAAAATTAAAAAGCTGATCTGCTAGCACAGGTTTATATATTTTTTTAATTAACTTTTTTAACAGCATGTAATACCAGTGTCTTTGCATTCCAGCTTATTAATTTATTTTAAATTAAAAGAATAAAAAGGCCACCTTCCCCATTCCAAGAGATTCTGTATCACTTCTATCACTGGCTACTCCACTTTTTGAACAAGAACCTAATTTGACAGCAACGCTTTGTACAACGCACATAAGCCTTCCCCAGGAAAAGCTGCATGCCTTTCGTCCAGAGGTACGATGCCCTGGGCAGGGATGCCTTTGTTCCCAGCACACTGCTGGAGGTCAGCCCGTATCCCTCCTGTGAGCCTGACATCCTGCTTTGTAGCCCTGAAAAGAAAACGCTGGTGACTTTCAAACAAACCTCACGCAAGGTGCAGCTCCCTCCTGTGCTCTTGGGATGAAACTTCAACATACTTGCCAAGCTCAAAGGACGAGGGTTTCTGGCAAATTTTTATAGAAATAGACCATTAAATACATCGTCCAGAAGCAGTCCACAGTGGCTCTCCATCCCCTGAGAGGGAGCCGAAAGTGAGGGACCGCAGGGCAATGCCTGTGGGCAGGGAAGTCAGCGATTCCCCCATCCATGCCTGGGAGCCCTCTGAAGAAACAAGTGCTTTTTATCTGTTTACAGCACTTTCAAAACCAGTGAAGCCTGGCACTGTTTGTACTGAAAAAGGAAGGAATGACAGGCAAAGAAAAACAGTACAACGGAAGAAAAGTAAAAGAAAAATCCAGTGCATTAGGGTCTGATTGCTAAAGTGTGGCCAATAACTGTCACATTTACATGCTCTGCTCACTCTGAGCAATTCTGTGTCTTGCTCTGTTTTGCAGCAGCTACGTAATTCATCCTGTTTAGCACTTCTGCATGCTTTGGCAGATAAAATATTGATCAGCCTGCCAAGAAACACCGAGTGCCATTCTGTTTTCATGTCAGAACTTGGTAATGAACTACATTTATCAAGACCATCCTCTCTGTGAAAGGTCAGTGGTGAATGTGGCTAAACTGTGATGACAGATCATTAATCCAGCTCCCTCAATAATTGCCCTCTTTAAGAATTTTACTCCTGGTTTCTGTGAATTGCAGCAGGTTTTACAGTAGGATCCCTGACCAATCTTCAATCCGCTCCTGAGCCAAGGCAGATAACAGAGAAGCAGCAAGGCTGGGGATTAACCATCCTTTGAAAGAACGCAGTTAAAATAAAAATGAAACTCAGGTAAGGAAACGCAGAGCTTTCTCCGATGGGTAAACTCCTCTTGCTGTAAAATAGTATTTCGCAAGGTGCCTTACAATGCAATGATTGCAAGAAGCATCGATGCTTCTTTAAATATCAAAAATGAAACGGTAACACCTTATGGAGCACCAACCTCGTAGTCCCTGGTACGCAGCTAACCTAACAGCAGGGGTGAACCTAAACGCCTACAGTAGTCTTTGGAGGATTTGAGCCCCACAGGTAAGTGGAGCTGGTTTTGAGGACAACCACAAACAGCAGCTGGGACCTGCAGCTTTCCATAAAACCCAAGACAGAAGCGGAGCAGCTGATCCAGGCTAAGCACAGAAGCATGTGGCTACCCACACAAAAAGCTATACCTGGCGATTCAGACTTCTGTCCCTCCGAAGCCCCCAAGGGACGTTCCCTCCAGGCCTGGGCAGGAGCAGCCCAGGGAGTACAACAATAACCCAGTAGAAAATCCCAGCACCCAAAGTGACCTCCAGCGGCACTAATTTTCAAGGCAACCCTTTGCCAGCACCAATGCGGTAATAAAGAGCAGCTTGGAGCAGGCCGAAGAGTGTCATTTCTAAGGCAGGAGGCACCGGGGGTGTCATTTTATTTGACAGTTCCTCTTCGACCGTGCTAGCTATTTTCAGCTGTTCCTATGGCACTTTGCTAGCACTAAGAAGAAATTCAGCGCGGGATACAGGAGCACCAAGCTTTGTTTTCTCAGCTGTTTCCATGGGGCAAAAGAGATATGGTTACCAAAAATAACATTCCTGGGCAAAATTAAAGGAATTTGAGAAAGGTTTTTGTTGTTGTCATTGTTTTTTTTCTCCAAACAGCCCGTCCTTTTGTATGCTTTATTCAGGCTTTATGTGGCATTGTTAGAAGCATCAGAGAAGGACTGAACCAAAGTGCTGTGGGATACAAATTTATTTATGAGCATAGCTCCTTAATTCTTGTGCCGTTTACAGCTAAATTGCCTATCAGCAACGGCCCATTTTCATGCATACAAAATGAAAGCGTTTGCATGCCTAAACTGAGAAAATGTGGTCCCAAAACCTCAGGCTGGCAAATCTGAGGAAGATGATTACGTGAACTCTCTACACCCCTAATCCGCAGCCTTGTGGCATGTCTGACCTGACAGAGCAGATACATACAGGGACAGGAAAATTAAAGATGACTTCAGTTCTTCAGGGGTCTCCTTACAAATCCCCACTCCTCCATGCAAATTTTCTGTCTGTCTCTTTCTATCCATCTTCCTCTTCCTTTAATTGCTCTTTTTTTTTTTTTGCACAGGCATGGTGATACTGGATGGACTTCCCTCCTGCTTTTCGTGCATGGTTAGAAAGAAGGAAAAAACTTTGCTCTTCTCACCAAGGCACACGGACAGATCCCCCTTCTGAGTGCTCTGCCTGCAAGCACAGCAGCTCCCTGTGGTTAAGGAGCACATCAGGAAAGCTCTGTGAAATTCAGAGACTGCCTGCAATGTAGAGACATCTGCGAGCTCTGAACCCTCCCCTGCTCTGACTTCCATAGGCTGGAAGTCCTAGGTTTGAGTACTGCAATTTAGGATGAATAAAAATTAACCCGAATTTTAATCTCTCAGAAGTCCTATCACCCATTTGACTTTCCATCATTCAGAGAACGCTTTCCATAAAGCACCAGGCAGGGCCCTGCAGCCATTAGACCGCAGGTGACTACACGGCGACATTCCTGTGACATCTGATGACACCCAACGAGCATCCTGCTGCCTCCAGACAGTGCCAGCGACCACGACCTGTACTATCACCACGCACAGAGCTAGCTGAATGCCGTGGATGTGACTTTTTGGCAGAGCTGGTGAATCGCACCGTGCTCCTGTCGCAGTGCTACCTGCCCGTCTGCTCTACACACTCCTGAACCCTCCAAGCCTGCGTACCTGTTTTACTCCTGACTTGAATTTACAAGTTAAGTGAAACTCTACTAAAGTTCCCACGAAGAGGAGCAGATGTTCAACATCATGCAAATTCATGAACATTAGCAATCCTTCAGCTGCTACTGCTGAAAAAATTCAATTAACAATAAAAGCCCAAGCTAACTTGCTTATCTTAGGGATATGTTTCAGTTAATAAGATGTACATTTATCAGATATCCATATACAATTTAGCAGCAACCGGGAGCTCATTGAATATATCACAGAAATGGAATGGGATATATACTACAAAGTAGATACTGTTAAAAAGCAGACATTTACAACCTGGAAGAGTTAAAACTTGCCTCTGCATATATTTATTTCAATATTTCATTTTACAACAAGAAAAAGCACCCATCTATTTCTCCGTGAGCTTTTAAACCATATTAAAAACTTCCAGCATCAGGACATAAACTCGCTATAACCAAAATAAACAACAACTCAGCTCCTACCTGAAACCATTACCTTCCACACCGCGTAAGCCGAAACGAGCACACACCCCACTCCCAGACACAAGAAGAGATGGACGGATTTGCAGCCTTCTTGGGAAGTCCAAGAGTCATGGCCTGGTGTACCAGGCCCAAAGGCACGTCCCCGATTTGTGGGCAAACTTATTTTATTTTTAATTTGTTAGCTTCGATTTCCACCCGCTGCATTTCGCTGTGCATTTATCTGGTAGATCAAACCAAAAGTCTTCGGTCTTACACATCACCATTCCGGTACCAGTGCGTGGCTCTGCTCACACCTTGCCCAAGGCACCCTTTATATTTCTCTTCACCAGGACGTCACTCCCGAAGACGCACTCAGACAGCAATCCCAAAGCCTCCCTTAGCACACAGATGTAACTAACAGCGATGCCCGGACTGGGAAAGTTTTCTATGTGCCACCACAAAACAAGCAAGGCTACTCCTACTGCCGTTCATTAGTCACCTCCTGCTGAGCATTGACTGTTATTTTCTTGTTAAAAAATTAAAGATGTTTGTCAAACCACACGGAAGGAACGATGCTGTGAGTATCAAAGCACACGAACCGGGAACGCAGTCAAGGCAAACAGCTCGCAAGTAACCCCAGTGCTGCTCATCCAAACTATTTGGTGAACACAAACACAGAAACAGGAATCAGGAGTGCATTATACATGATTCACAAACAGAAAACAGGCTTTGTCCAATGATTAATTCATCCACAACGCAGCCTGCTCTGCTATAAATCCATCACTGCACAGAGACGTGATCTTACCCACACGCACCCAGCCCTGGGTTTGCTGAGCTCTCTCTCCAAATCACGATGCCTCCAGACTCTGTAGTTTTCCTTTATGAAAACTATTAAGCTAAATTAGACATGCTGCATCCTAAGCTGCAGGTGGGGCGGGGGGGGTGGGAGAGGCAGAGATGCCACACACAGCTGTTTTACACAGGAAAATGAGCTGAAAGAATGCCTCCTTAAGATCCCAACCGAAACAAACTCACGGCGTAATGAATTGATGCAATTATTGAGAAGCGCTGTATTGAAGTAGCCTGGGAAGGCAGCAAGTTTTTTGTAAAGGCTGAGGGAAAAAAACGAAGAACATAAGTCAGGAGAGGTGCCTGGGCTGATGCCACGCAGGTGCTGGGGCTGGCACCCCAGGCACTATGAGGGAGCTGCATCTCCCCCCTGGGGGCCCGGGACTCTCGTGGTCTGACAAACGAGAGATCTGTCCCGTTATCACACTTCACAATACGAAAACCCAAACCCGAACAGCCTACAGTAACAACAAATGTCCTCGTGCTTTTGCTGTAAGCATGGCTGGGCCGAAAAGAGGTTTCTTCCCATGGGACAAACCCTTCTGCGAAGGCTCCCATCAGCATTTCTGCCCCGTCCCGTCTGTCCAGAGGCTGAGATAAGGCTCTCGCCAAGCATTCAGAGGGCTCCTGGAACACTGCGAGAGCCTCCAAGTGCTACCGAAACACAAACTATGCAAATAAACGTGGCCAAACAGATCTGCTGGGGCCCTGCTAACTACAGACGCAGCAACATCAGATGTTGTTGTCAGCAGAGGATTACGGCTTCAAGCACAGAAGAAAGCAAAGCGGGAGCTGGACAAAAAGAGCTATCATCCTTGGTTTGATGAACATGGTCTGGAAACAAGAAACGAGGGAAAAAAACAACAGCAGGGAAAGAAGAGGAAGACTTGTTTTAAAGCCAACAAAATCTTTTGCAATGCATCTGCTTGTAAACACCGGCGTACACCTGCTGCTGTGCTTCGGCTTCAATTCTTGCACCTGAAAATGCTGGGTTTTAAATGAAGGGAATTGACCTGGTCAAACGGTAATAATTGGGGAGAAGTACTTTATTTATGTGGAAGCACTATGAAAAAATAAAAATAAAGATAAAAAAAAATTCTCCAGCCATTTGAAGCACCTGAAGACAAAAATCTACAAGACATCCACTTGCCACGTTGAGCTAGACCAGGTTAATTTTCGTACAGCCGTGATCAGGACGGTTAGCTACGGTCACTCTGCACTTCAGTGGAGTTCCACAAGGAAGAACTTGGTCCATGGGCCTGAGTGAGCAGAAAGCCGTGGCCACCTTCTTACTGCAGCCAGCGAGCAATCCTGAATTTCCATAAGGAAAATCTCCACACAACTGTACCCCAGACACCCTGTAACTCCTACTAACCAAACCAAACAGGCTTTTGTTAAATAAATGTTACGTCTGCTCTGCGTCTCTTCTTCGGCTGATGATGCTACACAACCTGCCGCTTGACATTTTCCAGCCCTCTGCCTTACTCCTATTAGAGGAAGCAAAATCGGCTGGATCCCTCTGGGATGTAACCAATGCTCACTTTTTTATGGCTGACTGACACATCTATCAAATTCTTCAAGACAGAAAAGGTATTATTTGGAAGCTTTAATAAACCTTAAAACCCTCTGGCACTAATGTAAATTTTACTGATGCTGTTGTGCTATGAAACATTTACCTTTCTAAACAATTCACTGGCTTCCACTGTCAGAAGGAGCACTTCCCCATCACTCTGCATTAGGGATCCCACGGATCTGTCACCCTGGCTACGGTATTTTGCTTCCTACAGCCTGGTTTCTTATCTGTACCACGATGTGTGCATGGAAAAGTGGCCAGAGATGAAGGCTACTGCAGGCCACGTTTTATGGAGTCAGGAACTTGGGAAGATTTATTAATTTTTTTTCTTGGATATTTGTTCCCCCCATCCCTTCTAGGGGAGACTCTTGTTTCTGTCATGAGACTGCAGGATCTGACCGCTCATCCTCCATCACACCGACTTTTTGACCAATTCTGAACCGGTCACTGCCTGTGGTTACCTCGTTTCTCTCACCGATGTCCGCACGTAGACATCGAGTGCTGCCCCTGCAGGCAGGGAGAGCAGAGGGTATGCACACATGCTGGCAACCAGCTCTCACGGCACCCTCAGTTTGAGTGCAATAAAGAAACACCGTAACCGTCCCCAGAATGTGTGTCCCTGCAGAGTCTCATAACCAAGAGCATTCAGAGAAACCTGCCACAAAACCGCTGCTCATCTTATGCGTTTCCCCACCTTGCACTTCCCCACATGAACTGCAAAGTCTCTGAGATCCTCTCGCTAAGCACTGAAGGACATTACGATTACAGGAAGCACAACTATTTATTATTGTTACAAATGTGTGCAATGGGCTGATAATAACTTGCCGTGACTGTTGTTCAGCATGTCATTAGGAGACCTCCAAGGCATCTCATTAGTAGATCGTAACGTACATCCTAAAGGGCATTATGGCAATTATAAAATGTTAACTTCTGAAGAGGAAAACATGCACAAGGAGGGAAAAAGTATTTCTAATGGAAAAAATAAAAATAAAAAAGAGTAAGAAATTTCACATAAAACTCTTAAATTGGCCCAGCAACAACAGATTAAAGGGTAACCATTACAGTACATATATGTATGCGTGAGAGCCCGCTTCCTCCTTCAGAATTTTATGAGGTCAAAACTACGCCACTGCAGTAGTTATAAGGGTTTCCAAAATCAAGTTGGATTCCAAAAGCTGGATTTTTGTTATCATAACCATGCTGCTCCCTACATGCCACCCCAGAAATCAAGAATGCAATAGAGCCTCCTGCGATGGATAGTCAGAATTTTACACTCAATTATGGAAGTTCCTGAATCGGTAAAGTGTTAAATCGGATCCTTTCTGTGTGACAAAGGGTGCAAACGAGGAGTCCGCTAGCACACCAATTTGGCCAACTGACCAGAATGATCAGCCCAGCTCCACACAAGCACGCCGGGACCTGCCCATACCAAGGCAGCCCTACAGCTCTCGCTAACCGTGTATTAACTTACCGTAACGACACGGCACCACGCTGCTCCTCCTGCCCTCTTCTCCCACTGGAGCCCAGACAACAGAAACAATTTAATTTTTATTTCTAGTTTAAATTTGGGCACGAGGAGTAAATAGATCAAGAAACAGAATGAATAAGTAAAAGTTCACAAATGCACCGAGCTGAATTTTGGGGATAAATTTTCTCCTGTTTCTATGTGGGACTTCTTTTTTCCTCCTCTTAAGCACTATAATGATGGATGATGAATGGGACAGTCGTTTAAGCACTGGAAGTGCTTTGCTGCTGACAAGGCAAATAACCCTTCTATGGTTCAGGGTAACAATTCTGGAGTAGATCTGCTGGAGGCCTGTCAAGATAACGACATCCCTACACCGAACGGTCGGCAGTGGGATTTTTCATTACGTATGTCGCTAAAGTACAGAGGGAAGCTTCTTACGGTAAAAATAAGGGGATGAAAACATGTTTTTCCTGAAGATTTTCAGCCTCAAGAGTGACAGCTATTCCAGGGTAAAGCATGAATGACAAATCGCTAAGTTGTGATCTGCAAAAGCACTGCACCGAGCCTCTGCTGGGAGGGAATTAACACGACTTAAGGGCTGGGACGCCAGGAGCGATGGCCCCGAGGGAGCTGCCTGCAGCAGTTTCATGCTGGTGTTTCTGTCCCCATCCCGCAAAGCTTCAGCTTGTGCTCTGCCTAAACAGGCTCTTCAGCCCCAAAGAAAGGGGCTCCCCAAGTTTCCCTATGGAATTTGGACGAGGATTTCTGCCAGGTCTGCCTCAGCTGCAGCTGGAACCCCAGATTACGGCCATGCTGCAGAGGATGGAGGCACCAAGGCCCTGCCCTCGGTGCCTGCTGCGTCCCGACAGCCACCGGGAAAGGGAGGAAAGCACGTCACCAGGCTCTGCCAAAAGAGGTCAGGCCATTTACAGGATAGTCTTCCAAATGTAATTGCTTCCAAATAGATCGCCTTCCTAACACCTCCCTGCCCAAAGGGCACTACAGCCAATACATCTGGCTATGGCGGTGAACTTGTTTCATACACCAAGAAACTTTTTAATTTCAATCTCTGTTCCCTATTTATAGCTCTCAGTATTTATTTCAAGTGCTTTAAATAGAACACGAGTGACAGGTACAAGTGACATACCCCTTAGCTCCCCGGGGAGCTGCTGTCTGACGGACTGACACACCTACAGGTCCTTACGCACGGCAACTGCACAGCACCACGGGGGCTTGGGTTTATTCCCAGACAGCCTTCATTCCCACAGAGATCTACATCCCACCTCGCTGTGTCCAGACAGCACAGGTCACAAATGAACTTCAAACCCCTGAAAAGGTTAAAACTGTGAGGTTTCGTACAGTGGGGTGAATAAAATTCAATATCGCAGTGGAGAAGGATGCTACAACGTCATACATATTTAGTGGCAGTAAGATCCCAGCTCAAGTTTCTCCAAGCAAGTAAAATGTCCTCGAGCTTTGATCTTTTTTTCCTCTTTTTTTTTTTTTAATGTAATAGCAGCCAAACATCTGAAAACTTTTAGAACTAATATTCTAAATTTTTATGCTTCGCATGCTAGGATTTGTGATAGTCACAAAATGTTTTGAGTTGCAGTCAGTCAAGCAGAAAATATGTCGACGGCTGTCAAATAAATTTACTTTGAGCTGTGGGGAAAAAAAAGAAAAAGATATTGCTATCTAATGTAAGGTAGCATCCTGCCATCCCACAGATACCAGCCAGAAGTCCACTGGCCTAACCTCAGCGATCTAGCAAGTTGAACCATATAGAAAATGCGACAGTTGCATTCATGAGTAGATTTGTAGCAACAATATAACCCTGACACACTTCTAAAAAAAAATGAAATCTAAAAAGATTGCATATCTGGATCTCTGTTAAAGGGGACTGAAGGGCAGCAGCCACTCAGCCTGTGCAGCCTGAAATGTCTGTATTGCACAGGCATATAGAGAAACTAAGGAAATGAGTTTTAACACAGTTGTTTCTTTGGAAATCACTGTGCCCAGCATTTCTAATCTCCTACATCTTCACGAAAAACACAATGTATGACCAGACCCTGAACAAAGCAGCAAACATCAGCAGAGCAACACTTTTTATGGTACTCATTAAATTTTGATCAACCTGTCCTACCACACACGAAGACTCTTCTCTGGCTAACTTCACCACTCCCTAGGTCACCATTTTTTCATGTTTTTAAGATCTGTTATTTAGTGCCTTTGTCTTCCAGTTCATTCACTGCAACTTATGTGCAAGTAATCACAATTAGAAATCACAGCCAAACAGTTCGAGTTCATCCAGACACCATCATTTAATTGCAACCATTTACGTAAAGAAGAATGATTCACCCCACTACAGAGAAAAATTCTGTGGTCCATACTGAACAGAAGGTCAAGTACGACAGCCATGGGTGGCCATTTCAGCCTCGCAAACCATGAGATTATGGACGCGTGTAAAATACAACAGGAGAGTGGGGCTGGCCCCAGAGCTGTCTGTGCTCATGGGGCACCCCAATGCTCCTTGCTTGGGTCTCACCAGGTAAGAGGAGGCGGCCCAGACAGCAGGACGAGTGGCTTGCTGAAGGTACCTCCCTCAGTCCTGCGGGATAGAGAAAGCCCAGACAGCTTGTAGGGATTAGACCTCTAGCTTCAACACTTATCACCAGGCAAAATGAATCTTATCCTTTAGATCAGAGCAGGTCTGTTCTGCACTCAAGTCAGGGAGGAACCATTAGGCAATGCTGGTCCCCACGGCTGCTTTATGAAAAATGTTAATGACCTCGTTGATGCAGGTCCACAAGAACCTTTTCCTTAACCCCATGTTCCTTCCAGCAGACTCTTTTCCCCTTCCCTCCATACATTCAGATTGTAGGAAGCCGTTATAGGAAGCCTCGAGCCGTTGACACCAGCCCAGGTTTATGAAACGTGCCTTTGCCCAGGAAAGCAGCACACAGCCCGGTGCTGCTACGCACAGCCTCTCTGCAACGCGTTGCCAGCACCTGCTGCCTTGGGAGCCTTGTGGCATCCTGTCATAACTGCTTTCTTAGAGGCATTCAAATGTCAAAACAGTTCCTCTGCTTCTATTCATGAAGTTTTACCAAAAAATTAAATTTTCATGTCAGGTAGATCTCTATGGTCTTTTAGGTTAAAAGACATTTTAAGAAAGCTAAGGGTGAACTTTACAGGAACAGTACTAGAAGCCAAAGAGGCTCTGAAATCATTTAATTTTCTCGGGTTTAATTTATTAACTCCTCAAAGGACCTTGACAAAAGCCTTGTCAGAGAGGGGCATGCTCCCAAAGCATGTATTTTCCATGGATACATATTTGGGAAGTGAAGAAAGAAAAACATTAATAAGAGGCCATTTGGCTAATGCCATATTCCCAGGTAATTTACTTCCCATATGCTCACCTCGCCGTTACGCTGCGAGGAAAGGATGCCATGAAGACCAGGGAGGAACCCTAGACAAGAGCAGAGCAGCTCAAGGTGATGGCAACAGCGTGTTTAAAACCACACCTGGCAGAACTATTTGCAGATGGGACAGCTTTAAGTCATAAAAGGAATGACTGCAGCTATAGTATTTCCTTCAAAGGCTGAAATGCTGAAAACCTACAGCTACAGAAGCCTCGGAGATAAGAATGGTGACAGATTACAGCCACTGCTAAGGAAGGATGACACCAGCACCCTCCTCCATCATCCTGCCTTGATGGCACTGCTGTAACAGTGCCAAAGCTTGCAGAGATTGCACTAAAATACAAAATGGGAACTGTTCACAACATCACGGCCAAATTCCTAACACTACTGTCCTTTTCGTGTTTATGTTGATATTATCATGAGATGTTATTAATGAAGCCAATGTCTGCGCTTCAACTTCAGCAGCTATTGCGTATCTCCACCCCAGCTTTTCTAACAGCCACTGACCACCTCTGAGCTTGGAAATATCTAAAATTCACACCAAGGGCTTTTGGGAGGCGGAAGGGGGAGGAGGGGCTGGGGCCAACTTTTAATTGCGCTTTTTACAAGCTGCTGCTAAAATCTCTTCCTAATTACACGATCATGGCCATGAATATCACTACTCAAAAACCCCACTGCCTGCATCTGTAGGAGAGGAAAGTCACTCCTCCCCTGGGGAGCAGACGTTACCAGCACGTCCTCATCTGCATACAAAATCCTCAAATGGCCTCAAATTACGCAGATTGGAAAACGCTAAGAACTGCCTTTACGAGACTTTAGTTAAAGGTTTTGATGACTACTAAACGTATGAAAATGAAATGAAGAGCTGCATCTGTTGTGAACCTGGAAACAGACTGATCTGTATAGGTGGGATTGCTTTTACTCCTTACAACTTCAGGCGTGGAGATTACTTAAAAGGTACTCAAACACATACTGTGGTTAAGGCTATGAGGACATTAGGTCACAGAATTCTTCCTGCCCATTAAGGGCCAGAAGTAGTTTAGGGAGCATCAATTTGTGACCTACAAACTTGGAAACGGTTTAGTCTAAACTCTCCTGAACATGGTGGCAGCATCTCTCAAAACTCAGCCAGCTCAGCAGGGCACGCGTATCGTGTTAATACGTTTATACCACCAAACACACACAAGGCTATGGTGCAGCACCAATGTGCGCCAGCCTCTCAGTGGGCCTGAGATATGAGGGCACAGAGGAGCTGTTTGGTGGCTAATTCAGTGCTGGCATCCTCATCGCCGTAAATTGTGCTCTAAACTGCACTAGCTGGCTGCTGTGTCCCTACCAGGTCTGAAGCTCTGGATGTACATCTGCTGCTGCAGTGAACGTCCCCTGCATGTGGAACTTTAAACTCTCAGAAAAATAAATTTTGAAGTAAAAGAAATAAAAATCCTAGGAATGGAGCTGCAGCGCAAGTTGTTTAGTTTGTCCTCCCTTAATTATACAATCACAGAATGGTTTGGGTTGGAAAGGACCTTAAAGATCACCTAATTCCAACTGCCCTGCCATGGGCACAGACACCTCCCACTAGACCAGTTAAATCAAAGCCCCACCCTACCCAGCTTTGCTATTTTGTCAGTCTGCAAAGGAAATATTAGTATTTGCTGTAGCAAAAAAAAGAGGCACTTAAGGAGTCAAAGACATCAGCTTTCAAATCATCCCTTGCACCTGTGTTGGACTTGCTTCTTTTCCTTTCCCTGCGATCTATAGATGGTGCTCTTCCATGGGGACCCGTCCCTTCTCAGCTCACCCACGCAGGTAGCTGCAGTCAGGCCATGGAGAGCTGGTCCAGCCCCACCCTGCTGCCCTTGAAGCCATCGTAACACGAGTGCCTGCAACACCTGGCTGCGACTGCACCTTGGCACAAGGACCGTTTACACGTGACCCTCGTTATACTAACGCAGAGCAGAAAGAACTTTCCTTTCATTAAAATATGTAATTAGGCGTTCTTTCTAAACTTCGGAAAAAATCCTATCTTCTTTCAGATGGAGAGTTTTGGTTTCCTTGACTTGGATCATAAATTATCTCTTCTGGCAACTTCCCATGACATTCATACACCAGTTTTTAAAAATACCTTGAAAAACACAAAATGAAATGAATCACATCTGGAACCAATTTGGACATGCATTTGTTTTCTAAACAGTATTAAATTCAAACCTGGATCTTGAATGATAATATAAGCACATTAAATTTGACAGAAATAATGAGAAGTGGTCTTATTCATACCATGCGTACTGCCTATGTATTCTTACCAAAACAATCGTGATTAGAACTCCTAAATAACTTAATGGAACTAACATCACAAACTCAAACCTAAACTAAAACCACACAAAAAGGCAAAGTACTCCACTGACTAGCTACCCAGCCTGCCAGACAGCAATGCCAGGAGGCGTCCTTCAGTACCCACCCAAGTGATGGTTACTTGGGCCAGACAGGCAACGTACTGCATTTCTGTAAAATCTAGAGGTTATTGATTCTGCTTTAGTGCAATTATTCAGACATAAACACTCTGGCCTGTAAAATCTACCCAATGCTTGCCGTTCATAAGCTGTACCTGTTATCGAAGCCTATGCTCTATTTATGTCGTCCTCAAGCTTCACAAGTGAAATACTCATTTATTTCATCCTGAGGGCAACACAAAGGTTCTAGCCCAGGGGAGCGACCCCTGTCAGCTTTACCATTCCCTTTTCTGATGCTCAAGTGAGCAAGAACTCCGTAACAGCCTAACTCTCCCTCACCACCCTACCCAGCACCGCACAAACCAGGCTCAGGCACTGCAGAGGACAACGCGACCGGTACCATGATGTGGCACTGGGACCCACCACCACCTTCACGCCTGGGTCACAGCCACTGCTGCCCTCCTCTTCAGCCTCTGGGTACCTCCGATTTACCAGGATCTTCTCAGGAAGCCACCTGTGGGTTCAGGTGATCTAAACATGATTTTCTGGGGTGCCAAAGGATGCCACTCATCAGCTGAGCCAACCCTCGTTGCTCAGGAGAAAGGCACGATGTTGTTAGATGTTTTTTTCAGGTACTGGAGATGTGGGAAGCCTAAAACAAGTCAAAGTACCACCCACATAAAAACAAAACAAAACAAACAAGAAAAACGAACACCACCACCAACTGAAAAACACGCCACGAGCTCTCTGTGGCTCTCAACAACAGCTTCAAAGCCAAGCTGGGTGCCAACCACCTACAGGTCCAGCCTTCTCCATCCTCCTCCCCTGACTGCACTGGGCTGAATGAGAGGTAAATCAAAGTGACTCAGAAATTTGCAATTTCGTCTGCAAAAAAACAACAAGCATAGATAAATCAACAATATCCTCCAGAAAGGTACGTTGCAGATGAGACAACAAGGTTTTGGGAAAGTTGGTAAAAATCACGGTGAGTTGGTGAAGTTTTCTGTACGACCCCATACCTCGAATACCCACGGAGGCAGCCCAAACACAGCCTGGTTACAGCTGAACTGCAAACCTGGGCACCTCTGAATGAAATCACCGGGACTGCTCATCTGCCAGCGGAGGTCTGCACCTCACACAGCACAGGAGTGGCAGACTAAAATGTAAAACAATCCCACAAACACGACAAAGCGGCAATGAAACACACCAGAAGACACCGCTGCGCTCTGCACAAAGTGCCCTGTGAAGCCGCGTGTAGCCTAACGTGCTTCCAGAAGCAAACACACGGCTTTCTGCACTAATGAGCCCAAGTAACGAGTGATTAGGCATTTCCTATTAATGCCAGCCGGCTCTTTCTGTCACTTCATGATACGCCTGGCTTCCCAGTGTGACTGCAGCTCCACGCATCCACTCCGAGTGGTTCATTTTGGGCTGAGACTAAGGGAAGAAACACGACAGAAGTAGCTGATGTCAGCAGCACTCTGAGTCGGCTGGACACCACCCTCAGAGCTTTATCCCATTGCTCACAAATAAAAAACTAAATTATTTTCTAAATAAATAACTAAAATGGGATGAAATAAACATTTCTCTGGGGCTCACGCTTTTCAAACCTGATGATATCTTCGATAAGGGCAAATGATTTTTTCATTAAAAAGAAAGCGAAGATAACATCTTCATTTCCAGAGACAGTGACATCCTCAATGTCATTAATAACCAGAAATTAAAACCAAGGTAACTCAGGTACTTGTAGCGCTGTGCTGAATAAAGGACAGACATGCTATTTCAAGTGCCTGTGCATTTTATAGAACGATTTTAAGAACATTGCCTTCGTCTCTCCCTCCTCCTTCCCCCCATGTTTTGGGAGCAGTCTCCTCACACCCTGGTTCTCGCTGCTCTTTGGCATTTTCCCATGACACGGAGGGCAATTTTTGGAAATCTGTTACCACCAGCCGTGGTCAGCCTGGCCACTGGTGAGCACTGGTGGTTTCCCCTTGGCCGAGTTTTCTGATCCTGCAGAATTCATCAGGGCACCTGCAGGGACGGGCACTGGCTCCAGCAGGGCTTTGAGGCTGTGGCAGGGAAGAGGAAGACCTGCTGGTAAGAATAATCCCCTAAAACATGGCAAGATTCCAAAGCGACAGGGGAAATCATGTAGCTGGAAGAGAGGCCACATGCGATTACCCACATTAATAACTGCTGACAATCTGTCTCGCTAAATTTCAGCGGTGAAACCAAGTTTTCCATGCTACAGGAACAGCAACAAACTCTTCTTCTGGCAACATAGTTAATTGGAGAATGAATAATATTAACAAGTAGTAAAAATAATGGGTCTGCCTTCCTGGCTGAATGAAAACAGTGCCTCGTTGAAGCCCATGCTCGCTCTGAAATGCATTTCTGGGGTGACAGCTCGTGTCGAGACGGGACATGAGACCCATCCGTTCCCAAGCCATTCCAATCCCCGAAGGCCAGCAGTGGCTGATAAAAAGTGTTGCCAAGGAAAGGCAGCAGAGAATTAGATAGGATCAGAAATTTCAGAACAAATGTCTGAAGGCCTGCAACAACAGACAAGGCAGAGAAGATAATGCTCTGCAGGGTCTGGTCCAGCAGCAGAATGCCAAGAAACCCAACCCAACCAAGCCACTTTGGAGGAGCACCTAGAGGGAAAATGGGAACTGGGGACAGCATATCCTGAATGGTGCCCTTCCCTGGGGACTTAAAGAGAAGCAGAGCCCCTCCATCCCTGTCTTTCTGAGCCCTGGCACAAAAGCAGGGTGGCTCCTCCTGTACAACTGCAAAGGCAAGAGGTTGTTCCTGGGGCACTGGGAGGTACTGAGCTCATTTCCAAGTGTTTTTGCACATAATGGCTCCCTCTTGTGTCAATTCTTCGGTGTCTCTCACCACGTTACACCGCAGCCTTGGCCTCCTGTGGACACCTGCTACAAGTTCTTGAATTTCATGAAAAAAGCTGTAGCTATGGTGTCTGCACCTCCACTGTTAAATTTGGCTACAATCGGTCATAAAAATGTGTTGCAGAGGACAGGCAACTACCACAGAGCACCCTACATCAGGGTCCAGTTTTTGCAAGCCAGGTTTAAATGTCCTGCAGTATTAGGAAGATGTTTAGAACTACCCTAACCTCTGACCATTGAGAAACCAGCCCGAGGTCACAGCAGTCCCCGTCCCACCTAAGCCAACACGGAGGCTCTACTGCTGCAAGGCTGTGGATTGAGCTGGTATCGCCCCTGGCAAACCAGCGAGATGAGAAACCCGCTTGTATTTAGTTTCTGTACTGGTGTGCGCATTACCCTGTGTCTGCAAGGAGCCAGCTATTGCTTTGTTTTTCATTTAATCCAGAGATACCATCAACAGCCTCATCTATTCGTGGCACCAGAAGGCAGCGGAGGGTCGGCCAGGGCCAGCGCCGAGCCTTTTTCATTGATTATCTATTCATGGGATTTGAAAGAGGAAGTCACGCAGGTGGAAAAGAAAACACGCGCCTGTGGCTTCGGTTAGAAAGCTGCTGGTTTCAAAATGGCCACAAACCCAAGAGGCAAGAGCGAATCTCGCTTGATCAAAGAAGCAAGCAGCGGAGCAGCTCCCCGTGCAGCTGGGAAAGCAACCTCCACGGACAGCTCGTGCTCAGAGCCCGCTGCGTGCTGAAACGCAAGAAAAGCCTCACTTTGCAGAGGCGAACTGGGTTGTTTTAAGTGGTACCCCCGGGCCAGCATACCTTCAAGCATGTGGAGCCTCCAGAAAGCTGCCGGCTCCCCCGGCTCGGAAGCGCACACAACGCTGCGGGCGAAGCTGCCTTAAATCTGTGCTCCTCAGAAGAGGCATCGCATGCCTCTAATTTTGCTCAACTTCAGCACTCGCATTCAAGGAATTGAAGAGCCCAAGTCTCTTCAATAAAACTAGCTTAGTGCAAAACGGGCGATATTTACTTGAGGGGTATTTCCCCTTTTTCTGAATGCTAATTTTTGGGTTGTTTGTTTAAAGATGTCAGGCAGCTCTAAGGCAGAGCGCAGCCAGAGATAAGGAGGCATTCGGAGCACACTCTGAATTTTCAATGTAGTCTTGTAATTAATCCATGAATAGTAATTCTGTTCAAAGTTTTAAAAACTAAAACGATAGCTTTTTATTAACAACATTATTACGTTCTTTTTTCCTCTTGATAGTGAAAGGCACCTCCGAGTTACCTTTCTGTCTGGATTCACATAACCAACCACAGCCAGCCCATCTTCCCCAGGTACAGGTCCACCCCTAAGAGGCACAAACACTTCTGGGCCCCCTTGATCCTTCAACCCGAAATACTGTGAGACTCACAAACATACTGAGATATATCTTAGCAGGATTCTTTTTGGAGGCAATGAATAAAAGCCATGTCTTAAATCCAGCTAAATAAAATCAAGGATGTTAAAAAAAAAAGCGCGATAACAGTCTGGATGTTGTTAAAAAGACCACAACGGAGACAGATGATGGTGATGATCCTGCTCAGAAAGGCAGAATCCTCTGCTGCCAGCCCAGCCCCACACACGGTAGCTGCTTTGAGTGTGGCTGGGGAGAGGCACAAAGCAGAGCTGCCCGAAGCAGGGAGGTGCCCCTCCAACCTGCCCAACCTGGAACCAACACGCTGCAGGCACTGCGAGCTGCCTCTCCAATCCTGTCACTTCTGGGTTACCATACTTTAAAGACAGATGACAAAACTAAAATGGCCTGCATGCACTGCCCACAAATATAACTGCCTTTAACTTAAAGACGTGGTTTGTATCGATTCCGCAGCAACTTTCTCCCTGACATTAACAGGAGCTCTGTATGCCCATCTCGCAGGGACCAGAGGATCATCTGTGCCCTTTTCATTTGGATAGGTCTTTATTCAATTAGACCTACGAGCCTGGGAACAACCTTTTTCATTTGGTAATACGCCGAAAACAGAATATTTGATCTGACGTAGATTTTGAACGTTCTTCTAAGCAGAGCAGCAGGCAGGAATTACGTCTTAATTGCAGCATCTCTTAGATGCGCTGCAAGACAAATCTTTGTTACTAAAAGGTTTATTTTCGCTGGCTGTCTTGAGAGGACTCATTACAAGTGATCACCAGATGTCACCAATTCTACATAAACATGCAACAGAAAAAAAATGTTTTTCCAGCAAAAAAACAACCTACAACCATCAGCCGTAATGCAGCAAGAGATGTAAATACACCATTCCTGAGGCTTTTCAGTTGCAGTAGAGCTTCCCTGTCTCTGTTTATCTAAAACAACACCCACTGAAATATGAATGTTGTATTCTAACCGTGTCAGCACTAATGACAAGGACTTACGAATAGAAACCATATTTCAGCCCAGCCTCCGCGAAGACCAACGGCTGTACAGCACAAAACAGAGCCGGCTGCCAGCACACGGCTCAAGCCCCCGGCAGCCAAAGCCGAGCCTCCGTCCGCTGCACCAACACGGTCCAAGTCAGCCAGGCAGGATGGCAGCTGGAACGGGGCCACACGCCTTCAGCCCTCTTTAAAGAAAACGTCTAAGAGTAGGGTCAAAAAACGACGGCAAACAAGCTTGTCACACAGAGCTGTGCGTTTAACCAGGGGATTCCCTGGGATGAAGGTATGTCGTGCTGGTGCAAGCTACAGGCAATGTTTTCTGCCCTGCAAACTCTCCCGCGTGTGCTCAGCTCTGCAGCCCCAGCGAAATCTGCGGCTCTCACATCACCGGACGCTGGACTCCTCTCTGCCAGGCTGAAGACCGGGGGGTATTTGCTATTGCCAATTTTCACAGAGAAATTCAATCAAGGAGACTTCCTAAGGTAAACGATACACTAAAGTTGCCATAACGCTTTCCACGTTTTCAGTAGAATCTCTCTCAAATCATATTTGGTCACTTTGTTTTCATTATTAACCCGCAAAAGCGTTTGAATGACTGCCATCCAGAACGTATCGGGACGCATCTCACCCATCCTTCGCACGCAGGGACGCTGCGGGGATGCAATCTGGTGCTCCGAGCATCTGATCTGCTTCCACCTCTGGGCTGCTTTGGAAGAAAAATATTCTGCGCACAACCTGTGCATTGCTGCTTGCAGATCTGTCAGTTATATTTATTTTGCAAGCAGTTTAGGCCGTGAACTGAATCGTTGGGAAGATTTTACTACAAGCGATCTTACAGTGCTGTAAGAAGCGCACAGCACCTTTGCCTTCCTCGCCGTCCCCGATCAGGCTGCCAGTGCCCACGGTGAGAACCCCAATCACCACTGGGATCCTGAAGCGTGCTGTTCCAACACGTGGCACCTTTTCCCTCGGGCATGCCTGCACTGCCCATTGGAAGGGTAAAAGATACGCCAGTCTGAGCTGAGAAAGCATTAATGCATCTGCAAGTGTTTGGGAACTGCCATTAGGACCATTGGTGTATTTGAAAACTGCCCCGTGACCAACCTCCTCCCAGATAATTACATTTTAACAGAGGCTGACTTGGGGTAAGCCTATATAGCCAACTGGCAAAGTGTTGTTACCCCGAGGCTTACAGGGATATCAGGAGTTACCACCGCTCCACCTGAGCTCGCGATGCGAACGATGCCGAGCACGCCGCAGGTGCCGTGCCGCAGCCCCAGCATCACTGCCAGCCTCAGCAGCTCTGCTCCTATCCCGACACAGGGAAACACACGGCAAATTGTTTTAGCTTAGCCTATGACCCACGGACAATATTTTTTGGTAACAACTGGTTCTCAGAAGAATGAGGAAAAAAATGCTTTCAGCTGGGGGATATGAGCAATTAAAGCGGAATCCATTAAAATGACAAGGCGTTAGATGGAGTGCACGACCTCGTAAAGTCGCTTTGTATTAAGAATGTATTTGGCTATTTCTACACGGGATCCCGGTCTGAAGATAAAGATTTATCTATTTAATATTAAGGGATTTCTGCAGACACAATGGTTAAAAGCAGCTACTTAAAAATGTAAATTTGAGTACAAGATCCAAACATGCTCTACACAAATGCACATATTTGCATTTCACTCTCTACGTTATATTTACATCCACTCTTTCATGTACTTATTGCAGTGCAATTTGTGAAAGCCTCGACAATTAAGGCTTAATCCAACCATAATAAAATGCAATAGCATTTATATAAAAAGCAAAAATTAAATCCCGACTTCAACAGAAGTCGTACTAGGCCCCCAAAGCCTAAGCACAATGAAAAATCTGCACCATTACAGTACATAAAAACATATTTATTCACATCGCCTCACTCCCCTCTTACTCCATGGTACATTTAAAATTCGCGATCACAACCAGCACCTGTGATTCCTACAAGGGTTATATATAAAATTTGGGGTGCTATCCGTTTATGCGAGCAATAGATGATAGGCAAAGACAAGCCAGCTCTGCTCCGCACAGCACCGCTCCAACGAATTTTGCTGCAGTGAGCCTGGCAAGGAGCTTTGCTTCCAGCCAAGAAGTCTTCAGCTATTCTTTAAATCACAGATTGGATTTCCTTTTGGCTCAGGAGTCTACCCAGGTCTATTGTTAAGCTTCCTCAGAAGAAGCAAAAAAAAAGCACACACCAAAACACTAGCGTCTTGAGTTGAAGAAAAAAGAAAGGAAAAAAAAAACCATCTTAACTTCCCCAAAGCATCCTGCTGGCTGCACGCTGTGCTTTCTAAAGACTCACCAGAGGTATATCAGACAGCCTCTGCCCCTCCAAAGCCACTCCACAGGCACCTTCCTGTCCGCTGAGCTGTGTACACAAGAGACAGGCACTCACTCTGCCCTTCGCCTCCTCTGCAAGCTCCTACAACAAAAATGAGCCCCTCGTGCACTAATGAAGCTGCTTGAGGCCGTGCTAATTATAACCGGGTGGGACCATTTCTTTTGGGATGGCAGCTTCCCTGGCAAATGCCCGCGATAAAGTGGCAACAACGCTCCGCATCAGCTGCTCCTTCTGGCAGATGAAGTGTTGCCTGTGTAATGTTTCTGAAAATCATCGGGATGTGCAAGCAGGCCCTGCAGGACCAACGTGCTCACACTGAGACACTCGTGCACGCTCCCAGGGGCTCTCTGGCCAAGCTGCCCGTGGGTTTCACCAACTGCAAGTTCTCAGGAAGGAGCTGCACGTAACGCACCTTGCACGCCTTGTCTGCACTGCCACGCTTTCCGACCTGAAAAGTTTGTGAGAGTGGGTGCAAGGCTACTGTGCTTAAGGATGTCCCCAGCAGATGGTGGAAATTTGGGAAAACTGCCAGGATTTTGTTTTCGAAAGCTGGAGGCTAAAGCTTCAGAAGATAGCTATTAGCATCTTAATTTGCAACTGTTGCGTAAAGGAATTACACAAAAGGTACATGAAAGGCGGCTATTCAAGCGAGCAAGCTTTTTAACTCATGAAGCAAGGTGTTTGCTCTTTGAAATAATAAAGAAGACGTTTTGAGCAGCAAGTTTTGCAGGGTTAAGTTGCAGCGAGCACTGCTGCCTTGAGAAGTTTCTCCATTGGCATAAAAGGAGCTTGCCCACCTCTCCCCCTCCCCTGGCCCACCAAACAGGGAAATTTCACATTTTGCCCCAAGCACAGCCTCAATGCCAGAGGTGCCCTGAAGCTCCCCCTCAGCTGGGGACGTCAGAGCTCCTCCAGCAACGAACAAGACGCCGAGAGCTGACCAGTGGCAAGACAGGCAGAAAAAGGTGGGGATGGGGAAAAGCGGGCGAGGAGGGAGCAGGAAAAGCGCGAGTTTTGCATAGTGAGCAGCACTCGCAGCATCCCACCTGCCTGCCAAGCTGCTCAATACTTGCCACCTGTCCACTTATGCAAAGCTCTTCCAGGTTCACAACAGCTTGAGAACGAGGATGGAATGCCCAGCTCTAAATCAGCGCTTCGCACCGCCACACCATATGCTGGCCTGCACTGAGGTAGTCACCAGAAGTGTTAACAGATTATTTAAAAATGATTACACTTTATTCATGCTGAGAATCCCTTTTTGCACCAAGACTCAAAACACCTATGCAAAGATTTTTTTTTATAAACTGCATTTTCCCACAAATTCTCATTTTTCTGTTACGCTCCTTAAATATTTTAATTTTTATTTTGTTTTAAAATGACAGACTTGATTACTGAGGTATTAATTTACAGTGATGTTTTGAGGGGGAAATTACTTCAGGAAAATAAAATTAGAAGGCATGAGTTACTCTCCTTCATAAAATTTTTCATTTTTTTATAGCTTGAAAGGGATTTAATACTTTATTGAAATTCTGAACATCAGTACTTCACCTGAACAGTCTCCCAGCAGTAAATTCCCCTAAATGTTCCCCATTTAGTTAAGGATTAAAACCTTCTCTTGCAGCAATAAGTAACTACAGCGTGCCGATGAAGACCCTGTATCAGCTCTTATCGATCTGTGCTGGACTACTTTAATAATTCGTATGCTAATGCACAACACTCAAAGAGTTCAGCATTTTCATTAAAAAAATATTAAAAAGTGAGGAAGACAATCTGGAAAGATAGACTGAGCAGCTCCAAAAAAAGCCAAGATGCAATCCCCAGCAGTAAAAGGAGGCAGGGGAGACTTACGGAGGTGGCCAGGGACCTGGGACGAGGACGATGCCCCAGGCGGGGACCATCTCCTTCCAGACTGCCCCAGGACATGCAGCAGGGAGATGCGGGAGGAAATCAGAGCTGGAGCTCTGGGCACATCAACAGAGACAGCACCACCTTCTTGGAGAGAATTTCGTCACATGCGTGCAGAAGAGTCTGCCAAACACAACGACAAGCAGCGCTCACAGAGGTCTCCAGCAAGGAGCAGCTTTCCCTGGGGTAAAGAGGGACAGGGACACATTCCTGCCGTGCACAGCGGGACCTCACCTGGTTCATCCTTGTGCCCTGCACTGTAGGGCAACAGCAACGCAGGGGACAGTATGTGAAAGTGTTAGAGGGAAGCTAAAGCTTTTTGTTGTTGTTGTTATTACTGCAGATTTAATCACATATTGCTGAACTTTGTAATATCTGAAGCCATAAAACTTATTGAAGAGAGTTCAGCTGAAGGACTATAAATACCTAAATTAATTTTTCATACTCAGAAGATATCCAGACAAGCTTCATAATCCTAGAACTCCCTATTCGAGAGCTCTCTGTAGACTTTTTTCCTACCCCCTGCACGGTAATATTAACACCCAGATGCGTGCAGTTAACTGACTTTGCCCCGTGGGAGGCTGCAGGTGCAACCACAGCTGCTCCCGGCACGCCACCGGGGGGGCTGCCACTCTCTGCCCCCCTCTCTTCCCTCCAGCCCCACGCTGGACATCCCTGCCTGGCTCAGCATCAGCTGCTGGGCTGGGACACTGCCTGGGCTGAGGAGGCCACAGGACAAGGTGTGGTGACACCACGCTGCTGGGACCACACCGTTCGGTGGCAGTTTGCTCAAAGACCTCAGGCTCACGAGCCACCCCTGCGACAACCCTCATGCCAGCCTCCAAAAATCCTCGACTCACCATCCCCTGTTTCACACAGACTTTCTGTGGGATCAGCAAAACTCCCGTGGGGGGTTCAAGGCCTTTCTAAAACCCAGAATAGCTCTGAAGGCTGACTCTGTGCTGGGATGGAAACCTCTCTCCCCTGCAGACCACAAAGCCTGCAGAAAGATCCTTTTGCAGAAGAAGACTCCTGAGTCTGATGGGAAAGAGGACTACTGGGAGCCCACGAGGAGCCATGGGTTTTGCCCATGCAGGGGCTGCTGAGAAGAGCCCTTACCGCATGAACAGAAGAACATAAATCACCCTTTAAGGGAAGAAAAAAAAAAAGCATGTCAATTCTCCTCCCTGTTTAACACCAACAAAATCTATTTTTCCATTTATCCGCACCTTTTGTTGTATTGATCAGCAGCACAAAGTGAAGACGGTGGCAAAGTGTCTCTTTATAGAGCGCGGGTGCAGGGAGGTACAACGTGGTGTCACCGCGTTGGCAAAAGCCTGTGCAGGTCCCCTGTCACTCTCACCACTCCCCAGTGCTGTTAGATTTAGGGAGACTTCGTGTTACTATCAAAGACGAAAAGGGATTTCAGGTTCTACTGGTTACAGCTGCTACATTCCCAGGTACAGTTTCTCACGTTGATTATAAACAATTTTCATTATTGAACTCGTGCTTTCCTGATCAAAGATAACTGCAAGCTGTCAGCAGAAATATAACTGCAATAAACCACTGGCTAATATCTTACTTAGGTGCTTTTTGTTATGGAGCATTCAGGTTTTTTTTACCCCTACTGTAACAAACATTAAACCAAATGCAATAATAAAAGCAAAATTAAGACCAGCATTTTCTGAAGTACTCAGGTGTTTCTTCTCTCCGTATTATTTACCATCGATCTCGGAGTAGAAGATCTGTGTCAATGTTAAGCGCTTTTTAAAACCTTTAAACATCAAAGATTAATGCAGGTGCTAACAGGTACCTTAGAAATACGCATAACTTCATATGGCAAGTCCTGCCTTTATATGCTATAAAAGCTATTTCATATAAAACTCTTTCTTGCTTGCCTGATATTTCAAGTATCTCAGTAGGGATAAAGCTCATGTTGGCTCTGCTTTAGACAATACCTACTCACTCAGCATCTAATTCAGCCTAAGTCAGAACATTATTTCTACAACAGTTTAAAGTATTTTCTTTGACACACTAAGCTAGATGTTTTTTGCCTTCCTCAGAGCAATATTTTTTTTTAGATTTTCCAACTCTATCATTCAGAAGTCACAGCAGTCTACAAACATTACCCAAAAAAAAACATACAAGTATATATTAAAAAAAAAAATTTTATGCTCCCAGATCAAAACATTTCTTGAAGCACTTTGGCAGGTGCAGCTTTAGGCTGCTTTGTGATCAAATGAACATTATGAGATGAAGTTAACAAAATGTCAGTAAATAGGTTAAAGATCTATCTAGAGATACAGTAATTCCACCTGATTACTTTGAAATGTCAGAGGTCTTCCCGCTCCTTGTGAGGGATGATGGCTTTTTCTGGAGTCATTCTTAGGAGTACGGAGACAAGACTTGAGGGTTCGAGGCAGCTGGGTTTCCTCTGGGACATGCACTTTTGGGACAACTGTTAGTATTTTATGTATGTTATTGTCAGGAAAAATAAGTTATTCTACTCCATTCCTAGAGCTTAGGTTACCAAAGATAAGACAGCACAGATCAGATGCCATTACAAACCCACTCCACTCTCATGACCCTACCAGCTTCAAACAGGGTAAGGAGCATTTCTTAAACACTTCTTCAATTCTTGATCTGTTTTGAAGCCTCCAAAACAGCAAGACTGAAAGGAAAAAAAATCTGAGCTGTGTACCTGTTTGTGTAACATGAGGAAAAACACCTTTGCCCAATGCAAAAAAAATTGCTGTCAATCTAAGAAAGTGCCAAAAGCTAATGGGAGCTGCCCAAACTCCCACCAGGGCAGAAGGGGGCTGTAGAAGTGTTGCCCCTGCGAACAGAAAGGAAGCTGTTCAGTTTGGCTTTAACAGAGCCCAAGGAATTGGCTGTAACTGATGAGCCCCAAGCTGCAACCTGTCCACCTTCCTTAAGTGATCTCAAAGAACCTGTGCTCCGATTTGCGCCGACTCATTATGTAAAATAAAACCTAGCTGAAAGCCAGCGTGGGGCCACAAAATGCCTGCAATTATCTCTCAGTTCTGTTCCAGCACGAGTGCAGCAAAATCTCATGGGTTCGGAGGAGCTGGGATTTTTGTCTTAATAGTGCTTTACTTCCTCGACACTGCACTGCTTCAGCAAGATTTTCTGCAGGTCTGTTCGGCTCTAACAAGCTCTTTTACCATTAAAACAAAACCAAATGTGTCTGGGAGTACTAAACATGTTCCACGAGGCCCTGTTTTACTGTGACGCCAAGAATGACAATGCCACATTACGAGCCCAAGACAGATGTGTCCAGATGTGTGGGGCATCTCACACACACGCTGGGCACGGCGCTCCGGCCCGGCGCTACCTGAGGGGTCCCTGCTGCGCTTAGGTAGCCTGGTCCCCAGAGTTTCCACTTCTGGGAAACCATTCTTACGAATAATTTCCTCGGGAAAACAGCCACATCTCCCACAGGCAGGGTGAAGGATGAATTCTGATGAAAACCACAGTGTGGAACAAATGGGAAAGTAACGGGAAGTCGGGGACGGAGAGGTGCCGGGCTGTGACCGCAGGCCCAGCTGAGCTGTATCTCCATGCAAGGCTCCAGCTCCCTGCAGCGCGTCAGAAACCCACAGATGATCAATGGCTTCAGCACCCTGATGCTTTGGTAGCCTCCACTGCCGTATTCTTGGGAATCAGGGACAGCTGGACAGGCATTCATGGCACGGGTTTCGCCCCTCAAGTACAAATACTTCAACATTGGCCACATTAAAACAGCGCCGTGGCAGCTTTCTTTTAGACCGTTCTACGGCTCTGGACAGAGGAACGCAGCAGAAGACAGAGCCCAGCAAAACCCACCACACGGCAAGGGACACCCAAAACAAAGATATTTTACTTCTGAATCTTTCCCCCACTAGATCCCCAGCACAGCTCTGATCCAAACCAGGCAAACTATCCGAGGTTCCTGCGGGCCCACAGGTGACTTGGCTTGTGCAGCCAGTTCCCCTGCAAGGCACCCAGGTGCTGTGCTGAGGGACCACTACGGGCAGCTGGTGCTGCTGTCTGTCAGTCTTTAGTAAAGTTTACTCATGGGCAGGCTCTGAGAATCACATTTCCTAATGAGTCTTGCTTTAATTGGCTATGCTGGTCCTCCCAGAGGAGCACCAAGACAGGGCTTCTGCAGCAAGGAACCGCACAAACCAAGTTAAACCCCACTTTGTACAAATAGGCAGGAACATTTGCTTACTGCCAACACTCCTGTTAGTAAACCAATTTGCTAGAATATTCATGAATAGCAAACTAAAGGGCCACAGATAGAGCCAAAGTACCTACATACAAAAATAAAATATTCGCAGCAAATGTTTTTGTGGTATTTACTCTACATTTACTAGGGGAAATCAACAAAACCGTAAAAATGCCAAAAACCTCTGTGGAGGGAGCTGCTGTGCCAGGCCGGTAAAGAGGCAATGATGCTGCTAAGCCAAAGTGTTGTCCCAGCTCTAATGGCAAAGCAAAAGCTCTGTGTATGTTTTGGATGCGCTCAGGTTCCTTCCCTTGAGCCTTTCTGAGCAGGATAAATAAATAAAGTCCCGCTAACACCTCAGTTAGTCCTCTGAAATCATTTCAAAAATAAAATTCCTCGCGTTATTCCTGGACGACAGCTGCATTCGCTAAATTCTCCTCAGCTGAACTGCCAGTGGGGCAGAAGCAAAGCATGTAGGAAACAGGACCCGGAAACAAGACTGCAGTCAGTATGGGAAGAGAGAAGACACCATGCGTTTTACAGGCTGAACCTCTTGCAGGTGAACCTTTGTTTAGCCCACCAGGCTATTCGGAGTGAAAACAACCCGCACTCGAAAACACAGATCTTCCTTTCGTTTGGACTCTCCATGCCAACAGGCTTTCTACTATGAAGGTTACATTTAAACACAAGTGTGAGCGAGCAAGTTTCTCGCTCCACATTGTACAGTTCTTCCCACCTCTGAATTTTTACCTGAAAGAGGAAAAAAACAATGAGCTGTGTTTTTCTCCATCTCACACTTTTACGATGGCAAGGATTTTTTTGTTCAGCAAGAGTGTTACAAGACGAGGATGTTGCAAGTGCTTTTGCAAAACTGCAGTATTCCCTTTCGTGTCCCACACCCCAACACGGAGCAACATTTCATGCAAGTACAGCAGCTTAAAACTTGGGTTTAAACCTGCCGCTCTGAGCACCATGGACAGTGCAACTCCATGCTTACAGACATCGTGGACCACAGCCACATCTCTGCTGACCGGTGCTCGTTGCATCCCTGCTCGGGCACAGCAATTCGGTAGCCCCCGACAGCCCGTGCCTCTCCTTCACCCCTGCAAACCTATAGGAAAAAACTGCACACACCTTGGGATTTTTAAGGGATTCTTGGAGAGATTGGGATGATTTAACAAGAGCTCTGATAGCCGCTTCTATGACCTTGAGGAAGTTACTGGTTGGTCCTCTTCTGGACTGCATTTTCTCCTCTATAACACGAGGATTACTATTTTCCTGGCACGAGAGACTGTTGCAAGTTCTGATTCACTAATCTTTGTCAAGCATTCTCTTCCCGCCCCCCCCCCCCCCCCCCCAAAAATAGGAGAAAAAAGTTTCTTCTCAAAGAGTCGCTAGCAGAGTCCGAATCTGCAGACCATTAGCTCAGCACGTCGAGTCTTAGCATCCATGGGAACAGGTCCTTCTCACAACAAGGAGGGAAGGCAGATAACCTTGCCACAAGCACCTTGTGTGCCTCCTACTCGAAGACAGTCCCTCTACAATATGCAAAAAAGCAACCCGAGAATTACAAAGGGCTTTATTAGTGCCTCCTGCTGAGCAGCTCCGGCAGGGTGCTCATTTGAAGTAGCATTGCTCTGACTTCACGACACCTCCTGTAGGATTCCTCCCTCTTGAGCATATTAGCAAAAAGTGTTTGTTAAATCATGGAGCTGAGGCAGGAAGGGGAGCAAACTCCGACAGAAGCTGTATGGGTTTTTTCCTTGCAGTCACTTATTGAATCCACGGCATTGGGTCTGTCAGGATCCCCCAGCATTCGAAATTCCAATTTGTTCCAAAGATTTTTATATTGAGCACCCAGTAAAAATTTGCATTTGTGCTGAATACCTTTTAATCAACTATTCTGAAATGCCAGTCCTTTTTCTCTTTAAAGCACTTCTACATCTCCTCTCCTGAGTCTCCCCTAATTCTAAAATTCATTTTACATATTCATTTTCCTTGAGTCAGTTTCCAGCAGCCTTTATTGCAACCTAATCGTCTTAAGTTTTAACGCTCGTCTCTACCTTTCAACCTTTTCAGATTTCTTTTCAAAGCGATCTCTTGGTCTCTCTCTCTCTTTCTATTAAGGCTTCACCTGGCCTCCGTTTCAGCACAGAGCCTGGCCCAGAAGTGCACCAGCAGTGGCCTGGCCACTTCCACCACACTCCTCGGGGGGAACTTCAGCAAGAGGAGTAACAAAATGAGCCAGAGCAACGACCAGGGCCCAGCAGAGGTTTATAGAATAAAAGTCCATTCCAGGGAGGACTCACACACACACGTCAGCCTTGCACTCCAATGATGCTCTGCGGAAACGCGACCTTTGTCAGGAATCGCTGCTCATTGCAACTCTGCCTCCGGATTAACATCAGTTTTCCACACAATGAACATGATCATTTACATGATCAATTTGTGTTAAGAAGCATCTTAACACAAAAGCCAGCAGCAGTCATCCTAGACCTCTTCCAACGAAGCAGGACAACCGCCCGGCTGGCTGTGAGCATCCCTCAGGCTGTTCATTGTTGCTCTGTCAGCAGCAGTGAACTCTACATGGCGTGTTCACCATCGTTAACTGATTTTACTTGTTTCAGTAAGAGGAATAATTTAAAATTCACCTGCCACCGCTTCGCTGAAAATTAATAGGTGCTTGTCACAACAACAGGTACACGAAGAAATCTCAGCAAGCTGTTTGATCAGAAATTCAAGTGAATAAAACTTCAATCTAAATATCCCTTAATCTAAATATCCCTTCCTTAGGAGAGGACTTGAATAGGACTCCAGATGCAAAACTGAGTGGCCACGGAGCACCCAGAATTAGGTTGGATCCACACCCGCAGTGCCACCCCAGTGACGGGCAGCCCTCCCTGCCAGCACCCCTTGGGAAACGACACTCTGAAGTTTGCAGCTAGACACAGCTCTATTTTCTTAGCATTTGACACGTGAGCAATTCTACAAATTACCGAGGAAGCAACATGGGAGTCAAAACTAGAACTATAAAGGGAGAAAAAATGCTATTGCTGTAGAAGGATTGGTGCAACCGTGATGGTCTAAGAGCTAAAATGTGCACAGGGTTTACAGGGAAAGGCAGTATCTTTTAACAGATGAACTTAACATTTGGCACAAAAGGCAGGTGAAATTTTGAGTGTACAACTTCTTTTCAGGAGTACAGGAGATTCAGCAATCCAGAGGCTCAGTAAACGCATCACTTTTTAATCCTTTCTTCATCCTACCATGCCCCGCTTTTCCAGCGTTCCTCCATTTTCTCACTCCCCAGAAACGAGCAGTTTGGAAAATCGCCAATAGAATGGTGAGAGCTAATGGTAAAGTCCAACAAAAGTAAGAAAGCAAAGATTTTCTCTAATGTTTCCTACATAGGGCTCTTTAATATTTAATTATGCTTTAAGCTCCCGAATTCACGGAAAACAGGTTAACATTAACCTGGTTTGTAGAGAAGAAAACTGAGGTGGACGCAGTCCAGAATGCCGTCGCATCACCAGAAGCGTGCGTCAGACAGTCCTGTGTCCGCAGGACTCCAACGGGTAAGTGCAAGCCACATCCCTGGGTCTCCTCCCACATCCTTTACTTCGATTCTCCATCCTCTTCCTCCCCCCTCTGCTTTCAGTTCCCATCTGAGCTGCTAAGGCTATGCACTGATCAAGCATCTTTTAAAGTGAAAACGTATGGAAAATAATCTTAAAAAAACTTAGATATCTTCCTACGAGATTACTCTTACCAAAGCCAGGAGCAAACTGCCTCATATTCGCATCCTCACATCAATCAATAGAACTTCCACGAGTTACCCCAAAGATGGATGCGGTCTGTTTGTAAGGAATTAAGCTGTCAGTCACATTTAGAAGGATTCAACCTGACAAGCCAGGTAAAATTGATCATTCCTCAAAAGTCTCGGTGGAGAGAGCTGAAAAACCAGCATGGGAATAACAAGAAATCCTTTTGGTGTAGGGAATTCTGAAGTATTCAGTCAGAACTGTATCAGCTCTAGTGAGAGCAAACACCTCTATGATATATAGCACTTATCTTTCTTTACAACGCTTGAAACCCCAAATATGTTTGCATTGGACGCTGAAAAGCTCATCGCAGGCCGGTCCTGCACGTTGGAGACCCCAGCCTCCCGCCACAGGCATCAATTTTACACCTCCCGATAGCTCTGCATCAACCTCGCTGCCACCAAAGCAGCCTGTCAGCAGTGCTGCAGGTTTAAATCGGCAAATATTAATTGTCAGCTGGGAAATCTGCCATTAGTTCCCACAGACTTTTCCAGCTGGAAAGCCACAGAGCGCTAAATGGAGCGGACTTCTCTGCAGCCTGCAGTCCTGCCTGCAATCCTGTTTGCCTGCTTTACGACCGCTAAATGAGAAAAACCTTCAACACCTTCTCCGAGATGTTTTGAAATGCTATTTTCTCAAACAAATTACTTCGGCAAGTAACAAAGCACAGAACAAACACATGGACAATAAATAAAGCACCAAAGAAATGAACCACCACCACCCGAGGCTGCATTCATAACTGCTCGAGATCGCTGCGCTGATACTTTGCATGAGGTATCAGCCTGGGTTTTTTTTCCCCCTCCAAGTTTGTCATTACCTGTTTTTAAAAAAACATCTAAGCATTGAAAGTTTCCTGTCAACGTGCAGAAGATGATCATTTTCTGTAATTGGAAAAACTTGTTGAGAATTGGACGAAAGACATATGAGGAGATGAAAGTGGAAGATGCCACGTGCACAACGTAATCGTACGACCGTGGGATGGTCCACGCTGGAAGGGGCCTCGCCACCGAGCCCCTCAGGGTCACCTCCTGCTCAGTCAGGCTCCGACGGAGGTCGCACAGCCTCCTGGGGCCACCCATCCCTCTGGCTTCGGGGAAAAACCCTCTCCACACACCCAGACTGAACGTCCCCTTTCAGCTGGTCCCCTGGATTCGCGTCCACTCTCCGTGCACGCCTGCACACAGCCTGGCTCTGCCCTCTCTGCTACACGTGCACAAATGTCAGGGGAGAACGATGTACTTGCAGTGAGTATGCACACCTGCACACGCGTGCACAAATGTGCAGACGTAGGCACACACGCTTTGGAAGAATATGTACAGGCTTTGGGGTATGAAACGTTCCCGTGAGCAGCCACAGAAAGCTCACAGCCAGCAGCGTGACTGCACGCTAACGGAGGGAAGGCAGGCAGCTGGTTTTCCACGCCGATTTCTTTCCATTTTCCACCCCAAACCTGTACAAAAATATGATATATTATGGGGCATAAACTGACATGGTGTGAGAAGGAAAATTACAAATGTTTGCCTAAAGAAAAAAGGTATGTATTTTAAATAATAGGACACCAGATTATTGAAAAAATTACTACTGACATTCTGGGAGAGCTAGGAGGAAGAAAGAACAGGACTAGAATACCAGAGCACGGTCGTGGTTTTATAATGCCGCATCTTTCCACATAAATCTCTCTCAGGTCTCATAAAATTTGAGATTTAGTAGAAGTTGGACTGAATAAAAAAATAAATAAAATGAATAAGGTAATCAGCACAGGTACAGGGCATTTCCATGATGTAAAGTTCAAGAATTTGGTCAACTGCTCTGCGCAGAATTCACGCCAGAGCTCCAACTAAATCTGAGCAGCTGCAGTACAAAGCCACTCGAAATCCCAGCCAGCAAAGCAGAGCCTTTTATAAAAAACACAAAACACCTGGATAAAGAGAGTTTGTCAGAACCGGAGAAAATAAGGAATGGGCTTGGGCAATAATGCAGCTGCCCTTCCTCTAACGGGGGCTCGACTGACAGCAAGGCACATCAGGACTGCTGATCTAGAAGACAGGGAGGAGGGAAAAAGAGAGAGAGAGGGGAGAAAAATACTACTAAATCCTGAAAATGGAAAAACATAGCACTAAACAGAGGTTTTGTTTTTTTTCCAGTGTATTTACGCTGCTAGAGAAGTAAATTGTTCCTGCATTTCTGGAGAAAGAGAAGAGGGAAGGGAAGAAAATCTGTACTGAGTGGTGTGTGTGCAGCTTTCGCTGGCCAAAAATAATGAGAGAAATGAGTGAAGAGACTGAGCGGGTGTAAAAAGTCAAAAGGAGAGAAAAATGAATAGAAGTGGAAATAATGGAACTGCTGCTATAGAAAAGCGAAGCGTAGTCCAAATCACTGCGCTAAAATGATATAGCAGCATTATGCAAGGCATTTATTCAAATAGGAACATATCCAGGCCAACTGCTCATTTTGGACATCTGTGGGACAATTGTCATCATGAGCACAGATATCCTTCTGGCTTTCAGTTACTGGAGTGCTCTTGGGGAAGAGGAACTTCTTTCTTCTCCTCTTCGGCAAAGAGCAAAAGATTTTTATCCTTCTGCATTTTGCTACCCGGTCGAAACCTCCAAGCACTTAAACCAACCACAGAAACTCCAGACTACAGAAACTCCAAAAACAGTAAAAACAAACAAACACGAACATATCACAACAACAAGTGTGAAGTAGAGAAGTCTCAAACAGAACCTTTTCCTACAGGAAAACCAAGCTATGTTTCATCCTGGTGAAGCCGACCAGGTCAAGGAGGGTTTCACCAGCTCTGTGTAGGAGTGACATTTCTCCTGAGACCTCTGGATGCAGGATTTCTGCTTTCCAATATTTTCCTTTGGGCTCCAGACTCCTAAGGAAGTTTTTCTACCTATTTATCAGTTGCTTTGTTGACTGAGAAAAAGGGAGAACATTTGTATTTTCATTTTTAACTACCGGGCAGCACCAGGCAACTGTGCTGCACTGGAGGGTGCAGGATGAGGCCCGTGGAGATGGGGCCGGCTGGGACCATCCCAGCTGCCCCAGGCTTCCACATGTCTTTGCCACCGTGCCCATCTGTCTGCCCAGCCTCACCCGGCAGGACCAGCTCCAGGTCTGCAAACTGAGCACTGCTGCCCTCCGAGAACCCTGGCAAGGACCGGGGCGATCTGCCCCCGTCTGCTAACGCCAATGGTGCCCACACACGGTCCACGCTCACCGAGCAGGAGAGCGCTTTTCCAGGTTGCTCTCAAAACCACACGTATTTATGCCAGATAATGCTACGGACGCATCTGATGAACATGCACTTCACATATGATGAATATGTTGAAAGACCCACACAATCCTTTCCCAAATTACCCATCACAAACAAAACCAAGCTCTTTGCTGTTCCCTTCGTTATCAGCTTACTGTGGATAGACCTCGCTCGGTCACAAGAAGGGAATCGGGGTCACTTCATCTCTGCTGTACTTGAAGGCCATCCACTTTGTCACCGATAACTGGGCAAACTGGCAGAGCACACAGACGCTATCTGCAGTGTCACTCGGATACTTCTAGGCTTTAAATCTTAACGGAAGAAGGTGACTGGGACAATAAAACAGGAGGGAGTCCACTCATCAGCCTAATTACGCTCAAATAATTAAACTGTCTACTTGACTAAAAACATTTACAAAACACGTGCCTACTGATATACACCCAATCGCTAGGTGAAACAATACTTTTTGCACCTTTAAGATTTTTCTCCAGTTGCAAAGTCTTACACCTTACGTTATATTCACAGTGCTACTGTATAAATCTCTAGATTAATAGCTTAATATAAATTTCTGTATAAAACAAACAAACATTTTAATTCTTGATTTACAAACAGGAGACTGAGGTACAGTGAAATGAGAGGACACACAGAAGGTTACCTGGGAACCACGTCAGAAACCAGAGCTGAAGCCAAATATTCCTCAGTCCCACTCTGTCTGATTATTCCCCCCTTAAACTCTTTTTTTTTCCCCTACATTTTATCTCTAGAGACAGTGGTGAAAAGTACTTTACTTGCTCATGCAGGAAGAGAAGAGAGTTCGCTTCTTTCTTCCCTTCCATAAAGCTTTTATTTTGCTGAAAAGCAGATTTAGGCAGTGCCCCATTGCAAGAGTTTAAGGGTTACTTTAAAGTGGGACACGAAACCACTGCTTTCTGACATCATTTCATGGTGTGTTCAGGAAAGTATTCAAGCGTGACATTGTATCATTAGGCATAATACAGCCATTCCAGAGGCACTGATTACTGCAATGAGAACTCATTTTCTTTAACGGTGTATGTGATAAGGAATGAATAAAAACGCAGGCCAGAAACATCCCTGTAAAAAGGTAGGCTACGTACAAGAATGAAAAAACTGTCTGTGGCCCCTTTTTGGGAGGCAGGGAAAGGAAACCTGTGGCACCACGTGGGATCTGGGGGGGCTGGTGAGCAGCTGTGAGGTTAAGATCTGAATTTCCCCTCCCCAACCTCTCCAGGACATTTCCCGTGCTGCAGCCCCACCTGCCTCCTACTCAGGGACGGAGGCAGCTCCCAGCCAGATCCGTGCCCGGATCCGACTCCATACCCAGAGGCAGAAATGCCAGCAGCAGGAGCAAGGAACACGCAACCTTTGTAGATGCTCCTTTTTAAAGCAAACCCTACAACAAAACCCAAACTCTTCACCTGGACCTGCTCACATTCTGTCCCTGCAAACATGCCTTTAAGTGATCCATTTCCACGATTAACATCGTACCGGGTCTTCAAGGCCCAAGACCAGTAACGCGCTCCTAGCTACAAAGGGTATCACGAGGGTATGTTTAAAAGACTCTCTAAAAGGACCCCTCTGTCTTAAACAGGCTCCTCTAGCACCATGCACTTGCAAGCGTTAGTAAATGAGTGCCTGTGATGGATAGCTGTGCATACAGCCTAACTCCTCAGGGGCTGAAGTGCCCATTGAGCTGGAGATAAAGGAATTATTTTCATATTTGATCACGTAAATGTCACTGAAGATATTTGCAACAACCCGCTCTAATCTTCCTGTAGGTATATGGGGTTATATTTGACAATGGGTTTTCAAGATATGCTCTAGTGAAGCCTTTGTAAGACCTCTCATTAGAAATAAAATAATTTAACGACTTCTTCCACTCCCTGGCATTCTATCGCATGCTCCTGTTACTGCAGCCCCACCTGATTAGTGACAGGATGGTACACAGCCTACAAGATCTGAATGGAAAAGACACAGGACTCTGTCCCAACAGTGATTTGGTGCAATGATGATAATGAAATTTACTGTTGTACCCATCACGCAGCTGACGATGTGTGCATCCTACTGGTAACCAGAACTGCCTTTAACATCGTCACAGCTGAGCCACCACCACACCTGAGTGCCCATCAGACTCGGGCCTCACTGCACAAGAGGAGAAGCAATACAGGAATATGAGGCTTCCCCTGCCCCAAGAAGCCCAAGTCCATCCCCTCCTGCACGTGGCCTCCACGCACACTAACAACCACACTGCTTCCCACGATGGGCATAACAGAACCAGCAAATCCAAAGCACGGTTTGAAGTTTGAGATAGAAACACCCAATTTATTCTTCGCAGGAGCCCATATTGCTGTGAGCTAAATCTCAGCAGGAAGCCAATGCATTTGGCAGAGTAAAGGAATACCTATTTTTACCTATACATTGCATACACATTTATGTGGCTATAAAGTTTATCCGAAGATTGCAGAAGTTCTTCTGGAAAAGATGTTGCCAAAATAACAAGCATTTTGGAACAGCTGCATGATAAGCGTTGTTCAGAGCACTGCTCCCTTCTGTGCAAGAACCCAGCCTCAGAATGGCATTTCATGCGTGTCACTTCTGGACACAGGCATTTTTGCAATGAACTGACTCGCTCCTTATTTTCTGCAGTAATACTTCTCCAGCACCCTTATCATTTCTTTGCCTCTCGCTGTTCTTCTGTTCTGATCGCACACTTTCCAGTCATCTTTGTCTCAACAGCTTTTTTCCTTTGCCTGTGTCATTTGCCTAAGCAGGCCGAAATGCAATTATCAGCTGTGGTGCCTTTTAGGAAATGCTGACCCCATGGAGCTGATGGCTCCCGAAACGTCCCCAGCATGTCCACCTACCAAATCTGTTGCGAACCCCACTACCAGAGCTCGTAAAGCAGCTGGTGAACCGCACTGCTGAACTAACTGAGACCGAGCTTCCACATTCAGTTTTAGGAGAGAATTATGATTTTTTTTCTCATTTGCGCAACAAACTTTTTAAATACCACGTACTTTTTTCATAATGTCTTGGTCTTGTTCAGAGCCTTACCAAATGAATCAACTCGTAAAAAGTTATTACACTGGAAGCTGTAAGTACTGAACAGCATAACTACAGCGCACACAATACATACAGTGCTGTTAATTATTTACCGGATTGCAGTTCAACTACATTTTGGGTGATGACACCCAGGGACTTAAGAGCTGCATAAAACATTGTTATGTTCTACAGAGTCCCAGAATAAACCATCCTTTAAAAATTAATCTCTTAGAAATAAAGCATATTATTCAGCCATTTATCAGGATTACAATAAGATGAGTGATGGAAGTTCTGCAGAAGTACTCATTTTTAATGACGCCCTACCTTTGAAGAAACAGTCCTTGCTGTGGATAATGTAGATTTTCTTCCTCTGCAGACACGAGGCTCGATGCAGTTGACAGTGATTTTCATAAAACTTGCCATCAGATCCACACACGGGCATGTAGCTGGACTTGCAGTCTTCCACGCACCTGCACTCGGGCTGATTGGTGTCCTTGTTCACAACGCACTTGCTCCCCCGGCCGCAGTACTTCTTCTCGCATGACGCATGCAGGCCATCCTCACCGTAAAGCACTGGCAAGAACACAAAAAGTCGGTGTTAGCAGTATTTACCTAACAGACCAGGTTCGTCTGCTGTAGTGAGTGGCACAGCAATTCCAAGAGCAGGAGCTAAAAGGTTTCCAAGGCTAAAAGCACATCTCTCTGAACAGCAGCACAACGGCAATCTGGAGAGTGTCTTCACATCTCCCAGCCCTGAGTCATGGAAGTATCAACCACGTGCTGAAAGTGCTTTCCTGACAAGTGGTGGGCACGGGGCCACTTGTTCTTTCAGGCTTCTGCAAAACCAGACCCTAGAATAAAACCCGAAGAGGGTATTTCAGTGCCCAACGTTTGGGCATGACTTGCATCCAGAAAGCAATGCTGAAGTCAACATTCTGGCAGACTCAAAACCCACGAGGAGCTTCTTTCCACGCAGCAAGTGCCCCAAGTCCTAGCACTCCAGCTTCTGTAGACATAGCTGTACTGGGAGTCTAAGTACCAAATGGTGAGCCAGGAGCAGAACGTCCCTGAGGCCAAAATTCGCAGGGATTTCAGTGTTAGTTAAGACAGACAGTTATGGAGAAACAAACCCCAAGAAGCAAGGAAAGCAAAAGAGCCCCCCAGGAAAGAATGTCACCGAAGTGAAGGGAATATTACAGGAAAACACTTCTCAATGTAAAAGTGACCATAAATATTTATCCCTACACTCTGAAAACTGACATATAAAGAGATAACATTTTAAAAATGCATTGGATAAAACATTGAGTATTCCTGTACTATCTGTTTTTTGATACTATTGAAAGGCTGACGGAAGTGCCCTGGCACTCCAACAATTTCTGCTTCTGAAGTTTCCTCACTTACTGGCTTACAACAGAGCATCACCATAACTCATACAGGACAGAGTACTTCCAGACAAGCCACTGCTCAGAGAGATGATTAGCATTATACTCAATGAAGAGAGTTTCAGGAAATTAGATTATTCTATGCTAACTGGAGTACACAAAGTTGAGAATTACAAAGGGATGCTGCAGAAGGCGTAATTAAAGCAGGAATAAACATTCAGCTGCGCACAGTGCGCTGCCAGCTTCGCGCAGCCTGCCCCCAGCAGCAGCCTCCGGCTGTGCCCACACCAGTGGCTCGGTCCGGACCAGCAAGGCAGTTGTGAAGCAAACCCATCGCCTGTATTTACCACTTGCAGCCTTGGCTATCGGGGACATTTTATTGTGTGCTGTGTGTCCTGTGTTTCACAGGAAGCTCAGGTGGGAGCAGTGCTCCAGACGTGCTGCAGCGGCCAACGGGACAAGTCCTGCAGAGATCACAGCACCACAGCATCCTCCAAAACACACCCAGTGCTCTTCCCTTCAAACGTTTTCCAAGGAGCAGAACTGTTCAGCCTAGGAGAACAGACCAAATCTGACCCAGACCTCCCCGTTACACGTAACAGATGTGAGGAGCACCAGCACTAGCTACTTCACCCTACTGGCCCATTTTCATTGTGCTAAATTCCTTGCTAACAGCCACGTAGTCCCTGTTTGCCCACCACTTCCACTTCATGCCACTATGAAATGTCCCAGCGTTGAATCCGCTTTTCACCTACTAGCAACCAAGGGGTTAAAGCGTGTTCACAAAGACGAGCAAAAGTCTCTACAAAACCCCATTTGTCTCGGTTCCCCTTAAGCCCGTGTTTTTATCACTGTAAATCTGAAAGGGGAAAAAAAATCTGGTGTTGGAGGATTAACTATTTGACTCAATAACTCATTAAAATTCCTCCAACCTTGGCAAGCAAAGAAATATTGACTTTTCCTGACTCATAATAAACTAGAAGGTCAAAGCATCTCTGACAAGTGTAAAAAGTACAGTCCCTGGAAGGAGTATCTGAATATTCTTTATTTAATTTACTTACTTTTCCAGAATTTCTGAAAAACATCCTGAAGAATACAAATTTTGTGACTTCTGGGAGACCTCACTGCCAAGGTCAGCTGCACTCACAGCCTCTGCTGTAGATGGGAGCAGCACAAGGGACTGGGGCTCGAGGAAGCCCCGGCCGAGCATCCTGCTCCTCTGGGTGGTGGGACCTGCACCTACAGGTGCTTGGCTCGTCCGCCACACAACGTGCTTTGACACTGCTCTTGATGATACTTACAATCAAGATTTAGGAGGTATTATTGCCTCTAGAAATGTAATTCAGATAAAACTGTAGTAAAGCCCTTCCTATGCTGTCCCGATCACTAAAAATTGATCTCACGGACCTAGCACCAGCTGAGGACTGCATCAAGCATCTCACCAAAGGTTTTCTCCCTCCTCGGTCACGGTGGCTGCATCCTGCCCAAGCAGCTACCCCAGGCACCAGCAGCAGCAAAATCTTCCTGCAGCCTCGAGTACTTTCTGTATTTTGATTTTTAATACAAACTTAGCATTACTGAAAACAAGCGCTACTCCTACTGCAATGGAAATTTAATTTTTTTTTTTTTAATGATACATTAAAGATTTGTTTAACCACCGGCTTCTAAAGCAGACAAAATACTCTGGCTTTTCTATTACCGCCCTGGTTACTATGGAGAAGCCACAAAAAGCCTGCTTGCTTTTATGCCTCACTCGTTTTCTTCACAGTTTGGTTTCTTCTGCGTTCCCAGGTGGAGAACTCCTGTCTGAGCACCCGCAAGTTGGTGAGGGGAGCGAGGAGGAAACCCTGCAAAGAGCTGCAACTGAAAGACTCGCACATTCAGTAATCCTGATGCCCAAGCCCTCTGAAATCGAAGCGTGCCGCCCCTCGCTGGTTTTCTGCCACGTTATTAGAAGTGACTGCCTTCCCCGCTCTTACAAGGATTATTAAAGCCAGAAATGGGAAAGGTAATCAAGTGAAACTACCAGCTAAGTGCTCGCGGAATTTATGAGCCCCACTGTATGGCACAAGAAAAATATAATTTATTTAATTTATTAGTTGCAAAGAAAGTCATTTACTTAGGTTAAAAATTGATCATCTTGCAAAACAAGCCACTTTTCAACACTAATTAAGTTTACCCAACACGGCTAGTGACTGAATTGTTACATTACATTAACGTCAGCTTGATGGAGAGAGGAAGCCCATTTGCGCACATCCACAAACACATTTTGTGCCTCAAATTGGTTTCTGGCTGCCGCCGAGAAATTTGGAATTCTGGTTGAAAACCAACAAAATCTTGGCACAGGCAGTAGAATAACCGAGTTTGGGAATTTCACAAAGCTGGTTCATCTAAAAGCAAGACTTGAATAAGAAAATGAAGATGTTATTGCGATGCTTAGACACTGGAGAACACGCACCCACGCTGCTCATTAATTCATAAAGACTGAGACCTTGTCTGCCTTTTACATGCCACTAAATATGTCACAGATCAGACAATTTTTTTTGCTCCCAAATACAACCCTGCTCCTTACTTCAGCAAAACTCCCAGAGTACCAGGAGAGCTGGGTCAGTGACAGGCGCTGACTGCAGTTCAGACCAAAGAGCCAAACCCATCACACGCACAGCGAAACCAAAACCCAAGCAGCTCTATCATATGGCTACTCGTAAAAAGTTCCTTAGACACTACAGAAATGTAAATTACTACGTTTACGTTAAAAAAGTCAGTTTGCCTTCAAGTGCCAGTGAGCTCCTGCAGGCAGCCGGACATCCAATTTTCTTGCTGAAGGAAAAATTTGAGACTTTACATCGGGACCGGAGCCAGAGATGGAATAACTAAAACTGGAAGCTTCTGCTCCATATCCTACAAAGGCAATACTGCACCTTACAAACGTCGTAAAACAATAAAATAAAACCCTCCACAACATCACAAAAATATCCAGTCTCCAAACTTTTTTGTTTCCACGAAGGAAAGCAGTGAGGCAATGGGTAAGGAGCTATTTCCTCCTCCCACATCCCAACCTCAAGCGTTCCAACATTTCCCCTTCCTACATTAAATAATCTCCTGTGGTCTAAAATGTCACACCTGTAAGCACTATTTACTGCTGAAAAATGTACATTGCTGGTACACGCAGGTGTGTATACATAAATTGCACACATACCCAGGTGGATTTGCTTGTGTATTACACACGCCTATTTACGCACACACAACGCTGCCTAGACACTTCCCATACACTTGACTTGCCACAGCTTCGCTTTTGCTGATAACGCGAAGTCAGATGCTGCAGCACGAGGCTTTAAACCTTCCCTTCCCAGCACGTATTTAACATACACCTTGAATAACTCACGGCTTCAAGTAACAGAAGTTCAGCTGCGTGACTATTGCACCTGGCTTCTGTTCTGGTAGCAAACGCGTGCGCTGTGCATATTGTTAGGAGAGCAATAAAATAAGAAAAGAAACATAAAGCAAGAATTTCATAACAATCTGCTCTACGTGTTTCTTGGTTTTCCACTGCATGCCTGTTGTGAAAATGTAGCAGCAGAGAAGCCACAGGGAGTCACCTGGTGTGGGGGCATGGCCACGGCGCAGTCATTACCTCTGCCACCAGCCTTTGGTGCTATAACTTATTTATTTCTACAAAGCACAACCAGCGGTTTATCCTGGAGGAAAATTCAGAAAACGAGACGTGCTTCAAGCATACGTTTTGCTCAGGATGCAAACTATTCCCTTCCAAGGTTCAGTAGGTAACAAGGGGAGGCACCTGTAAGCAGGACAAGAGGGATGCGTCAGGCTCTGCAGGTGACGACAGAACATCCATCACGCTCACACCGGTTTTAGTGTTCCGCACGAAGCGAAAGGCAGGATGACACGAACACCTGAACAAAACCAGCAAAGCCTCCCAAACGGCCACATGATTTCAGATTTTCCAGGGAGGGCTCTTGCAGAGTTTAAGACCAACACAGACACCTAAAGGAAAGGCACGCTCTGAACAGGAGCACTGCGACAAGGAGTCACCGTGCTGACACCACCACCAAGGGAACTGCTTAATCTGAGTCTGCAGTTTAATATCAAGCGAAGTTCAGTAACAACAAGCAGGTAGTCTGCAAAATAACACAAGGAAGCACTCAAAATCATATAAGTTTCTTTATTAACATATATGTCTGAAAACTGGGATTAGCATCACTTTATCTGTCAGACCTACAAAGTCAATTAGAGGTGATACCATGGAAAAGCACTTGAAAATTTCCAGTAATTACATTATTCCTAGTCTAATTAGGTGATTTTTTGCCCTATGTCAAATCCATTTAACCATGATGAGATCATGGTTAAACAATATTTTTGGATGGTATCATGATATACGAAGCCTATTAACATGAAAAAAGAGGCAAGACACATGTAAAAATCAAAAGATCTCACCTACGTAAAGCATATACACAGATTTCCAAGGAAGAAATAGCAGCTGACGTGAGACCACATATATTTATATCCTTGCCATGAAACTCAACCACGCACAATTTGCTCGATTGTCCTCATCCTGGAAGAGCTGCTAAAGAGGCGATTCATAAAATTGTTCTTTATCAAGATTTTTATCTAAAGTCATCTATTATGGGTACTTCATACTGAAGGCACTGCGATTCCGTTATCCCTGCGCAGGAGGTACAGAGGCGTCCCCAGGTCTCCAGGACTGCTGTGCTGCTGCCGGCAGGTTTCCACAGCCTCGATGTTCCCTTGCGCACCGGTACGTTAAGTGCTGTGAACAGCCCAGTGAATTTGGGTAGCATGTACTAACGTGCACACATATGCATTTTGCTTGATCACACATTTAATTGCCTCAGTGCTGCACGGTGCAAAGAGTGCAGAAACTTTCCCGTATCAGATGTGGAGGGAACAGATCACATTAATACTTTGGTTTCTTTGGCAAAATTCTGTATCAGAAGACACTCTTCTGATGGAAGGCAATGAAATTCCCATAGGTCACCGCTCAAAATCACTCCTGTTGCCTTTAATCTCTCTCATCAATCTGTTGCCTGCCCCATTCCTTCACTCTAGCTCTCAGGACCCGCCTCGCTCTTCTTGTTTTCAGCTGCCTTTTACCCTCTAACCAGCACAGCAAGCCCCCACACTCCATGGGCTACTATAGAAGATACGAAAAATCAATAACAGTGTCGTGCATCCTTCTGCTATTCCTCCAATGAAGTTCTTGTGGCAGAAACTGCGAGAAGGTTTGAATCCAATAATGAAATAACTACAGGTGACTCGCGTGTTTTCCTGGCGATCTCCCGAATTATATTACCAACGGAGTAGCCAGAGGCAAGCTGAACAAACAAGATGCTTCCAGATGTCTGTGTTATTAAGCTTTAAATCCATCCACGCACATTACCTTCTGTTTATTCCCATTTCCCTCTCCTTACACACCACCCAACGCTTCCCCGAGGGCTACCTGCCCTGCACTGCTCACCTCTCCCATGGCCCTTCTGCCTTCGGGAGTCACAACCTGGGGGAGCCACAGGTCCTCCCACAGCTCATTGCAAGGCAGCAGTCTCTCACTTCCACCTTTTCCAACATTTTATTCCAAAACTTTAAAAATTTGACCCTCACTTCATCCACTTCTACTGGGAGGAAGGTAAAATTCATAAGCCAAGCAGATCAGCCACGCTGCAGCGTAAGGGGCATGGATACATGCTTGGCCATCGCCCACCACACCAATTTTAAAAAAAAATAAAAAAATCACTGAACGCCTTGTTCTTGACCCATCGATCGTATTATAAAAATGCCAAGTTTCCCTCTAAGGGGTATCCTAGTCTCACAGAAATCTGTTTTTTTTTTTTTTTCTTTTTTGACTCACTACCTCCCAATAAGACCATTCACTGGAAAAGTATCGTTTTGTTTATTGTATGCTTATTTTTGCCTTACATGTGCACAAACCAAATGTTATTTCACATTGGATAGAAAGATTTCTTTTTCCAGTTTCCTGACTACTTGTATTCTCAGTCAGTGCACCAATTTCTCAGGCTCACTGAGAAAAAAGAAGAACAAAAACAAGAAGCCAGCTCATTGTGTTTGCCTCAAAAAAGAACGTTTCTCTATTATTTTATTTTTGGTTGGAAGAGGAATAGACAAAGGGCTTTTGCAATTAATACTCATTGAGCTTATTCCATTTAATACTCATTGAGCTTATTCCATTTTTTCTTGAATTCTGCTCTTAGTAAAAATCATAAGGCTTGCACCAAAGCATACAACCGCCACTGCACGAGGTTTCAATGTGATGGATTACAGGGACATCACAGTGTCATCGGAGCAGTACCTGTGTCAGCGCCTCCGTTAACATTCCCTTTCCTTTAAGGTATATTTTGTGCATTTGAACCTCACAAATGAAGTTTGTTTCTTGAAAAAGATTTTGCAAGCTGTATGGAAACACGGCCCAATAATGTAAAAGAAAACAACCAGACTTTCACCTGCTCCACTCGCTGCCAGGCGGCTGGCACTGGTACAACCTAGAATGCCACGACTATTGCTGGGTCTTCCCGTAACTTCCATATCCCACCCTGTTATCACTGTTACTTGCAGGTACTTTGTGCCTTAGAGGAAGGGGCTGTATTCCACTCCACCAGGAGAAGCGTTTAACTCTGCAAATATCACAGGGCAAACACGCAAAACGTGAATCCTGGCAGAGCCACCCCAAGCCCGTCACACCACACACGGGGGCCAGAAATAACCTTCTCAAACCAGTCTCCTGCCTCTACCACAGGGAAGTTCTTGCCCTCGGAAGGAAGCGAGCGTGAGCCTGCAAATCCACTTCCAGGGACAACTCAGTTTGAGGCAATAAATCCATGGGCTCCGTTAACAGGGACTGGGAGAGGAGGGACGGTAATTTTCAGGGAAAGAGGTTTCTAGAGGGAGACTATCAATAGCTGTGCACACATCCCCGTTACCTGTCATCTAGTACAATGCACCATGGAAAGGAGACAGCCGCAGGGAAGTTAGGGGCTGGATTCCTGAAACATTTTGAGAGCGCCTATTTCTGAGCATTGGCAGAGTTCTGTAAGACTTGCCACTTGCTTGAAAGATATGGAGAGGAAAGGAAAAGAGTATTAAAGCTATTTAGCTGTAATGGAGTTTGTGTTAGTGCAGGTGTTTCGTATTCTTTTATTTTATTTTTAATTCTCCACGAGGTGCAACGCGTGCTTGACTCATGGCTACTTCACTTGATTGAGGCGGCAGCACCGGCAATGGGACGGGCGGCATTCCTCTCTCCCACCTACATCAGCATAAGCGTCCTGCTGGAAACTGTTGAGGTTGCATGGTGCCTTTTCACATTCCGCCCCCCCCCCCCCAAGACATTTCATTTATATTTTCCTGGCTAGATGTCTTAGCCTCACACACTACGAGCATTAAGAGCGTTCCCACACAGCACAAGTGTGAGGCCGGAGCCAAAGGGGTCCATTAGGGCAGAATTAGAACCACACCGCTGCTGCGTTGCGCTGGGACGCTGGGGGATGGACACGGTTATAAATCGGTTCTGGGCCACTCTTCACAAAGGGAAATAACTGGTGGAGGGACCCTCTTACAGGCTCCACGCGAGTCAGTTGTTTGCCTGTCCGCACGCGCCCCCTTTCCATGGGGAATTCCAGGCAGTGAGAGAACTGCAGCACGCAAATGAGCGCAGGAGGCAAAAGCGCCAGGAGGAGCCTGCAGCGATGGTTCGGCAGCATCCCAGCTGCCACCCTCCCTCCGACTCCTTCCTCTCCACTGCTCGTTCAGCTCTCCAATGAAAACACGAGGAAAAAGTGAAGCCCTGGGGAATATCAGCTCGAAGTGGCTGGCCAGTGCAGCGTAACAGAGCCCAGCTTCGTCTACAACCCCACTGTGGTCTCCAAGGGCACCGCAGACGGCCTGCAGATGATCCGTAGGACTCAGCAGAGTATTTGCGCCTTTTCCAAGTAAGGCTTTCCCCAAAGTTTTACCTGTGTGCGTGCTGGAACACTTGATGGGGTGAGTGATTTCCTTCTAGGTAAGGGGAGGATGCGGTGTACCACACGCAGGGTGATCCCTGTCCTCAGGGAAACCTCTTCTGCTGGAATGGCTTCAGAGGGATTCCAGAGAAGTCAGTGGGACAGTTCGGAGAAATCAGCAAGCGTTTTCCACTCACCAGCTGTGCTGGCACAAGACAGGCGAGCAGGGCAGCAGGAAGGGACTCCTGCCACAAGCCCCCATGCTCTGGCACTGACTTGGCCGTGTTCCAGTTCAAGCTTCCTTGAAGCTGCTGAAACAATCTCACGGAAGCATTTTAAAAAGAAATCTGTATGTGTACACATAGATACATTTCACAGTGATAGATACAGACAGATAATAGATAGATATAGATAGATAATATAGATATATTTCACAGTGAATAACTGCTGCAGGAAAGGACCCAACCATGTCCAGCTATGAATCAAATCCTCTCTGAACACAGGAATTGGTGCTCCAGCAGACGGACCCCCAGCAGCTGGACCCACACGCTGCTTGACCTTGCCTCCACCAGCTCTGGCTCGTGCACAGCTGAAATGGTTTTCTCAGCTGCTCTAAAACCAGACAAACTCAAACACCCAAGAGCACAGACCCACCGTCGTCCACACATCCTCCAAGCCAGCAGTGAGATCTTTCCGCTTCACCCTCTGTGCCAGGAGCCTCGCTGCCAAAACCCTGCACCGAACAAAATTAAATTTGCCACACAAATGGGATCCGCGGGAGCGCTGCCCGACTGCCTGCACCAAGCAGGGATGCTCAGAGGACAAGGGCATCGCAGGCCTGGTGCACATCGCTGCCAGCGTGGGCGGGATGCAGCCCGCTCGGGAGCAGGAGGCGCAGGCTGCGAGCCAGGGCTGCACGGAGCCAGCAGCCAGCCAGCTCCTGCCAAACGCCTCATTGCTTGAAAACCCTCCCAGCTTTCCGAGCCCAAAGGGAAGCTTTCTAAACTAGCCAGTTGCCAGAAAGAGGGGCAAACTGAAAAAAAATCAGGACCGCCTTTACAATTAGTAAGAACAAGGGATGTCTTTTTTTTTTTTTATGACTTATTGAACATTTCTCAGATAAGGTTGATAAAAGTTACCAGGAACAAACCACACGATTTCAATTGATAACAAATCAAACCCAAAACGACATTTGCCAGCAGGACAGCCACAAAAGACAAACACAGGCGTTTCATTGAGATTGCAAATAAAGCTTAGATGAACACGTCACTGCCCAGCGCCGGGGATGTGCTTCGCAGCTCACCGGCTGCACAAGTCCTGCTGGCAGCGGGCTGAGGACGTTCCCGGGGGAAATTCAGACGTGGTGTCCAGATGCAGGCACTGCCAGGCAGAGCCAGCCAGCTTCGATGGGGATGTCACCAAAACACACACACACAGACCAGGACACGGTCCCCAGCCTCCCCAGCTATAGACGTTGCTCTGGCAACTCCCTGTCCTCAAGTAGAGGAGCCAGCAGTGCCTTCAAGCCTTAATTCGGGGCTGGTCAGCATGAGTGAGCAGCAAAGCTCCTTGAGCTTGAAGCCAGCCTGAAACATTGCCACAGCACAGCACGAATCGATAGCCATTCGCATTCCCCTTTCCCATTCTGTTATCTTTAATGAAGCCCTTTTCCAAGGCCAAGAAATAAGGAGAGAAACTCTTTTCTAAGCAACACCACCCGGTTGTTCTGCACCTAATGCTAATTCTTGCAGCTCTCTACTGGTTTAATTCCCTGTTTATGTCTGTGCTGTTGTTATATTCCAGCACTCCTGTATTTTGTGCACAGACCTTTTTATTTCACTGCGTGCTCCATTTGGGGCCAGTGTTAATTCACAGAAACCATCTCTTTTGGGACAAAACCTTGACATTTTGGCCACTCTCATTAAACGCTTCTCAGACCAAACAGCTTGCAGTTAATAAGAAGTCTTCCAAGGCTTCGTCCCTGAGGCACGGCCGTTACTCGGCCCTCCTTCCAAGGGATTTTACTTTCTCATTGATACAGGAAATTACCCCAAGACTGTACTTGAGGATTTCTCTCTTTCTTGAGATAGTTTGATGCCCACAGAGCGCTAACAATTGTGCTACTGAATACCAGATCTCCTCTCCCTGTCCCCGAGGTAAACGTGCCCATTACCCTTGTCAGTGCTGCCACGTCACCCGCTCCCAGCATCCCTGTCTCAGGACACGGGCTGTTACTTGCCCCATTTCTCTACAAATTCAAAATAACTTGAAGTTTCTGGAAAATTTTCTCATAAGTCCTCACCCTATTCCAGCCCTGCCTGATACTCCTTTGTCTGTCAGCCATCCGTAACTTCAAACTTGTTCTGACAGATTAGATATTAAAAAAAAAACCTGTACAAAGTGGATAGAAGTATATGCATCAAAATCTTAAGCTCCTAACTTGAGACATCTTTTTTAACCCCATTTAGCCTCCAGCAGTTACTCCCCCATCTGCTCCTCCTACAGAGAAGGATGGAAGAATTAATGCCATTTCTGATGGACCGCAGGCCTTTTACTCCCCTCACATTCGCTTCCTTGCCAAAGGAAGCCACGTAGCAAGCATCTACCTGATGGAGCAGTTACAGCCTATTGAAAGGATAACAATAAAATAAAACCTACTAAAACGCTATTTTGAAAGTGAAAAGCCTTTAAGCTCCACGTACTGTTAAAACGGACTCAGAGGGTATCCGCACAGAAATGGAACGTTACCACCGAAACGCCACCATTAGCTACTTCATTTTTTTATTCTGAGGACTAGGAAAAAAATCCCTCATTTCTCAGGTTGAGTCACAACACGGAATAATCTGGAAAAGGTGAAGATATATAAAAACGCCAGTAACAAATTAAGGGTTTCTGCAGTGAGCGTTTCTTGTTTCAAATATCTTGAATTTAATCTGAATTTTGTTGATTTGCACAGCTGGCGATCTGGTCTGGTAAACATTACAACTAGCAAAGCGCTGGACTCACAGTGATGCGAGATGTGACCATCTTCCTAAGCCTCCGTCCGTCCTGTTTGCAAACAGCAGCAATGCCAATAACAGCAAAAAGCGAGGCCCCTCAGCCGTCTGACCCCCGTGGGGGTCCCTGCGAGGCATCGCCCCGCAGCCCAGGGGGCAGAGCACGGCCCCCCCATGAGCTGTGCCCCACGCACAGCACCAGGGAACTCACCAGGGCCTGCCCAGTGGCACAGGAGCAATGCTCATTCGTTCATTCACCTGGCGAAAGCGTGCAGAGAGCTGAATCTGCCGTGGTTTACATAAGATAAGAGTACGCGTATTCACCGCACTCCCTTTGGAAGTGCTCTGCACAAAGAATAAGAACAACCACAACTGATAAAATCAACAAAACATTGCTTCTCCTCCAAAGCAAAGGCACCGGATGGAAGCAGGGTCACATTTAATAGTGGAAGAGGAAAAGCTTGGGATAAAAGGCAGAAATAAGCCACAATCATCAGTTATCAACATCAGAGTATACTGGGCTAAAGCAGCATTAGCAGACTTCTTGTTCTTTTAAGACGGGTAATGGAATAAAATCTGTTTCAGTGCAGGGCACATCTCCCCTGTTAAGCTGATCCACGCCAATACAACACAGGCCTGACCATACAAATTGGGAAGAACAAGGTGTGCTGAGATGCCCGCGAGGCCAGGCTACGCGCACATCTGCACGTTGCTCAGATCAGGGCCACGAAGCCCACAGAAACCCAGTGCTGCCAGATTAAAGCTGAGCCACCAGGTGGAGAATGCCCAGCATGGAGCAGACAGTGCAAAAGGACAGGCCTCGCATTCAAATCCAAGGCTGGAATTAGGCTTTTCCATCAGTTTACAGTTCAAATTAATCCCCTGGTGCCTTAGGAAAAAAAAAAACACAGTAAATTATTCATTTTCAAATTGAGGGACAAAGCAAGCAGCTCCCTAGCCTGCCTTCCCTGTCCCTGCCATTGCAGCTTGCTCCTTTGGACGAGCACGAGCAGCTCCCAGGCAGCTTTGGAGGCAAGACACAGCGATGAATCGGATCAAAAGAAAGGCAAGAAGAGAAGCAACATTTTGCACAGTACCTTGGGAGTACTGACCAGAAAGGAAAATAGAAACGAGAGTCATTACTTTGGGCTCCACAGTGAGAACAAGCACACAGGAACACCAGCTTTTACCAATCTACCTGAAGTTACAGCCATCTCTAGCACTACCTTTAACAATGTCAGTAGGAAAACGGTCTTGCCAGTTTATCCGTGAGAGGGAAAAAGCCTGAGAATCTAAAGTAATCTCAAAAAAATACAATTTTCAAAGGGGCTTTATATCAGCAATCACAAGAGGAGCAGAGCTAAACGAACGCTGACCACCCCGTGCTGAAGACGGCCCTTTTCCCTGCAGCGACAGGGCTCAAACGATGACTGGATCGGGCAACTCCAAAGGCCTGGGGATAAGTTCACTTTAAAAAACATTTGCTTTAGAGAGAAAAATCGTGCTTATTCACCACCAGCGCGGCTCCTCACATCGTGTCCATTGCTCCCGGACAGGCGGGGCTGGCCTCAGCTCGCCTCCCGCCCCCCTGCGCTGCCCCACGAGGAGGAGAGGAATTGCTTCAACCCATCCTGAGGGGCCAGCACCCCCAGAAGGCAACATCCAGCTGCTATCGTGCGCTCGTGGCAAACAGGATTACTGGCAGCGCTGAAAAGCGAAGTCCTCTGCTCAACACCACACTGGGGACGGCAGCTGCTTTCCAGCCCCGCGCTGCAAATGCCATCTCGCCGCAGCTTTCTACACTAACGGGGCCTATTTTCTCTATAGGGAAGAAAAAGGCAGGGAGATAATTCAATTTTTAGGCTTCCGAGTTCCCTGTCGATGCACATGTGTTCCACCGCCCCGCTCCCATTAACACCCAGCATGGGTAGCTCCGAACAACTTCACAGTTGCTACAAGCTGGGATCATCCAACAGACAGAGCAAGCGTTAAAAAAAAAAAAGTTTTATTTCATTTGAAGGTTTTCTGCACTAAATAATACGGCACAGATTTGACTTAAAAACCCGTATTTCAACAGCAATATTTGTTGCCAGCTGAAGCACAGAGCAGAGCCCCCGTCGCCACTCGTAATCCTCCCCGACACCACCGGGAGCTGCATGTGCAGAGCAGGTCCCTGCGGGGGTCCTGGGGGCGATTTACTGACTCCAGCACGACTGAGACTAAATGGCTGCCTCCAGGTCAGTCAGGTGGAAGAACAAGCAGTGCTCATTCCGGGGGAAAAAAGGTCTGAAACAGTCAATGAAAAGAAATCCCTCCAGGTTCCGCCATGAAATGGAGTGAATGAGCAGCCTGTAGAGAGGGGAAAGGGAAAAGTCTCGCAGAAAATGGGAGAGAAACAAACTGTTCTCCGTGTGTAATGGCAGGAGGAACCCCGAACTGAAATCGAGCTTCCCAGAAGTTCACAGTAAAGTCATAACTGTCTCAACAGCACCCACCCCAGTGGATAAAATGCACAAAAACTAAAAGCCACAAGCTCTCTTCCTGCATAAATGCCCTTACATTAGGAGCAGAGCCCAGTTTTCCAGCAACAGAGTTTGTAGGGGTGGACAAGAGACCATTTCTCTTGCTTTGCACCATGAAAATCCGAGGCAGGTCCCCAGTCAGAAGCTCGATGGCCCCAAGCTGGCGCGGGCAGGTTTGTGGGGTGCTGCAGAGGGGGCTCCGTGGGTCTGTGGGGCCGCAGAAGCTGCCTGAGCTGTGCTCTCCCACTGCATTTGTTGTGCACATCTCTGCTGGCAATTTAAATTGATTTTATACGGAAATATTGCTGTGGGATTAGCTAGCATCACGTGGGGCGCAGATGTATTTAACACAACTGGTAGCAAATACATAATTATTAAACAGGAGGACGGGAGGATGAAAGGCTCCTAAATCAATACTCGTGCTTACAGCAAATAGAATATTTTGAAAGGACAAGGACAGATCTAGTTCCTCCTTCTTCCCATCTTGCCCAGCACAAGTGCTTCATGCACTCAAACCAAGTAACAAACACCTGACTGTCTTTGAAGACATAAATTGGGATACGGCAAAGAAAGCCGCTAACACCGAGCTTTGTACTGCATGGTCCAAAGGGAGTCCACGGCGGGGACAAGGCAGAATGCATTAAATCTCAATTAGATCATAGTACACAACAAAGCACAGAACATTATCATCATATTTGCTCACCCAAGGATTAAGTGGTTTCCTTCAGAGAGGTCTGCGCCTGCAAAGCGGCTGCAGGACCGAGCGGCTCCGCGGCGGCGAGCAGCCACTGCTCTGCTGCTTTTTAATGAGTTGCACCCATTAAATGCATCTCAAAACACGGTATTTTACACGTGTGTGTGGCAGACTGCGAAGAGATGTAACTCAATACTTTGGAATTGCTGAGTGTTTTTAGCCTACATATCTTACTGGTGCCCGTCTAGATATGCCCGAAAGTCCAAAAAAAAAAAAGCAATGTAGAAAAAAAGAAAAAATAAAGCTTTGGAAGCATAGCTGGGAAAAAACCAACAACTAATAAGGTAATGGCCTAGTCATTTTAGAGTGCAGTGATTTAGGCAACACTATGACAGTAAGGGACGTGGTTCAGCGACGGGACTCGGTAGGTCATGGTGATGGTTGGACTCAATGATCCTAAAGGTCTCTTCCACCCTCCGTAATTCTGTGATTCCACTATTATGGAGTCATTATTTGCAGACGTGTTTGTTATACAATACTTAGTATTGATAAGGCCTGGTAATTACACACGCAAACAGCTTATCCCTGGCATCACAAACACAACGGCTGAAGCACACGCGACAGCAGGCGCGCAGCCAGGGGCAGGCAGCAGCACCCAGACTGAGCACCTGGGGTCCCATCCTGACCCAGGACATCCCTCCTGCTGGAACAGGACCGGCAGCAGGATTTATCTGGCCACCTGGAAGTGTTTTCATGCCATCCCCGTCTCCTCTGAGCCACAGGTTCACTTGGATACAACTGCACAGCCCAAACTTTTCTATTAGCTGCTGTTTTGTTCCTTCAGCAACACTTGCCACAATACCCGACCTTCCGAATTTCCTCCCCCGAGTCATTTCCAGAGCCCTTACCTCTGCTGCCTCCACTCTAAGCACAACTTTTGTCTAAGATCTTCCAGCGCTGGGCATTTGCTATGCTATCAGCAGGAGCAGACTTCACCCAGCCAGCCCATTGTGCATAGTTTGCACTTCGCTCCCAAAGAACAGTTAATGAAGTGCAAAACTTCAGGGCTGTTTGATTAAAGGGCTAATGCTTGTGAAATCAATATGCTACAGAGAGGCTGGCTTCACGCGGGAGCGCTAACGAAGTACACAGAATCCCCCCGGCCGGGTGGCTGCTTCAAAGCTGTTCACAGAAACCTTTACATCCAAGCCCAGGGTGCTCCGCAGCTCACAGATACGAACATCACAGGCAGCGCCAACTCCCGACAGCCACAGACACGGGGAAAAGAAACAGCCCTAAATTTTATACAGAATTCAAATGCAACAGGAGTGCAGGCACTTCTGCTGCGTGTCTGTAGCTGCTTTATGCAATTTACCAACACCTGCTGTTGATACACCTTAAAACACACATTATTCAATAAATGCTGCAGAAATTATCTGAGAAGTGGCAGCACCTCGACTCGTTTCTGCAACAACGCTGTGATACCCGCACACTGCATTAGTGTCCTTTAAAGATTTTACTCCCCCTCGGAGGAACAGCATTAGTAGCCAACATTGTGGCAAGACCAGCACCTTCAGTAGGGTCCCCAGTAGCTTCTGCGCGTACCTTTTTAATTTGCACCAAAAAGGGAAGCAGACAGGTGCCATACACCACAGCCAGGAGTTGTGAGATATTTACACAACTGATTTCAATACATTTTTGGCCCGCAGAGGCGATACAACTTACTTCGGCTCAGTGTTAGTAACAGGGCTGCAGCCAGCTCCAAGGCCCCTGGAGCGGAGCTCACCAAGGTGGATGCCCCGCACCACAAGAGTCCTCTCCTGCATTTCCCCACCGTGCCCGGGGGTCCCCACGGCCGCTTCCCAGGCCCCAGGACAGCCCCGTGTCCCAGAACGACGCTGACACCACCCTGGCAGGGTACGGCAAAGGGAAGCGAGCTGCTCGCACACAGCTGGATATTGGGTTAGTGGTGTCGTCCCCCAAACCCGTTACCTCCCGACACGAGAGCACAATTGGCACAATTCCCCAGCTGCGTGCATGGCTTGAGGAACTCACTCCACCGCCACGCACACGGGCTTGAAAACTTGAAAGAAAGCCAATCACAACATTTTCGTTAAAAACCTAAGCTATATCACCCCAGAACGAGGCCTGAAAGACAGCCTCTGATCTCCACAACAGAGGGCTCTCTTGAAAAAGGACATCGGGCCGGCTTCTGCTTTCAGAAACGCATCTGGGACACGCAGCCCACAGCTACGAGCCCCTCCAGCCTGGAGGTTTTTTGCCCAGACGTGGCAACAAAGCGTTCCCTGCCCCAAGGAAACCAGCACCTGGCCCCGAAATAACTCGAGTTGTCAGTGTTCAGACTCCCTTAATGGTTAGGATACAAGCTGTATGGTCACAGCCCTAATTATATTATGCATCCCCTGACTGCGCACACCGAGATTATGACTGCTCAGTGCACTCAGCATACAGATGCTCACAGGGGAACACTAAAAGCAAATCCTGGCCCTGTCTATCATCCATAATTCAAGAGAAATCAGGGTTAAAAAAAGTGCATGAGCAATTGACATAATTTATATGCTGCAAGTGGGAGAGTTGGCAGTCTCTCGCATCATAAAGTTTAAATAACGGTAGTTTAACACCAGATGTACCCGCAGCTGTCCTGAGCGTAACGCTGGTAGCTCCGTGACAGCGTGAAGCAATCCCTTCCTGAGATCAGCACCCCAGCCTTGCACCAACAGCCCGCTTAAGGGAGATTTCTCCAGGAGCCTCAGGAACAATTGGTCACGCACACGTCGCACAGCACTGCCAGCCTGAAAAAACTACAAAGAACTGGAAAAGTTTTGTGATGCTATCGATTAGGCAAGGTGCTACCTTTAAAATTAAAGGAGCAGAGAACGGGAGAAAAATATTGGCATCTCCTCTGAAAACGCAGCCAGTCTTCCGGCAACGGCACGAAGTTTTGTAGATGCTGCTCTGAATTTTGATCAATATGGTGACATTTACCTTTGGAGAACACGCTGTCTTCCTGTTGTGTACCAACAGAAAATATTCTCCTTTTCACTGACTTTCACACACGGGATTATCAAATTAATGCAGCGTGTGTGCGCGCTGAGGGTTATTAATTGATCGTTCAATCTACACCAGCTTTTAGTCAATGCTTCTTACCGAAGCCTCACAGGAGCACGAGAAACCTGGAACAGCGACTGCATCCTCCACCCAGCCTCAGGTTCACCCACGGCGTGTATTTTCAGGAGGAAACCACAACTCCCCAGTCCTGAAGCACCACACAAACCCAACAGCAGGGCCAGGTGCAGCGAATGGGACTACCAGAAGCTGCACCTGTAAATTAGCCTTCTCTACTGATTTGTTCTCTGCCTCCTCACTCCCACTGCAATTTGTCACAGACTGACTCTGAGGAGGCACAACATAAACTGCTACCATCCACAATTACTAAATTAGATTTGATGAGTGCCAAACCCAGAAAGCTGAAGCAGAGCCTGCGGTCTGGCCACGGCTCCTGCTCTTCAGCCCAAGTCTTTTTGCAAGAGGCCACGGATTCTGCAGAAAGCACAACAACAACTTGAGGGCAGAGCTCCCTCGAGAGAGGGAGTTAATGAAAATCACCATCATCCTCTTGGTTTCACGACACCCTGCGCACATCGGGGTGCCATCACTCATCACCAGGCCAAGTACCACTTCTCTGCAGTTAGCACTAACACCAGATTGACAGGGTTTGTGCTTCCTTCATTTGCGCTCAGCAGGAAGCATAGCTAGGCTGTGTTTAACGAAGAGAAAGAGTCAGCATCAGCACAGAGCACGAACCTTTGGTCAAAAAGCCCCTTTTCTACCTCCCGTGTGCAGATTCAGCACCTCCGTGGCATAACAATGGTGAGATGCTTCCCGACTTGCTCTTTAAACACAAAACCAGGCGAGCGCACAGCAGCAGGAAAGGTGGGATTCGTTTGGTTTTGCTGATCCAGCTAACAAGATCCAAGCAGGAGCAGTATGACAGCAAGTGGTGGTAACACAAAGTTGCTGCTCCCTTCACTTTCATAGCATATGAACCTCAATTTCCCACCCTGTTGCTCCCGATGTGAGCAGCACCGGCATTTTTCAATTTCACTGCTTCCAGGGAGCTGGGCCTCCACCCAGGTGTGCTGAGCAACGTGGCCCACACTATCCGAAGGAAGAAAGGGCCCGAGTTGCTTTGTGGGCTGTTTCCACTCTTTCTTTTCCTTAGGTCCTGATTCCTGCGGAGCGCATTGCCTAGACAAACTGCTCCCTCTCCCTCTCCCTCTCCCCCCCAGGTGCACCCAGGAGCGCACTTGTGCGTGGAAAATAAAAGGCACGTGTTTGAAACACGGCAGCGAGTGTCCCGTTTAACGCCGCCACAGGAACTGTCAGCGCAGAGCGCTTCACGTGGGATTTACAGCACAAATCTTTCTACCAGAGGAGGTGGGGAGAGAGCTCTGCAAACAAGGCAGAACAGAATTTAAGTTTGTTTATGATATATCTGCCTTTTTTTTTTTTCCAGTAGCCGGAGTAGAATTTAAATCAGGCATTTCCAGCACTTCCCCACACACTTGAAACTCCGCACACCCGTGAAGCTCAGCGAAACCTCAGGACTGTGCGTCTCCTTGGCTCACAATACATGGCATCCCTGCTGTCACCTTACGCTGACAGAGTTAGAATTACTGGCACATCTGGAACCAACGAGCATTTTGAGCAAGTTAATAAGATGAGCAACTTGATAAAATCTCTCCCTCCAGGCTAGATACCCTACAGCTTTCTGAACAGCGAAAGCACTGAGAAAACAAAACCAAACACCCCCACGTACTCCAGCCTGAACAACTGAATGCAGGACTTCCACGGCTGCCTTTCTGCACCAAAGGGCATCTCTGCATGAAGTCTTTTAAATATTCCTCAGCTCGTTCTCTGCTGAAGGGTCCCTCCTGCAGGGACCAGCGGCGCTTTTACCCAACTCATCTCACAGCCCCACGAACGAGCAAGGCGAAGGATGCCCCACAACAAACAACAGACCTCAGAAAAACTTGTTATTAGGAAAGTTTGATGTCAGGGTCAGCGTAAGCAGTGGGGGCAGCAGGGAAAGCCCAGCACAGGGCTGATACTAGCTGCCTGTGGGACCCTTGCAGCAGGGATGGCTCAGAGCTATCCCACATCGCATTCAGGAGAACACAAAGCGTCCCTGCTGCAGGACCATTTCTTTACTGACCACACCAAGCCAGAAGTACTCCTTGAAGCATTCTGGTCACACTAGGATGTGCCCCACCACGGCTGGGCTCAGCCTCTCTCGGCTGAGGAGAGCAGAGGAGCACAGCCCTGGGCACCCAGCTGCTGCCCAACAGGGCTGCTGGAAGCCTCCAGCCCCCAGTGTCAACTGGCCCGAGGCTTACTTGTGTTCCCATTCGAGGGGGAGCAAGAGGGATACCTTCCAGCACCGACATCCCACTTCCATCTTCCTGCCGTGCCATAAGGAGCCTGGGGTTCAGTCCATACCCCAGGCACCGCACCGACGGGCAGCAGCCGGCGCAGGAAGGACGGCACCGCCAGGCGAGCATCGGCCTGCTCGGCCTGCTCACCACGCTGCTCCGTGCCTGCGGAGCCCAGCACCCACCCCACAGCACCCGGCCCGCCAAGCCTCCCCCTCCAGAGAGGGAACCAGGCAGCGTCCTCCCTGTAGGACACACCTCCTCTCGTGGGGTCCTGCCAGGCCCCACACCGTACGAATGGTCGGGCCACCACAACGCTCCTCCGCTTGCTCACCTGGGGCGTCTGCCTTCTTGTTGCTGGTCTGCCTCCTGCTCCTTCTTCCCAATCCTCTTCCAAACTGACTCTGTATAGCCACGCTGAGGAGCAGCAAACCCAAACCGATCAGAACTGAAGGGGCTCCCCTCCCCTACCCCCAATTAGCACCACCAGATGCGGTGCATTAACGAGACTTCACCTTGCTCCGCCCGCTCCCACCCACACCTGAGTCCCATCATGTGCACCCGGAGATCTGCCTCCCCAGGAGCAAGGGGGTAGCCAGGTTATGGGGCAGAAATGAATTTCTCACTTCAAATGAAGCCCCGAGCCCACAAAATATGAAACTTCGGAAGTGTCAAGCTTACAGCTTTTAATTCCAAAACATTTTAAGGACAGAGATTGTACTTGTGAGACCGCTCCTACTCACGTGCCGCCTGCAGAACCACGCAGTAAAAGTTTTCCCTTGCAGCAATTTTTGCATTTAAAGCACCTCAAAGTGCTAGAAGTGCTGCTTCACGTGTGCTTCACGTGTGCCCAGCAAGCCCTGGCACAGCCCCTGCCCCACGGCCTGGGGACGTCAGCAGCAGAAAGGAGCAAAGCTCACGGAGGCAAAATTTTACAGCGTGACAAAGCACAGGAAAATCATCCAGACTCAACCAGAGGAAACGTTACTTCCAATAACCAGAGCCATGATTGCTTAGGACCACGTTTAATACCTCTGCTCATCCGTAGCAGCATTTTGCCCCACAGACAGCGTTGCTGGATTTAATGAGCAGAGTCAGAGCACTGCTTGGTGTGCACGTGGATGGAGGCGCTGCGTTTCACAGCTAATGGTGAAAGATAAACTAAAAATCCCCTTTATTTTTCTGGAAGCATCATCAGGGTCCCACCCTGAATCCCCTGAAAGCAGCAGGAGCTTTGCTATTAGTGTCTGTGAGAAAAAGAACTCCAAGCTGTGTTTATTCCCTCCAATCTACCAAGCTATATTTAAATCCCTTTCCTCAATAGGAAGGAACTTAACCAACCTGGAAAACAACAAATCAAGGCTACTTGCACTGTTTTTCATGTCTGACTACACCATTAATGCTGTGTCAGACACCATCAGCGTCAAGAGAGGCATCAGCCTTTGCTGAAACTGTACCATTTTCTGAATGAAAAAGGAACAGAGATGAGAGGGATGAGAAAAATTATTACTTTCCCGGGACGTTTTCACGCAGAACCTGCCCATGCCGGCAGCACAGTGCTCGCCCTGGCTCTAGGGTGAGACTTGTTTGCAACATTGAGAAAAACACAACTGCACTTACTGGCGAGCTCCCCAAACACACAGGTTTTTATGCAGATCTGCATTTTCCGTATGCATTTAGTTGCATTTTAAGCTGCTTTTAATTCCAGATGCTGCACGGTTACGTGCTGGCTGCTGCTGGGCTCCCTGGGAACCCTGCAAGCCAAAGGCACACGGCAGTGCCACAGCCAAGTGCTCAGCAGAGAGCACACCACAGAAGCCAGGTGAGCGGAAAGATTTAATTCATTGCTGCCGAATACAAAATGGATATAGAAAAGGAGAAAACATATATAGATATACGCAAAGAGAGTTGAGTCAGGGAAAGACTCCAAAACCAGTGCTTTTGGTTAGCAAACCTTATCCCACTGAATTCAGAGAAGCCTTCCCGTGTTTTCATATGCAGACACAACTAACCCTGTCATTTGAGAGGGGTAGTCTTGTCAGGCTAGCCCTGTAATCCCTCCCCATAATACTGCTTGAAAGCAAAATCAATGTTTCATGACAAAATGGGGACAAATGCTCCAAAATGCTCTTCTGATCCAGGAGCTCATCCTGCCCCACCGTATGATTTCAGATGGCAGAGCATTATCCTTAATACCATGTTGCTGAAATAGGCACTCTCAGAACAATATTTTTCTGTGACCTCGTGACGCTGCCCTTCAACACTTCCTCGGATTTGCTGTGTCTCTCTAAGTCATTTTGACCCTTTCCATAGCACCGTGCCGTTGCGCCCACACGCACGGGCTGCAGAACAGCAGCACCGCTAAGGCTGCTGGAGGAAATAACATGCGAGCCAAGGCAGTCCCACATGGGACCAAACCCCAGCCCCAGTCCACGTCCACCTCCCGAGACGTGCCCCGCCCCAGCCACCAGCCCCTGGGGTGACCAGCCGACAAGGAGTGCCTCGAGCACACCAAGCCTTAAACATACAGCTTGTGTTGTAACCATCCTCACATACAGAAAACACAACGTTCTCGAGTGTTATGGGTGCACGTAGCAATTCACTGCTTTTGCTTCCCCAGACGAAGCTCAGGCACTAGACTTTAAATATTTCTACTCTTACCAAAAATCGTTCAAGTAAATAGTACCTGTAGATGATGCACTAACTGCATTTTGGTTTTGGAGCGAGAAGGGGCCTCCCTACCTTTAAATACAACAGAAGCATTTGCTCAAGGACAGGAGAGCTCCTGGCTCTTCCTTGCACAGTGTGGACTTTAAAGAAGCTGCTGTTTAACAAGCCAACAACGAATACAATAAATTCTCTGAAGAAACCCGAAGGGTCTTCAGGAACCCAGTCATAAATAGAAGCCCTGGGAGATTTCAGTTTGTGTCCTCGCACAGGAGCAGCCCCCATTCACTCTGCGTCACTTTGGCTGCATGCTAATGGGAGCCCCCCAGCCGAAACGTGCTGTCCCTTGCCCAGGTGGGACAGGGAAAAAGTGCGGATGGGGACCCTGCAGGACCCGCAGCGGGTGGTGCTGAGCCACACAGCGTGGCTCCGACTGCGCCATGGCCGGGAGACGCGCGTTGTTTGGCTTGGAGCGCGGCCGCGCTGGCAGCAACGCTTGCATTCACGCGGCCTCGCACGCTGCCAATGCCCAGCTCGTGCAGGCAACTGGGAACGCGTTTCAGACTGGTTAACTTTTAATCAATTCGTCCTCTGAAGCTCTGCAGCACAGTTGCATTACAATCAGTTTACAGAATATCAAAGCTCTCCATCTGAGCTGGATTATTGCAGGACTGAGACCAGGCATTTCAGTAATTAATTTAGTTTGGGTGGCATTGTTTACTTCTGCAAATTTGAGATGCTGTTTTTCCCATCAGCTATGGTTTTGGAGCTAGGAAACACAGCTTGAGTGTATTAAAGCATTCTTCACCTCTGTTCACATGCAGTACCAAAATTCTTTGAAATATTCAAAGTTTAAGAAATTGATTTTGCTTCTGGCAAGTCTCAGCTGTGGGCAGCTTTGCTGAGAGTGTAGCCTTGCACTCTGAAGTAACTGCTTCTTATCTACCTGATTTATTTACAGAAGAACGAACAAACTTCCATTAATATAGATCTAAAGTCTAGAAGACAGAGCAGTCAGTACAGGGTAGAGAAAGAGGAGTAAAGAGCGAGAAACTTTTGTGATGGAGAATCCCAACTTGCACTGCTTTGCTTTGCACTGTGGCAGGAACACGAAGGACAGACGACAGAAGGACAGGGGATGCAAAATGCTGATACCCATCTCCTTGTCTTACTTGTGGTCTGTTTCTTGCATGTCTTTGGATTTCGTATCGGGTTCATCTATGGCAAATCATAAAGGAATTTATCACCGTACTCCTTCAAAATGCCCCTGAAATACTAGCTGTCCTTACAAACGCAAGCGCTGTGCAACAGGCTTTATGAACGTTATCCTTCATGCAGAGAAGTTTCTTAAAGCAGCCCAAGTGAGCAAATCCTTCTAAACCCTTCACGTTTTCCCGTCACATCTCCCAAAGTGTTGTATGGGATTGGTGTATGCTGTAAAGAAGCGGAGGGGAAAGAAGCTGACGCCAGCAAGGAGCGATGGCGTTTCGAGGAAGCAGATTTACCTGCTGGCTTTGTGCACAAATCCCCCACCAAAATGCAATGCTTAATAGCGAGCAGCGCAGCGATGAGGTTAGAAATTCCAACCAGAAGCATTACACACGGATTACTTCTGCCCATCACAAACTATTTTTAACACAGACTTTGTGCACTTTTCTGTGCTGAAACAAGAAAAACAGCAGAGACCATAAGCAAACTGAAACGCTGTGCTGGCCAGCTGAGGGCGAGATCACCATCCGTCGTTTTCCATTAAAGCCGTAAGACTCAGCTCTCTCCAAAGATGTTTTCCTGCTTTCCAATTCCTCTGCCCAGTGCTGGTAGATGTCACGTAGCTGACACTGCTGGATCCTGATACTGCAGGGTGAGGCAGAAGAATGAAACCTTTGGCCAAAGGCAGGCACAGCAGCGGGGGCTGCCCAGGCAGCGCCCTGTGCCCTGCCCGTGGTGCAGAGCTCCTGCAGCACGGCGCCATCGGTCTCATCCTGCCAGCAGCCTCGGGGCACAGCAAGCACGCCGGGCTGCAGAGGCTCTGACCATGCTGCCGACCATGGAAATGTTCAGAATAGGAGACATAGGAAAAAAATCACAGATGTATTAACAATTTTTAGACAGGCCTTTAGAAGCAAAAATGGTAATTGCGCTTTTTCTTTTACTTAACAATACTGTTCCAGGAAATAAGAGACAGCAATGTTCATATTTATGACACCTTAAACAGAACCCAGAGGTTTCCTGCCTGTCTCTTATGGCTTCGGTTTAACTCAGCTTCTTATAACCTATTAGCATGAAAATGACAGTCAAGTCAACATCAGCTTAGGTGCCTTTTCAGGGGACGATTTCCTTTCAGGTTGCAGAGATACCATTCACATCAAGTCAAGCTATGAAAAAAAAAAACAAGTCACCAGTAGAAGTGGTGACTCCTAGAACTTATCAAAACACTTGCGTGCTTTTCAAAGTGCACTTTGAATGCAAGTAACACTCCTCTCTTTCAATGAGACACATCGAAGTATACACCGAAGAATAAAAAGAAAAACCCTTGGCCTGACGCTGCTGCTCTCCACGAGACAGGAGTTTGCACGTGCCAGGAGCTGCCCACAAGCAAAAATGTTATTCACGGAGCCATTGCGAGGTTCGGGGCAGCAGTAATTTTTATATCTCCTGAAAGGGCTTTAAATCAGGATAGTCCTCAAATGTTGATGGGTGTGAATGTTCCTCGTTGCTGGCACAGACTGGTTCTACAACAGGGGCTGAACTTACAGGATGAGAATTTAATCTGGTCCTGAATCAACTCCAGCAGTGGGAGCATCAGATAACATGCCAATAACATCTGTTTCTTTGGGAATCCGCAACTTCAGGAAATAATGCATTCACCCCACTTCCCCAGATCCCCTTCTTCTCAGTTGAACTGAAGTGACAAATTACATCCAAAAAGGGAACTTTAATGAACAGAAGTGAACTTCTAATGAAGGCAGTATCGATAAAACGTCAAGCACAGGGGCTCTGCTCCCAACTCATTTAAATAGACGAGGAGGGAGACGCACGAGTAGTTGTGCTTACCTGCTGCCCAGGGGCTCGGTCTGCACGTCCCCCTCCCCAGGCCTGGGGGAAAGGCAGACAGAAACCGCTGGGCACCAGCTCTGGGCTGCGGAGCACACAAAGCTGCGTGGGGCAACCCCACGTGCCTGCACAGGTACGGTGCAACGCTGCCATCTTCCTGGCAGGGATGCCTGCCTGGCAGGGTCCTGCAGGCCTTATGTCCAAAAAAATAGGGAGAACAGAAAGGATGAGTCCAGTTCCCACAGAACACAAAACAGAAATAACAGAACAAGCATGGTGAAACCCTGCAAATGCAGCAGTGCTGCTCTGTGTCATTCAAAGCTCCATTTATGCTGTTACGCACAGGGACCTGCAGTGAAGGATTTTCGTGTACTTTTATCACAAAGCACACTTAAGAGTGGCCTCTGGTTTCATCTGCCTGTGCAGTGTACTTGGTGTTCTAACCTCCACTCCTCTGCACCTCGCTGTGTGGAGAACGTCCTCCAAAAGCACAAAGCCGGCACTCACCAACGTGCTAAGTTCAGGGCTCTGACATCTATGAATGCTAACTCCTACTACCTGTTCAGTATGCGGTAAGAAATTTTGGGTTTTGATGGTGTGAACATGACTCTGCTGACTGGACACAGACTTCTCATAAATTAAGTACTGGTCTGGTTCAAAAAGCAGCAGAGAAGCCTCAAGGTGCTGTTGTTTGTGTTGTGACAGACAGGTGTGTTCAGAGCTGGACTCGGCAGTGTGTCCTGAGCAGCTCCCCCATGATGACGCCACGAGCAACAGGGTACCAACTGCCTGTCCGATGGAAAACTGGAATCTAAGCATGATCGACTAGATTGCCCTTGAAAAATAATTAAAAAAAAAAAAAAAGGATACAGAAAGGGTGAGGGAATCTAAATGGGGCAACAGAACAGCAGTTTCATCTGGTGCAGACGAGAAATACACTCTCTACTGCAGCACAGCAGGACGCAGCCTTCAGTAAAATTCAGCCACTGGGCTGGTTTTATTGACTATTCAAAATCTTGTCTCCGGCAGGCATTGCATCCTAGACAAGGTCTCGTCCCCATGATGAAGGCAGAATCGTCCCCCTTTTCTGGATCTAGCAATGTCGACATAGAACAGGAGACTGGAATAGAACAATAGCAGCAGATCAATTAAAATGTATTTTGACATTTTTACTGAAAATACCAAGAAGAGAAAAGAAACAATCCACAGAAAAGGATTCACTACTACCAAGATCAGAACAGTTTGACATCTGTGACAATGCACTCATCAATCCCTCAGATACAAACTGCGTTCTCATTTCATGGAGTTGGGGGGATTAGCCAGCTTTCTCGTTAGGGTACACACTCTTTTCTTGCTGAAAGTAAGGACAACAGCCCTGACTGAGAGGCTGGGCAAGATGTTGTGGCACTTGGATGTCCTTGAATCAATTTGAAAGCATTCACAGAGGTACTGCAACATTTATCAAAAGGACACCGTCATAGATGCATTTTAGAGTCTTAACTATTTGGTCTGCCAACACATTAATTTTCTGTTTTCGTTGGCAATGTTGTGATGTTTACAACACTTCTTCATTCAGTTTAATTAAATGTCTCCCATCATATTTACTCCAATCACACCTTATTTAGAGATCAGAGAATAAATAGTTGAGTTTTGTTATTTATGATGATGTTTAGTTTTACTATAACCTCACCATATGATGTATTTTACAGCCTTCTGTCTTACAAATGATTGAACGTAACTGCTGCAGTATTATAGATCAAGTAAAATTAATATCCCCTTTTATTTCGGGTCCTTTTTATTAACCATCATGTTTTAAAGTTATAATCAAGCCGCCAGACAAATGCAAAACTTAACCTGACTTTAATCACCTGTTCTGTGCTTAAGGAAAAAAAAAAAAAAAGCTGGTCTTTATCAAGAGAAGCATACCTAGGCATCTAAATGAGAACTCTGTTTGTATGCACAGCATTGTCAGGCTGAGTTTCAAGAAGGATATTACGAGTGTAAATCTGCCTCCAGCCTGCATGTGTTCGGCTCTGATGGGAACGAGGATGGAGGAGCTGCCCCTGGGCAGCACGAGGACTGCCCGCTGTCCTCCGGGCACCACGGCCGTGCCCTCCCTGCCACGTCAGGGCAGCGCCCTGCTTCCCTCTGCTGTCATACACAGACCATGAAACTCGTATTTGAATCCCTTGAGAAAAGGAATGAGAAAAATGCCTGCAGAAGAGGTCCAAAAAGCCTGGAAAACACTACCCAGAACACGGCACTGCTCTGCTCTTTCCCCTTCCCTCCGTCTCCTCCGCTGACCCTCGCCCTGCGTGGTGTCACTGAGGGCACTCGCTCTCTCGCAAGGTCTGTCCTAACGTCTGCTTCTCCTCTGATGCAGCACAGAGACTGCACTGACTGGCTGATGTGCTCACTTGATGTTGCTATTGGTTTCCAAAGTCATTACTTAAATTTCCAGCAACACCCTCGCTCCTTCCACGAGGCGTTCAGATGCTCGGAGGAGCTGAAGTCATTGATTTCAAATGCTCTTGATGGAAATCAAGAGCAAAGAGAGAGGCATAACAGGAGTTCCTCTGTTTCAAGTAGTGTTATCATGGAATCACTTCACACAGTGTATGCACTCCTACATTTCTAACTTTGAAATGATTTGAAAGGGTTTCTGGACAAGTGAATGGGCTCCATGTGGAGCCGCAGAGCTGGGCGCTGCGTGGGGAGGAACCCCCGGCCCACGGGGCTCTGCCAGGAGAGGTGACACGGGGACATCGCTGCCAGCAACTGCTCAGGGCTGGATGCCCAGCTCCATATGGCATAAGGGAAGAGGTCCCCTGAAGGAGGGATCACAACACAATCAGGCTGAGCAACCGTGCCAGCCCATTAAAAATCAAAGCGCATCTCAAACCCTTCTCTAGCATGGACACCAGGGCACTCCAACTAAAAGCAGAGACTTGGCATTTGGAATCGCAGTGCTCGAGTTCTGCTCTTACAGAAGAAAGCTTCTTCAAGGCTGAACAAAGTCAGGGATGCTTTAGAAGACTGCAAAATAGCATTAATTATTGGTGGTTAAACATCTGAGGAGAGAGAATGTGTTAGCTGGTTCAGCTGCAGGTGTCAATGAATTCTATTAATTAAGTTTCCCCTAGCAAAATAATTAAGTTTTACAAGTCTACAAAAAAGGCTCTATTTTGCCAATATCTTGCTCGTGGGAGGATCATTAAAACTTTAGATACCAAGATCATAGGTTGGTTGAGACCTTGCTGTAAATTCAGCAAGTCTTGCAGTATCTTTCCAAAGTGTGCAAACGCCTATGAGATGTCATCTGCGCATGGTGCTCAAATTCTGTGCGAGTTTCTCCTTCTCTGTCACTACTCCAGTTTGCAGTGCTGTAACATTTCTGCCCCAAAAAAAAGACAATAAATCCAAGTGAAAATTCCCCTTCACATCATCCTTTCAAAGGGTAAGAGGGAACTCCTAGAAGACAGACTTACAGCTGCTTTCCATGATGCTTGCACCAGGGAAAACATTTTCCAATCTTGTTAAAAAACCCTTTGGCTCCTGATGCCGTACAGAGAGGGATGCAGGTTTCCATAAACCTTGAGCTTCTCGATTGCCACCAAGATACATTTCTGCCCTTGGCAGGCAGCCACAGTGCTTCTTCCCTGCCCAGCAAGAACAAGGAGAAGTTTCCCATTTGGCTTGTATCTTTTTAAGACTCTCTGGAGTATCCTTATTCCCAAGCAAGTCTGTTCTGCCCACTCCTCCGTCAGTATCTCCTGTCTCAGACTCTGGAAACAGGAAAGCAATATCACAAGAAAAAACGTGTAATAGTCTTTAAACATCCTACAAAAGAATGTGATTTAAGAGCCTTATGAACAGATCTAATTTAAACACACTTGGCAGGCCAGAATTGGATCACTTTTGCACGAAATGATAAATGCACCACGATCCTTCCTCAACAGGAACCTGAGCATTTTTCAGCACAAGCCACTTCCACCACTTTCACCCTTGCCTGGTCTCACTCCCAGAAAGCTGCCACCCAGCTATGGCCACATCAGCTCCATACCCCATCTCCAGCCCAGCCAAGTCCAGGATCTGCACCTCTCCCAGCCTCCCCATTCCATTTTTCAAACCCTTTCCTCCCTTTCCATTTTCATACCATTTAACTCTTCCCCTTCTCGTTTCCATTAAATTCCTGGAATTCTGGAGTGATAACCGGGTGGGTAAATAGAGGGTAAGGCATCCGACATCCCTGCTAGTCCCCGACAGAGCTCCTGGATGTAAAGAGAAACCATGGAACAGGAGGAGGAACAAAGCGGCATCTCTGGAAAGAGCTATCATTCAAATGGGAAATCCGATGGTATCTTTATAACTTTACCAACTCTAATCTGACCAGGATCGAGACCATCATTAGAAACACCTAGTGATGGTCTTTATTCATGAGAAAGAGGTGCCTTACAATTGAATTCTCTATCACAAACGCTGAATAGAGCAAATTCCACTGATTACTTGAGCAACAACAGGATGAGGATGCCAAAGATGTTCCAGCAACTCATCACTGCACCTAACTCAGAAAGAAAAGAAACTTTCGGTTTGTCTGAAGTTATCCACTGCTATCACACAAGAACTGCATTAAGGTGTATTAAGACATGAAAAGGATGGATTAATTCTGGACTCTTAATGTCCTTTGAGTTTTGTAAAGATCAAAATGCTGGGAGAACAGAGCTCAAAGCAATAAATCTCCACCACTCTACCTGTCTTCTCCATTAGAGATCTCTTACCAGGAGCCCCAGAGCATCCTGATTAAACAGGGACACCCCAGCAGTGCCATCTCCAAGCACCTACGCTAAATCCTACCTGCACCTGAAACAAGCCTCTTTTTCCATGCATTGCTTTCCTTCCCAAGCTTTTCCTTCCCCTTCCCTGCCACTCCACCTTCTGCAAAGCACCTGGCTTCACTCACCAGGACTTCTAGTTGCTACAGCGCCAAAAGTCTGTGAACAGAGAGCAAAAACCCTGCCTCAAAAGCCCAGTGCTGCCATACATTGGGCAGTAGCATGGCAAATATACCCACGTTTCTTAAGCAACATGCTTATAAGCACCACACTAACACCCTTCTGCCTTTTCCTTATGTCCATTTGCCTTGGTTCTTTATCAAGGACTGGACTTTAAACGTCTGTGACAACGTCCCCAGGCCACAGCAACTAACATTTCCCCCAGCACTGCCAGAACAGGGAACCTTCTCAATAAAAGTTAGGATTAGGAAGACGGAGAGATGCAATCAAGTACTTACTTAGTAATTTCAAATGTAGATGTCTTGGTTTTGCCTTTACTGGGTTTTATTCTAAGAGAAAAGTTTAGATTGGCTGTTGTCACCGAACACATCATGCCAACAGCTCTTTACTTTGAAAACCCAGACTGGGATGAGCTGTTCTTATCAGGTAAAAACACACTCTGATAGCAACTTTTGACTGTTCCACTTATCTTAAAATCCTTACTGAGAAAGCATATCCTTCATGAAGCAAAATACTTCAGTCAGCAGGACCGGAGACCTCTTTTTACACCTCACCCCTGTGACCGAGCAGTCAGAGCTGCTGCTGGACAGCGTGGCCTACTGTCAGGGGCTTCAAAGGGAATTTGGACAATTTTTAGATGAAAATAGGGCAGTGTGTGTTTACTATTGCATTTCATGCTGGAAATATTCATGCAAATCATTTTGTCGGGTGATTTTCTCAGTCTGGTTATTCACGAATTGATTGTGCTAGCAAGTACACTGCTGCGTCAGTACACTCCTGCACAGAGTCAGAGCATTTTTCAAACTGACCATGGGAAAAGCCTGTTCCTATTTTCCTTGCCATTTGAAAGGGACCATCCCAGCGCAGCGCCGGGGAACACGATGCAACCTCCCCCCAAAAGGATGCAGAATAAATTAGAGACGAGCATAATTATGCAAACATTCGCAGGAATACACAACAGCAAACAGCAGTAAGTAATCCCATAAAATCCTCTGAGAGAATGGGAAGATTTTTCACTCTCTGAAATGTGATAATGAAAAAACAATTCCCAGATGCTCCGCCAGATGAAATCACCTTGTTTGAAAGTTTATAACTATATATGTTAAATGCACCGGTCCACTTTCAAGATTAGTGATAATGATCTTATATTTTTAATAAAGCCCCTTCGTCCCTGGAGATCCAACGTGTGCTTACGCAGGCACTCCAGGCTTGCTGCGGCTACCTCTGGCTGGAGCCACGGCAGCTGTTTCATACGGCTGCATGTGCTGAGAGCACCACACCGTAGGACGGAGTAAATGGAGGATGCTCATCCAGAGAAAGGGGGATTACAGAAGAAGCTCCCTCAGCCCTTCGCTTTTCCACACAAGAGCTCAAGGGCAGAAAAAGATGGGATGGCCGTGCACCTCCAGGAGGAGGGAGCCGCACGGGGGCCTAGGGTACTTCATACCCACGTGCTGTGGCTGTGGTGACCACCCAACGGAGTCCCCCCACCCCTTCTGGCTACAGGGACTGTCTTCACTTCCACAGGCAGCTGCGGTCACCGGCCTGAACGTCTTCAAGATGGTTGTATCAATACTCGATCAACGCGCAGTAACCAGGGAAAAGATCAAAGGGCCCTGTCCACGGGGTGTCATCGGTTAAATAAAAGCATTTCTGTTATCCCACGGCGACCTGAGAGGCATGAAGACCTGGCAGCGGGGGCTCTACAACAGGGCCCTGCGGCCCACACGCTGCCCACGAGCCACACGCTGCGCACCTGCCCCAAGCGCCGTCAGCACCAGCGCTCTCCCAGCGCCCACCGGCGCTCTCCCAGCGCCCACCGGTGCTCTCCCAGCGCCCACTGCTTGGTCAGACACCGCCAGGGCCCGTGTCCCTGGTAGCCTGTGCAGCCCCCTAAGTACAGGCCCATTTCCTCGTCCTTTGGGCACAGCTCACCAAAACCAGAGTTACGTTTATGGCAGCAGTGCTAACTGCAAGCCACACCACTTTGTTATGAAGACAAAAGCTCCAGTCCCTCGAGAAACACTCTTCGAACTGCCCTTGAACTAATTTACAAACAAGACCTTCATTTTCTGCTTTCAAGTGCAGCCCTTGAGCCTTTCTCGCAGGTAACCAGAGACGCTAGGAGAGAAGGTATTTAACCTCCTGGATATGAGCACGGAGTTCCTGAGGCTTTTAAATCATAAAGAGTCAGCAGAATATAACGATACAGAGAAAGGCTCACAAGTCATTACTGGAGATACGGCATGAAATGAGTACAAGCGAAAGAGGAAACCTTCCTATGGTTTTAATGGGTTTGGAATTAAGCTCTTCAAAATGGAGAGCAGAGCTTAAGAGACACAGCCTAGCAGGGCTGGATTCACCACCACAGATGTTACCATCAGTCACGAAAAAACCTCTGCAGCAAACGTCTCATTGCTGTGACTGATGTACAAAAGTGGGAGGAGGTAGTGCGATTTTTTACTACTGCATCCTTTACTTTATTCCTCCCTATAAAGACAAGCTCGAGCCACAGAAATTGTTGAGGGGCTTTGACCATCCTTAAGCATCAGCGAGTCTTCATACACTTCCCAGAGTATCCCAACCATTCCCAGAAAACTACGGATTAACTTGCTGCTAACACTGTGGTCTCAAGGCTCCGCATGGCAGCCACTCGTTCCTCATCACACAGTTTGAGGCCAAACTAATCAATAACGGGTTGTTAATGCCAATGAATTCAAACCAGCAGTTTGTTTTCAAAATGAAAAGTTACTGAAACAGAACTAAATATTGCCTGAATCAAATTAGCTGCAGAAGCAATAAATAATTAAAGCAATAAAGTAGTTCATAAATAGAGAACAATTTAATTAATTTTACCACCAGGTATAGAAATATCAATACTGCCATGAGAGAAGGGGCGTACGGGCAGGCAGAGAGGTAAGGTGCTCTTGCCTCTGCAGCCACACACAACCAGCACAATAGCAAAATGATTGTGTGTATATAAAAATCAAATCCTAGCAGTAATAGAGTACTTTGAAAGAAGAAGTAGCTGTTGAGAGCCAGGTAACTGGCTCAAGCAGAGAGACACTGTGTACGTGAAATACATTTTGCAAAGCTGAGGGAGAGATAGGAAGGACAGAGCAGGATGAGTTATTTGAGGCAGAATCTTCGCAAGCTCTAGATAAGGAGCTGTACTCGTGATCTACTCGTGCCCATGCCTCTCCATGCCCTTTCCAGTGTTCACCGTGACCGTGGACAAATCTGTAAAGGCTTCAGTCTTCTCCCAGCTCCTGCAGGTGGGCAGCCAGCAGCTCACATACACACATTCGTCCTTCCTGACTTGGTATTACAGCTACACACATCTCTTCTCTCAGCCTAAACCAAAACCTTTAGTGATGAGAAAGATCAGTTGAAATGAAATACAAAACTGAAGAGATTTTGCAGATATCAGCTGCAGAGTATTGCCTCAGCGCTATGGTATTCACGAACCTCCCTATCTTTAAAAAAAAGTCGCTACAGAATATCAGGGTAACGGTTACTTTGGGCTGTTGAAATGTTTTTTACTGGTTTTTAGGGAAGATAAGTGCAGACCTTGCAATCTCATCTCCCGCTCAGCGTACAGCACAGCCTTCCCCAGAGAGAGCTGAAAGAAGCCATTTCGCAGAGCGGTGCATCACGGCGAGGCACAGAGCAAAGTCTTCTGAGGCTGGTCCACAGCACAGAAACATCCATCAGAAATAATTCCGCACAGCTAAACGGAAAAGTCGGACTGATTCTGACAGCCGAGTTCTCCTCTGAAGACAGTCCACCTCCAGCACGTTTGGTGCTATGCATTACACGTGGGGGATGCCGCTGGGAGGGTGCAAGGTGATACATAACAATAGGCTACAGGTGCTGGCCCCAGAGACACGGGCTGAGATGCTGAATTTCATCACTTTTTCCTTTAAAATTGCCCTTGACCCAGCAGAGGCTCCGTAGCACCATCACCATGCAGGCTGCCTCTCGAACTTGGCTCAAGCAGTAACACAAGCCAGGCACTTCATAATTATTCATGGCACACCACCACGTCCCGCTGTATGTTCCGCATGACCTCTCCAGCCGTCAGCAGAACGGGAGACCAAGCAGCTAAAGGCCGAATTTGCAAACCCAGCCAGGCACACAACTCTCACCGGTGCCACGGCAGCCGGCACTACAGGCTGGGGAGCACAGGCGGCTCCGCCAGCGGGTCTGGCCCATGGCGATGCTGCGGGTGATGGAAAGGGGGCCACACTTCCCAGGGGACTTTGGGTCAGGACAGGTTCCCCGTGCTGAAGTGAGAGTGGCAGCACCCCGAGGACAGGAGCACGCTGCTGTCCTTCAGCGTTAAATGGACGCCAGCACCCGCTGCGACGTGCTGATGCTAAAATGCCCCGGCCTTCCCTTTACATTCGCTCTGATGAGCGCACCTGAGGATGTCAAGCTTTACTCTAACAATATTCAGGGTTCTTCAACAGGAAAACCACCTGCTCCAAAAGCACACGGAGGAGGAACAGTGGCAAGCACCAATAAGCACCAGTAAATAACTTTTCCAGAAAGCAAATCCAGCTCTTAGGTTCCGGCGTCCTACAGCCACAGCCTCACCTCCATGAATGACTAATTCAAGCAAGATTTAGATCAGTACGACAGATTAGACCCAGGGCTTTTCCTTCCAAAGCATTTGGGTCTTTTCTTCTTTTTATTTTATTTTTTTGAAACAACCCTCTCTCTCACGCTAATTGCCACAGGACAGGACTTACATCTTCCTGACCCTCCTGTGCCTCCTGTCAGCTTTTCCTTCCCAGCATCAAGCAGGCTCTCTGGCAGCCTTCTCATTCTGCTGCTTCTCCTCTTTCAAAAGGGCTCCAGTTCAGCTTGCCCTTAGCCAATAAATTTTTTTTTCCAGACAAGAAAGCCTGAAAGCTCTTTCTAAAAAGACTGGCAGTCGCTTTCTCTGCCCGCCTGCACGTGATGCAATATTGCAGCGTCAGCCCGGCAGGACCAGCACTTTTGAAGGGCTGGGATCTGCAGGAAGCAAAGCACAGCCAAGGGCGGCCTGACCAGCAGCCTGGGTCAGACCCAACCTCCTCCAGCATCGCTGACGTGTACCAGGACAGACAACACAAGGCCAGAAATAAACAGCTTCGTTTTTAATTTTCATTAGGTTCCCCAAAACCTAATGTCTCCATATGGTTAACGCTGAATATCGGACAATATCGGGCGTGCTTCAGTCTGTGAAAGGAGGAACCACATGAGGAAGAGGAGCTCTGCTGGGTGAGGGACAGAGGAGCACGGCAGACAGCTGCCCTTGCCCAGTGCCCTGAGCCCAGGTCCCCACCCTGTGAATATTTTTAGCAGCTCGCTGTGATCTGTCACTGACTCAGTGTCATCTCCTGAACTTAGTCAGAAAGCTGCCGCCTGCCAGCGCAGAGTATATTGCTGGCACACATGCACACAGTTTCTCTAACGGCTTTATTTTAAAGATACCAAAATACTTTCCCCACCCCACGCAATGTTTCTAAGTTTACTGAGTGTTATCGCCACTTCGCACATGAGAAAGGTTACTTGCTGTGATAAAGATAATACAGTGGCTTTTAGGATAAAAAGGCCATATTCAAAATAAACTCAACACGAAACTCTGAAATTCATCCAAGAACATATACACAGTCAACATAAAGATACACGAAATTCCTGTTCATTCCTGTTATTTTCAGAATTGTGTAAATAGGAGATGAATTATTTTTGAATCCCAGAGATTCAGCTAGAGGTATAAGGCTCTGAACAGTCAAGCTGCATTTCAGGGTCTCCGACCTGAAGACTAAGGATAGGGTTTAGTTATTGGTTACAGCCCGACCTGCTGATGTAACTTACTGATTAAATAAATAACGCAAATCCAGTAAATCCACATCCTGCTAATACAGGACAAAGAGTCAGAGTTATGTGTAACGGAGGCACCAGCATCTCCAAAGCGGTGCCTGGATTTCCACTTACAACTTGTATTACATCAATGGATATTACTTTCCCTTTAAACTTGCCTCCCTGAAATCATGACAAAGGCACAAAATAGCAACCAAATGAGGTTTGCACACAGAGAAAGTAAAGCGTACCAAATCACTCAGGCTAATATAGCTCCAGGAATCAATAGGAGTATTTTTAGCCACCCTCATAAATCTCTGCTTTGCTTCTGCTCCTGGAAGCACCAGAACAGATGAAGTCTCTCAGGCACCGACAGAGTCGGCACTTTGGTTTGCTTCTGCAAAAGCCTTAGAAAGAGCCACCATGATGCTGACAGACACAGCGTGCCAGGGACAGGGGCACGGCTCACATCCTTCAGAGCACCAACTATTTTTCTGGGCTCTTAATCTTAAAAACAAAATACAAACACCGGGGAAAAAAAAATCACAGAAGTGCCAATTACAGGGAAAACAAAAAGCTACACTGCAGCTTTGGAGGGTAATCTGCTACTTAAGTGTCTTGCCTTTTTTCTTCTCTAATATACGCACGCTGTTTTAATTACTTGGAGCTCATCAGAGCCATTCGGGCTGGATTGGGAAGGCTGACTGAGTGCCCCAGCAGGCAGCTGAACCCTAACTGGGACCTGAAGGATTCCCCACTGCTCTGCAGGGACAGGCACGACGGGCTTACATGGGACTGACATTTGTGCCAGCATTCTGAAGTTAAATATTGTGATAAGTAGCTTTCAGTAGATTTTATCTTGAAAATTGTCTCAGCTTTGGTGATGTTAGCATTGCAGTGAGGCGTGTTTTTACATGCTTTTTCCTATCGGTGGATGCAGAAGAAAATCTTAACGGAAAAAAATACCTAAGAACACGACTGAAGAAGTGATTATTACTTTTTAACTTCTTCTACCAGAATTAATTCTGATTAAATCCTGAGTGAGGTCCCGGGAGGAGGTGCGAGCAGAGAATTGTGGCTACCACCCCGGTGCCAGCTGGCAGCGCTGCCCAGCCTGGCCGCGCGCCCTGCGCCTGCGGGCACGGAGCTGCATCCGCAAACATGGCATCACCCGCGGCCAAATGCATCGCCGTCTGAAGATCTGCTCCCTGAATTTTCATTTTAACAGCCTCTCAGATAAGAGCCAGCTCCAGGCGGAATATTACCCCAGCCTGCTGACGCAGACCCCGTGCTACACCCCGGTCACCCAGCTGCAGCCCCCCGCCAGCATCCATGCACAGGGCAGCCCCACTTTGAGCAGAAGCACTTTGTGCTCCTCACCCACAGACGGGACCCCAGCCCCAAGCCCTAGAAGACAGCAGGATCTTGCCACTCAACCCTAGAGGACAGCCACCGATCCCCACACCACCAGCAAAAAGAAAATCCAAAATATCACACCGAAATTCGACAGCATAAGGTAAATGAAGCACCGAGTAGAAATCTGCTGCGGTCCCAGTTCCGGTGACGTCCCACCATCACAGTGCTCCCCCGAAGCCTTGGCTGCCAGATCTGAGTATTTTCGGAAGTCCTACAGTTAAACACTCCTCATCAAAACTGTCTTTTTTTTTTTTTTCACCCAAAAAGGAAAGATTAAAAATAACAGACAAGGGAGATAAGGAAGGGAGACTTGAAAGTCATTTTTATCATAATAGCTGGCAAACACACATAATTAGATTTTGATAGCGAGGAAAGAAAGCAGACTGTGTTTACAGCAACTTTAAATCAGCAAGTTCTGTTCAAGAATAAAGAGCTGGAATCCGCTCTCTGACGATTGCCGTTAATGTTCTAGACCTGACAAACTGCTCCCGTGCTCAACCATTTCCCCGGTTTCCTCCTATCTCAGTTGGCCTAACAGAAGTTATCACTTCTCCCTGCAAGCCTTGGCTTTCGTATCCTAGTATCCGATACATAATGGGCAGAGAGAACACTCTGAGATTAACACTCTGAAATTAAGATTTCTATCTTAATTTTAAAAGGAAAATTTGAGTGTCCTCCCCAAGGACTAACTGAATCCTACTAAAAGAAACTCAACCTTTTGCTTTTAGAGAGCTTTCCCAGTCGCTCCTCGGCACGTTCATGGAAACCTCAGATCCTTCTGCCACATAGGATGCCTTAAGGGAAAATGATGGTGTCAGTGGTGGCACCAGAAATCTTTCCAGTAACTAAAAAGAAATAGTAGCATAGGTGATAAGTAATTAAAAAAATACCAGCATAGGTAATATTTATGGAAAATAACTAATTTATCTTTACAGCAGCATTTGTAGCAACTGCTGATGAGGAATTTGCTTTGCTACAGGTATAAACAATGTCAAGCTTCATCTTCATACATAAAAAATACAGAATCCAAACTCATCCTTTCTCATTGGAAATTAATTAAAAAGTTGGACTTTGTTGTATTTGTCAGCACGGGTCCCAGCTTTAAAAGCTATTAGTTCTACTCATTTCATCTTATTCTTGCTTATAAGGAATTTAGCTACAGCTAGGGGATGGCTTTACAAATTACACATTGCTGATGAGATTTTGCAAGGGTGAGATAATTTTTTTTTCCCTCTCTTTTTCTTTCCCCCATAGCTGCAAACACAACAGAGCAGTTCTGACAGCTACCTTCAAATCCACAGATACCTGGCGCCCTTGGAGCCACCAGGAGCATGGTCTCTGCGTCTCACCCCGGAGGCAGCTGGCCACCAAGGGGTCACCTGGCTTCAGGACAGCCAGAGGGCCCCATGGCCAGAGGGACCCATCGCTTCACCCCGGGAGCCCTGCCCGACTCAGGGGTCTGCAGAGAAAAGCTCTCCTTCCAAAGCTGCAGAGGAAATGCCAGCAAAGGAGCGCTTGCTTGTGGGAAGAAAAAAGATTTAATGTCTAGATTAAGTGCAGCATGCCTTGTTCCCACTGACAGAATGGCTGGACGTTAGTGGCTGTCCCTCTCAAGCTGCCTCTCCCCAGAGAGCCGCTGCCGTCGGCGGCAGCGATGGGGACACACGAGCACAGCCCCGCTCCCCTCCGCTCTCTCCTGTTCTGAGTCAGCTTCCCGAAAGCAACAACGCCGCTGCTTTGACAGAAGTCCTGCTGTCCCACGGGAATACGCTGAAAGAATGAACGATAGGCTTGGTTTAAGGAAGGTCGAAAATTTATTGCTGCAAAACCACGCAAGTGAAATGGGAACTTTGAAAAGGGGAGGGCACTGCCTGAGTGCTGAGACAGTATTAGGTTGTCCGTGCAAAGGAAAATTAGTCGGGTACTTTTATTGCTTTTCAACGGGTTCCTGTTGTTAAATGAATACAACAAAGTGTTGTTTGCTATGTCATTCATTCTGCTAATTGCCATACCTGCAGCTGAAAACAATGCTCCAGGTCTTCCAAATAAACAGAACCAAAACCGTGGCAAAGTCGCTGCTCAAGCACACACCCTGAGCAGGGGCAGCAAGCACAGCCGGTCTCACGAGACCAGACTCTCAGCCTCCGGTGAGCAAAATCATCTTGCGAAATAATCACATAGCTCCTACCTGCTGGAAAGGGGGTGGGGTGAGAGAAGAGACAGAGGGCTGTGATGATTACTTCTGTTTTAAAATACTGGAGGTGCTCAGGTAAAGAGGCCTGGAAGACGATGGGCTCATCTAACCAGATGCAACGCAGCTGTGATAAACAGGCCCTGACGAACAAACACACTTCCTTTGAAGGCCGAATCACAATCCTGATACACAGATCAGCAAGGATTTGTTCTGATGATGCTATTTATGTTGTGCGAACATTAAAAGGTGGCAAAGAGTCATTTTTGGCATTGCCTCACATTCAAACAGAAATCTTTTTGAAGTTCGCTCAAAGCCTGGTTACTTCCCCAGCATTTCCACACTTTCCAGAGATGCATTAGGATGTCCCAGTGGCAATTACAAACTCCTGGACTTAATGAAATGATCCCTTAGCAATGCCTCTAACCCAGCTGACCTGTTTGAATACATTTCGAGATGTCATCCAAATGCAAACCCCCGAGCTTTGTGGGAGGCATTTATTTTATTTCCAAAAGGAAAAGAGAGGACTTTCTGCTGTCTCTGCCCCTTTACTGCTACCTTCATGTGAGATTTTCCTCTAATTAAGACGCTGCTTAGTATTGAGAGCACTCAGGGCTTCGGGGATAATTTACCGTACCTGTATGTGCTTTGACTTATGCCCCACGCTGGGACTCACAGCAAGGAGCTGCTCCTCACTGGTTTCAGACTGACAGACCACAGTAAGCTGCCACAGCTCTACACCCATTCAACTTTTTGCAGCCCAGGATGGCCAGCTTACCCTGCCACAGCGGCAGAAACAGCGTTGTTTTTATAACAATGGCATAAGCCTTCTCCCAGCCTTTTCCGTGATTCTGGACGCTGTGCACCACTGAAGCTCCCAGCCTCAGGAACCCAGCACACTTCTACAGCCACCCTGAGCAGCATTCGGTGGAGCAGAGAGACAGTGAGCTCTCCCACTGGACAGACCCACCCGTGGGCTCATCCAGAATTTAGCCCAATTATCAGCTGCTGCTGCTGAGGTTCACTGTTTGAAGCATTATTGCTTATATATCCTACAGCATTAGGATAATACATTCCATTCATGAGGGTTTTCTATGTGCCATACAGTTATTTTATCGCTGAACGCTTCCCCCGCTGTAGAGACACTGCCCAAATCCTGACTCCTGCACGCTGGATACGTCCCATCGGCACCCTCCCCGGCCCAGGGTGCAGAAACACCCACCTCACGCCCAGCAGCACCTCTCTTCTCCTTGCAGCAAGCCTCTGTGTTCACAAACTGCTGTTTCGCCGTACAAACGTCTCTGGCAACGGATCATCCCTCATTGACGCGGGTGCCAACAGAGGCAGACGTGCTGATAACGGCTGAGAGGCTGCACAGGGCTGCTTCCAATTTCTGGCCTCGCTGACTCTATTCCCAGGGAGTAAAGTTTGCCACAATGTTGATTCTGCTAAATGTGCTTGATGAACTTACGTACTTAATGGGCAATAAGGAAGAGCTAAAACTAATTAGGACTTCTATATAATTTAAGAAAAACTAACAATTTTAGGAAAATAAATAGGGGGAAAGAAGAATGAATACTAAAGAAAAAAAAAGAAAACTTAGAAAGAATAGTAAAAAAATCTAACAAGTAATTCTCAGAAAAAAATTGTTGTTTAAAACATTCGAATATGAAAAGCAAAGAAAAAACGTTATAGGCAGTTCACATCAAAGAATTTCAACGGCAGAAGCAAAACAAATAGATGAAGGGTCATTGCATACTATTGTCACCTGCTTTGTAGTTGCAATGGGAAGCTAAATTGAAATCTTGTAAGAAGTGACATTTTTAAAGACTTCCAATACTGCAGATGGAAAGCGTGACACTTTTTTCCCTTGTACTTTTTATTTTCCAAGCAAGAGCATAACTTTATGCTATTATATAAAGGTGGATATAATCTATGGCCTTTTCACCAACTATTTCACACAACAAACCACACGAACGGAAGCTTACTGACAACCCAGCAGAGCTGGGCCAACGTGCTGAACAAACTTAAAAGCCAGGCTCCAGCTTACCCTTTTGAAGGAAGAGGCTTTGAAATTCATAGGCCCTATAGGTCCAGAATCACTTTTCACACATATTAATTTCATTCTGGTAAAATATGGAACTTGACGAATTCCACAGTAAGTGCCCGACAGTTTTATATTTGATTAGGAAGTGCAGCTGGGCAGGGATTCAGCCCTACCGAATGGCACATCTTTGGGGCCACTTTAGCACGCAGAGGGTGGAAGTTCAGCAGAAGGAAGGCACATTTTAACCTCACAAAACTGAAAGATTGGGAGTGACAATAAGACATACCACTTGGAAAGGGGGAGGAGAAGAGGACAGGATACAAGGACCACACTCTTGCTACTTTCTAAATGCACTTGATGCCTCTCCCTTCTACCCCATCCCACAAGGAAAGCAACTAGCAATGGTTATGCTGCCTTACAGCTATATGCAAAACAATGAACTGCCCTAATATTCTCCTAAAGATCTCATCAAACAATAAACAAGCAGCATTGCATGGATAAATAACTACTGCCTTGTGACAAACAAGGAAATATTTATGGAAGGCTATTAAACTTGGATTACTTATCTCAGACTGGAGCAGTTTCAGAATCGCCAATCAGCTCTGCTGACTAAATACATATTTACAAATGCTTTAACTGTTTTGTTTACCCAACGGATCAAAATGGCTTATTCATTCTATTCTGGTTCTATTTTGGTCTACCAAGTACAGTAAATGTGCTGTTAGGTGCATAATAAAACCCCTTCAGAAAAGTAATTGCATTACCTTACACACACTAGATTTTTCTTTCCCAAACACCGAGAACAACTGGACCATTTTACAGACTCATAACTTCCTATTAAAAATATACTGACACTAATCACTGAGCTGAAATCTCGCTTAGAAATGTAATGTCTGAAAGGAACATTTACCACTTGTAGCAGAACCCTCTCAAAAACCACTTATTTAAGCACTGCATTTGCTACAGCAGCACCCAGGGTCTAGGCTATGGCACCAACCGCCCTGGCACAAGTCACTCTCCACACTCCCACCCGTGTGGGCTTTGGTGACGATTTGATGTGGTGGAAGAAGACGACGGACCCACAGGTATGTACTGCAAAACCCACCAGTGCTTTCCTCTGCCACTGCTCTGACAAAGTTAGGCAGCCCCAGGAGAAAATACGAGGGCAGTACTATAGCACCTTCCCTGCTGAAAACCCCACTGCTTCAGCTCCCATCACCCAGGCCGATGCTCAACATCCGTCACAGGTGAAGGCCACAGGCACCTGGCTACAAGTGCCTGAACTAAGAGAGCATGAAGAGGGCAATTTCTGTCTTAGTTTATCTCATACTTGGGCAGTATGTTAAAGCTCTAAAAGTATTAACTTAATTGTTCTGCCTTATGGTAAAAGCTCAGTTTGGGAAGAAACGGCATATTGAAACCTAGTAAGTCTGTAATTGAAAACATACCATGTCCTTACACATTAAGCAGCCCAGCAGCACATTTAAAATCGTGACTCAAAAACCTGATTAAGCTCAAGCGATGCTGGACTTTGGGCTTTCTAGCTGGAAGTCCGTAGTTGCTTCTTTTGATAATTTCTGAGACATGCTGGAGAAACTGACTTGTTGAAGAGTATTTACATACTACACTCTACTGCCTTTATCAGAAACATCTGCTGTCAGTTTTTATTTAACCCTTACAATAGAGGGGTTTTTTTTACTGCTGCTCTGGAGTATCAAGGTTTCCAACAGATTTGCACCTTTCAATGTTATGTGCAAGCAGCGTACGCCCTCTCATTATGGGAGAGACTTCCATACCCTGCAATACCCTGTGTATTAACAGCATTTGACTTTCAATAATTTACCAGCAGTTCTGGGCAGCTGCGGGGGGTCTCAGCTGTCTGGGGGTCAGCCAACATGACTCCCATCCACCACAAGGGCAGGAAGGAGGATCCAGGGAATTACAGGCCTGTCATTCTGACCTCAGTACCCGAGGAGGTTGTGGAGCAGATCATTTTGAGTGTCAGCACACAGAGGACAAGTGGGTGATCAGATGCAGCCAGCATCGGTCCATGAAGGGCAGGCCCCGCCTGACTAATGTGATCACCTTCTATGACAATACGGCCTACTTAGTATGTGAGGGAGATGCTGTGGTTGTCGGAGACCTGGATTTTAGTAAGGAATTTGGTGTTATTTCTACACTATTCTCCTGGAGAAACTGTCTGCTTGTGCCTTAGCCAGGTGCCCAGGTCACAGGGTGACGAACTGGCTGGCAGGGCCCAAATAATCCCAATGACCAGGCCTAGGGCCAGCCGGCCTCCAGCAGCACTCCTCGGGGCTCAGGACTGGGCCAGTTTTGTTTCACATTTCTGTCAGCGAGCTGGATGAGGGGATCAAGTGCACCCGCACAAAGTTTGTGGATGATACCAAGCTAGGCAGGACTGCTGAGCCTTGTTAGGGCAGGAAGGTGCTGCAGAGGGACCCGGATAGGCAAAAATCAATGGTCTGAGTTCAAACGCATGACACTGAACAAGGCTAAGCACAGGGTATCTGAGACACGTGGACGCAGCCCTACAGGGCATGGTTTAATGACAGAACTCAGGAGGTCATTTTGATGGTTACACTTGATCTTTAAGGTCATTCACAACCCGCATGATTCCACATTTTCAGCATAATTATGTGAAACATTTCTCTATTTCTCACATGAATAGCAACAACCACCTAGAACAACAGCCAACATACATGGAAAATCTCACTTTGAATTTCAACCTGGCTGCTGCTAGAGATGTTTAAGTCAACACAGATTGTTTATCTGAAAATCTATCCCTCTCTTAAGGTCAAGTTGTCTTAAAAGATCAGTGCAAGCCTGCCATGCTCTGTGGGTCAGGCTGAGAAGAAAAGTGCTTCCAGAGGGGGGAAGATGCAGCCAAGACAAGGTGTGTAATTCATAGTGGTATCTTCTGAAGGAGTGATCAGTGTAACTGGACGAAACAGAGAGGCAAGCAGAGTTGGAGTCAAGGGATGCTAGGGAAGTGAAAAATGTTTAGTTAGTTATCTCTTGGGGAAAGGCAGGCAATTTAGAGGCTATGGAGCACAGAGATTATCAGGTGAGAAAAAAAGAGGGAGAGACAGACCCATGAAATAAAACTAATCTATTAAGTCTTCATCCAAATTGAGGGTTGAAGGTGACCAGGAGGCCAATCCATCTCAGGCAGGAAGGAGCAAGCAACACCACCAGCACAGCCCCATAACCCGTCCAGACAGCTCTTCTTCTGGGGAGCACAAAGGGTGCCCCTACACGCCGTGCTGGGGGCAGTGGGCAGACTCTGCAGAAGTGCCCCAAAAGGAGTGGCACTTGGCATTTTCCATGGGGAAAAAATAAAAAAAAAAAAAGACCATCCTCCTTTTAGCTCCAGGAAACATGCTCATTTTTCTTGTGAGGTTTCCAAATAGCATCCAACCTGGAAAGCAAACGCCTCCTGCTCATCAATTCACGTTGTGTTTCCTGCTGCTTCCCGACCACGGAGGTATCTTTTTTGCATGCTTTTGACTTAAAATTCTTACGTAGCCTGAAGCTAGAAGTTTGTTCAAGTAAATTCTGCCTTGATGTTAACTGTTCCGAGAAGCTTGGTTGATCTGCATCTTTTCCTCCTCCTTTTTCTAGGAAATTTCCTCTGCATGCCCAGAGATCAAACTCGACTGATACCCCAGCTGTTCCCCACATCGCCACATCAGGAACTAGGATGTCTTCAATGGTGTGACAGGGCTGAGCAGGGCTGCAATGGGCAGCAAGGTGTGGCTACCAGGCCTGGCAGCACAGTAGCCACTAGCACAACAAGCTCATCCTGCTGCCAAACCAGCACTGTTCGTTCTACGTTCAGATGGAAAAAATAGATGCCTTCAGGCACATCCAGCCTCAAAACTCTACATGGGGATTATTTATGAAGAATAGTAGTATGGAATACATATACGTATGATTTTTGCATCTCCCTCTAAATCCTCACAAATTAGTTTTCTGGCTTACCTCCATTTTCTGCTTCTCCCCATCCAAGGAGCTGAAGCCTGGCCACTACCTAAGCTTGCCCACAAGCTCCTTCTCCTGTCTTGCTGCTGGTAACAGCTGCCTGGTTTCCTGCTGTTCAAGTTTTTGCTGCATCTCCTCTGGGTCCATCAATCTGCAGCTCTAGCAAAGCCAAATACTGTATTTACTTACCCAACGTTCATGCCCACTCTGCTATGAACAGAATTTATTCCTTTTGCCCCAAAGTACTTAAAAATAGAAACTGATGTATTAATTTACAACAGCTTTAAGCCTGCAAAGCTCTTCTGCTTCCAGCAGTAAGACAGCTGGGCGTGCAGTGGGTTTCCTACATCTACTGGCAAAGTTAGGCTAAACCATAGCTGCAATCACATTTTCAGAAGTAATCCACGTGAATGAAAAAACAGCACTTTGGAAGCAAAACATGACCAGCAGGATCAGCACTGTTTAGCTGAGAAAACTCGAGCTCCCTGGCTGAACTGCAATTCCCCACTCGTTGTGCTAGCAGCCACGCATCCTTGTCCAGAGCCCCATGTGTGTGCACAGTACCAACTGCATGGTGAGACTGCCTAGGAGCATCTCTATTACTGTTTAATTTACTGTGCCTAACATCAACAAATGAGTTGATTATCGTGGGTTCTTCCCTATCTGCATGGTTTCACTCCCTCTGTTAATTTTTGTCACCTAGAACAACAAAATATATCAAATTATAATTAAACACCATTGCTGATAGATAGGCGGGAGTGAACAACTTTGCCCACCCTCCACCCCTAATTTGGATTAGCCTGCCTCTACAATAAAATCCAAGCTGAAAAATATTTTGAGCAGTTCCTTGGAAAGATTTTTACCCTCATTTCTACCTATTCCCCTGCCGACGTTGTACGTGAAGAACGATGAGGTTGGATTCAATGTTACAAAATGTACAAAAATGCTGAGAGACTGCAGTTTAAGCTTAGAAAAACAGGAGCTTAACATTAATATGCTGACCTAAATTTCCCTATCCAGTCAGATTTCCATTCATTGAAAACATTCTCTCGATTTTTCAGGGCATATAAAAATTTCTATGAAAATTAAAAGAACAGATGGATAAAGACATGAATCTTTGCTTAAAGCAAAGAGTAATTTTAAAAATCAGTACAATAAACCAGGAAATTATTCCTACTTGTGATCCTACAAAACAGGTATTTTTAACATAGCCTTTCCTCTGAACATCTGAAGCACGTCCCAAAGATAAAGCTGGCATGTTTCTGAACATGCCAATTTTATATGCATATAGCATACACATACAAACGTGCATATTTGTGTAGTGTCATGTAATCTGGATGTCATTTGGATAGCACAACAGCCACAACCACAGGAGCACAGCTGTTTCTAAAGAGCAGTGCAGTACAGTCAGTTACTGATTTGCAGAGGGGGGTGGGGGGATTTTAAGGTACAAAAACAAGTTTATTGGACTCTAGCAATAGGAAAAGAACAGTGGCATAGAAAATTAATAGGTGATTTACTACAAAAGTAATTACAGCTGATCACTTCACTGTGTTCCTGAAGGGTCTGAGGAGAGAAACTTGCCATTCCTGCCAAGTTTTGAGAGCCTTTCATCTTCCATGGAGGGGAGGAAATTTGAAATGTGCAGAAGTAAAGGACAAAGTCAATAGAATTTCTAAAGGGCATCACCGTTTTATAACCATGAGTTGGTTTTTCATCTAGGGCATAAGAAACAACGTCAAGTGGCAAGCAATGAAATATTTCTTAAGCTGTTAGCTGGATCTTCCACCACTGCTAATTGATGCAGCTCCAGAGCTTTCATAAAAACCACAGCAACTTGGGTGTGCTCATTCTCTTGCTCTTCACTGTGATTAGTAAACTCACTACAATGATGAGGATCGTGTGTCATTAATAAACACAAAAATACAAATAGGACTTCCACAATACAGAGCTTGTGAACACTTCAAAGAAAAGGCTTTATCACTTCAATGCTAAACAGAGTTTGTATTTTTATGGTAGTTTGATGTCATCTATCTGAATAAATTCGGAGTTGCAACTCATTTAAGATTATATGGACAAACAGAGTGGAAGCAATCTGCTTGAACATTTCTTGGCTGAATGGTTTAAAAAGCAACTTTTGACACTAATTTGTTGAATGGATGATTGTGAGCAACAAAAACAAATTAAAAGTTAAATGTTCCGGCTAGATCCTCAGCTAATAAAAAGCACTGGCGGTCCATTAAATGGTGTGGCTTTGCTCATTTGTGTCTGCTGAATATCTGCCTCTATACTTAATGCGACTATCCATACACTTAGCTATACAGTTATACTCTGCCTACATTTTATTCTTAGTACTGAGCATCTTTTATTCCTGCACTTCCAACAGCAGCAGGAGCATTTGTCAGCTCCAGAAGTTGCAGAATTAGTCCTTATGTACTTGAAAGAGTCGGGACAGCCACCAGAGACCCCTTCTGCTAGATGTGTAGAATTTGATAGATATGAACGTACACTGCTTTTACATACATAAATTCTGTGGTCCTTAATTTACAGGAACAGATGAGCATCATATGTTCATCTATACTCATTACATAGTAACTCACCCCTCTTTGAAATAAAGTCCTGCCACTGTCAAGCCAAATGCTCACAGGCTTTCCCTTTGGAGCTTGGTCTAGCACTTCTGCATTGCTGTAAGCCTTTTAGCCTGCCTGTTTTCTGCTGCATGCTGTTCCCTTCCCTTTCCACTAAATACATGTTGCGTCCACCCAGTCAGCACAAATTGCGGCATTTCCTGACTCCCTGTTCCTGTTTTGCTGAGTCCAACCTGTTCTCTTGCACCTCTGCACTGTCCTATCCTGGACAGCTGATGTGAAAACACAGGTTAACATTTTTATTTCATTTCCCCTTCCTGTGTGTTAAATGCAGGTTGCATATAGGAACCAGCAATAATGCTTACACCTGAAACCAGAGAGCTGAACACCCGGACACACCCAGCCAAGTCAAATCCCACTCATCTCCAATACAGGGAGCTCATCTGCTCAACATACACTCACCAGGGTGCCAGCAGATATTAAGGGAGACAAAAACAATCTAGAAAACGAGCATTACACAAGCCAATACTGCACCCTCACTGCAAGAACTGCATGGGGTGTGGTTATATAAACATATGGAGTAAATAATGGAAAAGTATTTAGATAGAAATAGAGTAAGAAAAAAATGGTTAGTTGGAAAAAAAAGGTCTGCCTCCTCTAACTTACCCCCTGATTTGAGTTCAGAAGAGTAATAAAAAATGGTGTTCAAATCCTGTGCTTATTTACCACATGCTGTTTTCTTGTTTTTCTTTTTAAACCCAGCATCACAAAATCTGGTGCCTCATAACATGTTCTGTTTTCCATTACATGAGTATAATACAGATGTAAACTGCAGTGGGTTATGTTTGAAAGCAAAATTTTGACTTAATGGGATTAAACTGAATATAGGAAAGTATTGTTGCAGCTTCTAATCAACTACCAGAATGAGTTTTTTTGTTTTGTTTTCAGTTCACAGAGCATCTTTAGTCTAAAAGGATAATATTCAAACACCAGCTAGGCAGCCCAGGAACAAAACAGCTCTGCAGCCATTGCCACTTAAATTCAGAAAGAAATCAGTCTTCATACATCACAGTGGAAGATGGCTGCCAGCTGCAGTCAGGGAGGCATCTCCCCTCTGTACCACAGCAATTAAAAGATCATGTAATTACTGTTCATCTAGCGCCCACGGAAGTCAAAGGAAACCATTCATCGACTGTAATGGGCTTTGGAGCAGCTTCAAAATTTCTCCAGCATTTGCAGTCCTGACGCTGGAAACCAAATGCATCCCAGTTTAACTAGGCTCATCCACAGCTAAGAGTGTTTTCACATCTTTCTTTCATCTAATATAAGCACAACCCTGTAAGCCCAGGCACAACTGACCATCAGTGTCAATTAAATGGACTATTTGTTGAAGGAAATAAGTACAGCGAGTCAGTGTTTACACATGGACCATTCAATAATCTAGGCTTTATTTCCTTTGAAAGAAACAAGCTTCAATCTAACGAAATCAAAGCTTTTGTCCAAAAGAGAAAAAAAATCTGGAGACTGTAAGCCAGGATTGCCCCTCGCTTCAGCAAAAAATTTTAATTACTCTTGCTCATCCATGACCACAGGATAAAAGAGAGCAAAGCATGCTTGCTACATGTTCTCTTGTGTTAGTTTGTTAGATATTTTTAAGTTTCATTTTTTCAACTTTTTCCAAAGTCAAATCTTCCACCAGGGACAGGGAACAATATTCTTCCTCCTCTTCAAAAAAAAAAAACTCTCCACCCTTCAACCTCTTCCAGTCCTCTCTGGTTTCTTCAGGAAAAAAAACATTATCCATAAAAAAGTTACCATTCTATAGAAAAAACAGAAAAAAATCAGATCATGCCATGTAACAATTTAAATCCTTTTGTGCGCATAAACATTTTTACTCACCTGATATTTTGTTCTCGCCGTGATATCTGCTCTGCAAACGTTTTAATACTCATCAGGTTTGTGAAGGAGGGTTTTGTTGAATTATTTCATAGGAACTACTGAGGACAAGCTCCATAGAGGGAGATCCTTAGTCTTTGACAAACGTGCCCAGACAGCTTAGCAAATCCACAGGTTTTAGTGACCAAAATGTATTTACCATGTTTTGTTAACATTTTCTTCTTGACTTCCAAGTAGTCTCCAGTCCTTCAAACATCTGATTTTTCCGACTGCATTGCAGGCTGTCGACCCAGTTTATCTATAAGCTAAGTCTTGACTTCTTGGCTACTGTCACCTTCTCTCCACTTCATCCCTGGATCTAAGCCTCCTGACCGAAATTCATTATATTAAATGCATTTTTGCAAAAGGAGGTTGGTTTCACCCAAGTGTTTTCCGTTTGGAAAATGTTACAGTAAATTCTCCAAATGGAAGTCAAGTCTTACCCATTCTGTGAAGAAAACGAGAAATCAACCTAATTGGGCCTGGAAATTCAGCATCAGAAATTCAGCCACAGAGCTCAAAATCTAGTCACAGCTCTGAAGTAACATTTTCAACGCACCTTCATAAACCATAAACTCAGTCTTACTTTCAAAAATTGCTATTTGAATTCTTAGAAATTCTGGTTACCTTCATTCGGAAGTAAGCTATGGAGATCCAAATCACATCTGAAGTTAAACTTGGAGTACTGTTACAAAGCTTTCTTCATTAAACCCGTTTGCACCAGCACAAGACTGGACTCAATCTCTATGTCAGTAATGAATTGCACCACACACTGCACAGCTAGAACAATGTCTTGACACCTGTGAAGAAGAAATGCTTCTCTGCATCTCAGAGCCACTTTAACAACCCATGATCCCTCCTCAGTCTAAGACTGATGGAATTCTGATAAAATGGGATTTCTTCATTAGAAGAAATGGAAGTTGAGACAAACACGTGCATGCTGGAAATCTAAGCTAACCAGATTTTGCATTTGCAACAGCTATATATTTGAATTGTTCAAGTCCTCCTGCTGTCTCACCCTCACCGGGCTGAGGAGCTCCTGCCTGGAGACCTGTGTTCACAGCCAAAAAACAGAAAAACCAAGGGATTACTTGCCCAGAGGACAAGTGGACCTGACCTTTCTGTTTACACAATAAAACAATGGTTAATTAAAACCTCTTTACGTTATACTGAGACAGATGAGGCAAACAACTGCATGATCTGGAAAACATCTGCTAAACAAAATCAAAATTAATGATAACCAGAATGAGCTCTTTGATGGCCGATACTCACCCAGCTGCCAGGAACCATCAGTGAGCTGCTCATAATAGCAATTAGTTACTAATGCAAAAGTTTGCAGGGGCAGGACCTGTGCTCAGAGCACCTGCACAACTTGTGTTCAACACTGCTATACCTTGGAGTGGATTTGCAGCACACTGATGCATGGAAAGACTTCAGCCTTTTTCTCCCCAAAATGCTCCAGGGTCAGAGTTTAGATCCCACCAGCACACAAACTTTGACTTGCATGCCCAATGCTGTAATGCCATTCTGCTCTGAAAAAGCAACTTTTCATTGAAATAAATCTACAAGTTGCTACACAAAGACCTGTCAGGTGAGTGTTAGGAGGCAGTCTTTGAAACCTGGCAGCAGTATACTTTTTCAAGCCTGTAAACTCATGTTTGTTTTAAGAAGTCACTGTAAGAATACTCAACACCAACAAGCACATTGAAAGAAAAATTTCTCCTACCTTTTCTTCTTGTGACTTCAAACCTTCTGGATTCCTATAACGAAAAAGAGAATTTGTGTTTTTGTTTTTTTTTTGAAAAAAATACAATTGTTCAAAGGCAGCATGAACAGAAACCCCTAAAAGCATTAGTCATTGTCACAGAGATGCATCTATGAAGCTCTGCACAATAACCGAGTAATTACAAGTATACATTTCAGTTTGTCCATAAATATTTAATGGATTAATATATCACCTGAAGTGATTCATCATTCCACAACAGGTTACATGGTAGACCGTAATATCTTACTTTAAATGGATTTTTTTCTATTGTTAAATGGAAACAGCTATAAGGGGTTTTATTATTAATATAGCAAGGATTTGGGATTGAGGGAGAAGGAGCAATTATGGGTCTTTTTAGCAGAGACTGTCGCAAATACCCGAATAATTTCAGAATAATCAGACTACTCATGCTCTAAGGGTTCATTTCAATATTTGCACAACCACATTATCTGCCCTGTTTCTCCCAAAGCATCACTACCACCTCCAATCACAAAACTTTAAAAAACACATTGCTTAGAGTCTCAAAGGGTATTGCATTCCCAGACAACACTATCTACTTACACTAAGGGTGAGACTCCAAAGGAATAAATATTTAATTCCAAGCAGGAAAGTTATTTATGGATTAATTACAAACGCTTATAATTTCTACCATTCCAGTTATTTCTTGCAACCAGTATTGAAGATAGAGGAATCTCAGAGGACTCTAGAGGACCATCCCCGCATACCACTGGCCCTGAGTCACACTGACCTGGACACTGCCCACTCATGCAGTATTAACCCCACTGAGCACAAACCTGGAGCTGGAAGACCCCAAAGACATCCTGGCAGACACCGGCACAGTCTCTGCTGCCAAAGGAGCTGGGGATGCCCATGAGATGGCAGAGAGTGCCAGCAGCTGCTTCCCACCCAGCTCCACGCTGGGCCCCAGGACCATCCTTGCTGCTTTTGATATACCTCAGAAACAGCTTGGCTCTTATTTGGTAATCTGCTCCCAGATTTTAAAAGCTACTTTTTCCCCCAATGGTCTCCCCTACAGCAGGGACACAGGAAAGAGGAGCAAGCTCTCCAGCTCCCTGCCAAACACTTGTTATGCAGATTTTTACTCCTGTGGATATGACTTGTTTAACTTCATTTCATTCCCTTAGTGCTCACTGTTCTCAGATGTTTATTTACCTGAGAATGAAATAAAAATAATTTTCCCTGCTTTTGATAGGAAAAAAATGGCCTTCCTAGACATCTGAGCTTTATCCCACTTGATGCTTATTATGGTTTTATTTGTGCTCTGTTTTCACTTAAACTAATTCCCTGCAGACCACACTTAGACAAAGGGAAGTAAAACAAAGTGCTGTGCATCTCATGAAGTCTACCCACACCCCTTTCTGCATTAGTGCCTTGCCATGGGGTAACAGACACCAGAAATCTGCTACTGGAGCATGTGATAAAAATAGAGCTTTTCAAAGTGGCAGAAGATAGAAATAAACCAAGGAAAAACAGCTCATGGAAGTAACGGTGGCACCTGCTCGGCTAACAACTGCTGACCTCACTTCCCCAAAACTTCATCACTTCAACCAAAACAAGCCATTTCACTACAGGATGCAGTATTTCTCACAGAACACACACCACATGACTGTAGCTATTCATTTAGTAGCTGCAGAAATGCTCCTTGTCTTGTCACTCCAGAACCCCAGCAAGGTCCCAGCTCACGGCCTGGCCACCACAGGCAGGCACAGCCCAGCCGAGGCCTGCAAGGCCTGCACCAGCCCTGGGCCAAATCCCACCACACATCTCCTGGGCCTGCTCTGCTCCGTCCTGGTGACAATTTTATATTTTGTCACCATTTGTGCATACACAGAAGAGGCAGCTTCTCTTCTCCTGTCTTGAAAACAAGTTGTTTTCTCATAAAAAAAGAAGTAGTAGGATCAGGAAGGCAGAAAGAGGTTCCTTGCCATCCTCCAAGCCAACCAAGGGGGATAAACAAAAAAGAGTTGGTATTTATAAAAACAGGAAGTTATTATTCCACATAGGATTCTACCTCAGTGATCTCAAGAAATATGGGAAATGGCAGTCAGGATTAGTACAGACTTCAAAGCATTTATCCTCTTTAGGCAGCAAAGCTCTGAGCTGTGTAGACAGTTACACTCCAGGGACCTCTCAAAGCTTTTCAAAATATTAGTTTAAGAGGTGGGGCACAGACTAAAAAAAATCCAGATACAGCCTGATATCATTAAGCCCGTGTACATGTAATATATGCAAAAGGGAAGAGTACTTTTAAAGTTCCCTTGGAGCCCCTCACTTTAACAAGCTTCTTGAATACTCTGCAGTTCAAAGGCTTAGAAACACTAAAACTAATTACAACTATTACATTGATCAAAAGAAAAAAAGACAATCACACACTAAAAAAAAAAAAATCAAGTGTCAGCTCACTTGTATTAAATACCCTTTTGGTATTTCCATGAAAGAACTGCATAGACACTGAGGAAAAACAAAGGTTGGTCTTCAAAATTCCCCTTCTTTTACTCCGTTTCTCTTTATAACGGTAAGCTCTAATGAATACAAACTACCCAAAAACCAGATGCAAGATTCAGAGGAAAAATCTTGATGGCAATACAATGGGAGAATACGAGGTCAGGCTGCAAGCAACCACTTCATTACCACGGAGAATGTCAGCGCTTGGTACACCCCCAAAACATCCCCTTTCATGAAGAAAAGGCCAAAGGCATTGAGAACACTCAGTATTTCAGAAGCATACACAAAAACCTGGGAAAGGAGAAAAACACCTGGCAACCATGGCAGAATTTAAGTGGCCACAAAAAGGAACGAGCTCCAGGTAGAAACAACTCTGAGGCCTCTGTCCCTCCAAGTGAAACTACAGCAAGAACTCAGTATTTTCTTAGTTTGCCTCCACCTAATCTTTTTTTTTGTAACACAAAAGAAACTATGCTAATTCTCCTCCTTGAGGGCATGCTAAACTTAAGACCTTTCTATTAATGATCTAATATACCACTAAGACACACTGCTGGTACGTCTGGCCACAGGCACAGCACCATGACGCATGCTGTGACAGTGGCAATCTCCACAAAAAGGAGCAGTCACCCTTTCTTTGAAGTGTAAGATACTGCTCTCAAGTAAAAAAAAAAATCAGAGGTTTTAATAACATTAGTAGAGAACCAAACCATTTTGATAAAAATGACATTAAAAGTTCTCAGATGCATTGCCTGAGGAATACTTCTCTGCAGAAGCCATAAAGCAGATGGTTATAAATGAGACTTATTTCATGGCCGCCATTTAGTGATTGCAAATTCCTTTAACTAAAAATCTAATTTTATCAAAGCATAGATCATATGTTTTTAAGTGAAAAAAATTGTCTCAGATTTCTCATTCCTTCTGTAAAGCTTCATGAAAACTGTAACACAATGTAATACAGCAGTTTTGTTTGTCAAGGCTCAGTTTCAGTACCTATTTCCTATTTTCCTCCTTTTTAAAGTTAGTTAATTGAAGGCAGAACAAAGGGCCCCTCTGTTCTGTATCTGAGGTGCCTAATCATTGCTTATGTGGAAATCAATGTAGTATGTTTGCTCCAGTACTGCTGTTCACAAGGCATCTATCTACCGACAAAACATCTCTGAACAACTAACCAAACCTGTGTCTGCACATGAGAGCAGATGCAGTGGTAACAAGTACAGTTATTAATCGTAGATGGGTTAGATGGAACAAAAAAAAATCAGAAACAGTTCCCTGCCCACTATCACACACTTCATTCCCCCCCAGATGCTGCGTGAAAGCATTGCACAAACACCTGCACGAACCTCACGCAATTCAACAACTTCCTTGCACAAATCCCTTTCCTGCCTTTTTAAAAGGGAACACCAGCCTTCCAGAAGACAGCATCAAGATGTCCTGCCAAGACATAATAGCCAGTTTGCGTTATAGGCTCCTGATTAATGCTGAATCATGGGTGCACAGACAGTACTTCTAGAATTAAGAATCAAATTTCATTCAGAACAAACACTGGGGGAGAGTGGAAGGGTATTTTTGGGCAGAGTTAAATGCAACTACACATAGGGAATACACAATACACCAAGCAGGACACTGCTTGGTGACCAAGGAGCTACAAGTGGATTTACTGACAGTCATTAGTGGCAGATCCAAGCAGCAAAACCACTTATCTGTCTGTTTGGTATCACGGTAGATAAATTCTTTGAATACCTCTGTATAAAAATGCATCAATATTAGTGTTATATCCCCACAACACATTGCTGTACAACACAGCAATGCTCTCCTTGCAAATCCTTGTTGCAGGCAGACCAGGCCATGTGAGATTCTGCTCTTCCTGCTGAAGCAGGAGGCTCCTCATTTCCTGACCCCCCTGGAAAAGGTGTGCATCACATTATTTCCAAGGAGCACACAGCACCTCTCATACTCAGGCAAAATTCTACCAAAACACTTTATGGTCAAAGGTTTCCTTTCTGTTATACTTTACTGCAGCCTCCACTGAATTTTTTTTTCCATTTTTGTATAATGGAAGACCCACCACAACACTAAGTACAATTACACACCAGTATTTACAGATATTTATGTATGGCTGTGCATTTGCTGTTCTCATTAGCAGCCTCTGACCACATGAACGTGATGTCTGACTTGTACCAAGTCTGGTACCAAACATGTACCAACTGCCCTTAAGTACAGCAATTCAGGAGATAATCTTGCAGTGTTTTCAGTCCTGTCCTTTAATACTGATTGTGATTTAGTCACAAGGAGTAATTCGTTTTTTTAATAACCATATGCAAAGGTTGGTGTAGCAGTCCTTGCCAGAGCCAATTACCACAGTAAATGGAAGAGATGCAAGACACAGAAGAATAGCTAACATTTCGGATCAGCAAGTGATCTCTCATTATTGGACTCTAGCAGCCCTCTTACCAGGTACTTTCGGGAGTGCTCACACAGGATAAAGCCAATTCAGCACATGCAGCTGGGCTCACGCTGGGTCTATCACAAAATTAGACATTACCTCTGCACACAGCAAGTCTCCAGAGAGCTGCTCTCTGGATCAGCCTAACTGCTGTACAATTTCTAAATATATAGCCCTAACTCATATAGCAAATTAATAAAGAAGTGGCTGTTCCTACTAATAGAGAATTATCCCATGGATTTTTCCCCCCCTTCAGAGCATGCTCTTATCTCAAGTGAGGGGTCAAGACAATTACACTGACATCCAGCACTGGGCCAGGTGGAGCACTCTGCATGCGGATTGCAGCAAATGCAGTAGTTGTGGCTAATATGTAGCTTGGTTTAACAATCAGGATTTCTCTGTTTACAGCCACGAACACAATATATTCCCAAAAAAAGATGCTAATGAGGCAGAGAACTTTTTTTTTTTTTTTAAATCAGGCATGAGGAAGAAAATAAGTCATACACTACAGTTTAAAGAAAGCTTGGTATCAGGACAGAAGCTGGCAATTTAGATTTGTCCTGTCTAGTATAAACTGAGAAAATCTGATGTCTCACATCACACAGTATCATCTGCTCAAACATACGGTAGCTAATTGAGATAATTGCTGCTTCTCTGATTTTATTCACTATTTCAGGACTTCAGATTAGAAGCTCAGGTACAGCTCCATAAATTTCCACACTGTCATCTGGAAGCTCATGGGAAGCCTGTTTTAAAAAATTCCAAATATGCAGCTGTATCCTTCCTAACCTAAAAAGGTAAGAAATACCCAGCCTGATGATAGAAAGGATTCTCAAGTAGAACTGCCTTCCTTTAAAAGCCACTGCTATACCCTTTTTTGAAAGGAGGATACACTACATTTGGAAAAAAATTGGTCAATATTTAGTCTTTTAAGGTTAATTAGCTTCTGAACAGGTTGTCAGAAAATGTAACCATCCACATCATCACAGCAGAGTTAAAATTGCCTTTTTTTTTTTTAATTTGCAAGATAAGTTTTACTCTGATCTAATTCTCTGCTTCAGGAATATATCAGCATTTCCCCACCTAGATATGATTTTTCACAGTTGCTCAACTGTGACATGAGAAAAACTCACAGAAAATTTGATTCCTGATAGTCAGTTTGTGCCACAGCTCAGCTGAGCCAAGCACCCTGAGCCTCACAGTCCCTCCACTCCTCAGGGAACAGCACCCAACCCTGGCAACCTCCAGCACCAAAATTCAAGGTCATTAGCACCTGAGAAACCACCTACAGTTGTGGTCAGCTGCTGGCTGTGGCTACTATTAGTTGAGAGGTGATAGCCCCCACTGGGCTGGGCAATGTAAGACAACTAAGATGTATCACACCACATGCTACCAGAAGTTTTAAAAAATAAAGGAAGCAGGATTTCAGTTCTCTAAGGGATTGCATGCAAGAAGTTACCTTTAAATTGTACCTACACAACTTGTGCATCTTGAACTACATTTACACTGATAACCAGCACCTACAGCATCTCTAAAGGGATAATATACTAGTTAAAATTTAGAATGCAATTCTAAAACAAGCAGCAATTACAACTTTTAAGAGATACCACAAATGCAGGTAACAAGGAGTGAATCATCAGTATTTCCCAAAAAGTTATACAAAAATAAATATAAGCCTTGTCTCCCCTTCCCTTCATTAAGGTTTAAAGCAGGAGCAGGCTGTAGCCCAGTACAGATTTTAATTCAAATCTGATTCTTTCCTTCCTTTCTCCAAACTGACTTACAAGCAGGAAGAGCACACACACAACAGAATACATTACTACTAATAATTCTTAAAATAAATACCAGGATATTAGATCTTCAACTGCATATAAAATTGATACACTGTGCCTGTCTTATTCCAAGCTCACGCTCTGAAATTATGCCTCTACTTGAATTATAAGCAAAAGCTTTTATCAAAAGCCTTTGCAGTTTTGTAGCTTGCCTCCCAAAGCAGTGCCTTCGTAGTCAGATCAGGAAATACAACTTTGCCAGGGGAAGCAGCACAAAACCATCCCCATTGCTCCCCTGCTGCTTGGAATCATCAACTGTGGTCTTCAGCTGCGGCATTAAGTGAAACAACATTGAAGAATCTGCAGATAATTAGAAATTTCAGGAATAATTGATACTCCTAGAGAAGCACAGTTCAGGCTGTGAGTGGACTCCAGAGGGATGGTTTATCCTGTGTAGGATGGCACAGAAGGGCTGGTGCAACACAGCTGTTTGCAGTCATGCTGAAGGTGAAGGTGACATTTATTACTTGGAGATTTTAAGCAGCTCGGGTGCTACGCAAGTAATAACTAATGAACAAGTCAAACGATAGATAATCTACACAGCTGAAAGCTTCCAGATGCCAATAAGAAAGTTATGGCACCTTAAAAAGAACATGTTTGCTACATAGATTAGCATAAAAACAAGACTTGGCATAGCTGCATATGATACTTTGAGGTTGGTGGTACAATTTAAGGCAAAAGCAAGATAAGGCGACAGACAAATATTGGTGAAAAATGTATCTCCTTCACCAGCCCAGCACAAACCACTCCATTCGAATCTCCTGACCAAGTGCTCCCTCAGATTCGATATGCAGAACTCCAAGGTTAGTTCAGGTTGGGCCTTTTCTCCTGTGCTTGTACTGGAGACTCCCCACAGCTACCAACAGTGGCAAAAACTCAGACTACATTTTTAAGAATTCCTTTCCATTTCAGAAAGGAGACGTGACCCCAGAGTGTACCATCTGTTGCCTCAAAAGCAAACCAAAGGCCTTCTAAGATAACAAAGCTGTCCATGAAACATGGTCGCCTATAATGCCCAACCTAACATGAAACCCGCCATGCTGAATGGAGGGGCAAAGCCTTTTCTGTAACTATCACCTCAGAGCACACGAGCTCTATGTATTTGAGGTTTTGAATATACTCCACTCAGTAGAACTTAATTCCACGATGGTTCAACCCTAGAAAGCTGCACACCCTAGCTCCACGGTGCTCCATGTGCAGCACCCAGAAGCTTCAAGAACTTTTCAGCACCCGCCTGAACCAGCCTGAGAAGTTTCACAACGTGAAATGACAGCAACATTCTCCAAAATTAATATGGACCAAGCAAGTTGCAGCTTTTCTGTTTAGTACCAACATTGTCCTTTTTAATTAGGTTTTCCATTTCAATTCGTTATATACCCATGGAACTCCAGACTGCACGCACGTTTATTACTGTTCTAATCAAGACTAAAAATACTTCACAAAACAAACCTCTTCTCAGGAACACCCCATAAAATTGAGAAGTGGAAGGCTGAGCATCAGGAAAACAGACACCACTGCTGTGCTAGAAAGTTACTTCCTCATGCAGAAAGGCTGTGTACTGCAGTCTGTGGCCTCAAGACTTATTTTTCCCTTTATAAATGCAAAGCACAACTGCAATAATTCTACCACAGACCATGAAGAAATCGATTTAGCAATCTGAACATAAATTAAGCAATGTTTTTGATTCAGTAAACTTGTTCCTATGTAGATCAGAACAAGTATTAGTGAAGGTCAGTGACCCATAGCCAAGTATTTACTTTGAAGTTTGTAGGAATCTTAGATCAGGGCATACTTCAAATTATTTGACCTGTAAATTAACCCTTTACATATTTTTAAAGCAATTTCAGCGAATTGCTACAAGCTTTCTATTTGTGATTCAATGATCTAAATGCATGTTAATGGAATTACATATTAATCAGGAGCCATGTATTTGGTAACTAACAAACATTACTAATGAATAAAGAGCAGCATCTGAGGCCCTGGCTGGCACAGGCTCCAAACCCACAACTCCATAAACGAAGAACAGCCACAATTACATTGCACAGGAGATGAACTCCCAGTTGAACAAAGCCAAATATCACTAGAAAAGATTTTTTTTTCTTATGAAAACGTATTAAGGTTAAATTATTTTCTGAAAGATAACAAACGCATTTTGAGAAAACAGCGGTTACCTCAATTTAGCTGTCCTACCTGACAGCTGCATTCAGGATCTCCAGGTTTATTTTGGTCTTTGGTGTTATACATATAAACACTTTCTTGGGGAACAAGCTTTCTGTACAGTTACTTTATTAAAAATCTGCATTACAACTTACAGCCCTGGAAGCTATTTTAACTGCGTTTTGTACATTAAAAGTTTTAATATTTCACACCGGTTATAAATTCTGTACAAATCTGAACAAATGCATTTCTAGCTTAGATCCTTTCACCTCAAGCAAGATCAAGTAATTGGTGCAATAACTTCATGGTTTTTAGAGCAAGATCAAATGAATGAATGCCTTTCATGTAGTGTAATAGTTCTACAGCTTATATTAAAATAAATCATTTGAGTAATGAATTTAATTCTTCAGAATAACTTTTTCAAAAATCATAACTAATATGCATTAGTGAAGAATTATTTTTTTTAAAATACAAAACCATGCCAAATATTTAATTATTTTTAAAAAGCTAAAATGATCCAAGGCAATACAAAAACATTTAATATTAGAGTGCCTGTATACTGTGTGTTGACTACACAGCAACAAAGCGCAAGAGGAGGTGAGGGTGACTGTGTTTCTTCACTTTTACAGAATGGAGAAGGGATACCTCAAGGTAAAAGTACTCATGAGGCAGAACTCAGAACATCAGAATCTCGAAATCTCCACTAAAATAATTACCAAGTCCTGCTGAACAGGAGCCACATGTTTGACAGCGTTGGCTTTCCTGCCACCACAAGTAAAGCCAATGCTGTCACCTTCAGCACTGAGAACAGGCTCAGTTGCTTTACACCTGCCACAAGCCCAGAGCATGAAAGGTGACAGGCGCCACCACCCTGCACTAAGGCAGGAGTCCCACCTCCCCGTCAGGCTGTGTCCTCTCTGGCCGGATCAGGACCACTGTCACCCAAAGGCCACCACGTGCCCTCAGAAGCCAACATGGGCTCTAAGTTTGTTGGTCCTCCCAGAACGACCTATGGCTCAGGTATGCTTAGCAAATGGCCTGTTTCAGGCTTCACCTGAAGATCCAGTGACCCAAGTGAAGAGCCAGGACGGGGTTTGCTTATTGAATTTAGCTTAATGGGTCCCAGTGGCCTTAAGACAGAGCATACCATAAAGTCTTTGGGGGACAAAGACCGCATCTCCACAACAACCAGATGCACAATTTTCCTCTCGGAACTACAGCGATATGCTCAGGAAGTGTAAGAGCTTGTGCTTCATGGTCCTTTCACAATCATTGCTTCTTCACTGACCTCCTCAGCAGGTATTTAGTACAAATACATAAGTAAATATGCCCCCACTTGTTTTCACAGTACAGAAAGCCTGAACACAGCACAAAAATAGAGACAAGAGTTGCAGCTGCAGCAGCAGCAGATCTACAGTACCTCTTGGTGCAACCTCCCTCCATCCGAAAACAGCCTTCTGCTCCCGGCCGAGTCCATCCATCCCCTCGTGACAGACGAGAAAACCCCAAGCAGTACGAGAGATAACCAAAAGCTTCTTGACTTCATCATTTCACGTCTGTTGAAAACAAGAGAACAGTCATAAAACAATCTCAAAACAAAACCCAGCTCAAATTCAGTAACATGCAGAAGCTTACTGTAACAGCTTGGTGAAATATTTACCCCTAAGTTATCCTCCAACAGGCATGCTGTTCCCAGCCTGCCCCTGCCAAGCTGGACCACTGGGATTTCCAAGTTTAACTGCTGTGGCCGGGAGCAAGCCGCCCCACACACAAGGTTATGGTTCTGTGGAAACCCAGAGGTGTCTTCACCCCTCCTCAGGCAGCCAAGCAGCGCTGGGTTATTCACAGCCACTTCATGCATTTTTACCCTCAGCAAATCGTCACAAAAGCCTCACCAGACACTGCTGTTCATTTCTTTGATCACCGGAGGCTTACAGCAGTGTGCCAGATGTTGTTGTTATTCCTCTCAGACTCGGAGGATGACACCTGCCTCGAGCACATTCAGCCACTGCGCTGCCGGAGGCTGAGCTCACAGCCTCGCAGGGGCCAGCAGCGAGCCCGGGGTGTCACAGCGACACCCGGAACACGGGGCCTGTCACTCCTGGTCACACGAGAGACCTGCCCAGATGGCCGCTGAACCCAATACAACCCACAAGACCTGAAGCAAACTCTGTACCCAAGAGGTCTGAAGCATTTCTCCAGCCATGATCTAGGTGAGCCTCTCCTGGGGCTGTGCTTTCTCCACTAATTTGCCTCTGCCCCAGCCAGGCCATTTCTAAGCCCCCTCAGGCTCATCCTGCTCACCAGCACCATCTCCCTGCCCTGGCTCTGCAGCAGCAGGAAACCGGGGAGATAAAAGCAAGGATTTCCACCACGGTAGCATTCCCTTTGAGAGATGTTCTTGTCTCTTTTTTTAAAATGAAGTTGGAAATACTACAAGTACAAGCTACTCCAAGTGTTGTCAGGTGGAACTGCTGCATGTTGTGTGTACGTGCATAACCCTGAGCTAACGCCCTGAAGATCAGCCAAGAGCATTTTAAGGGACATTGGGCTCCAAAAGTACAGCTGAACCTGAGAGCTCTGTACTTCATCTGCCCTTTTTGGGGACAGGACACCAGATTGTGCTGTTACTTCTCATAATGAAGATACCAGAGGGGTCTTCAAGCCTGGCTCCATTTCCACAGCAGCTGAGAGAAGTTTTTAGCCTTTCACAGCAGCTGCAGAAGGTGCTAAGGCAGACTCACAATAAAGCATAATGACCACTTAACGAAGCAAGAGATGGCATTGCTACAACATGCAAGTGACAGGCTGCTGCTTGGTTTGAGCAATACACATTAACAAGACATGTTACCCACTAATAGCAAAATTAAGCCCCTATGACAAACCTTGTCTTGACAGGACTCATTTTAGCGTTTTCATACCGTGTATTTGCTGCAGGGTGTATCCAAGGCTTAGTGCATCACTATTAATTTGGGACCATAACTATTCACACCAGCACTGCTTTGGTCTCAACTATTTTGTCTGCCCAGAGACATACTGTCAATAAAACGACACAGCAGACAGTCACCGCACACCGCTCGCCCGTGGAATTAAGGCATTGCTTTTTCTCAGCACTAATGTAAACACCCTGAACTGAGAGCACTCAGGATGAAATCAAAATTTATTAGGCTCTCTAAATTCCAATTAGAAACCTCAGATGTAATGTTACTGGGGCTACAAATAAATGTTTAATAAACCAAAGTCACTATATCAATAAGCGACAAGTACATTGTTACATTATGAATTGCTCTCGCAGAGCAATACTATTTCTCACATTTTATAGAGGTATTTTGTATGCTCTGTTGATACCACCACAGCAAATACTGTTTCACTTTGCAGTTCTAGAGACCTCTCATTCATACGCTGCTTGAAATCACAATCCTAGACCCAAAGAGGGGACCAGCCAGTTTCATGTACATTTAGTAGATAAACACTAGAAAACATGATGGTGTTTGGATTAAGATGCATATAACACTGATGAAACTGAAAGGGCACCATCTGCATGCTAGAAACTGCTTGTTTTATAAATGGAACTGGTAGAACATCCTTCTCTCAGTTTAGGAATTACTTATTTTTATTGCACGCTGACTGACAGTACGTTAATTGGTCTCACTCATAAGAGGAGAAGGACACAGTAATACACATTATGATCTGAATAGCCTAAGCCAAGCAACAAATGCACGCTATAAATATCAAGCAAGAGTTAACTCTGAAATCACGGAGCATGTCCATGCTGCTTGGTGTCCCAAACCGTACCCCAGCATCCCCTCGCCCCGACTGAGCCGCAGCACATCTGCCTGAGCTAAGCAGAAGAGTCCTGGCAAGATCAGGTCTGCAGCTGCACCATGCAACACAGCTACTGGTTTGCAGTGCAAAGTTCCCCAAAGTCAACCAAAACATTCAAATTGATTGAATGGATCACGATAAACTCAGCCAAGTTCACCACCAATTTCCTGTCCTCACTTGAGCAAAGCACAATATGCAGGACATGAGCCTGTATGGACATCACTGCCCAGATAAATCACAGTTGCATATGGACATCCTGCATAAAACAAGCCATTGTACACACACACACACGGACAATGTTTGCAGCTAAACATTAGAAGCCCCCTAAGAACTGAGGGTGGAGAGGGGAGTCTGTCACCCACCTGCTCATAGCAACATGGGAACAAACAGATTTTAACCCCCCATGCAAAGCACAAGCTAGTAATCGTAATGCAGGCACTCCAATTAAACCTGTTTCAAACACAGTAAACAAAGTTAAGCATCACAGCCATTTGTGATACCTCCTTTGGTTTCAGGGGAATTACTTCCAAAACCATCCTGGTTCTTATGTTACAGGAGATACTATACAAAGGCTGGAGGTAAACCTGCAGCTTGTGGCTTGTTCCTCCAAACCAGAGGAGAACTGCAGCATTCCCTGCAGCTGGCACTGCTTTGCCAAGAAACACTGGCGCAAGCGGAGCAGCACCATGCTACGCGCTGTTACTTGGCCAAGCCCCGCAGGTGCTGTTGTAACACTGGCAATTACAGAATGCCTCCATCCTGCACTCGGATGGGTTTGTGTACACAAATATACAGGGGGAGCCTCAACTCACATAAAAATTGGGGCTACACATCTGAATGAAGAGAAACAGCAAGCAGATGTAAGCCAGAAGTATCAGCACAGGCTTTAGGATGCAGGTTTTAGAGCTGCTCAAGCACAAAGGGTCACCTTGGAAAAGGCAGGCACTGATCACGTTGGCCATTTGCGGGGAGAACACCACAAGTTGTTTAAAGCACTTCAGTGACACACAGCACAAGTAGGCAGGCAGACAGATTGCTGCCGGCAGCCCACAACTTTTTCCTCCACAACACAGCAGCTTTTAGAATTCAATTAGGGTGACTGTAATAATATTAAGCAATTTGCCAAAACCAGTTATTGGTTTTGTTTTCAGGGCTACTTAAATTGCAGCTTAAATTTTAGTGCCGAAAAATTAATAGTTCACAATAGCTTTTAATAATTTCCAACAAGCTCCACATTAGAAAGAAAGGTTCAACTTAATTACCTGAAGTTATGGCTGTTGCTATAAGAAAAAAAAAAAAAGAGGCATTTGGACCACACCATTACCTCTATAAATTGGCTCCGTTAGCGCAAGATAAGGATCTGGTCCTCAGTTCCTCAGCCACTGCCTGTTCCAATTGCTTCAGCCTCACCTAAACAGTATTTCTGCGGCCTGCGAAATAATTTTCATGTTCGTAACTTCTTGTCAAGTGCTATAAAGACTACAAATTTAGGAAAAAAAAAAACATTCCAAGATGACCTTTCAGCACGACATAATTAAGGCAAACAACGCTTTCCATCAGCTATCTGCAGCATCTCAGCTACGTAAAGTTTTGATGCGTTAGGAACTCGCTGGAATCAGCGGCAATGTTTAGCTACAAACCAGGCGTTTCCTTTGCATAAAAGCACGCTTCAGAATATCTCAAAGAATATTTCACTTTAAATTCAAGACACTTCGATGTTCCCAGAAGAAATAAATAAATAAATAAATAAATAAATAGAGAACATCGGTCCAGTTGGAATGAAGGGCCTTAAATCTGGCAGATTTTAACCCTTGCTTGCCAGGCTGCCTCCGTCATACTTCGGTGCGTTTCAGCTGCAGCTTGGCTCATGCTCAGGGAAGCTCCGCGCCACCCCTGCGGAGCACCCGGCGCTCCCCACCACCCCCCAGCCGCTCGGTCCCACCGCTCAGAAACACCCCAGACAGCTCAAGCCGGCCGGGCGGCCCCGGATTACCACAAATAAACAAACCCCAATCGCTCTCCGCCGCCAGCAGAGCCCACGGAGGCACCGGGGCCGCCTGCTCCCCGCACGGCTGCGGGGCCCCCAGCGCCCCCCGAGCCCCCGGAGCACCCCAGGGCTCGGGCCCCGTCGGGGCGCTCCGGGGGCTGCCGCCGGCCCCACGGCGCCACCCAGGGGCCGCGGGGGGAAGCGCCGGCCCCACTCGCGACCGCGGCGGGACGCAGGGGCCGGCCCCGAGCCCCCCCGACGGCAGCAGGAGCAGGAGCATCACCTGCCTCGGCTCGGCTGGGGGGGGGGGGGGGCGTGCAGCCCCAGCGCAGCCCGCCCTGCTGGGAGGGAGCCGTTCTCATCTCTTCGTCCCCAAGCTGGGGAAGTCGGGGCGAGAAGGAAAAAGGGGGGGGCAGTGGGGCGACCCCCTCGGAGGGTGCCCACCTGTTCCTACGCCCTTCCCGCGGGCTCGGCGTGGACCGGCAGCACCGCCGGAGCATCCCCGCGGAGCCGGCAGCGGGAAGGCTCCCACGGCGGGGCGTCCCCTCCCCCCCGAACCCCCTTGCAGCGCTCCGCCAGGCGGGTCTTCCCCCCCCAAAAAAAACAAAAAACAAAACACCCCCTTCCCCCGACAGCTCTCCGCCAGGTACCCGCGGGGAGCTCCGGGCGCGGCCCCGCGGCGCGCACTCACCTGGGGCGCGGCGCCGGGCGGGACGGAGCGGCCGAAGGGGTGCGGCGGGGCCGGGGGCTGCGGGACGGCTCGGGCCGGGACGGGAGCGGCGGCGGCCGTGGAGGCGGGGGGGGGCCGCGCCGGCCCTATTTCTGCTCTCCGGGCCGGAGCCGCCTGACGTCACGGCCGCATTTGCATATTCCACCCAATCGCCGGCACCTGTGCGGGGCGCCGGGACCGCCCCCTCGGGGCAGCGGGGCGGGGGGCGGCCGGGGGGGGGGGTGGGGCCGCGCCGTCGGGGCTCGGAGCCCTGAGGAGGGGAAGCGGAGCCCTCACGGCGTGGCTTAGGGGCTGGGGGGGGCGTTGGGAAGGGGGCGGCAGGGCCGCCCCCTCGGGGCACCGGGGTGGGAGAGGGGCGGGGGGGGGGGTGGGTTGCGCCCCCCCAAATTTCCACGCTACCCCCAGGCGCCCCCGTGTCGCGCCCTCCCGTCGTGGGCAGCCAGCCCCGGGGGGACGGGGGAGAAGGCCCCCGGGGGCACCAGGGCAGCCGGGGCCCGCCTCCGGCAAACCTCGAGGGGACGGGGGGGGGGATCCCTTTGGGGCCCCCCAGCCCCGCGTTGGGACACCGGGACCACCAGCAGCTGGCGGTGGGGCACGCGGCGCGGCCAGGGGCTGCTTCTAGTGCCGGGTAGCGGTGGCCATGCGGGAAGGCAAAAACATTAACATTCATTCTCTTCGCCTTCGCATCTGTTAAAAAAAAAAAAAAAAAAGAAAGAAAAAGGATCAATATAATCATTGCTCATTTATTTTTTAGAAGGTGTTGAGTGTTTACGGGGGAGGAGTGGGGCTGTAAAGGGGGTTTGGGGTGCTGGGTTTCAAAGGGGAATTAGGCACAAGCTGGATCCATCGCGAAGCAGCAGGTGCCCACAATTACTAACAGAAGTCTAAAAGACCTCTTTAAACGTGTCAGTCTCAGTGTTCCTTCTGACACAGAGCCCTACAGCTGGATCCTAGTGAATTAAATTGCATTTGTCATTGGCTTCAGCGTGAGAGGGACAGGATCCCCCTGCTCAGCTGTTTAAGAAGACATGGGCAGCTCCCAGAAACCAGCTCTAGGCTGGAAGACAATCTGCTTATTATCACATCAGTTCACAAAATTAGCCATGAGCTTGTGGGAAGAGGCTCTTCCATGAGAGTAGGCTTGTTCGCTATTAGTAGTATTGTTCTTCGCAGGAGATACCAAGCAAGGTCAGCTTTCTGGGATTTTTCACACTTCTAGTTCTGGCCAGTTAAACGTTGCACCTCCAAAATATCTTCAGCATTTACCAAAAAAAAAAAAAAAGACTTTATTTAATGACTTGATGACTTGTAGGGACTCTTGTTTGCTCTGATTTCCTTCTTCCTAACAAGAATGATCTGAAATTGCTGATTTATGATTTGGATTAAAATAAAATAAATCACAAATGCGATTGGGAGCATCCACAGTGAATTGTGCACGGGCACTATAAAGTGGGTCCTTGTAGAGTGTTCTACAGGAACCAGTGAGTGCATATTTCATACCTGGCCTATAGGCTTAAGAGGTCTGGGGTTTAAAAAAAATAAAACTGAAATCTAATCAGAGAAAAAACGGTATCTTCAGTGAGATCTTTTTCTCTTTCCTGCGGGAGAGGGAAAAAAAATCAGCAAACAGAAATAATATCAGTGGAGACAACTCCTTCCCATTTCCTGAAGGAAAGAAAGAAAAGTCTAACCACTTACCCACATCATTTATTCTGTGAAAGTATCTTTCAGACTGTCTGTGTTGTCAGTTTGAAGTATTTAGTCATTTCTCTGTTTCTCTTAAAGTCGGACATAAACATGAGATGTATCAGGAGACATGTGAAGCATCCACGCAGCCCCTGTTTATTTATATCCACACGCGCCTGAGGATGCGGGGTGGGGAGGAAGTCAGGTCTCCTCACCCCAGACAGCTTGCTGGGGTGACGCTGGCTGCGACACACTTGTAGCAGTTGGCACGTTTTGCTCATTTTACATAATTCTGGTGCAGTTTTAAATGCACAGCCCGTGCCTGCTGCGTCTCCACATGGCCCCTGGGGCTGAGATGAACGAGAGCGCGGCGAGGCAGCGCCGAGTCCCCAGACCCCCAGGCCCCTGCCTGTGCCACCCCGTTTTTTTTCCCACCCACCCCCCCCCCAAAGCTGAAGCATCCAGAATGAAATTCAGCTACGCAAGCTGAATTTGGGGCAGAAAGGTATTCCCTGGGAATTATTGGGGAATTGCAATATCAAGCTCGTTTTTTCCCCCCAGAGGTGGTCCCCCTCCTCCTTCCACACAGCTCGGCTTCTCGAGGAGCAGGGGGCTGGAGAAAGCCACCCTAAACCAGGCCAAGCACACCCCACCTGGCCCCGAGCATGGGCACTACCTGGGTCCTGCATCACGTACCCAGCTCTCCCCCGTCCTGCCCTGGGGAAAGCCAGTCCTTCCTATTTCAGCCCCATGTCCAAACCCAAGCCCCTTGCTTTAGACAGCTCAACGAGGAGCGGATTTGCCCTGGGCAGGTGATGGATTGGGCAATCCGGCTCACGCAAAGTGCCTGTCTGCTCCTCTATCAATTACGGGTGACCGTGTCCCTAGCCCAGCTCCCCCAGGAGCCCAGACTCCCCTCCCTGACATTACAGGTGCACAGTCAGGCACCAAAACCCATTTTTGATGACTTCTCTTACACGCTGGGCTCCTTCCCAATTCTCTGACATTCTGGTTCCAAATCTTTCCAGTTTCTCCCACCGCCTGAAACCATTTATAAACCCAAGCACCCTGCCTCACACCCCCGTCCTCCAGCCAGCTCCATCCCTTTCCTTTTCAAACGCCTGCAATTCGAAGCTAGTTAAGCTGCAGGAGGCAATCCTCGGGTGAGGAAGATGTGCTTGTCCTCACAGATGGCACCTTTTAAAAGCCCCTGGGATGTCTCTGTGCATCCCCAGAGCGGTGGGAGCTTTGCTGAGGGGGTGTCTGCTGTCCGCCTGGCTGCAAAGCCTGGGCAAAGCCAGCAGCTCTGCTACAGAGCAGGGCAAAGCTGATAAATTCTTCATCTTCAGGGCTGGATGAGTTTGAAGCAAAATAATTGTTGCTTTCCTTTGAACTGGGAATTGGAGAGGCCCAAAAACCAGTGACTGGAGCTAGAAGGATAAGAAAAAATAGATGGTTTTAAAGACAGACTTAGGAGGGGAAGATTCCTATTCAGAGAAAGGAGTTGGCAATTATTTTTTCATAAAAAGACAGGACAGCCCACTGGAATGAGAATTAAGCGCTCTCCCCCACCGCCACGTAGGTTAAAAAATATAAGAACCAGACAACGATAAAGCAAGTGAAAGCACTCTGCAAGTGTAGGGGAGTTGAAGCTGCAAGTGGCGATATATTTAATAGGACTTGGGCAAAAACAGGGACTGTGAAATGGAGGCACCTGGGCCAGTCTTGGTCTCGTGTATCTCAGTGAGAGGAGCTGGAAATGTGCAAACTGTTGTCAGCTCTGACTGATGCGGCTTCAAGAATCTGATGAGAAATTCTGAACAGCAGATTGGCAGCACAGAGCCCCGTGCCACTGACGATTCGATAGCGTGCAGGAATGACCACTGCAGTTAGCTTAAGGGAAAGAGTTTTGAAGAACAGATGGTCCTCTCTTATTGGGCTTAAAAAAAATAAAAATCAAACAACAACAACAACAAAAAGGCAAAAAGAAACAGAGCAATGAGCATAGCCGAGGCTCCCTGATTTTACTAGCAAAGGAATTAACTGGTATCCATCTGAAGTACTTCCAAAATCCAGCAAGTGATCTGCAGAAAGGAAGATGCAATTTTCTCCTTGAAAATTCAAACTTTGAACAACTCCCCACCTCTGTGTCCGATCCTGCTGTTTAAATGCAGTAATTAAACATGAGTTTTTAAAAGAACATTGTATTCATTGGGAACAAGAAGCTGAGGGAGTAATAGGACAACAAGATTCATGCTCATCACTTTTTGTTATTTGAACCAAAAGCCTAAATCAGACCTGATTAAACTAGGAACTCAAAACCAGATTCAACCCAAACTAGGGATATTAGACAAATACAAATGTGACAAGAGTCATGATTCAATTATTACGAGTCCATCTTTTAATTGCTCATTAAGATGGCAGTGTGTATCTTTGCCTACATACATTTAGCAAAGCCTTTTCACTTTGACAGCACATAAAATTCTCCATGCCAACTGTATATCTCTTACTTTTTATATCAACTTCAGAGTTGCCAGTTTTTCATTATCTTCTTGGTCATAAATTAGTAAGGAGGAACAAATTTAATAGCAGCCTCAAACCTTTAGAGATTATGTCAGCCTTGTGTATCCATGCCAGTTAAATTACCATTTATTTCTGCTTAAATTTAATGTGGTCATCTTCATACAAACACGCACATATTTAAAGCCTGCTCTCACGGTACAGCGTTAGCGCACCGAGAGGCTGCTCTGAAAAGCTGACATGGAGCTCGGACTTCAACCTTTCTAACCACGCAAGATGGAGCAGATGGAGAGGACCAAGGTCAAGAGCTGAAACTGGGCAGGATTTTGTGGGCGCCGTTCTCCTGGTGTGCTACAACCAGGACAGCCATGGAGGAGCCTGCACACCAGAGGCATGTCCTTCAGGTGGTCGAAGTGGGTCAAGGCTCAGATCTAGAGAGGTGCTGCCCTTGGTGACCCAGTCTTCTCTGCCTCAATCATGTTTTAGCAAATTATTGCTCTGTTGGGTAAATGCCTCTGGATGCTGGCACAGCAGTGACCCACCTGGCCCCAGTGGTACGCGCAGTGCTTGGTCCCTGCCTCTGTAGCTGTCAGCCCAGGATAATAAAAAAATAAATCGTAAAAGATGTTTTATACCAAAGGAAATACTAAATGTAGAAACAGTGCTTTGATTCATTTCACAGCTGTAGTCTTTTTTGATTTGTTCGTAATTTTCTACACTACTGCTTCCAATTTGATACTGTCTGGGTCCGGGATGACAATGCGAATGGGATAACAGATGATGAGCTCAAAATACTGAACACAATCATACTCGCCCTACGTGTACCCACAATCAATATGTCACTTGGAGGAAGGAACCATCAGCTACTGGGCAAAGTTTGGAATATAAAATGTCACAGGGACTCCAGGCACGTTTCTGAACTCCTAGGAGCTGTCAGTGCAGCAGGCTGGCTGCTCTGTATGGGACACACGAATGGGTCGAGTAAATAACCTCAGATACCTGAGCTGAAGTAGTGGCAGCTTCCAGCATCCCCCTCCATTTCCAGCCCCGTGAAGTAGAGCGCAGAAGGCTGGGGGCTGTGATTCCCACAGGGCCCAGGGGAGCAGGACCCCCAGCTAGCGACCCAGCTTGGGGCTTCGGTACGGCACCTGTATTCCTCTGCTTTCCCATCTCTCAATATTTTGTTGCTGTCCTCACCCAGATGCACTGGAGACAGCATCAAAGCCAGTGGACGGTGTTTATCTGAAGACAAGAAAGCACTTTGATCCACGGGCATGGTGGATAACAAGGCATTTAGCTTTTTTTTCCAAGCTCCTTGGTTATTTGTAAGTGCAGTCATGTCACAGCGAAGTCATGGTGTGTATTCTGAAGCATATGGCGATCTTTTTTTTCAACTTGTTTTTAAGAGTAACGGTAAAACGATGAGCTTTAGTGGGCTGAGAGGGCTCGGGCTTGCAGCAGGTGAGTGGGCGGCCGGGCAGAGGGAGGGGGCCGCTCATCCTCCTCGCCAAAACGCCCCGGGTCCGACGGGCAGGGGCAGAGGAATGAAGCGCGTGGAGATGAAAGAAAGCGCACCAAAGCTGAAGAAAAACCAGAGAGAAATGCGAGTCTGCCTCATTTGAAACATTTGAAGTCTTCTGAAGCACCTTTGTGTTTTATCTCATCACTTAATAGGTTTCGCTTTATGCCAGCACATATCTGTGCGGTACGTGGAGTTCAAGAAATACACGGGAGCAAGGGGGACTTGGCGACAGGTTCCTTAAATCCCCTCTGCAGACAGATGGCCAGGAAGCAGGCTGGGAGGGAGAGTGCAAGCAAGGAGGATGACGTTCTTCAAGAAAAATTAAGAAATGTAAATGGCACCGTCGCTGCTAGGAAAGACAAACTCTTGCAAAGCATTAGCCGGGCTCAGTTCAAAAAGCAAGGAAATGATTTAGAAGAGGACTGTGATCATTTACAATTTTTAAAGGTGAAAGGTGTGATTTTGGTAATACCTTAAAATTAAAAGGCCAGCCACTCTATCTTTAAAATGATGGTTTCTCTCCTGGAAGACTTATCTCATTGTCAGTCCATTAGCAGCCAACCAGAACCCATCCATACAAAAATAATTGGCTATTGATATACGGTAATACTGAAAAGTTATTCTTATTTTTGTTCATTGCTACAGAAAGATGTCCTCTCTAGCTACACATTCAATCATTATAAATGCTGCTGCAAAAAAACTAAAAACACTTCTCAGAGATGGATTAAGATCTACTTCACAAATAAATACATTTTATCACTGAGAGAAGAGGCAAATGTCACTGGTACTGTTTTATACCCAGTGGAGACCACTTGCAGAGGAATTTTCCCCTCCAGGTCAATGAATGTCACTGGCTGTGCACAGCCCCCCCGCATCAGCCGGCTCCAGCGCAGGTCTGTACCTGCTGGGCACGCATCAGGGGCTGCTCTGAACCGCAGCTGCGGCCCCTCCTTTTTGACTGCAGGGAGCTAAAAGGGGCAAAAAAAAGACGTTTTACTCTAAAAGCACAGCGCCGCGTGGCTCTTGGCATGCTGTGCTGGCCACCAGCAGTGGCTGCCGCTCTCCGCAGGGACCAAGGTCCCATCTGCAAGGGTCGCATCCTGCAAACCCCGAGTGCTTCCAGCAGGACCCGCTCCTGGAGGGGACAGGAGCAGGGGACAGCAGGACCTGCCACCGCCACCACTGTGCCCCGTAAGAGGTTATTTGTGCAGCGGTGGGGAGGTTTGTGCTCAGGCTGTTAGAGCCGTGCCGAGGCAGTGCCAGATGCTGCACTTGCCAGCTAAGCACCCCTCAAGAACAGCTAATAAAACTGGAGGACGTTAGGCTTTGTAATGCTGTATTTTAAAGATAAAAGAGTCTCTGGTTGGACTAGCGCTAAGATTTTTACTTCCTTGCAGACAGCTATTTGGCTGCACTGTAACCCAATCTCGAGCCGAACCCAAACAACTAGTTATAAAACTCTAGCTAGAACGATGTGCAGGCAGATGGAAAAGGCAGAGGGGAGAAAGTGGGGAAATAATCTAGCTTGACAGAGAATTTTTGGGACCGTGGTTTTTGCCCATAGAAGAAATTTCTCACAGTTAAGGCTCAAACACACACCAGCAAGAAACCAATGTGTTGAATGGCTTCAACAAATCTGTCTTGGGGCCATGGGTAGACATTGATTTTGGGCTGTTTTACCTTGTTTATGGCCATTCACTTGTAGCACTGCTTGATAAAATACTTTAAGTAAGAAAAAAAAAAAAATCTTACATTTGTTTTAGCTGCTTGTGGAATTATATTTCTGTAAGTATTTTACTTGTTTGGCCAAATTTCTACTACCAACAGTTTTCTGTTGCTTTGGAACTGCTGTTAGAAGCCTATCGCTCTTCATCATCACTCTGCTGAGTCTCTGTTACCCTTTTAGCAACAGTCTCTCCCACAGTAAAAGAAAACGCATTTTTTTTCTTGTATCTTATTGTCCAGAATAACTCTTGGATATTACAGTCATCAATGTTTAGTACTAAATCATTTCCCTGCCAATTCCTTGTAATCAAATCTTCCACCAAGTCGATAGCAATAACATTTTTATAAGGCATTGTCTCTCTCAACCTATTAGGTGCTTTCTGATCTTTGAATTTTCCATTCTGAAAGTAATAGATAGTTACCTGGAAGAAAGCATAAAGCCTGTTCATGTCGCCCAGCTTTGAGCAGCCATGTTATTGCTCACACCAACCACGCCTTTGAGTTGGAGCTCTGACTGCTTCCGACAGGTTACTTAATCACAGGAATGACTTTCAGTTTCTGTAGAAAAAAAATGCAAAATAAATAAAGGAGCTACCAGGCCCACTAGAACCAACAGCGATATTTCTACTGCATTTAATGGCACCAGATGTTGGCTTTGCAGAATTATATGTGGTGGTACACTTGGTACGTCTGTGCCGCAATGCATATATGCCACCACAGCTCACGGGGAGATACTTAGCTGGTTTAAAGGCAGCACTGCCAGCCGCAGCACTGCAGAGCCCAGCAGAGGGCTGCAAAATGCACCCCAGCCCTGAACTTTTATGTGAGCCATGAACTTGTGCGCAGCTGTGTGCAGGCACAGCCACGGTGCCATTAGCACCCGCGGCATCGATTCGGTGGCAGTGCAGGACGCTTGGGTGAGCTCTGCCTGAGGTTACTTGACCTGGCTTTAAATCTGCCTAGTGCTGCTGTTGATTTCCGGACTCCACCTCCACCACCACTTAATGGCACCTTCCCACTATACACACCCCTCTGCTGTGATTTTAATGATACCAGAGGATCTCCCATAGCCACGAGGCAGTTGCCCATTGACTGACTTGGTTCTTTCACTCATTCATTCACGATTTCACTACTGAACCTGCAGTCAGTAAACCATCTTTATCTGGTAGCTTACGACTAAAGAACTGAGCCACCTTGAAGCCGAGGAGTACTGGGTACAACACAGGCAGCGATGTATTTATGCTTTCTCAGTTTTATTTGGGCTTTGGGAGAGCTGTTGAAATGGGAAGAAAAGGAAGTTTTCTTCATTAGTTCATCTTCGTGTACTAACCTCAATATCACTCAGATATTGATGTCACGGCTCTCAATTTGTATTTTGTTTCCATACCCACGAGCAAAACCAATGGTGATTTTTAAGATACTTTAATTTATCTAACACCAAGGTAGTATGAAGAAATAGCGATGGTCCAAAAGTGACCATATGCTGATGAGAGGGTTTCTCCCTAAGGAGGTCTGCATGCCCTTACCCATTCAAAATACCAAGTATGTAGGTAATTGTCAGGCACTTACCATGTGCCAGTGTGGGTGACAGAGCTACATCTGTGTAAGCCATAGTCAGGAGTTTCATTGATTCTGATGGGTAATTTATTTCTGACTCCACAAGGCAACCCCTCAGAGACCAGCAGTCGATACCGGTAGAGGTGGATTAGCACAATAACACATCAGTTGGGTCAGTGGGCAGGCGGGGTAGTTATTATTCCTATTAGCTCAGATACAAATGGAAAAGAAAGGAAAAAGTTAGCGTCAACAGCAGGCAGTATATATCTTGTTTCTCCTTTTTCTTTGACAGGGTTACAAAACATGCTGCTATTTATTTATTTTTAATATTAATGCATTTGAAACAGGGAGAAATAGAGATGGGGACAACATATCTAGTCCCTATTCTCATCTCACCCTCCTTGTGTATTGCATAATTCCCTCATGTCTGGAAAACTGTTCAAAACTCCTCACTGTGTCAGCGTTTTCAGATCTCAGGGGATGAGACCCACAGCTAATATTCAAGACAATGTATTCCTCCTGTCTGTGAATAATATGGAGAGCTGAATCCTTTTTATTCTTTACGTTTTTTGCCTCTCACATGGCCTTAATGAAGATTTTGCAATCCTGTCTCCCTCGGGGCACACAGGTACAATCAAACATCTGCATTTAAATATACTCTCCCTGCCTCAAACCTCAAAATGAAAACAAAAAAACAGGAAATAATTCTTTCCTTCCAGGCTTCCTCAGCAACATACAAACAAGTCTCCTTAAGTAAGAGCAGCTTTAAGCCAAAAGCGTGCCACAGCACAGAGAAGAGATGTGCTCAAGCTTAGAGGCCTCCACCCATTCAGCTGGCCTTGAAATATTTTGAAAATCCACCAACTTCTGTGCTCTAAAGACTACCTCAATCTGGTTTTGAGCATTCTGCTGGAATGCACAGGGTGGCTGTTTTATCAGGGCAGTTTCTCCACACCCCTGCTGTGAGAAAGGACACAAGTGTTCTTCCTCTAGCAAACAGAAACTTCCATGTCACTGTGTGTTTTCTTGAGAATAACGACGACTTATACTTCAAGCAGATATTGACAGATCATTTCGATCTCAGTAGCCCCAGACTTCATCCCTAACCTGCATTTTTGCTTTGCTAGTTAATAGGTTTGAGTCCTGCATTCTTATTCACATAAAGCCCCCAAGTGATGTGGGGTGAAAATGAACAACTAGACCACGATTTGGTCCCCAGTGGGACTGGTTTATCTGGAGTAGTTTTTATGTCATTCAGTTTTGTGAAGCTTGCCAACAGAGCTGGTCTGGAGAATGGGCAAGAGGTACACAGATATTCATGAATAAGTAGATCAACCCTTTTCTTGTGGTGTTTGGAAGGTCTTAAATATTCAGAGTTTCACAAATGTTAGATCATTGAGAAGCTCAGACTGGCCAGATGCTAAACATTACTCTCCTATTGGAAAAGTTACAGGCGTTCAGGCAGAAATGATGCTCTGTGACCCCCGGGACCAGTCACCGATCCTAGCAGACATCCAGGAAGTAATCAAACTGGGAAGACTATAAAAGACTAACCTGCTGGCTGGGAATTATTTGTCTAAGCTAGTTGGTGAATACTTATAAACAAGAAATACAATAGCACAGACTGGAGTAGGCTCAAAATTTATCCACAATTAATAAATTGACCTATCCTACACACTGTGTTATTTTCTCTGACATTTTCACAAGCTACAAATCTGATAGTACAATTAAATGACAAGTTCAATCACTTCTTTATTTCATGTATATGTATACTATAATATTTTATAGCTGTATTACGGAAAAGACTGTTTACTCATGTTGTATCTTCCCTACCATAATTCAGAGCTTTGCTTGCCTAAGAAATTACTTGTCTGCATTTTGATTAAAAAAGCAAAACCTCATTGTTCCTGTGGCAAATGAATTCAGTCTTTAAATGAAACTCATTGTCACATCCTTTTCTATGCAGCAAAAGCATTCAGCTCCTGGAATGGTTTTAACCTCTAACACAGCACTTTTGTGTCTGTATCTGATCCAGCAATGATTCATTTTTCTTCCAAAGCTTCGTCAGTGTTTGGGCTCTGTACTTAGTTCTCAATGAACTGGCTATAACGCAGTAGTTACAGCTCCCTGGAAAATGACACACAGTAACTCTGTCAAGTTTTTTATTAGCTTGGATAGGTCTTTTATTTTAGCAAGGTCTTTTATTACCTTGGATAGCTTTGAACTAGGTTCTGAAGTGGATGAGTGAAGACCTGGAGATCCAATTTTATATCAAGAGCCATTAATTTTTTTAACCATAACACCTTGATTATTGATAGGCTTCTGTTCTTTACTGTCATTACACAACACATTGTTTGAAGTGAATCAGAGTGCACAAACTTCCACAATTACTCACCAGAGCTTGGATGGGTCGTGGCAACCAGCTGGCAGACGTCCTCTGACTTTCAGGATGCAAAAAGAAACACTCCAATGTTTCCCCCCCATCACCGTCCCTCCAGGTGCATTCAGCCCTAAAAATGACAGTTTTTTCTTCCACGCGTGCGAAGATCTGCTGTTTTGCAACACCCCTTGCATGTTCTAACAACCTCCTGGATCAATTAGCAGTGGGTGAATTCCAGATGACTTAGTGCAGATCAATACGCGGGCGCCTGAGGCTACGAAGTGCTGACTGGGGGTCTCTCAGCTGCGATGTCTGACTTGATGCATCTTTCAGCTTCTCGCTTTTCAGAAATGTCAAACTCTCTCTTCTAGCTGCAGATTTCACTTTCAGTTGAGCCAAATTAAATTGCTAGTCGTGTTTTCATATGTGCTGCTCTAGCCTGGGAGATAATCAGATCCTTCCTGTTCCGTGGTATTTGTCAGAAAACATCGTTAAGGATGTTATGGAGAAAGGAGGTGTCTGGAAATCTCAGATGATGGTTATTCTTTTGTCCATTAATCCACATATATACACAAAAGCGCTTAATTTAGGGTAGCTTATTGTTCCACCTAAATAACTACATAGATCAGAATGGACTCCACCAAAATAAATGAGCATGGATGAGCCAATAGGACCAGAATCAAGCTGCAGAAGTGCAGATACATGGGGGTGGGGGTGAGAGGGGACACACGACACTAATAAATAGAACTTCATTGATGTCAAGGTCTCAAAAATGGTATAAGGTCTTTCTTCAGCAGCATACAATTCACTTCAAGACCATTTCCCTCTAGTCTAGTAGCCACTCTCTTCATTTGTATTCTTTCAGTCACATTTTTTATGGCTTCAAACTTAAAAGGAAGTTGTATTTAAAGCTTGAATGAATTCAGACTTCCAGGTAACTGAAGTCAGCCTATGACTACAACTTGACAAAGCTTAATGCTTCTATTTGAATCAGTCTTATTTACAAATCAAACAAACTCATATCAAACTGACTGCTTTCATATTTAGGCTCTTTTGCCTTAGATTTATTCCTGCATGGGGCTGTGACATGACATTTTGCTATGTTGTTCCTTGGATTATTTACACCATGGAGGCATCCAGAGACCTATGTCACACAACAAATGCCCACAGTATTGGTAATATAACAATCAGTTACGATGATCCCCAGACGCATTTGAGCTGTTGGATAAATGGAAATCCATGTAGCCACAAGGAGCTGCTTGGCAAAAATCCAGCCGTAGACTTGGCACAAAAGAAAAATAAACCATGTTTTCTCTGTAACGTTACAGACCCTTCTTGGACCTCGTATCCGTACTGCAGCCATGGCCAAGCACCAGGGCTGGGAGCTGGCATGGCACCTGCAGAAGGTGAGCGAGGAGCTGGGTGAGGGGAAATGATGGGAGGTGGCTGGATGATGGTGTTTTCCTTTCTGGGGAGCCAAAGTCAGCGCGTTTTGGCAGGATCTCGCCCTCTCTGCACAGTACCGATGGCCACAGCATGTCCTTGTGGGTTCTCATTTACATTGCGAGTCTGAGAAGTTCCCATTTTCCTTCTGGACCACATTGTCAAGATGTCACGGACAGATTACATTGTCCTGCTAAAAAATTCATTCCGTAGGGATCAGTTCAAGTTAAATCTAAGAGGAATAGTACATTACCCGGGGATTAGGCTCATATTTCAAACAGACTGTTAGCTGAATAAGCGTAAGGTGTGCACAAAGACAGCAGAACAGGCCCAAAGCTCCTGGGCCTAGGCTGGGCTGGAGCAGTGACAAGGAGCAGCTCGGGAGCCACCTCTCTGTTCATAAAACGGGAAGGGTTTGCAGGTGCTGGGTGTGATGGGGCCGGGCTGCCCCAGGAGCAGCTCCTCCTCTCCTCCAGCTACAGGGGAGAGTGTTGACTGCTTGGGAAACAGCACTGAGTTCAACAAAATACCCCTTAGAAAAAGTCTGAAATAAAATTATAAAATGAATCCCCTTGCCGCTTATCAGGTGGGCAGGGGTCCGTTTGTCATGTTGTCAGCACGTGATAAGAAGTCAGCAGCTGGGTCCTGACCGAGCAGGCACCCGTGTTGAGTGATGCTCACATGTCCCCGCTAGTCACCGTCTATCACCCAAATGTCCTAACACACGCACGCTTGGCCATGTGGAGAAGACATCCTTTCCCATAAAAATACAGCACCTGATCACTGGCGCTTTGGGCGGTCTGTTTCTAACCAGCATTGACCAGCCCAGATCACTGTAGTATGCATTAGCTTCCTAGCTTGAAGGAAATAAAAAGGTTGTTTTCTGGAAAAATATACAGTGGAAATCACTGCTTGCATTCACTTGTTACACAGCCAGCCACAAGACCCTTAATTTCATTTTTAAGAAATTATGTTTACAAATCACAGTCAGTGTCTGACAGATTAAGAATTTCTGTATACATCTCTCCTTTTTTGTTTTGGTAAAAACAAAAAATGTTCTGTAGATGTTGGTGTCAGTTTACTTTTTTCACTCCCTCATACATTTGCCATCTGGAAACACCTAAATGCCAGCAGGCTTTGGCCTCAGGTTCGAAAGTGTTTGCAATTTATTTCTCAGAATTGCTAACAGCTTTCCCTGCCAAAAAAAGGAACAAACAATGATTCAGCAAAGCCTTTGAAGATCAAAAAGAAATATAATTAATTTGTTAAAGTGGAAAAATACCCCAAATCCCTGTTAACAAAATTGTATTTGACCTTCTGCATTTTTCTGCTGAGAAGACTGACTTTTTACTTTATGCCAGCAGGATCCTCTGGGCTGAGAGAAGAGGAAACCCACCACCACCAAGGTTATGAGGCCGTATTTCACAGCACTATGTGAGATAACGCACATATACCTGTGCTTGCCCCTGCCACTTACTCACCAAATCTCATTTAATGGCAAAGGAACTAACTGCCATCATAAATACACTCACAGCAGCAATAAGGCAGAGGACGGTGTTGCTCAATGTGCTGGGTACATGAGACTGTTCAAGGATGGAAGGATCAGGAGGGTGAAGGTACCGGCTATCTGTGGTGCAAAGATAGCCATCATCTGCCCCCAGCACTGGAAAAACAACCAAAAAACAAAAAACAAAAACCAACCAACCAACCAACAAACAAAAACACCAACAAAATAAATAAATAAATAAATAAATAAATAAAACATGAGCAAATTCTGCTGTTGAAAGCTCTGGGGAAATCCAAATAAAAGGAATGGCTGATGCTGGCTGGTCCTAAGCAGTCACACCCTAATTCAACAACAACAAAAAAAATGATTTTCAGCGTTTTACGCATTCATGAAATGTCTGGGCTGGTTTAATCAAACTACAGTGTCAGATCCCATGACAAACACGTTAAAATTCCCGCGATTTCCCTTCCCACTCAGCATGCTCTCCACCACTGAAAATGCGTGCCGAGCTGCCCTGCTATGGAACTCCCTGATTGGAACAAAGTAATAACACACTACGTGAATTAAATTTTTTTAGTGGCCACAACCTTGTTTAACATGTGATTTAATCCTTTGCAAAGGGAATAATAACATGAAAAAAAAAATCAAGTGATCACAAATTTTGCAAGTAATGAAGACCACTGAAATCTCGATGGCTACATTATGTTGGCAATACTTACTTAAAACAACAAAAAAATTAAAACAGCTTGTGTTAATGGTAGGAGGTAATATTATATTTTAGATACGACCACTGGATGAATTCCATTTCATCAACAATCATGTAAAAACATCAGCTAAAAATGGATTATGTTTGTTTTTAGGGAATTAACTGTGCAAATAAACACAATTTAATTCCTGCATTAGTGGGAGAACCTCAAAGTCAGACTCACGGTTTTTCTGTAGCTTGGTAACAGTGATATTAGCAAACAGATGCTCTGAAACTAGTTTAATATTGCTAAATTATTCTTTTTGTTGGAGCACTCGTGTTAATCCAAACAGAACTAAAAGCAAGGCAGACCGACTCAGAAGTGAGATGCGATATTGTAAAGAGACCTGGAGATACACACTGCTTCCAGGACTGTGAGTCCGCACAAATGAAGCAGCAAGTTTTATGAGACCTGAAGCAAAGGGCAAAGTGATGAGCAGGCTTTTCTGTCCCAGAAGTCCACTTGCTAATTTCATTTTCACTGTGACCTTAAAGAGCAAAAAGTCGTTCCAAACCTCCAGTGTTAGGCTTCGAGCAGCTTTGTCTTCCCGAGAGGCATTGGGGCACCTGAATTTGGGTGTGAATTTGGGGCTGGAGCTTGTGTTCACTCCATGTCAGTGTAACAGCCACCACTTCCGTGACTAGGGCCAGACCCGTTGGGAGCAGAGGCAATGGTGCTGCAGGGTGGTGGTGCAGGGGGCACCCAGCCAGGGCGATCTCATCTCATCAGGGACCCATCGTATCATCCAGCCTGGCAAGAGGCTGCTATGTGCAATGGCTCGACCATGAGAATAATTCCCAAGTCTGTGTCATCATTTCACATCAAAACCTACTATTCATTCCCAAGAGCTGACCCCTCTTCCTAGTAAAATTTCCTTCATTTTTCTTCAAGACTCACAAGTTTGAAAACTTCATCCCATAACCTGCAATGTCACCAACAGGAACTGGCACTCTTTTTTGAAGACAAATTCCTTAAGTGGTCGGTGCTGAAAGACAGGGTAGGTGGCATTAACTTGGCTAATTGTTTACTTGCTTAGCTAATCTAACATAATCTGCATTGATTAGCTTTTGATTTCATGCTGGATGAGTACACTGCTTCTGTGTGCCTTTCAGTTCATTTGTGGGTCATACCTAATAGTCATTTTTATAACTCTCCAAAGCTAGACGAGAACAGCAGCAAGAGAGAAGCAGCCCCATTGTACTGGTACTAAAAGGGTCATTAAACTCAGCATTAGGTAAAGGGTTTGGTGTGGGTTGCATTCACTTTGCTTGATTAAAAATGAAGTGTAAGCAAAAGGTGTGTGGGAGAAATGTTTGAATACAAAGTATGCTGTACAGTCTCACATACATATAGTGCTTACGGGCACTCATCATCTCTTAGTCAGGCTCCTTCCTTCTTTAAAGCCTCAGTTCATGGGCTCAGTATGCCAAGAGTGAATATTTTATAATGAGCATAACAAGAGTGTCATTTGCTTGATAAACCTTAAACATTTGCATGAGAAGAACATGGATAATTTTGAGCCTAATGAAATGTTATAAATAAAATAAAAAAAACATATATTTTTTTAATTGCTTTTGGGTTTTACTGCTATGGGGCCTGAAACTTTCCTCAGAAGAAGAGAGAGGGTCAGAATTTGACCCGAAGAAATTAAATCTCAAATGGAGATAGTTTCCTGAAATGCAGGATTTATTGTGTTTAATGCTACGAGGTTATAGCACATAAACAATACTTTCTGCAGCAGAGGAATACAGAAATACTGATCTAGCTAAAAATGAAAAAGCTTGGATGGCTTCACGGGCCTGTAATAGGTAGCAAAGTTCACAGCCTTCACCTTCAAGTCTCCAGTTGAAATTTAGATTGATTGTGACTAAAAGTAATTTCTGTCTGACAGCTCAGGTGAAGAGAGTTACTTCATTTCATAACAAATGTGTGGCCAACAGCCTAAAATTATTATCACAATTTAACAAGTCCATTGGCAGTCCCAGAGGCACCGCGAACTGCTAGAAGTCAATCCTGCCTGCCTGGGATCGAGGGAAGCCAAGGTGGGGAGGGAAAGGAACAGAAGCAAATCTATGAGTGTTATAACTCTTCTGGGGAAGAGCTCACGAATTTAATTGCCTGAGCCTCTCTGCAGGAGCAAAATTTACCTACTTCCTCACACAACGCTGCCGGCTGGCTAATGTGTTATTTTTATTCCACAGAGCTGAGCTTTCCAGTTGGAAATGGAAAATGTTATAGTTTCACGGGGTTGATTGTAAAATAAATAAATAAATAGAAGTTTTTGGCCAGCAGTGTGGAAGGCCATTCACATAGAGATAAAAAGCCTAACCAACCCCAACTGAAGAACAAAGGCAAAAGTACGCAGGATGCAGACAGGCAGGTTGCTCAGCCTCAGCCAGCAGGCGCCTCCCAGGAGTTTGAGCATTTCAGGTCATGACTGCTTAGGAAGGAGATGATTTCCTTGATTTTCTTCAGACTATAATGTGTCCTTTTCTATGCTGGGAGGGAGACGCATCACAGAGCAGTTCTGGCAACTGCCAAAAGTCAGGTTGAGTTGCGTGCCTCAGTTAACACCCCAAATTAGGTGGGATGAGCCAGGCCACGTTAACTCATCACAAAACTCTTCTGCATCTGCTGCAAAACAAAGACTTTCCAGTAGAGCTTCTATTACCTAATTCAATATATATTTTTCTATTTCAAATAAAACCGAATAAGCAATGAAGCAAAGCAATAAGCCTATATTCATTCAAATTTAAAATTATTTTTGCTCATATCTGAGAAAAGTTCACTGCCTTTCCCAGAGTAATTGATGTGTTTGCAGAAAAAAGAATTTAAAGGACTCGGAAAAGCATGTTCATGAAACGTTGAATTTCAACTCTTCCTAAATAAAAGTGCTAGGCAAAATATTTGCAAACATTCCTATTCAGGAACCTGAAATGCAAAGTGGTTTCTCTGACCAACCACAGCTAAAAGTACTCATATCATTAAGCAGTAATAATATGGTATTAAACTTAAATAATAATTAAGAAGTAGTGATTGTCTATTAGTGACAATCCTAGGAAGAGAAAGTGAGGGTGAATTAAAGCTACTGGCAAAGCACATATTCAGCTTTACTGTTTCAGTTAATCTCATGTTGGCACTGCCTCATGCATCTTTGCTACGCATACAGAACATGGGAGCAAATCCAATGAAGCCACTCTTGAAAACCTGTATTTTACAGCTTGGGATATGGTGTATCATGCAGTACAAAGAACCCATCAAGATAACCATTCATCAACAAAAAGCAAATCTTGATAAATCAAAGTAAATCATCACCATGGCATGAGGTTTTATACCCATGTATTTATCCATCCTATACACACGCATATATGATAAGAGTCTACAGATTGATTTTTACAAAAAACTGGGGAGGTAGTTTTATGTTAAGGAAAAACTGAGTATAATTGAGGAATGAATTATTTATTATGACCTGGGGCAGCTTTAAATTATGAACTTTTCCACATTTGATTTTTATGGCTCAGGATATCAGCTTTTTTCTCTCTGTGCAAGTTCCATATTTTGTCAGCTGAGTTTTTCCACATGGTGCATGGGACAAATTCTGTCTTCAGGTGAGCAAAATGGCATTAGATTTCAGTCAGTGAGTGATATATGTGTACAACCAAGGACTATGGTTTGTTCTGTATGAAGCAACCACTCTCACTGATTTATACCCTATATTTTCAAAAGTGCAATAACCATGTTGCATCATTTAAACAAGAAATATTTACATCATCCAAAAAGCTGAGGTATGCAATTCATGCAGGAGAGCAGAAGAACATCTGTAGGTCAAGAAAAGTGATTACTGCTATGGCTACCAGCAACACTTAAAATGCCATAATAGCCTCTGATAATACAAGTTGTTAGGTTTGCAAAGAAAAGTGTATACGTACTTTGTGATGAAACCATTAACTGAAAAAAAAAAAAAAAAAGAAAAGGTTTCAAAGTACAGCTGAAGCATGGAACAAAATACAGAGAGCTCTTTAGCATCTCCAAGAATGGTACTTAGTCATCCATATCTTCCATAGTGAAAGCAATACAAATGTCTCAATAAAATCTATTAATTCCCATATTCTTCCTGGTTACCAACTCTAAAAAGTTGTTGGTAAAAAAAAAGAATTATTGGATCTCCAATTCCTCTTTTTGTGGATCCTATCATTTTTTTGCACGTTTACTGCAGAACTTCCATATTCTCAACATAATGCTAAGAAAATCAAACCACCTTCATTGGTGACACTGTACTGGTTCCCATTTGTCACTACTGTGAAACTGTTCCATTGAGGCCTTGTCAAAACAAGGGATGCCTGAAACTGACACTGGAAAAAATGATAACTGATCTTCATAATGAATAATGTAAAGCATGAGCTCATTTGCACTACTCTAGATGATGATTAATTTTGAATCTTTTTCCCCTCCCAAGGCTAAAAGTGATCTAACTTAGGTAACATGCATTTTTTTTTTAATATTTTATATTATTGAACATAACTTCAGTTTGTTACACGAGCGTAGCATTTTGACAGGTTGTTTGGTTTTGCTGGTCTCATTCTTATTGTGCTTATAGAGAAGTAAACTTCCAGAATTACCACTGGTCTTCAGCTGTTGTGGTGAGAAATGCTCAGAAATGCCTCAGCTTGAGCAGGACTGCATCAAGAACAAGGTCAGATGTAAGCTTGTCTGAAATCCATCTGCAATTAGTCCCTAGCTAAGTCCCTGCTGAAATCTTGGTCAAGGCAGATAACACCTAAAAAATACTGCAATAAGAGTATACACCTTCTGCAACCATAAATACTGGGAATGTTTCATGAAAGGGCCAGTCAGTTGTGGCAGTACTTTATGACGTGATTTGCATGAATTTTTAGAAACTAGCAGTTTCTCACGTTAGCAGCTGCAGCTATCTGAGCACCAACGGCTGCGGTATTCAGCCTTGGAAGCTTAGAGAAGGTGAGTTGTTTTGTTCCTTGGCTGGGCTGCGTGTTCACTGCATCTCTGATCTATTTTTGTCAAGAAAATAGAGTTTCAGGGATCACATTTTGGAGACTAAGAATATATTAAGTCGTACAGGGAATCATAACATTTGAAGATTGTGTTCCATCACTCTTAAAAAAAATCCATAGGTTGATGTGAGATTATTGAAAAACACAGTCACACTTCTCACTCCAGCCCAAGGCTGTCTTGTCTCTTTATATAGCGAGCTCATCAGAGCATAGAACATCTACTATTTGGAATTTATGTAGTTCTTGGTATAACATGGCCCAGGTTTTGGTAGTTTCTCAAGTTTTACCATAAAGAAAATAATGAATAACTAGGGAGAGTTTTGTCTCTGAGGGATGGACACTACAGCGAACTCTTCTAAGCTATTTACTCGTTGGAAGGGTCAGCTGCAGGCAACATCTCTGACTAACTCCTACGTAAGGATAAGCTTAAACATTCCAGTTTCTCTAGACCAAATTTCACACCACCAAGTGGCTTTCCAGACATGTTAAAAAAAGAGTAATTTTCATTATTGTGGAACAAAAGCACTAAAGCTTCTTCTGATTGTAATAAAGAGAAAAGATGTTATTGAGTGATGCATCCATCTCCCAGGTCTGGGACAGATATACAACGTGCTCTGACTTACCTCGTGTTCACTGCAGGCATTCAACCTAAACAATCATTTTGGAGTTTAACAGAAGACAATACAAAATACCATGCAATCATTGACAACAGCCTGTGATGACAAAGAGCAAACAGACAGGGAATCCTTTGAGTTTAACAATGTAGATAAAAGGACATTTTTATATTTCCAAATGATACTCAAGGCTCAGGTGTTGCAGACAATACAAAAATAATGCAATATTGCTTCTCTCCAATGCACTTTTACTTCTGGAGTCGAAGTTAGTTCACCTATATTGATTCACCGATGGTGTTTTTTCTCTACCATCTTCACACCCTTTTTTGTATGGGGTCAGTGCACATATAGAAATAATACTAAACCTAGGAGAAAAAAATAAGGGTATTTATGAGACTAGACTTGAAAATTGCCTCCTTGCTCCATTAGTCCTTTAAGAACAAGAAAGCAGAATTCTTTCATGCTTCCATTGTCTGTCATATTTGTGGACATTTTTTTTCCACAGCAACTAAAGAAAACACACCTGTTAACTCGAAATCCTAACAGAGTATTTGCATACTGGCTGGGGAAGAGGAGAAAATGGAGAGGAGGAGAAAAATAAGCACCGGTATACCCGGTCCTCCAATGTAATAGGCAACAATGGTTTCCACCATTTTTATTTATATACAATTTTTAATGCCTTCAGAGGAAGTTCTCTTGAAGCATAAATTCTGGTACCTAAGATTCAGAAAGTTTAGAAGAGCAAAGGTGTCTCTTCTGGGCAACACACGCTGCCTCATGTGAAGTTAGGAAGGAAGGTTAACGTGCCACCAGAGCACAAGGAGACTGCACCCGTCTGATTTTACTCCAGTCTTTCATAGCTCCAACACTACCCCTCCTGTTAGACAAACCATTACCTTCACCTCCAATGGAACAGAACAAAAACAGACCTTAAATTTGCTTTCAGCTGGGCACAGATAGAGTTTTGTCCAAATATCTGCATATAGACAACAGAAGAAAAGTATTGCAGTGCTGTTCCTCCAGTTTTCCTGTCTCTTTTTCCTCTAAATGCCAACATTTTATAGTATTTTTCCCCCTTTCTTATTCCTCACGAAAACACTTTCAGTACAGCATAATTTTCCAGGCAAATTGCACACTTGTCAGATCACCTGATTAAGAGCCCCGTATTCATCACTATAAAAACCAACATGCTCGCTGAATCATTAAAAAGCAGATTGGTCAGTAACAATAATCAGTTTTCTGCTAATAAATACAGCTTGGCATGCCTAATTCTGTGTCCTACTCAAATACCAACGATGAGGAATTTAACTTTTAAAAAGTACATTACTGCATGTAATATTAGTACATTGGTCTTCGTAAGGAGCATTACTACTGTCTTTAAAGGGCAGTCAGTTCATGTATTAATTATTTCACTCGGAGAGTGCATTGATTTCTTCAAAAGCTTTTCATGCACAAAAGCAATTTGAATATTATATATGGTTAAACCCTCTCAATCAACTTGAATACAAAGAAAGACCAAAGATGTACTTGAATTCAAGAGCTAACATCAGAAATGCAAGCGCCGTTAAACGAGCTCAGTGCATTACCCATTACTCTATGTCCGTGTGCTAAACACCCGCAGGCACACACCTTCTGACCTCCTCTCTGCTGGCCAGGAGGAAACAGCTAAAATGGACGAAGCGTGGGTAGAAGAACCAGGCTGCAGACAAATATTATGTGGCAGAAGGATATATCTTTAGGACTTCATTAAAAAAAATGGAGAAATATTCACAGGGAGACTTTGGACAGCACCATATGGATCCTAAGCTGCAAAAAACACATAAGGTTGCTGCTCTCAGCAGTGTGGGACTGGGCTTTGTAACTTGCTACTCCTCCTGCACCAGTGTGCATAAGGAAAATGTTTAATGTCTGCTGTTGGTGCATGTCTAACCCTTGAATTTTGCTGTCTTGAAAATATGGGACCACTGTGATTTGCAACTTCAACGGTTTTTAATAAACCATTTTGTAACTTTAAAAATAGCAAAATCCAAAAAGATACTGAATTCTTGAGATACAGAATTTAATCAGGGCACAAACACTGACAAAAATCCTCCTGCCATTAACCAACACAGCACAACTTTATGTAGTTCTGATGTTGAATAGTTTCCACAAACATTCATAAACAAGTTATATCAACGAATTAAGTTCCAACTACATGATTGGTATTAAGCAGTGAATACGTAAGAATATTTGCATTGCGTAGCAAATCTCAGGTTAAAATTCAGTACATATTTAGACTGTTGTCAGCTTTTGGTTGCATCTTAAATAAGATCTAGGTTTGATTTTGTGACTGAATGAGAAATATTGGACATTATTACTTCTTTCTATTGTTTTTAACCTCTGTGGTTTACTTGGAAGATAATTTTAGCCCCTAGGCACAATCATACAAGGGAACCTCCAAGTTCCATAAAGATGTCTCCAATGAAAGAACTTTATCATCTTCTCTTGTCTTTCTGATAAACTTCTATTTAAACAACAATATTTACAAAGAAATCCTTATACAATAATTTCTGGCAGCACTCAAGAAGGGTCAAGAGAATTTCATGTTCTGGAAATAAATATATTCACACTGTTAGAAATTCAACCGATAGTACCTGAAGTTCAGGAGTGCTACCAACAATTATTCTGTAGAACCAGCGTGCTCAGTGAAAATCCCGGTGAAGAGGAAAAAGGTCAGGAAATCTGTCATTTTAGAAGGATGATCTTAGTGGTATGTAAAGGAGTTCTCAAAAATGTGCACTCGTGTCTTCTGAACAAGGCAACAGGATTATGATTATTGAAATGCTACCAATTTGTTATAATTGCTCATCATTGCTATAATGCAGATTATTTCTTCTAAATAAAAGTTCTCATTCTGATTTGAAAGATTTAAAGTGGTTTGCTCCCTTCACGTTATCATGAGCACTTAACTCACAGGCTAAAGAAATTTAAATTCAGAACAAAGAAAACAGAGTATATGGGCGCACATTGCTGAGTATACTAAAATATGGAGTCGCTGTGCTAGCTCTCAGAGAGGTTGTTCAAAATAGTAATATGGAATTGTACATGGGCTTGTAAGCTAAGTAAAACACAGATAAAAAATTAAAACAAACAATGCCTCACAACAAACACACACCACTGAAAGCAAATCCTTTGATGAGAAATTAAACACTTGCAACAGTGATTTGTTGGTCCCAGCCCAATTCACTAGATATGAGAAAGTCCACAGTTAAGAATATAAATTTCAAGAGTGCTTTTGGTTGCTGATAGGTGCTGCCTAATGGCAGGAAGTCATTTTCCTGCTCAGAAGAAGCTCCTGGTTTCCACGTGATTTAAAACGCCACCAGAAATAAAGGAATTATCAAGGCTTGGCCTTGATATACGAGCCTATTTAAATCCCTGGGGTGAGAAGCAGAGCTAAGGACTACTCTTCCAAAACAGCCTGAACAGGATCATTAAGCAGTGCAGTAATAGCTTGGAATTGGTTCCTGCGGTACGAGGATGAAGCTGCAGTGGGTGTGCTGGAAAGAGCTGCTCGATTACAGATGGCTGACTGGAGAGGCTAAACAGGGCACGGGGCACAGCAAACATCTCGGGCTGCTGAAAGGCTGCAGGTGGAGCTGAGCATGCACCGAACACTCCTTACTTGTTAAGGTCAGATGGAAGCTCAGATTCTTTACATGTACTGAAGGAATTTGGCTTCCCAAAGGTATCCTTTGGGGAGAAGTAGTCCTCCAATGGCTGATAGCCCGAAGTGGCATGCCAAAAGCTAGGGACAGTGGTCCCTAACTGTTCTGTACCTCTGAAAAGGAGACCACCTGCACCTTTGGAAGTCAGGAAAAAATGTTTTTCCTTTTTTTTTTTTTAACCTGCACAGAAATTGTTCAATAGGTGTGGAAAATTTAATACTATACATAAAAAGTTCTTTGTCGTCTGGAAGAGCTGCTTGCTGCTGGGTGCTGGCGTGTACAGGAGCTGAGCAGGAACTGAGCAGTGGTGACTGGGAAAATGGTTCCAAGACAATCTGATCCCTAACTATTTCAAGACAGTGTTTTGCCACTTATTTTGCCCAATTCTAGGGATTTCTGGTAGAATTCGCAGCATAAGCCACAGTGAACTCAGCTCTGTTCTACATCACCAGAAGTGTGGTGATTTCCTTTCAATGGTGTTTCCTCAGACTTGGCCCTATGAGGTTGGTTTGCCACTCACCGATTTCTCTCACTGTACTGAAATCCAGGGCCCCTATCCTATAAACATACACATGGACCTGTTCTTTTATAATAAGCAAAGCCTTACTGAGGTGACGTGCCTGCTCAGGCAAAAAGAGGTGAGAATGTAGGTAGGGTTTTGCAGAGCCTAGCCTTGAATTCAAGCAAGCACACAACATTTTGAGAGAAAAATCTGACGGGTAAGACAGCCACAGCTGGCCACCTGAATGCAATCACAGTTTGACAGATTGTTGCTTTCCCTGTGCCTGGTCTCAGAAGTGTCCTCATATTCTCTCTGCTCCCTCAGCAGATAGCTGAGCCCTTTTAATAAAAGCTTGATGAATGGCCAATAGTAAATATTGTGTTTCTGCTTTGCATTCTTGGCTCATTTGTGCTCCTACTGATAAAGCACATGGGAAATTGTCCAAGACCTTGTGAAAACTCTCCGTCCAGCCCCAGCAAAGACAACAGAGGACTCGGGATGGTGTTCAGCCATCCCCTCCATTTTGTCTCCTGATACACAAGACCCACCAAGTACTTCTAAGACATCACAGGATGCCTCCTCTGATAGGCCTTTCTCTTCTTGAACAATTACCATGTAATAAACTATTTTATTGGTTTTGCTTACATACTGTATTTCTGAAAACAAAACAATAAATGGCTGTAAAACCAATAAAATGTACTAGGCTAGTGTTTTATTACAAACAAGCCAATACCATACACTGCAGCATATTTTTCAGCTCAATGCACCAGGCTTCTTATTGTCCAGGTGAATGTTCCTGGCTGTAAATTGCAGCACTATAGCTCTTTTCCGGCGTACTCTAAAACTTCTTTAGGTTGATGTGCCTTAAAACACTCCTAGTCCTTGGGCAAATTTATGGGGAGGATAAAGCCCAGCAGTTTTATGCCAAAGCATTTTTAACTTTGCTAGCCACCCTGGAAGTGCACTCAGATGCTGCGCTGGGAGTGCAGACTGCATGGTTCAGCCGTCACCAGCCCTTTGCCCTCCCAGTCCTTGCAGACACAGCCCTGGGCTGCCCACAGCACGCTGGAGTGGGCATCATTCGGGCATTGATCCAGCCAGGGGACTCTTTCCCAACTTTCAGTGATGGTTCCCAAAGCAGGAACCCTGCATGTCTCTGGCAATTATCATGCTGACAGCAGCTATGAATAAGACCAATATTGAATAAAGAAAACCTTCAGTAAGATTCTTCAGCGTGGTTCCACTAACTTTTCCTGTTCATTTTCTTCACTCGTCTCTCATTGTCCCAGAAACTCAACAATTTAGCAAGAACCTATTAGAGCAGCTACCTGGCATACCCAGTTGGAGTGCATCTACCATGGCTCTGTATCACAGTGCAGAGCTACAACCATCCACACAAGCCAAGTTGTCAAAACCAAGTTCTTCACAGGGGAGAGGTCAGCTACGGCTGGTGGTGAGCCTGACGCTCATCCACGTTCAGTTCTGCCCATGTGAGAGCCTGCAGCACAAGCCAAAGTGCGAGCATACAGCTGAAGATGGGCTTTCTTAAGACGCCTTTTTGTGAACTCAACGTCTGCATCTGTGAAATGACTACAATAATAACATGCACAGATGCAAAAAATATGTTCCAATTACTGCAATTCCCATTCTTCACTACTGAATAAAGAGGTATTATTATTATTTTACACAGTATTAATACAGGTGTTATTTTTCCTGCAGCAGTCTCCAGTTCTCTGCAGTGCACATGAAGCGGCAGTAGATTACTGGAATACATTTGCCTGGTGGCTGTCGGAATAACTTCATGCCCAGGAGAAAGCAGTTTTCTTAACACACCTTCAATCTTGTCAGCAGCACTTTGAGCCAGCAAGACTTTGCTGTCAGTCTCCGACAAGTGCAGTAGGACAAGGAAAAGTTTAAAATAATCCTTTCCAGAACGCTATGTCACAATTTATCATGTTATGACAAACATCAGTTGCTTTCCCTTGGCTGTTTCCTACAAAAGCTGATCATCTTTAAAGAGGGCATTCTGCATATTTTTTCCTCACAACTGTCACGTAAAATAACCAGCAACTAAACCCAACATTGACAACAGAAACCAAACGTACTTCAGGACTGGAGGTGACGTCTGAGACCAGATCCTAATATGACTGAAATCAATATCATAATCCATGCAGGAGGCATATTTCTTCCTTTTGCACCCTGCCAAAAATCACTTCCCTACACATCACTGCTGCTTTGCTTAGCACATGGCCAACCCAACCCCTGAAGTCCTTGGTGTTCATTTCTTGCACCCACAGTGTCAAATAAATGCATGGGTAGACTCTAGGAAATGGGTCACACATTTATAGGAAGAAAGTTCTGTTAAGAGAAAATACCTCCTGGTATTAGATTTAGGCAATAAGTTTTATGCTCTTTTCTGAATCTTGCCTTTCATTTCGGCTTCCCGTTGAAAAAGGCTTAAGATCAAATAAAACTTGATCCTATTACACGGAAATCCATCATAGCCTTGCAAGTGATCTAAAGGGAGTGCAATTAGGAAGATAGAAATATGATAATGAAGTTGTTACATCACATCCTTCTAGTTTGATACTGTATGAACTTATCCTTGACATCTATTTATATGCTTTGATGCATATGTCAATGTAGGAAGATGTATATACTGCTTGCCTTGGCTGATACAGCACCAATAGCTCTCCTGCCTTTCTGCATGTTCCCATCCAGCCACCCTGTGAGTAACCTCTACAAACACCACATGAGCCAGCACATCCTGAAAGCCAACAAAATTTTGGACAGAAATCCGTTTCAGAGCTAAACATCCTCCCTTGTTTATACCATTGCCTTAATCTGGAAAATCAGGCAGGCACCCCCTTGCACGAACTGCGGTGTCGGTGCGAGATGATGGCACCAGCTCACAGATGCGGCAGTCCCTGGCCATCTGAGGTCTCTGCAGATTGACACAGGGACCTTGGGTCCAAGGAACTGGCCAGCAGAGAACTGGCGCAGGTCTCAGGGCATTCGTGACACTTGCTGGCCCTGGGAAAGCCCCATTTGACCGCCTCCTGTGGCTGATGGAAACGCAGCCCCGCAGTGGGAAGATCCTCCCTGCACGGCTCTTTGCAAAACTTGAAGTGCACAGAGCTCTGCAAAGGAGCAGAGAAATCCTCAAGGGCAAAAGTGTCGCCAGAGTCAATCACAGGAGTGATAACTCCACTGGGAGAACAGCAGACATCAGTCGTCAGTGTGCCTGCTTAATATCCCCTGTTTTGGAATATTTCTGCTGTCAGTCATCCTGCTCATCTGCTGGGCAGCCAGGAAGATGAGCAGATATTACTCTTGGCAGGGTAAAGCTACGGACCATTGGAAATAGTGTCTAACAAGAATACTTAACAAGCACTCGAGACTGATGATTCATCATTTTCCCCTCTTTTTATTGATACCTGGTTAAAGGTACCAGATTAACAGCCCTGGAATTTAAAATCCTTCATTCTTCTCAGAGGCACGGCACGCAGAGGGCAGATGTGCGCAGCAGCCGCAGCTTGCTGCTCTCCTCGCACTGACAAGAGACATACTGAGCATCCAGCCCCCTGGATGATGTGTCTTTTTTTCATCATTGGCTATAGCTACTGGAAAAGCTTTTCATAGGTGCAACAAATAGAACTAAACTTTTATTGCACACTTATGAAATATGTAACGAGTATGTTATAAAGGGAGGTCATACCATGACTGCCTTTTTTAAGCAGGGGAAAATGAGTCGGGGAGCAATAAAAAGGCTTGTTCACTGTTTAAAATAAGTTGCAATGTCAGAAATAAACCCCAAATCTCCTGAGCTCAAGCCGTTGTGTTCAAGGCTAACTGTTTGGGTTAGTTCTTGATAAAAGTCTGGAAGGTTTTCCACTGTTATCTGCACCACAGCCGTATCTTCCTTCAATCTCCTAAAATACTGACCCTAAAATCACCTTAGCTCATCGCTCTTTGCAAAGCAAAACTCTTCCAATGAAACTCTTCTTGAAACTCTTCCAATGTTACCTGTTTCAAAGCTACATGGAATAGCACATTCTTATCTTTAAATATGAAACTGCTCACAGCTTAGTCTTCAGCAGAGCCAGCTGATGTAGCATCCTGCCGTGACTCCAATGCCACACTGATCCATGTGTCAGCTTTTGTCTCCCACATCACTGGTGTTCTCAATAAATCTCAATAAAATCCCAGCAACTTCTGCTTGATCTTCCACTAAAATTTGATCTGCTATAGCGTATGGAAAATCTAGTCTTGATCCTAGGTTCGCAAGTGACAAACTCTGCTTTAGTCCCATTAAATACAAACAAAAGCACTATATTTTTTATCTACCTGCACTTCTTCCTAAAACGAAACAAAATAAAACCATATCGGACATATTCTACTCAAACGTTGGCCAAACCAAGCGGTTCCTGAACAAATTTGAAAGTGAAACAGCTGTGAAGTTTGGAGCGGTTAGTCTGAGTCTTGGAAATAAGTGCAGTGATTGCTTTTTTGATGAAACACAACAAGAAAACTGACATTTTTTCTTGGTCCACAGTCAAGCACACAACACAGCCGTGGCCCAAGCAACACTGCCTGTGCTCATTCAGAGCACCCCTCTGAGTGCTGCACAGTCCTGAGTTCAGAAGCTCAATGGCTGCAGACCACCAGGTTGTAACACCCTGATAAGTATCTGTTACAAAAGGAGGAAAAAGCCCTACACGCTCCTGAATTAATATTGATTTCATGTCAATTGCTTTATATTCCCACTTACACAGGATGAAGGTCATTGATGGAGAGGATACTTAGAAAGCAAAATTAAAACAAACTGTCATCCAGCAGCAGTGAAAATGAAAGTTTTCCTAACAAGCAATGATGATTTAGAAGACTGCAGTATCTCTAGTTCTCTATAGCGTGGTAGAAATATAACTCTGCTTCTCTTTCTTTCAGCAGCTCATAAATCTAGCAGGGGCTACACTTAACTTGAGATCAAACAATCAGCAGATACTGGTAAACACTGAAACATCTTCAAAGTTCATCGTGAAAAAACAACCGGGGGTAAGAGGGTAAGAGTGGCTCTTCTTCCTGGCAAGAACTGATGTTTGAAGTATGATAGATCTCCAGATTAGGTGGCTCTCAATCTTCTTAGCCCTACTTTTCTTATATCCTGTTATTAGCTGACAATTGCTCTCGGATTACAGCTTCTTCTCTCTTGCATAAACAACATCCAAGTGAGGCATAACCTAGGAGAGCACCAAACCCAGAGCACCAGAATTGCATTCAGCTATGCCTTTGTATACCCAAGCAAATGGATTTATCCGGTGGAGTCACTCTGCAATCTGCACTGAACAAACTGATTTCACAACATAGTACTCTGAGGTCTCTTTCCTTTATAGACATGCTTGTGTTCTCAGTCATCTCTTGGTCTTCCGTTCTTCTCATCCTGTATTGCCCTCTTGTTTTTCTTTTTTTTTTTCCTACCCTTCTATTTTCTCTTTGCTTTATCCCTGATTACCGTTACCCAGCGAGAGTGAGCACTGCCTGTCTTGGCGCAACTCAGATGTGATCTCCTGCCGTGGCTAGAACTCAGATCAAAGGCACGTGTTACATCTTACTTCACCTTCTTTATTTTCAAATTCTCCAAGCACTTTCAGCTGCATTTAACTTCTGGTTCTTTTCTCTACACCTGAACTCGTGATTTTCTCCTCCTCACTGCACTCTTGAGCTAATAGGAGAGTAATGAGAAGGCACTTAACTGCATTTGAGTTCTACATCAGAATTTCCTAAGGAATAACCTAAAACAAGCCCAATATCCAAAATCAAAACTGGGACTCATCTGTCGAAGTCCCTTTGAATACTTGATCTCAGTTGCTGCTTTTTGAGCAGCAGCTCACACCATCAGAAATATGACTTCATGCGGAACACATACCAGAATATGGGTAAAGTGTCCAGTTAAATGAGTCACAGCATTTGAATGCGATTAACACAGTCCAACTCTGATAAAACGTTTGATGTTAAAATTCAGAGTACAGTATTGGAGGAGCCATCCTGTGTGTACAGAGGATAAAAGCACCTGAGATGCCTCAGTCAATCTTTTCGAGTGATAAGTCCCCTGACTTTTCCCAAGCTGGACTTAGAAATCAAATCTAAATTTCAATGTAGGCTGAAAGCCCAGGCCACCACATAATGCAGACATGTCTTAATGCCGTATTAGAGCTGGAGGAAAGAGATGAGCTGGCTATCATGTTTGCAGCCTTCTCCTTTGCCCTCATTAATGTTTTATTAATATTTCATATTACATGAAAGCAAATTTTCCTTTGTGTCTGGCATTAAATGCTGATCAATATTAATGTTTGATTCATATCTCTGCGAAAGGGACAGCAAGAGAGTACAGGAGTGAAATCGGAGATATGATTTACATGAACTTCAATAAGGCTGTTAAAACAGCAAGGCTAGTGAAATAATCAATTGGACAAGGAATTGGCTAACAAATGAGGCCCGGGCTGTGACAGCAGCTGGTTAAAATTCAATTAGGGCTGTGGGAAGGAGGAGCTGCGAGCTTGTATGAACTGTTTCACAGTCTGCAAACAGACTGCACAGTGAGGTAGGGAAACGTGCAGGTGACAAATAGGGCTGCACCCACAAGAAGGGGTCAGGAGACATTTTCCTGCTGCAGCAGCAGAGAGGTTGCCTGCAGAGGAGGGACGAAGAAGAGGCATTGCAAGGAAGGAAACATCTTGGTTATACACGGTCTGGAGGGATTCAGGCTGTGACCAAAGGCCTAGAGGAAGACTTTTGCATTGCAGGGCTGGGGAGGCTTAGGCAGAAAGACAAACCCCAGTTAGAGTTTTTGAGGGAATTAACAGAAGAGAGCTTTGGACAGATGGAGGTCAAAGTGAAGCAGCTGGGGGGACACAAGACGTCCTCAAGTGCTAAGCTGGGGGCATGGCTGGAATAATGTAGTGGGGTGCCGGGATCCAAGGACAGGCTTGAGGTCTGCTGCTGCCTTGTGAAAGTGAGCCCGCAGCAAGACTTGTAGGGTGAGGCAATGCACAGGCACACCAAGAGGTGGGACTGAGTCAAAGGGGACAGTCTGGAAAAGCAAAGGAAGTCTGTGCCCTGAGGGTGGGTGCAGACAGCTCAGGGGAGGGCGGACACCATGCAGCACCAGACAAAAAGTCTGACAAATAGATGGGAGAGAGGTCACGGAGGTGCCATGTTTTTAACTGCTTGATAAAAGAACTTGGATTTCCACACTGCAGAAGAAACATGGAGCAAAAACTTTCTGCCAGCCTCCCAAACAAAAACTGGACCTGGCTGGAGAGAGGAGACATCCAGAGAATTTATGCTGTGAAGTTACTCTCGGTGTGCTCCTTCGTTTCTGAATGGCAGTTACCAAAGGAAGAGCTGTTCATGTAACTGATATTTCTGGTAAGTACCAATAGACTTCTCTAACTGTTGCCAAAACCAAGGGTTACAAAAGCCCTCCTGCTTAAGGTCAGCATATTCTGTACAGCAAAGGGAAATGGGAAAACAAGAGGGAGAGCTAACATGCTCGTGCAATGATTTATTGGTCTGATGCTACGCCTACAGCATTTTGCGGACAGCCTGGGCAGTTCCCTGGGTCACGCTGATGCCTTAATGCCTTTCCTGCCCTGCCATACCCATGTTCAGTCCCCAAGACCCCCCCGGAGGCCCATTTAAGGCAATGGGCACAGCAGGATTAAAAGGTTTCTAAGTTGGTGGCTCTACCCCAGTGACAACAGATTGGCACTAACTGACAAATGATTAGAGCTAAACTGTCATGCAAAATGCAAATATGCCTTAGCAGAAATGGAAAATTAACATAAAATCTTTAGGACTGCAGGAAACTTCAAAGCTAATTTGTGTGTTCACCTAAAACTCCAGCCTTCCTGTTAGCAGTGCTACAGCGCTCCGTTAGATATCCTTCTAATTAGAACAGCGTAGATGGCTGCACACCACAGACTATAGCTCAGATAACAAAATTATACAGGTTAGGAAGCTGTTGCCTAATTCATCCTTGGCAACTTTCATTTAGACTCTTCCATTTCTGGACCTCTCCCGTACCAGTAGAAGACTTATCTACTCCATACCTGGTTATTTTCTGCGTATTTACGAGTTAGAGCCAATGGGTATGATCATTTCTGCTGTGTGACTATAACTGCAGTTCCACTATTCTCACTTTCAGGTATTAAAGTTCAAGAGTAAAGCATTTTACTCTTCACGTAGACATTAACACATGCATTAGCAGAACTTAAATCCTAAAATCAGTGGAAAAAGGTTACAGTATTTTAGCTGCTTTCTTCTCACGACTTCAATGTAGCGAACCACTTCACTTTCAAGGTAAGATTTGTAAGTCATTTCAGAATAATTTAAAGCTGGGGCAAATACAACCTCTCCTGTGCAGACGAAGAAAACTCCCTTGTTGCAGAGTAACATGCTTTTCTCATTCTGGGATGGGTTGAAGAAAATGCATCAAGGAAGAGATTCTTAGGAGAGAAATTCTGGGATCATTCTTGGTATGCCACATTTCAGCAATTAGAAAAAAATGAAGTGAGACTTTAACATTTAGTGACTGTTAGTGCAAGCTATCACTCACACAGCACATTGTAGTGCACTACTCAATCCTTAGCACTTCGGTAAATGTTGGTCTATCCAAAGGATGCATTTTTTTAAGTAAATACTTTCGCAAATTTGCTCTTTGGAGACACGGCTATTCAGGAGTACTTCCTAAAGTTATGGAAATCACTGCTCGGTTGACTGGAACCGATCTAGTTCATCCAAGCTGAGATCCAGCCCCAAATCTCCAGACCAGTAAAATGGAGTCTGTCCTGTTTGTCATGGTGGGTCTTCCCCGACAAAGAAGAGCTTCGTAAACGACCACAGAGGAATGCCATTCAAGTGAGGTCCTTGCTTTTCTTTAAAACCCAGACTCTCGTAAGAATTTTCTGAACCATTGGCTTAGGCAACTAGCAGTTGCCACTAATACTCCTCCTGGTATCCCCTAGGAAAAGCAGTGGCCACCAAACCACAGAGCCATCCCAGAGGCTTCCCTGGCAGAGAATCCCAGCCCAGGGCAATCCCAGCCCTGCGGTGAGCGAGGCCAGTTTTGGCCATCACGATTCCCCAGGCACCAATGGGGGGATCGAGCAGCATTTATCTGCACCTACATTTACATTGATTTCCAATATCCTTACAGGCAATTTTATGGCCCTCTGTATCCTCTTTGTGCTGCCTTACTGTCCTATAGCTCCAAACACCTTCAAACAGAAGCAGCTCACCCCCAAAAGAGTTAGCTCTCTGCTAGCAGGCTCCCAACTGACCGCTAATAGCACCAAAGGCTCCGAATCTGCATTTTCAATTCCTTACATACCTCAGTCATTTCAGCTCATCACATAATCCTCTCTGCTCATTACATCTGCTGCGCGCAAGGAAAAAAATCACATAAAATTGCTGCCTTATAATCAGCCAAGAGAGCTATGAAACAGACAAGCTGGAGTTACAGAGAGCATTGTCAGAGCTTTATATTCAAACTAGAAAGTAGTAAAATATTATACAAGTTGTTTGCTTGCAGTTCGTGTCAAAGCAAGAGGGCCCGGGCTAACCTTTGGAGAGGCGAAAAGAGAGAATAAATAGATCATCAGCTCCTGCAGAAAATGTCCTGCCAGTGATCGGGGATTTATGAATTCACACAGAAGCACATCTCCACACAGGGCTGAATTGTCTAGCCATTGTAAAGATAAATATTGCAGATGGGTGAATAATTCACTCATACAAATGTTCACTGAAAACAAATTAACTAGCTTGTGTGTACAGGGGATGTGAAATTGTAACGGTTATTTCACAGAACGTTTGAGAAGACAATCTCTAATATTCATCCAGCCTACCTCAGCAAGCGGCTAAGCTACCAAAATCTCCAAAAACCGGTTTTGGAGACTCATCCGATGTTAACTTCCAGGTACCAAAAGGGATGTTAATTTGATCATCGCTGTGCACATGCAGAAGCCTGCAGCTATGACAGCTGGCGCTGATCTTTCCAGGAGAAAACACGCGGCTGTATTTCAGACTGAAATGTCAATACCAACACCTCCTTAAAGTCAGGTTGGAACAGAGGGGATTTTAAAACACAGACTGGGGAGGCAGGGGGGGAGGTCTCAGCTTGCCAAAAGTTGCTCGCACTGTGTGCCCACCACCAAGGGGAAGATGCTTCCCTCACACTGCAGGCATTTATCACCAGCCAGATTAAGTCTATAAAAAGGGGATTACGGGCAGTCCATTTGCAGCACAACACAGACATAAAACTGTAATAAGTTACTGAGATAATGAGGCAGCAGGCCATAAAAACTCCTGCCTACAAAGAGAAGTCCCTGTTTCCAGAACCAACAACCTGTTTTAAAGCACACCTTCCCTGAGAGCACTGGGAGCAGCTCTTCGTAACCACTCTCGCCATTTGCTCTGGTCCAGTCAAGAAGGATCCCCAAAGGTTGGCAGCTAAAACTATGACTGTTCTCTATGCTGTCTGGATGGTTTTCCTCTGAAATCCTATTGCATTCCCCACTGCAACCCCAGCTCAGGACTTGGAGGGCAAACACATCTCTCAAAACTCAACTCAACCAAACAAACCGTTGTTTGGAGACTGTTGATTTTACTAATGACCTGAAGGGGACACAGACCTCTGCAAATCTATAAATATTAATTTGTCCCTCTTAACTCAGCTTGAAAAAGTAGCAAAACACTTAGGTGAAGGAAAGCCTTGCCCAACGGATGTTTGTTCCTGAAGTTTGTCTACTATAAATAATACTTTAGCACAACGTTGCTTATAATATTCTGCATAACACAGCACAAATTCAATCAAAAGTAAATGGTTCGTGATAAAAATCACACAAGGTGTGTAAGAAATCCCCCTCCACAACGGAGTTGCATCCTTCTTACCTTGACCAATATCCGCAGCTCCCCACTGGCCGGGCTGTACTGGAAACATCCTGCTTTATTTTTCCAGCCTCCTTTGCTCTTTGACTTCACCTTCGTCCTGATTCAAAAAGGAAAGCTCTTAATCAAACTTAGCATTCACAAAAGGAGCATTTCCAAGACAGACCTGTGTAAACACATAGTATCTCAATTACCCTCCAATAGCTGTAACATTTTTTGTTTGAAATGTTGCTCTCCCATGGCCTCCACCGTCCTATTCATCACAGTGACCCTTCGAAGGCTTGTACTGTGCTAATAACAGGAGAGGCATTTCTGGAGCACAGCGGAGCTGCCCATGATATACGCCAAATGCCGAACGAAAATATTTTATTTTTGCACCAGCCAATATATGAGATGCAACTACAGGGATTTAAATACGATACTCAGGCTCATTAGCAAAGCAAGCATAGATAACAAGGATTTACTGAACGTTACTGTCTGACTTGGCCAGCTTTCCCAAAGGCATCATTAAGATGGTAAGCGAGTATTTTGTCTGTATATTTGGGGGAATTAAGTCTGCACTCATGAGTTCCTGCGACCTCAGCAAAAAAGCCCAACCCTCCTATATTTGACTTTTGCATGTTGAAAGCTCAGAGGAGTACAACTGTAGCAATTGCATGCAAAGGACTCTTTAAAACGGCTTGGCCTGCCAGGTGCTTGGTGCGTTGCAGTCAGCTCTGGCATGGCTGAATCCTGCAGCCTGCCTGCGGCGCTGTCCCCAGCCAGCATCTGCCAAGCTTCGGGCCTTAGCTTGCTCTGAAAACCAGCTGCAGTCACAAATGCATGCCCTGTAAGGAGGTCTGCGTAGTTTCCTTGCAAATATATATATTTATATATATATACGTATATATTCGTATATAAAAACCAACACATTTCAACACACACTATTTGCTGACCGCCACCACATTGCTGTGCTGCTTATTTTGTTGTGTGTTGATTCCCACCTTGCACTTATTTTTACACAAAAATAATCCCTGGAAGTTGCATCACGTGAATTTTGACAGCTAACTGGTGAGATATAAGATTACCTTAGGGTACAATTTATTTATTTATTTATTTATCCAGCACATAAACCCAGATCCTCTCCATCACTCTTAGCCCACATTCAGAGAGCTTTGCAAGGTCCTTTTGGATATTTTCCTCTTGATCCTTCTTTTTTACCCGTATTAGTATAATGTCCAAATGATAGGGCACAGGCCACAAAAGTCACTTGTGATAATTCATTAATGGGTCTGCAACAAATGAAAGGTCCAAATTTATTTATTTTTTCCCCAAGTCCTGGACTGGCAATGAGGCTTTTATACGCTTGAACTGCAATATGCATCTCATTGCCTTTAATCTCCATTTGCAGGTCGGTTCAGGAAAGGTTGGTATTATAGAAATGTTCAGCTTAATTCATAAATGTTTGTGAATTGCTGTCAAAATACAGTGCTGTATGTTTAGTGAGGGTGACATGAATATTATTGTGGCTTCAAATAATACATAAATAACAATGAGACCAAGTGCCATCCAATAACGATCATGTGGACTCTACTGCATCTACTTAGAGCTAATTTTTGCCCTTTGATTATGTTACAGAGCTTTGTTTGCCTGCGTATAAGTAAAACATGATCCACCTCAGCTCTATATATCAACTCCAGGGTGCCTAATATTAACAGGTTTTCAAGTTTTTAAGGTCAACATCAAGTCCTTTTGGACACAGGAGTTCAATTCATGGCACAGGCAGTGAGGTTTGCATGGAGAGCCACAATCTTTTATCAACCCAGTGAATGTAGTTGAAGAACAAAAAGCTTTCAGGCACACGAGCTCTTCTTTAGCTCAGAAACTTTGCATTGTGAAGAGCCATTCAGCCTCACTACAGCTGCATCACCACTGCATTTGTACGGCGGTAAACCTTTAGCAGAAACCATTTTATTTTTGAAAAGTGGCCATTTTCCCCCAGAATTGCATTAAACAGAGCAGATTTCTTTATCACTCCGTTAGGTCAGCGAGGGCACATCTTCGCAGCACCATGGAGGACACTACAGAGACGTTGGAAATAGCATTGACCCAAGGTGGTACAGAGAGCTCGGGACTGTGCAAATACCAGCATGGGTCCCAAATTACATGCCTGTATTGGTTCACTGGTATAATCAGCTTTTTATGTGGTTCTCCTGCTCCTGGTTTTAAAATGACCTTGTCCTTTTGGAAGGACAGACATGCCCTAAATTTGATAGCTGGTGAGAATGGCGCAGTATCAGTAAGCTTTGCTCAACGCTGGGACAGATGCGGAGGGCCTGTCCATCCCTGCTCTGCATTGTAGCCCTAGCTGTAGGTCTAAAAATTGTTGCCCTCCTAGAACACACATCTTCATTTTGGGGTTTCTTTCCTCGCTTTAAACATTTGAAGATGCAGCTAGCCAGTTGTTTATCGGTTAAAGGGATAACCAAAAACACACACTCCTTATAATTCCCATTTCAAACCAAACTGATCTTCTGTTACAGCCAGTTGGGGAAAAATCAGTTTTCTGCTTAATCAAGCCTTCCCATCAATCAGGTTAATAGGAGGGTTAGCACATCTCCTAATTATAACTACTAACATTTGTAGGCTTCCTATTGATGAAAGCTCATCCCACCCCATCACGTTAAATCACCTCTGGGCTGTCTGACGAGTGACGCAATGTTAGCAGTGTGCACAGGGCTCCTGGTCCTCAGGCTGGTACCCTACAGATGTAATGCTTATAGGTGAAGAGGCAGTGCCCCCAGGTGTGTCACTCCCACACAGGGCTCTTTCCTCACTTCATTTAATAACCTGACTCTGGAGCCAGGGCAGCCCCCTGTCAGGCTTTTCCACCCTCGGGCTACAGCGATGAGCCCACAGCGAGAGCAGTGAAGAGAGGTCAGGCTGCAAAGGAAGAGCACACGCTAGCTTCGAGGCCAACAAGGAAATATCACAGAGCCCTAGGCCTCTAGTCTATAAACAAAAAACCTGGTACCACAAGTACTGAAAAGTGATGTGATTAATCGCAGTCATTCAGCTCCAACTGAACACTCAGGTGTATAAAAAAACATAACATGGTCGTAAGCCCTCATAGACCGTACAAGCACGGGCAAATATACCCTAGCAGACTCCCAGTGTGAATATATAATGCTCTCCGGGGGAAAGAAATACAATTATTTCACTTCTCAGATTTATTTCAGCATTTGCTTAACCTAATAGACAAGTGGCATGGCCATCCCTTTGTATGTACTGCTGTGCTGCCCTGTGTTCTCAAAGTGTCCATCTGATAAATTCGGTTGTCAGTTATTTTCAGAGTTGGCAATAATTTTCCAACAAAGTGCATAATCACCGCATATGCCTTTTAGGTACATATTCTCATGCCTTTCTATAGAATTCGCCCACTTCTCTCTCATTAATACAAACCGAGCTATGTGATTAAAATTAATGTTTCAGTTCCAAACTGTCCCCTATCCATTAATCTCATAATAGGCGAGAGTGTCTTGAAGAATACCTATGCTGCAAATCTTGAGTTGAGTTTTTAAAAGTACTATTAATAGCATATACTTATCAAAAAGTAACTAGCTGGCACTTACACTTGCACCTTCTTAAAGTTTAATAACTTCAATAATGTTGTTTCAATTTAGCTTTCAAAGCATCGGAGGAGCCTCCCTTGTTTGAACCCTTGCCTGAGGCATCGCACCAGGGAGGAGTTGGCCAAGACGGCGAATGCCATCAACAACAAAGACACACAAACAGCTGAACAGGACGCTCCCTGCTCCCATAAGGTCCTCAAACTTGGATTAGTTTCACAAAGCAGATGCAACTTCTCGGCATACCTCACTATAGCAACTGGCTCATACTGAACATCCTCCAAAGACAGGCATGGTTCTCATGTTGCGGGGCCCTGGATCCAGCCACAGACCCTAAGCAAAATGAACCCCTTGTCTATACCAGCAAGGCCCCAAGCCAGGGGGTGCCAGTAGGGCAAACCAGCTGCTCTGGTGGCTACCAAAAGCAGGCAGGCAGGGCCGGCTATTTCTGCTATTTGGGTTCAGGTGCTGGAGGTCTCAGCTGAGACATTGCCAAGCACTGGGAGGTGCCCAGGCAAATAAGACTTGGTGACGGCACCAAGGGTGCTTTTGTGCTTTATTTCTAAACATAGCTTGCAGGAAGGTGGAATTTAAATAACTGCTTAGCATTGACCTAACTGTACTTCCTCAGGAGTCAATTTATTTTCATTACCTAGACCAGTGACACCAATGCTGAGTCCTTTGAAATAGCCCAGTCCAGGTGTTTAGAGAAGCCAGAGCAGGCTTTAAAGTGAGTATTTACACAACCAATGAAACTTCTTCTGCCAAACCTGACTCCTGAAAGTCTAATAAATATTACGGTCAGGGTCTAATCACTGCAGCCTGCCTCTGTCCTCCTGCAGGCTACAGGAGGCTCAGTCGAGGCTGATAAAGGCATGTGATTGTGGGAAGGATGCAATAACTCTCACGTGGTTTTTTTTGAGATATAATTACATGAGACAAAATTTGTTCATGGCATCTGTGGGCATATTCTTGAAACAAATAATAGATCACAAAACACGGTAAGAGTGCTTGAGCTACCTGCAAATAGGAGGGGAAAAAGACAGTATCCAAAACAAACCACCTGAAAGGCTCCATCTAGCTAGGTTATTTTCCTCAGTATCTCCCTACATCAAATGCCCGTTCCCCACATTCACCCACTGGCGATACTCACACTGAAAGAAGGACCTTTCATTCCCGAGATCCCCTCTTGCTTATTCCTCAATTCAAGTCAGTCCAATTTGCTTCAGAAGTTGTTCTGTTGTATCACGTGGAATGATCATTTCAGGAGCAGATGGAGCAGGGAGCTGGAAATAAGCAGGAAGATCAGATAAACTCTTAAGAAACAAAGATTGTTTTCATGCAAATTCCCTTTAATAAGAAAGGTGGAGAAGAGATCTGAACAGAAACTACTGTGCATGAAGAGCTGCTCAGAACATAATTGCTTCTAGATGTAATACTTCTGAGTCTTTTCTAGCAACTGTAAACATTTCCTTAAACATCCCCCCCCTTCTTTCAGAGTATTTTCCACTGACTTTAATAAAGTGCTGTGTAACCATCTGAGTTTGGGAAGCATTTGCACAACAAACAGAAGTCACTGGGAGGAAAAAAAAAAGTTGTTCATTGCTGGCAGGTGTTTCTAGGCAGCTTTTACAGAGTTTAATTTGGTAGTTTTCCAAGCTGACTCACATTCGTGTGTAATACAGATATCTCTGATGCTGTTCTTAGTGGTGTACACATTCAAATGTGCATGTGTAAGGGGGAGTGTGGAACCTCAATACTGCATTTTGCTTCTCAGAAGAGAAAAGCTTTTGAATTAGTGAAAGGAAGTCACATTTGTATTAAACATCTGAGGCTGCTCCATTTTTCTGTTTTCTCAGACATACCAAAATAATAAACTGAAACATTAATTGGGAGGGGGCTGGAAATCACCGTATACCTTTTGGTCTTGGGAAGCTAAGAACTAAATTACTGTAATTGGCAGTTTATTAACAGGAAAATTATGCTAAACAGCTTCATGTTGCTGTCAGGAATTATATTCAGTAAGCTATGAAGATGGGGCCCTTGGTGTAACATTTGCATTTTCTCATTTAGAAAGAACAATGCTAATAGATGAGTGAAGCATGTACAAATTATATACCAAAGAACATTTGCATAGCTGTAAAAAGGCTATCCTGATACCAGAGTGATTACGCCTGTTATTCATTAAGATACAGTATAGACTAAGGGGGAAGGGGAAGTAGGGAACACATTAACTTTCTTTAGAGGCATATATAAAATGAACCCCAGTCCAAACCACTTGAATTTCAAGCAGAAATAGACTATAATAGGTTCTGATTATATTGTGTTTATTAGGCAGTACTAGTATCAGGGTTTTTTCCTGTCTTGGAGAAGGTCTGAAGATGCGATGATGACAACCACTGCTGTTACTCACATCTTTATTTCAGCTGCCACCTCTCTGTACCATTTGCCTCTTCAGAAGCCCTTTTTGCATGCTTTTCTCTATTAGCAATTTCCACTACCTGTCCTGTCACCTTAGCAGCTGACATTTCCTGAAGGAGAATGACTTTAAACATCACCAATACCTGTAAGCTGGAAGGAGGACAACAGCAAAGCAGGAGAAAACTGGGTCATTTGAATGCCCTGATGAAACCACCAGGGACAGCGCACTAAGTGACATGGGCTGCCTCTGTGAAACCAGGACACGGTGTCCTGCTCTCCACTTGTACATGGCCGTCTTCTCTACCAGGAAGCTCTGAAGCACAGAGGGTTCAAATAAGTTATTCAGTAACTCCAAAATTTGACCGAGGAGAAATTATTTGGCTGAAATGAAATGTCATTAAGATTTGAAAAATCCTGTGTAAAACGCCTTTTGCAGAATTACTCATTCTGTTTCTCAACCTGAGAGCAAGGCCCATACAAAAATGCCTGTAAATCATTGCTATTTATTTATGAAGATGACTTAGGAGAAATTTAGTTAAGGCCACGTGGCTTTGAAGGGGAGGACAGGTAAAGCCTGAGAGCAGGAGCTGCAGCAGCAGGGCTGTCAGGCTGTCACTGGGCTGTAGGCCCGGATCCTCATCTAACCTTGTTTTGAACACTAGGAAGATGCTGCTTCCAAGAACGTTCCCGCTGTGCCTCAGCGTAGGATATTTCGTATGTTTTTACAACAGAAGCAGCATTACCAGAATATAAGTAACTTTTGGAGGCCGGTTGCTAGCTGGGGCACCTTTCAAAGCATTTCAGTGCTCTGCTGGGTTTTCAGCTCTGGAACCGGCACCGGTGCGAGGCAGAGGCTGGCCTTGCTCTGAGGCTGCTGCAGAGTGCCTGCGCAGCACAACTGGAGCAGAATGAATTATTTACAACGAATAAGGCACTTGACAAATTCGGCCTCATTCTTTGCTGGCAGAATACCTTCCAGCAGACCACCATTTCGTCCAAAATAAGTCATTATTCAATTAGCTGTTACAACTCTGCCTCAGCCCCTCTGCTCCTCCCTGCTCCGTTCAGGCCGGGTGGTATTAGTCCGACCTCACACAACGCTCACGGTGTGTGCCACGGCTCCTTCCCCTGCACGAATCAGCGTGCGTTATCCTGCACGCAGCCACTTACAAATAATGATGCAGGGCTCACTTTTCCCACATAATCAGTTCAGAATCCGATACCAACATCTTAATTAGGCCCGACTCCTGGAGTATTTGACTTAACATCATTTGCCAGCTCCGAAATATGGTTACATCCACAGTGAAAATAACTCCCCTCCCAGCAGCTGTAGTCTCTGTATTTGACTAATTTCAATGTTGTTCTCTTATAATGCAGCCAGTGTAGACTGGGATCCTCCTGCAGCTCCAGGTCCCTGACCATAGCTCCCTGCCTGCCCCCTGCTTGCATCTCTACCTCAGGTATGCCTACATCAGGGCCAAAGCTGTGCTTACACTCACTTAAGATAACCTAATTAGTTAAATTAGGCTGAAAGCCACTGCATGCAGCTCACTCTGGAAAAGCCACCTAATTATATTCCCAGCAGACTTTCTAGGGAAGCTTTCCCAGTCTGTGCTGAGCTCCCTGCGCTCACTACCAAATATATTATAGCTGGGATGGATCCATCTGCATGGGCTTCAGTCACACCTTTATCTCTAGGAAAGACACCAAAAGCAAAAGCAGGGGAACAGTCAAGATCATAGGCCGAGTGTGGACCACATAAACCATCACTAAATTTAGACATGAAACACTTCATCAGGGGGCGACAGATCTGGTTTGTGGACAGGACAGTATCACTGAGCGGCAGGCAGAGGCTGCTCCCTGAAGCACAGTGCAATTTTACTCCAAAGAAAGCATCACATACATTATGTAAATAATTTACTGTGTTGGTTTTTTTTTGTTGTTGTTGGTTTTTTTGAAATACTGCATGACAGGAAGAATGAAACACATGTCAGATGTTAGGCATGACACTTAAAGCACTGCTGGAAGGAATGCAGATAATACAGCAAGTAAAGTGATATAGAAGAAGAGCAGACTAGCACCAGTATTTTCCAGTTCAAGCTTTTGAAGCAGTTTGTTTTATTTTTAAGACCTAAATCCAACCTATAACTATATAATGTAGTATCATTACTTCTGAAGCTAAAACCATTATTTGTCACAAGCACATGAAAAACAAAAACACACAACCAAGCTTAGCATTCAAACAACTTTAGATTGCTTTGGTAAAACGAGCGTTTATACCAAAGCAGAGATGCTGGAAGTAATTGGTTTTCCCTTCTCTGGATGATCACAGCGGTCAGGAACTGGGTCCCAGCCCATGTGCTCCCCACCTGAGGGAGGGATCGACTCATTCTGCTGTTTCGTCTCACCCTGAAGCTTATCTTCTTCCCCCAAATTCCTCCATATAACTGGGCTTGTAACAAACTAACCTCACAGTAACCTTCCCTGAACCAGCAGTGGTGAAATAGCTGCAGCTGAATTATGGGCAGCCTGTCACACCATCTGAGACTGTGGGAGCCCTGCCATTAGTTTTAACATGTATTTAGTTGCTGTTCACTCCCACAGAAATTCCTCTATTTCCTTAATACACTGAATTACCTGGGAACGTAGGGGCTGTGATTTGTTTTTTATCTGATGTCCTCTCTTGACCCTGTAATGCGATGCTTTGTAGCAAAGGCTACGCTGTCCTAGGGGAGTTCAGTAACTGCCTTTAACAGGGAAGAGCACTCCTACACTTGGCAAAGAAGAGGGCACAGATGAAGTAGAGCCAAATAGCCACAGAGACCATCTCGAAAGCCAAAAAGTAGCCCTGCTTTCATATGTGGGGGGCAAAAGGACTGAAACTTTCCCAACCGCCAGATTAAACATGGAAAGGAAAATGGTGTTAGTCACATTATTAAAAAGACTGAAGTTCTTCCCGAGATTTAGCCAAATGCTATTGCTTTATTAGGTAGCATTTCAGTTATTACAAGGCTCCACGTTGAATTCTGTTTGTAGCCCAGGCTTTAAACATGTGTGCACACACATAAGTACAATTTTAGTCACTATGGTATTATTTTTAAACATTTATTGCAGATTTTCTAATGCACAAATCACATTTTAATTAACTTTATATTAAAACTTGATTATGCAAAGATCCTGGAAGTGGTTTATGAAGTCTGTCAGCCTCCAACATGGGACATCAGAAACTTGTGCAATGCTTATCTTTTCCAAAAGACTACTGACCTTGCCACAGTACAATGCGGGATTGACCCTCAAGAGCACATGAGGACTCTGCCCAGCCCCAGTTTGCACCAGTTTATACCAGCAACATCCTGAGTTCCACCAGACAGAGAAGAGAGTAACCCCTGCCACTTCTCCTGTTTTGCCCATGACCTGCTTGTGGCTTTCAGAGATGACACTGGGTTAGAGCAAACAGCAATAGCAGGCACGATCTACTGCACTGAAAGGCAAAACTCCTGTTGACTCAAGGGAGAGGAGGATTAGGACTTGTGATTTTTCATTTTATTTTGAATGTTTGCAGAGGTCTCTTGCCATAGTCACATTATTTGTACATGCATTAGCACTGAGACTGGCTATGTAATTAGTTTCTGTCATTAATAGTTGCTGACGAACACATTCAAATCCACACTGCATTGGTCTTAGTATTTCATATACACACAAACACAAAATATTGTCACCCAAGCAGGAAAAAAAAGTTGGCTTACTCAGGCAATCTTCAATTATAGCCAGCCACACACCTCCACGGATTCCCAGCTAGGATTTATGCAGACTTATAAAACAAAAGGAGAAACAATAAAAATAGATGAAAACGCTTATACAGTATTTCAGTCCTACTCATTAAAGCTGATCATTGCATTACCTTTGCATGGGGAACCTTCAAAGCTCTGCAGTGGCTTTGCCAGCAGACTGCAGCAACTTGCCATGACCTTAAAGCCAACTAGCCACAACACCTCACGTTTGATTTGTGATGACAAACATTCAAGGTTATAGAAATGCTAAATTTTAGAAACAGTCTAAAACAATAAAGAATTTAACCGCGTCCTTAATTTTACACAGTGTCAGCACAGGAGATTTAAAAAGCAATAAACAAACTTGTTACTGCAATAGAATTGAAGAGGAATCATAAACTCACTATAGTTACAGAGCTAAAATATGGTGTGGGGAACGGACAATGGCAACATTTATTCAATAAAACTCATTTGTATGTAAAAGATTGAATAAAAATATATAGTACTATGCAGCCACAACAAATTACGCATGTGAAAAAAATGGTCTACAGGCAAGATGTTTTATATTATGCATGCAAACACCATAGCTGTACAGGCAAAGGTGTTAACCACATCTGCAATCCAGCTCTAAACTGCTGGAGAAGTGATGGGAATCATGGCACTAGCCATACGAAGAATGACGTTTTAATAGTTTTCTCTAACAAGCCAACTGCTAGAGCTGCCGCTATTTACTATTTGTCTCCTTCTGTTGAGATATAAAACCAGACCTCTATCCGCTTATGAAATCTAAATATCCAAAGGCATTTTCTCCAAGAATGATGGTGTATTAGTTCTGATGGCTAGGTCAAATTTCAGCCTGGGTAATTGCTTTTTGCTAAGACGTAGTTAAACCTACTATTTTAATTTAAAGATGCTCCTCTGCAGTCTCTTGCCTGTGCTATACGCAGTTACCATAGGCTTTCAAACAATCCTCACTGTAGGGATCAGTATTTTAACACGTTATTTGTATCCTGCTAGGATTTACCTGAGCTACTAAAATTACAAAGGCCTTATCTATCAGGAAACGTCACCTTCATTTCCCCTGCCATGAATTTGGCCTTCACGTTTGCAATATCTAAAATCATTTCTGGATCCATTATACTGACTCAGACCAACAGGTAAGAGAGATGCTACAGGTTTTTCTATTCAAATATGTCCCCAGTGTTAATTCAGGATTTGTCT